>NC_043992.1:25852729-27052729 GCF_902150065.1 Myripristis murdjan | reverse complement strand
ATGTCTCATTCCGAAAGGGTTGCCAGACTTTCTTTCAGTCTTTTAAAAGGAGGGAAAGAAATACATAGAAATATCAGAAATTAAGCTCAAAATGACATATCTAAACGGAACAATTCCACCTTGGGTCTGAGGAACCGGTCAAGGCCAAATTTTTCTTCCCACGTGTTCCTGCACAGACAACAGGGACAAAATATTAGTGGGATAAAATAAGAAAAACTAAAATAATGTATATGTTTCAGGAGACTTGCTCACTTGGATGCTGTTGTAGTTGCTGGGAAGCATTCAGATTCAGAAAGCTTTATTGTCTGTCGCAACAGGAAATTTTCTTTGACGTTGCTCAACATATATAAACAACATGTTTCACAGCTCAGTCAAGTAACACCTGGAGTGTGTCGCCTGATTTAAGGTTTACATTTAAGGTGTGCAGGTTAAGACAGGTGCGTACTCTAATAACGCACAGCTTGTTACAAACCAAAAGACTAACAGTCCACAAAAGTTCACATTCAGCAACTGTCTCCCCTCAATTCTCAATTTGAGAATATGAAAATACATTTTAATCTTACACCTTTGGCCTCAGCAGCCTGTTATTCTGTATGTGTCAAGGACGTTGTCGGTGTACCGGAAGTTACCCGTGAAACAACTGATGTAACACACAGCAACTTCCGGACTAGCGAAAGGTCGACGATTAAAACAGGAGTTGCGTTGTGGGACACCTTCAGTAGCTCCATTAAACACCTGGTAAATTAACACATATACAAAAATGCCAAGGGGAAGCAGAAGCAGGACGTCGAGGATGCCCCCTCCCGCCAGGTAACATTTAACGTCGAAGATATGCATCGATAATCAACTTAGCAACGAGCGCAGTAGCTCATCTGTAACAGTGGGCTAGCTAGCACTAGCCAGCTAGCATGGGTAGTTAGCTCATGTTTTCCAGTTCTTAGCGGAGATAACGCAGCGCAGTGCGGTATCTGGATCCAATGTGGCGATTTATGTCAATGTAATCACAGTTTGAGTAGAGTCAGAATCGCAATAATTTGGAAAGCCAGCCTAAATAAACTTGAGTAATAAAGGGCGACAATACAGTGATCAGTCTGTTTTCTGTCAGATGTTTTGCGGCACTCCAGACTGTTAATACGACTGCCAGAAAAAGTAACTAACAAGGTGTAATAACACAGCCTCGTTCAGCTTATCAGTCACAGCTGTGATGAAACGCTGTAAATACTGATGTTTAAAAATTGCTCCATTGCAGTAAACCGTACAAAAGTTCAGAAAAACAACGGCTAGCCACGCACATCTCAGGTGAAATACTATATTTAGCTTGGGAACTAGCTAACTTGGCGTTAATATTAGCAGAGTCGGGCATGAGTCCAAGTTAGATGGCAGTGAGGGAGCCAGGACGTTAAAACTGGAGTAACACTACAGTGATGGAAAAAAGTTTTCGGACACCCCATGCATTTGTGAAATATTGCATTAACAAATTACTCTGAGGTCTTCAAGTGCAATTTCTTTTAGTACAGTCACAGCCAAAATACTAAACAAATCCTAAAAAAGCCATTAAAAACATAAAATTGATTGGTTCCATAAAAATACATAAGAAATTTTGAGTATTGGGTTATTTTGGTACCGGTGATGAAGGTCGTTCTTTTTATTAAAAGACACATTTTTTGTTGCCAAGCTTTGTGTCTTTATAAAGCCAACACATTTGAAAGTTCTTCAGACACAAAAATGGCTAAAACAAGGAACCTAACGCAGGAAACACGCCTGAAGATAAAGATTAAACTGTCAAGAATTTAGTTTTGTTCGTTTTTCTTGTAAACAATAAACAAAAAAATATATAATTTGTATTTGTATCTGTCTAATGCAGCCACACCTTTTGAAACACAAAAAATATTTTTCCACAAATATTTCATGATAATATTTGAGATTGTGAGATTGTGTAAAATTTTAAGGGTTTTTCCACCACTGTACATTAAGGCAGTGTGCTCTTTTGTCTTTTCTGGTACTGAAGTTGTTAAAACAGTTAGTTGTCTGTCTGCAGCCGGGCACCACCCCCTCCACCCATGGCCAGGGCAGCACCCCCTCCACCCATGGCCAGGGCAGCACCCCCTCCATCATACGCCCCGGCTCCAGCGCACGCCCCTCCATCTGCTGTGGGTGCTCCAGCTGCAGCACCCAGGCAGCCGGGTATGTTCGCCCAGATGGCCACCACTGCCGCTGGGGTGGCAGTGGGCTCTGCAGTTGGACACACCATTGGCCATGCCATGACTGGAGGCTTCAGTGGAGGTGGAGGACATTCAGAGGCTGCCAGACCTGACGTCACCTACCAGGTAAATAAAAAGTGTTTTATCCTGTCAGGGGACTGAGATCACTTACAGCTGTGATTCATCAATAGGTATTTGGCTGTCTGTGTGCCTGTTTGTGGGTTCAGAATAATGATAAAGAGAGAAAAGCAAGCCTGCGAAATACAAAGGATTCATGATTTCATAATATTTTCATCCCTTGCCATAGTCATAGTGTCATCTATCAAGGGAACACACAACTAGCCAGATACATCTCAGTCCTAAATTATTCCAGTTGGATTAAAACAAAGGCACCACTGTTAATCTTCATGCTACATGTTGCCTCTGAAAACAATTACTATACATTAACACAGATCGCTCTTGACCAACTGCAGTTTTGCTTGTTTTTATTGCAGTATTGCTGCAGAGCAAGAGCACCTCTAGTTTGCCATTAGAGAAATTAACTCAAATTTTACAGTACAATTTTAAGACATTTGAATGTCCCTGACATTGTGCTGTCTGTCAGGAGCCCTACCAAGCCCAGCCCATGTACCAGCAGCAGCCGCAGTCCATGTACCAGCAAGAGGTGGCACCTCAGCAGCAGGCTTGCTCCTATGAGCTCAAGCAGTTCATCGAGTGCGCTCAGACCCAGAATGACCTCAAGCTCTGCGAGGGCTTCAGTGAGGTGCTCAAACAGTGCAAGTTCTCTAACGGTAAGCAAAAAGTGTGTGTGTGTATATAATCTAGCACTGGAAAAGTGTCTGGTCATTTGGATGAGATTAGGTTATGCAAGGTTTATCTCCTGGATGTGCCCTAAGTGTGTCTGGTAGTCCTTCAGTAAAATCTTTGTCACTTAAATTGTTAGTTTTTAAACATTCTCAGCTTGTTTATTCATTTTGAAAGATTAATTGGATGTAAGTCGAGGCTTTACTAGCATGAATAGGACTGGAATGCGATATTTACTCTAACTAAATCATTCTCTGTGCTTGAGTTAACATTGCCAAATAAAGACACTCTGCAGGAGTGTTTAATCATCCAGATATAGCCAAAATTACTTTTGATTGCACCCAACTTTGACTTCATGATGATGGAGGCAGAAAATGTTGCAGTACCAAAAGTGGCCATAAGGCGGAGTAACTTAAAGGCTTGTTTTGCTGTAAGGTTTTTAAATTGTTATCTCCAGGAAACTTTTGCTAACATGAGAGCAGCATGATATATTTGCACTACTCTAATCAAAGTTTTGTTCCCTCCACAGGACTATCATAAGACGCAGACCAACGCTTGGAGAGGCCTGGATGCACACAGACTCTGTAGTATGCAAGCATTTTGGATATTTTAAAGGTGTACCTCACAAGACCTCAGTAAACATACTTTATTGTGACAGCTGATTAAATAGTGTGAGTCATTATCATTATCATCAGACTGCAGCAGTGCATTCATTTCTCAGGAGAGTACCTCAAAATTTGTAATGATAGTCTTATAAATAATGTTTATATATTTGGTGTGTTGCATGTTTTAATTTTAATTTGAATCAAGTTTATTGAATTGTGTTTCATCAGCTTCACTGCTTTAACTTGCTGGACTATTGTATTTAAACTCAAAACTATATAAAACACACACACACACACACACACACACACACACACACACACATACATACATATATATACACATATGTGTGTGTGTGTGTGTGTGTGTGTGTGTGTGTGTGTGTGTGTGTGTGTGTGTGTGTGTGAAGCTGAACTGCTTTAGAAGTGATGCAAGAACATAACACCTAGTAAAACCACCCATTTCCTTCTGAATGAATCGTGGCTGTGAAATCACCATTTGCTTGTAACAAGCATACGGTTCTAATAAATAAAGCACTTGGGTCATGAAAACAAACTGAACGCCTTTGTAATGTTTGATCATTGACCGCCTGTTCTGCCCCCGCACTGGCAACATTATTACATTCGAGTAGCACGTGAAGCGTTTCTATTTATATGCAATTTCTTTTATTAGAATTTAATAGTTACAAAGCCTGGATGTACCACAGGGATCAAACACCTGTCGTGTCACTCTTGCAGTCCGACCACAAATTAAATGAATTAAACGCTGTGGAGTCTGTCACACAGGGCGTCCTTTTAGATCATCGTGCAATATATCTAATAATGAAAACCGGGGCAGGTCGGCGCAGAGAACCCGAGCCGCAGCGTGTCCTGTCACCCATCTTAATACCCGGACACGCTCGGGGTGTCTGCTGTTGTGGAAGCACCAATTTATTTTTGGCATCTGACATTAGAGCTCGCCCCTTGCAATGGTAGCAGCCCACAAGCTGCAGTCGTACCGTGGTCTGCCTAAACGCGAGTGCTTTTCCCCTGTGTCACGAAGAGACTGAGTAATAATGGATTACCTCCTCAGCAGGGACTGACCGACTGACGGACCACGCACGGACACACCGTAAGTGACCGCCGGCCGGCGTGTGTGTTTGACTTGTTCGGCTCTTTTTGTATTGCAGCCCGCTAAAGGTCACGCAGAGGCAGCCTGGTGCGGGGGAGATCCAGCTCACGCTCTGCAGCGTGGTCCGTTAAGTCTCACGATAGCTAGTTTGTCGTGAACGGGGTATAAAATTAAATACCAGCATATGTCCATGTTGTTCGGCACCATGGGCAACAGGGCTTCCAGCCGGCATAATAGCTGAAATCTGAGCAGCCCGATAAGGTTTGCATTCTCTCTCTCTCTCTCACACACACACACACACAGGTTTGCAGAGGTCTTGTACTTGACTACATTATATTGAGAGATGTTTCAAATTTTTTGTCCTCCCTATTTATAAACAATGAGGGGGACAGAATAGTGGAAACACCTCAATAAAATGCAGTCCAGTACAACAGCAGCACTAACTATGAGCTCAATGCCAAACATATAACTGAATGAACACCTCTGTTACTGTGACAAAAAGAAAACCTGAGCATTATAGGCATCAGAAAAGTAAACTCTGCCAGAACAGTTGTACTGTATTAGATTTTCCAGGTGTACCTAATAAAGTGCCATTGAGTGCGTGTGTACATATATATAGTTTAATTCCATTCCCTTTAAATGACAGAGAATGAATTTTGGGCTGCTCTGTTTTTGGAGAAAATCTATTAATTGAAAACTCAACTGCAGTGCAAATACCATGGAGTTGGTATAGGGATTTAACATAAATCTTAAAATCTGTTAGCGATTTGTTTTCAGCTCTGATGGAATTATAATAAAAGACATGTATCAGCACATCTAAAGCACAGTGTTGTGAGTGAAAAGGCAGCATTGCTCTGTGAAATGTGTGTGTGTTTGTGTGTGTGTGTGTTTGTGCGTGCGCGCGTTGTCTGCAGCCTGTTGTCAGCTGTCGAGGAGAGCAGCTCTGTAGCCGCAGTGAACCTGTCGCACCAGCATGACCAAAGAAGATGAGATACCAGACTGGGTGGGCGCCCAGGAGTTCTATGATAAATATGAACCCAAGGAGATCCTGGGACGGTACGTTCAGCACAGGCACATGGCATGATCTGCCTCGTGGACAATGTCCATAAACACAACTGGTATATTTTGTGGTATAGATACAAAAACGGAGATTTTATTCACCATGTACCATTTATATTCTGGAGTGGTCTTAGCCAGTCAAACAAGAGTACAATATGTTGCAAAGAATCTGTATGCATGATTCAGCATACAGCATTGTTGTCGTATTTGTGTTAGTGAACCTAACTCTTTAATAAAAGAAAAAAAATCAAGTTATCCAGAGTGAAATTTGACCAAATACGAGTCTCTCTCTGGACAGCATAGACGTCAGTAAAGATGGCTTTAGGTTTCGTTGAGAAATGTGGGCAGTGGTGGAGCCAGCTCATTGTTATTCCCAACCATTTGTCAGAGGGGGGTGCTGTTATGTAAGCCAAAGTACTCAGCGTGGAAGAGGCAGCATTCATTTAGTTCAGAGTGTTTTGGACAAAGGTTTAGTGTTGAGAGCTGCCCGTGATTGGCTCGCCTGTCGGTAGATTATGTAATTTCACTCCCATTCCCACATGCAGGTCACAAGGTCACTGGATGTGGACATTGTGTCCCCCTGCTAGTATTCCTCACGTGGCCCAGACAGCTTCATGAAGTGGGGAGAAAAGCCAGCTCAGTGTCTGCTGGTCACCTACATACTGAAGTGATAGCAGCACATCCCCTGAAATAAACCTCATGCTAAAAATATTTGAAAGTTACACTGAGGTTGAATGTTGGTGATTTTATATTGTGAACACTGAAAAAAAAAAAGGTTTTGAAATCAATGGGCTGGCGGTTAAACAAGACATATAGCCTGTGATGTGTATGAATAAGTGAGCTATTACCTGGAATGACGCACTCCTCCACTGTTCATACTTAGTCTGTCAGTTCACACACATGCCATAGAAACAACAGGGCAGTGAGAAGTAAACATTACCAACTTCAGCATCCGACATTAACCAAGACAAAACGTTTTGCTGAGGCTGTTCATCGGTAGTTTGAGTAAGTACCACACCTGGTTTTTCTTATATTTCCCAAAGAGAGCAGTATTCAGTGTATGGTACAGGATGTATGAGGGGAAAAGTATTTTAAGTGCACTGCTAATTCTGCATGAGTTTGTTTTGTACTTTTATACTAAAATGTTTTATGTAATCACTGCTTGGAACATTAGATCCAACAGCGATCCCAACAGTTGTGAGTTTGTTGTCAGAAATTCTTGAGGGCGAAACAGGCAAACGTCTCTCCTTTGTGTCCAGCTGTGCAAACACAAACTTCTTGATGACAAGTAAGCAAACTAGCAGGCCTTAGATAAGAAGGCTGATGAGTTTTGTGGTCCTCAGGGGAGTGAGCAGTGTGGTGCGTCGCTGTGTTGACAAACGGACATCTCAGGAGTACGCCGTGAAGGTCATTGACATCACTCCTTCGGACAAAATGACTCCACAAGAGATCGAGGAGATCAGAGAGGCCACAGTGAAGGAGATCGACATTCTCAAGAAAGTCTTTGGACAAGACAACATCAGTAAGCAGACAAACAACTTTATCAGAGAGATTTTCCCCTGAAATGCTGTGTGTCAGCTGCTAAATTGGACCTGTAATAGACATGTTATTGGAAAAACCTCAGACTAGTAGATTTTGTAAAACTTAAGAGAAGATTTTGTGGCCTTCAGTGTCCACAGACTCACATGGAGTCTGAGGGAGTTTGTTTGGCATGTGTCCCATTAACCTGTTGAAGAGGTCAGTCATGAATAGCATTGGCCTTTGCTCTATTCAGCGCACCACGTATCTATTAACTAAGTTTGTTTTGCCTACAAAGATGCTATTGACTAATGAGTTAAACATCTGCCTTACATGTGAATATGGAATGTGCCTCAAAGGTCTTTTTCTTCTTTCTAGTTCAGCTCAAAGACTGCTACGAGTCCAAAGCCTTCTTCTTCTTGGTGTTTGATCTGTAAGTGCCGGCCTTGACATTTTTTGATGATAATTGTTAAATGATTCTTAAAATTAGCAGTAAGACAGAAAGGCATGCCTAAATGTTCAAACTATAGACAAAAAACCTGCTGTTGTATTAATATGGAGGACAAACTAGTTTCCAAAGATTTGTGATGGTGCTTCAGGACTGGACAAAAAGTTAAAAATTTTAATTTTTCTCTCAGGATGAAGAGGGGCGAGCTTTTTGACTACCTCACAGAAAAAGTCACCCTGAGTGAGAAGGAAACCAGGTGATAGAGCATGTTACTACTGTGATCAAAGAGATGGTAGAGAGATGTTTTACTTAATTTGTAAAAGCAGACAATGCAAGAGTTGGGTACTCCAGGAGGAAAATGTTTTTCTTTGTATTGGGATATCTTTCTTTTTGTTCATGAACTGAGACAGTTTTAGGTTAGGAGGTGTGATTAGGAGTCCCTAAGGCCATCACTCTCCTCAACACACCGTCTTAGCCCACCATTCATTGTTACCAACCCTACACTACACACACACACTGTGTGGTTAAACCCCCTACTATGGATCTAACCATCTTGCCAGGAATATGCAATATGAGCAAATGTAGCGTCATGTAATGTACTTTATTATTCCTGACTTGTAGATATACAACTATGCCAATGAGGCACAATTTAGCATACTTCCTTAGTCTTAACTTGTATGTAATTCCTGTATTTAATATTTAATATTTAACTTTTATCTTTTAAGTTAAAATTTTCTTGTTTGACTGTGCTGTATCGCCAAGAGATAACCCTGTGTACATTGTACAATTTGGTGAACAAAGCGATTCTGATTCTGGTGTGTGTGATTGGTGGCTGCAGGAAGATCATGCGTGCTCTGCTGGAAGTGGTCCAGTTCCTCCACTCCCAGAACATCGTGCACCGGGACCTGAAGCCAGAGAACATCCTTCTGGACGACGAGATGAACATCAAACTCACTGACTTTGGGTTCTCTGTACAGATCCAGCCGGGACAGAGGCTCAACGGTCAGTGAACATTTGCAAGGAAACTCATCACTAAATACGAGGGCAGACTTTTGTTTTTGTTGTTTCATATGCAGTGCAGACCAATAGGCCTACAAGCAAGACAGTGTACACCTAACCTGCCATCATATCACTCTGGACAAATTCGTAAATGTGTGTTTGCAAAATGTGGGAAAATGCTGTTAATACTTTTCTTGTATTATTCACGAGTAGATTTATGTTCAAAGATGTTTTTTGTTTCTTTTAGTCAGACATAAGTTAAGGGATGTTATTTACCTTGACATTTTCGGAGATAACTTCCTCCTTCCTCAGAGAGTGTCCAACTGACAGCCAGAGCGGCATGTCAGCTGGCTGCTATGTATAGCAGTCAGTTGGACGCTTTCTGAGGAAGGAGGAAGTTACCTCAGAAACTGTCAAGGTAAATAACATCCCTTAACTTATGTCTGACTAAAAGAAACAAAAAACGTCTTTTTAGTGTAAAGGAAGACATGATGAATGTGTTTGAACTAGATTTATGTTCACAAAAATTACTCTTCACACCCTACAGTCAAGTTGCCCCTTATGTTAAAACTGTAGCTGCCTGTGGTCAACACAGTATCTGGGTCCTGTAAATTACTGCACCGTTCCCCTGGTTACACAACATTCCCCCCGTCCCTCTTAGCTGGTCTCACAAAGGTTAAGATGCAACAGGACACTTGCTGATCTATTTGCTGCGGTCCCAGTTACTTAGAGTACATTGACCTTTCAAAAGAGAGGCACTGCGGCTGCTCAGGATGAACCAAAGGACGACTGGGAGCTGCTGAGGCAAATATTTAAGGAAAATGGAACGACACTGTGTGATGTATATCAGTTTGTTGAAATATAATGTACATGTAGCATTAATTCATTCATTAGTTCACAGTTTATCTGTTTCAAAGTGTTAAAGTACTGTGTGGGATGCACACATGTTGACATTTACACTATTGAAACCATGCAACACAAGGCAACATAATCAACAAGGCAGCCATAGTCTGGAAGTTGCTTTCAAAATCTTTATTGCATAGTAAGTTGAAAGATTTTCACATACTTCATAAAATAAAGTGAAATTATTTGATTAAAAATTGACAAAAAGTTTGACTTTTGTAGTTGTAGCTTTGACAGTTCACAAAAATTAGTGGTGTCAAGAGATTAAAAAAATTGAGAGATTAATTAATTATGATCTGTAATTAATTGATCTAATTAATCTCTTTTTTAATCTCACCTAAAATTGCTGAGAAAAGCCCTGAACTTGAGGTATTTCCCTTTAAATTGATTACATTATTGTAGCAGATCAGTCCGATGCGGGTCGGGGGGACGACCCCTCTTTTTCAAGACCCTTTTTTGGAAAAAAAAAAATAATAATAATAAAAAATATATATATATATATATATATATATATATATATATATATATACACATATATATGGACAAAATCTTGTTTGAATAAAAAAGCCACCGGTCGGCATCAGGCGAGCCGGCCGCGGCACCGGGTCTGGTCTGCCGGATCTGACAGGTGAGCGGCGCACACATAGCCTAGCCTACTGCCATATCAATTTTTGTTCATACGCGGCTGCAATGACTGAGCAATGCGGCCATTCGCTGGTAATCGCGGCATCAGGCGAGCCTACCTACTGGTTTACATATGCACAATACATGTGTATTTGCTTAGACCCCCAATATTAGACGAGGGCGTTTTTTCAGGGCATTTTCAATGGAAAAAATATCGTCTTATATTCGGATGAATACGGTAATGTATTAACTTCGATCACGCAACCTTTTCTTCCACCTCCTCTCCTCTCCTCCACAGTCAGACACACACACGAGTCGCGACACCCCCTCCTCAACATGCGTTGCCTGTTTACAACGGACTCTGACTGTTGGGGCGGGTGTTAATCAAAACAAACCAATCATGTCTTGACCTCTTCACAGGTTGCTGGCCTCTGATTGGCCTGGCCTGTCTCTCTGACTTAAAAAAAAAAAAAAAAAAGATCAGACTGGTGAGGCCAGCCGGACCGGACCGACAGCTGATTGGCCTGGCCGGCGACCTGTTTAAAAAAAAAAAAAAAAAAAAAAAAGACGGTCAGGCCACCGGGCCAGTGACAGGCCGGCACAAACACAATGACAGCCAATCAATGTCCACTTCAGGGTGTGACTGACCATTGTTTTCCACCCCCAACAATTTAAGCACAGGAAGCCCAACGCCTACAAACCGATTTTATAAAAAGTAAAATTAGAGATTAAAAATTAGATTAACTCGATTAAAAAACATAACGCGCTAAATATGACTGTAATTAATTAATCTCAATTAACGCGATAATTTGACACCACTAACAAAAATATTAATGAAAGTGTGAATAAGGTGTTAATGTTCGAGAGAAATTGACTCAACTATATTTTAAAACCAGCCTTCTCTGTTTTAACCTGTGTTTAATCCAGAGGTGTGTGGGACCCCTGGTTATTTGGCTCCTGAAATCATCGAATGCTCTATGGACCCGAACCACATAGGATATGCAACTGCTGTGGACATGTGAGTGTCCTACAGCCGACTGGGCTGTGCACACAAAACACAACAGAGTAGAAAGTCAGTTACTGGTACCACAGACGTCTTAACTGACCAATTTAAACACCCAAAACAATAGAAAAAATGACAAAACCCCAAAACAATACACCATTTCTGCAGCACTGTGAAAATATATTGAATTCTTTGCATGCTGCCTGTGGGATGTCTGGGTTGATAAACAAACAAACAAACCCTTTCAAAACCAAACTGCAACATTGAAATGTCTTCATTTTGAATTGTCTTGGCATTTCAGTGTATTTCAATCTTATATCCATTTATGATCTAGCCATCTCCAATCATGAGAATTTACAATTAGTACACTCCAGTAGCTCCAATATTCAGTGTGTTTGTAACTTGTATCACGTAGAGTGTGAAAACTCAGAGTGACATGAGCAGGCAAACATAATGTCCAGGTCACTGGATGTCTAACAATAAGCACACTGTTCTGGGACCCTGTAAGCCTGATTTTCTGCTGCGTTGTGCTTGCAGATGGAGTTCAGGAGTCATCATGTACACTCTGCTGGCCGGCTCTCCTCCCTTCTGGCACAGGAAGCAGATGCTGATGCTTCGTATGATCCTGGCAGGGAAGTACGACTTCTCCTCTCCAGAATGGGAAGACCGCTCGGACACTGTTAAAGATTTGGTACAATATTGTCACTTCATCTCCTGTGTTGTATTTAAGTCTAATATTCTTCATTAAAGCCATAACATGTGATTTTAGCATCACTTGTTCAAGCCATAGTTCCTTACTACATAGTTCCTACTTAGATCATCTGTAGGCTTTCTTTTTTAACAGACATATATGATTTGTGTTGTTTACCTGACATGTTTCGGCGTTTGACTTCCGCCTTCATCAGAGTGTCAGAAACATCAGCTGTTAAAAGACTGTTAAAGATGCATCACACCAACACCATGTGACACTCTGATGAAGGCAGAAGTCAAACGCCGAAACATGTTAGATAAATAACGCAAATCATATATGTCTGTTAAAAAAGAAAACCTATAGATGATCTTAGTAAGAGAAGACATAATGAACTTAATCCAACAATAGTTCCTACTTGTTTATGTTTTTAACCAATCAAAGATGTTTTTTGGATTGACTGGCTATTAGTATTACTACTGATAACATGTAACAGATTAACATTCTGTGTGTTTGCAGGGATCCAAAAATATTTCAACACCTGAAGTAAAACATAAAGATGCTTTCACACTCTATGAACTCAATGCAGATGACATACGATTATCTTTACGTTTTATATACAACTGTACTGAATCAAAGAGTGTGTAATCATTTTTATTTTTTATTGAACATGTCAGTGTGTCCTCATGTCAAAGCACTTGGTGTGCACATCATATATCATCCTCTGTGTTTACACCAGAATCCATGTGAATGTGTCTTATATTTAAGCAGGAAAATGATGTTTAGAGTTTTAACATTTTCTCCATCTGGTGCCCGCAGATCTCTCGAATGTTGGTGGTGGACCCCAGACAACGCTACACAGCCAGTGATGCTCTCAACCACCCGTTCTTTTCACAGTATGTGGTGGCTGAAGTGCGACAGTTCAGTCCATACAGGCGGTTCAAGGTAAGATATTAAAGACCATGATGGATGTATTTTGGTAAAGTAAAGCTTTTGGGATTTCTCAATCACAGACAGAGATTACGATTAAGCATTTCAGTGATCTTAAACTCTCAGGGGGCATGGTAAGAGGATTTGCTTACACTGTATGATCTATTAAAAACCACTGACTCACTCCACTTTTCCTGCCAGGTTATTTGCATGACGGTGCTTGCCACAATGCGCATCTACTGCAACTACCGCCGTGCCAAGCCTGTCACCAAGGAGGTGATCAAGAGCGACCCCTACGCTGTGAAGCCCATCCGTAAGCTCATTGATGCCTGTGCGTTCAAGATCTACGGCCACTGGGTCAAGAAGGGCCAAACTCAGAACAGAGCAGCACTTTTCGAGAACACTCCCAAGGCCATCCTGCTGTCGATAACTGCCGAGGCAGACGAGTCACCCCTCCACACCTGGTAAAGCCTCTTGTTCCTCAGGGCAGGTCTGGAGGAGGGTACTGTATGTGGACATATGTCCCCAGTCACTCTCGCTCTGCTCAGTGTGGATTTTTCCTTTCTGTCAAAGGAATGGTCTGGTAAAACAAGACAGCTTCCCTCTCTAGGCTAGTTTTAAATGAAGTTTGGTTTTAATGTGGAGCACAGAGTTGCTCTCTTTTGGATGGTGCCTGGAATTGGAATACAGCATTGTGTGTTTTGCCGACTTGTCATTTTGCCATGAGGGGGACTACAACTTAAATGTTTTTCTCAGAGATCCTAAAATGAAATGACTGTAGCAAACAACGTACCTGCAAAACTCACGTTTGGGTGATATGTCATTGTTTCAGGTTAACAGTTTACTTGCTTTTTTGTCTTAGGTGTAGGTGAAATGGCTGTAGAAATGTCAGTAGTTACTGGTTAAAAGAAAAGAAAGAAGAAAATGTATGTTTGTTTTTGAAACTATAATGTATGTGCACTGATTTAAAATGAACCCACTCTAAATCTACCTTATATCCAGACCCGAGGTCAGTTATTACCAGTTGATGCCTGTGTAGAACAATTAAATCCTTTATTCATGCTTATATAAGTCACATAATCAACCTGTTTCTGTAAGACTATGCAGCAATGTTCATACCTCATGACGTGCAAAGACTGTGTCCATTTTATATTTTTCTGAATCCAGGGCCTCACTCATAAGTTTCTAATGAAAAAGCATTGTGGCTACTACCAAATCTCAAAGATGTATTTATAACTTTATCTCAGTGGGTTTCATCCACCTCAAACTCTTCAATCAAATTCTAAATCTAATTTCAAGGTAGGAGTATATGACTGATACAAAAGCTAATTTAAATGTGTTAATGTCCCCTAGACTGAATTCATTTATCATATTGATGGAATCTATGATAAAAAGATAATTAATCAGTGAGGTTTCTGGAGCATAAGTTTGTTTTTTTTCCTGATAAGCAGCTGGCTTGTCAGAACTGTGAAGCAGACGCTTTATAGTTAAAGCAGAACTTGTAGTATAGCACTTATATAAATCAGCTGACTAGAAAATGTACGCTTCTTCTGTTCACCTTCTTCAGTGCATTTCTTACAGAGCTTCCCTCTTGGGTAATTAATCATACATATTCAAGCATTAAGAAATGCACTGAGCCTGCATACTTGAAATGGCATGGACTTAATGTGTGTATTTGGACATTATGCAGGATGTACTGTACTGGGCTATACAGTGTACCACTAACAGCTTCACAGGGGCAGTGTTACGAGTGGGGAGACCACTTTAAATGTATGCCGAGGTACTCATGGATTTATTTATTAAAAACAAAACAAACAAATCACTTGAAATTCAAGTCTTATTTCTGTTGAGTGCTGTCTCCAACATCTGCAATGTAAACCAAACGCAAGACACCTATTTCATAAACAGTTACAAGTTTATTATGAACAAAGAGTGAGTTACATTATTTCCATCATAACCCAATAAAATGGGGGGAAAGGGGTGAGAATTGGAGTGGCGGGATTTATGCACATTTATGCATGCCTTCTGTAGTTTACAGCATCTGCAGTGCTTCAGTGACCTGCTGGTCACTGTTAATGGTAATTACTGTCATCCAATTTGACAATAAGCCTTCGGAGATGCCAAGATGTTACTAACAGAATATTGAGGGTGGAAAGTAAAAAAAAAAAAATGTTAAAAAGATCAGAATTTGGTCGTGAATGTGTTGATTTTCCATGTTACTCTGTGTGGAGTTGTTCCTTGTCACTGTTGCTTTCCGATGCTCCTGCAGAAGTCAACCATTGGTTCCCCTGGAGAATTCAGCAGACAAAAACAATCAATCCAAAAGCAGAGTGCTGAGAGCAAATAACTTCCACAATAATCATCACAAATTAATACTTAGTAAAGTGTGTAACTGCACAGAATAAATCTTTCCATCCTCAATGTTAAATGTCAGCTTACTACCTGTGCTCAGGTGCACTGCACCTGGACACAATACGCCTAACTGTGAAATCAAAGCAACCTGGTTTTCTGTCTTTTTCTAACACAGAATAAAATAGTTTCCCCAACAGAGCAAAATGGACTACATCTCAATCTTTGTTGTCCAACAGCTGCAAAGTGATGCTCTAAGTCTATATGTTCAGTTTAAAGGAACAGACTGATTCATTACTCTGAATTACAGCATCATGACTGAAAGTGAGGAGCAAAACAGATTCCATGTCTGGATCTTAAAAGGTTTCTGGGTTATTAAATATGAGGATTATGTCAGATTATGGAGTTTTTTTTCCCCACACTGTGTAGATGGCTGAGTGGCATTACGAGATTGAATTTTGGACATGATATAGTATAGTTGTACTCATTCCTACAGTGGCGGATTAGGCACAGAGCAGCATTAATCCAGTCTCAAGTAGAAGTGAAGAGGCTTTTGCATGGTGTCTGACTGTGTCCACCAGAGACAAGGTGGAACAGAATTCAGCCATGCTTCAACGTTAAACTTCTTATTTTTTTGCTACTGAGTGGCAGCATGTCTACAGACGTACCATCCTCGATGGCATTCTTCTGGAGTCCATGCCAAGGCGACTGTGCAGGGGTCAACATCAACCATTTCTCTGTAAACATGTGCTCCTCCTCCTGGAACAAAAGCACAAAACAAAAATAAAAAAAGTGCCTTTAATGTTATTTTTTTACACTTACAATACCTGCTTAAAAAGTGAAGAGTGACAGGAAATAGAAGGGACAGAGACAGGGGATGACAAAGGTCTTGAGTTGGACTCAGACCCCTGACACTGCATCTACATGGGATAAGACTTGAACTGCCAAGGGGCTTAAACAAACACTCATGCAGGCCAACACTTGTGATCGGATTGTGCAGAACGGATGTTAATACCAGGTGGAAACAGTCAGCGATCAAATCTAAACAAGGACCAAGGTCTAGAGAAGGTCTCAAGATTTTTTCTTTACAGGATCTGGAGAAATCAGGATCCACCTCATGTTTATTATACAGGCTTAAAAAGGGAATCATCATGTCTCTGTATTCACCCGGACAAAAGAATGAGGCACAGAGCAGCACTCATATCCATTTGTTGAGTCCATGAGTGAAAATTATAATTTAGCATGGTGTCTGACTGCATTCACTATTGAGAGAGTAATACAGAATTCAGCCATGCATTCAGATAAGTAAAGTTTGCATCTAAATGTCCATTACCTCTCTGCTCCTCCTGATTAGCCGATCTGGCATCTGGGACATTTGGATAAATCCCCTTGAAGAAAAGAGAAGAAATCGCCGGCTCAGTAACAGAAAACAAGGTTATGTCAGCATATTTAGAGGTCGACCAATTCAGAGATTTGGCCGGACACGCTCGGCTGATAAGGGCTTGTTATCGGAGAAGCAAACACATTTGGGGTCAAAAAGGTTACATAAACCTGAAGCCCTATTTTAACAAAGGAGGTCTAAGGACAAAGGTAACGTGACTGTAAAATTTAAAGGACGCTTCAGTTCAAAAAACAGTCAAAAAAACAGACAAAAAAAAAAAAAACAGATTAACAAGGATAAAAGAGCGTTCCCAAAGACTTTGTTGCATGCATCCATACCTTCTGGTTTATGAGCACACAGACCCTTGTTGTTTTAAACTCATTGTGTTCGTCTGCTTGATGATTTTGCTGACTGGCTCCTGAATGAGATCCCTCAGTCAGAGTTCACCATGCTGAAATGGACATGTTAAAAGTTAAGATTAAGTACTTGTGTTATAGTCAGGCAGAAACTCTTGATCACTGAAAAGGAATAAACATTTTTCACACTGAAAGCGCTCATCTGATCATTCATTACAGCTTGTTTCACAGAGTTCAGCCATGCTAATGTGCCCATGGCGTCACTTCTTGAGCGCTTGTGATGACAACAAACACGCAAATTCTCTTTGCATCAGTGAACCCCTCAAGTGAAAAGGAAGCTCAGAACAAGAACCTATGGTACATTCAAATAAGGCTGGGCAACACGGACAAAATGAAATATGTTTGATTGAGCCAAAAGCATGGGTTTTATTGTATTGGAGAATAAAAAATGTGCCTTGTGTTTCATTTTTGCAACACTATGAAAAGGTCACAGCTCACAGATCACCACCCAGTAGTGTATTTACTATAAACAACTGCACACACACCAACCTCTGTTAGCAGGTCAGCCAGCTCAGCGTGGACCTTGGCCGAGAAGGAATGCAGGAGTTACATGGATGCGAATCTCTTTGTCCACCCATCTGGTCGTTTTCAGTACATTTCCTCTTTCTTCTTGGTCATGTCACCTCTGAAACACACAGGTTTGCCCGTTTTAGCTGCTCCGACAAGCACGCTGGAGGCTGTGCCATCTCCGGTAATGTCATCCTCTTCTGTGGCCACTTTGGCAGTAAGCGATGCTGTTGGATGTTGGACAATCTACTGCAACACAAAGCACAGGTACACAAACATGTAAACATCATGGATGGCATAAAATGAAGTATGATGTACTTTGTGCAGTCAGTTCTTTGTAGCTGCTGGCAGACTGCAGGAAAAAAACCACGAGATAAGAGTTTTTGTCTGAGATTAATGGTTTTTGACCATTATAGCTGATGGTTTTCAGTGGGATCAAAATCCTTTCATCACAGCAAGCACATTACCACATGTGACGTCTTATTCAGGATTGAGAGCACCAGATAGAAGAGATGACAACTTGGTCGTAAATACATACTCCAAATTTCCTTACCTCTCCCTGCAGCAGGACATCTTTGGTAAGCTTCGTCATGACTTCAAGACACTGGCCTGCAAGCAACACCATATAAAGTTAGTCTGTAAACACACTCAATAAGACACTAGAGCTCTCTGTTGGCACACTGGGGATGTTTGAGGAGAACCATGTGACAACAGAGATAAGGTGAGACTCCTTCTATAGCCACCTCTTGGTTTTAACTTGCTTCCCATCTTCTTTCACTGCCATGAGGTGCAGTCTGTTCTTACGGAGCTGGGGTAAAATAAAATGGCCTCCAGGAGAGACAGTCGACCTTCAGACTGGACCTGATCCTCGTTTCAGCACACGACCATGCAGCTACAACCAACTATATAAAACGTCTTTTAGTTGACAGAGGGTTAACTACTGTTGTGGTGCTGGAAAAAAATGAAAATGCACCGTATTATAAGCTACTCCCCCGTCCAAGAGTTCACTTGGTTTAAGACAGGCGTCCGGTTTAACCACGAGGCACTGTCAGGGCGAGGGGGTTCAGTCTGAACTGCAAGGCAAAACTCATGTTTACCGTACTTCCCTGGCAGTGGCATTAATACAGATGATTTTAATTTGCCTCCTAATGCGTGGCATGTTCTTCCCATCGGAGAGAGGATGATTAAAGTGACGGAGCTATCGTTAGCATCTCCAAAAGCTAAAATATCTCTGGAGCTAGTTAACGCTAGCTGCACTGCTGCAGACTTACATTTTCACACTTTCCTCTTGGACCCGGGTTAGTTTTCACGAAGACAACAAGCTGCATTTGTAAATTCATTGCTAGAGCTGCTGAGGGTTCAAAACAATGTCGTTATATTTACTCAAAACTGTTTTTTGATCGCTCATTACCGTTTGCTTCAACCCTCTGCGCCGCATGTGAAGCTTCTTCTGGTTTCATGGCGGTCGGCGTCCAGCTTATTGGTGCAACACCGCCACCTTCTGTTCCGGAGTGGGTATCGTACACTGTACACCATCCTGAGCTACATTTTAATCTTCCGTGCTTCATTTACAACCTAGTTCTACTGTAAAATCTCTATCCATGTCAGCCCTCTTGCGCTCTATCCCTGCTTATCCATTATCCTATAAAAAAAAAAAAAAAAAATCCTGTGTCCTCCAGGAAAGCTAAAGGTGTCCTGATCTGAACTCTCACTCATGCTCATTAAACTTTTATTGTGAATTCCTGCACCCATGCGAAACATTCCCCCACATTGCAAGACATGCCCATGCAGATCAAGAAATGCCCATTGACGTCTATACAATAAACACCCATCCCACTGAGGTTAAGGTTAGAGCATGTGATGGGAGTGTGCATGTCTTGTTCCTCTGCAGGCTGCAGCTGGACCCCTCTCCTTCCAGCTTGTAATGTGAGGAGCATTTTCAGTCTGCAAACGATGTGCATTGCTTGCAACATTTTTTCCCCACAGGATGGCGAAGTTATGACCAAATTGACTTGCATTCACTCTGCACTGATAGGCAGCCATGTGCCGTGGGAGGCCGAAGGTCTGCAGGTTTTCATTCCAACCAGAAGCTACACCAGGTGATTTCACTGATGAGTTCCTCCTCTCTGCTTGAAGGCAAGGTAATCAGTGAAATCACCTGGTGGAGTTTTTGGTTGGAATGAAGACCTGCAAATTCTTGGCCGTCTGTGGCACATGGTTCCCTGCCCCTGCTCCACAGCCTTTCCCTTTTAGCCATAGACAACTTATGCTGACCAATAAGCCAGAATGATCACTGAAATGGCTTTGCCATCCTTGGAAAAACAAAAAGTTTGCCAACGTTTCCAGGTTGAACGACATGTTTCCTCAAACCGGTGTGAAATGTGCAATTTGTTTGGTGGGTGCTTGGTGCTCATCTTC
Organism: Myripristis murdjan; assembly: GCF_902150065.1. Classification (NCBI taxonomy): domain Eukaryota; kingdom Metazoa; phylum Chordata; class Actinopteri; order Holocentriformes; family Holocentridae; genus Myripristis; species Myripristis murdjan. The sequence continues at coordinate 27,032,768 of NC_043992.1, read as the reverse complement.
CTCAAGTGTCTGTGGCAAGTTGGCATTAACATTTAGTTATTTGTAAGGACTGTATGTGCTTTTTATTATGTTGTACTGAATAAACTGCCTAAACTAAACCTGATTTTTTTTATTACTAGTGTTAACCTTTATTTAGTTTCCTGGAGGAGTCTAATCCCAGGTGGCACTGTCCAACCTCAAGGCCCACTAGCCTCATTACTTTACCTCGGAAAATGGTCCAGGGGTAAGCAGAATTACATACAGCCAGGTGAGGGATATGAGGAATCAGTAGGCTCCAGTGTCCAGTCTTTTATTGCCAGTGTTGGAGCTTAGGAGCGAGTTTGTTTATTGGTGAATAATCAGTGATTAAATGATGATTACTGATTATAAAAATCAATAAATATTATTCAGTTTTATAACAGGGAAAAGTGAAAGTTTGAATTTGAACACTGACCCTCTCTACCAGCCTTTTAGACAATATGAATGCAAACAATACCAAAACAACTTCTCTTAAAGATATAACAGGGTTCACTGAGTTTAGCAATTATCAATTCATAATCAATAATGCTTACATCAGCAAACATCTGTTATTCCACTACAATACTGAACACAAGCAACTATGTACACCAAGAAATCATGTGTATAGGTGTGTGTGTGTGTGTGTGTGTGTGTGTGTGTACACTCAGTGGCCACTTTATTAGGTCCACCTGCACAATCTAATCCAATCCAATCCAACTGTTGTGCCATAAAGTTGACTTTTCTGATGTCTATAATGCTCAGTTTTCCTTTTTTCAGTTTTCCTTCATAGTGGTGCTGTTGTACTGGACTGCATTTTATTGAGAGGTGTTTCTAATATTGCATCCTCCTCATGTATATAAATAGGGAGGACAAAAAATCAGAAACATCTCTCAATATAATGTAGTCAAGTACAAAACCTCTGCAAACTGTGTGTGTGTGTGTGTGTGTGTGTGTGTGTGTGTGTGTGTGTGTGTGTGTGTGTGAGAGAGCGAGAGGACGAGGGGAAGAAGGACGGTGGATGTAACCCACGGGGGAGGGGCTCATCACGCGAGGGGGTGGTCAGATGAGGTGACCACTAGATTTGAACAAGGACAATGGTTGATGGTGCCTGCCGGCTTAACGTGTGTTTATGAGCGTGGAATAAGCTGTGTACATCGTTGGTTAAAGGGAAAGAGGTGGTGGAGAAAACAGCAGAGTCAACTCATCATGAAGAAAACATGGTCATCCCTTGAGTGATCACTTCTGCAGGCAAGTGGGAGCGCCAGGTTGTGCAGCAGTCCTTGTGGATCTGATAGTGTGCAGCGAGGTGGAGATTAGTCACTGAAGCATCGATCATCTTCAGGGAGCGCCCAGGACAAAATAACAAACCAAACATCCCTAACTAGAAAACAAATTCGCAATACTGATAACTGCCTACAAAAGAAAAGGTTACACTGCCAAACGTAACACAAGAGAGAAGAGAATTAAACAAAAATGGCAGCTCTCCCCTACAGAGCCTCCTGGCAAGATCTACTAAATGAAAGTAAAACCAAATTAACAGTAACAGATGGTGAAAAGAGCCAGTAACTGAACTCTAACAACCAAACAGACACAAGAATATAAAATATAATTTATTGATTGATAAAGGTGAAATGTGTGACAAACTTATGAATGAAGTATTGTGGTGCAGGGCTGTCATCTCAAATTAGAAAATCAGCCATAAGAGCCCAAAAATTCTCAGAGTGATGTGAGTTTGGTCTCAGTTTTTGGGGCCTGAGGGGCATCAAATATCAAACCGGGCTTTATTCTGACATGAAGGTCCCCTTTAACTTCATCAGATGGTCTGTAGTAACTATACAAAACAGAGAAAGATGCACCACAGTGGAGATATATATTTACTCATCTTCACCATTCTCACACTCAATTCTCATTGGCTCTGAGCAAAGTTAGAGTCATATTCCAACACAAACATCAGTTACTTTGTGTTTCCTTGTCATGGAAAAAGGTGCAACAGTGTAACAGGAACTGAATACAGGTGACCATGTATAAAACGGTGATTTAGACAGATGGGTAATAATTTACTAGCTAATAAGTGAATGAACTATGCACATTAACCATCCCATGTCACTGTAAATACATTTCACAAACAAATTGGATGAGTAAAATTAAAGTTTATACTTTTTTGTATGTTTGTTTTGTCCAGAGGCGGCCTGTGCCATGTGTAAAGCTATCTAAAAGAAAAAGTTATGATATCACATATAGTGGTGTTTGTTGGTCTATGTGAGTGTAACACAGCCATTAACTCCTTTCTTGACAGGACAAGAGCTTCATATTTTTCGTCGTAAAATAATTCTGCCATTTTGGAAACCAGGAGGCTGAAAAGAGTGCTGTGTCCTTCACTCTGGAGCAGCACAGTCCCTTAGAGCTCCTGCTCTCACCACAGGGATGAAGTTACCGGGCCAGACCTGGTGGATGTATTCCACTGGCAGAGACCAGCAAATACCACTAGATGTTTAACAAGCTATCACTTTGATGACAGATTTATTGGAAGTACAAATCATCAACATCATATTGATATAAATGGTTGGATATTTCTTCATCTCATATTGGTGTGACTTTTTCTGTTAGCGAAACGACCTCATCAGTTGTTTCAGCTGTCAGTCAGAGTCAAAGGAGAGCTCCTCCCACACTGACAGGTGGCCAGTTTTAGCCATCAGAAATCTTTCAGGATTATTCTGACAGGTTTGATAACCATGGACCCTGGCCAACAAAACAACAACAACCTGTTTGTTTGCACACCTCATAATTTTTTTCCCCAGAGAAATTAAACTCATGATGAAGAAATGTGATTCCCACTAAAATGATGAATTAAATATAATCGCATTATGCCTTATTACTTATCTCTCTCTCTCACACACACACACACACACACACACACACACACACACACACACACACACACACACACACAGATATATGTGTGTGTGTGTGTGTGTGTGTGTGTGTATATATGTAAATGTGTGTGTATATGTATGTATGTATTTATGTATGTATGTGCATATATACACACATGTGCATATATACACACACACACACACACACACACATACACACACACACACACACTGAAGAGTGAAAGCATTAAGCCAACATGGGTTCTGTTGAGTTTTATGAGCAGTTTTATTTCAGTTTTCCTTTTCTCTGGGTGGGCTGTGCTGCCGGGTCTCAGCCAATGAGCGGGGCCGCTCTGTCACCGGCTTCCCTCTGATTGGCCCAGCCAGCCTCCAGAGTTTCTCTTCCCCATCGCTGAACACACTGAATGTACCAGGAGATCGTCCAATGCTCAGACGGCTGCTGGGACCCTATCAACGCCGTGCTCTCCAGTAAGTAGCGGAAGAGTAATTTGCACATTTTCGGTAAATCTACTTGAGGAAAGCAGCCTCGTCTCGCAAGCCGAGCAGTCAGTGCTGAGTGTGACGCTCGACAAGCTGGTGCACGTAACTAAAAAAGCAAAAAAACAAGTGGATCGCAGCGGACAGGTAACTAAACCTCTTCTCTAGTCCTGCCGGTTATCGTGTCACTCGTTGTTGATGGTTTACTGCTGTATGCCAAGTGTTGGCCAGGCGAGCACAGAGGGTTTGGTGTGATTTTCTCGCCTCCTGCGGCTCCTGCATGCCACCCTGTTTCCTGTAGTGTGCCTGGGTGACGCAACACTGGCTGAGTGTGTGTATCAGCCCAGCTTGTCATCTTATAGGCGGGCAGTGTTACGCAATATTAGTGTCTATAGGTACACGAAGAACAGACAAGGACACACTGTACACCGAATTGATGGAGGCTTTGTCGAAACAAATGCACATAGTTGTTTCTGTTCCTTTCTGTCGGCCACTCTGCACTGAATGCGTTTATTCAAGCAGTGGAAACAGTCAAGTGCTGCTCAATCACAGACCTCACGTTACAGCAGCCTCTTCAGCTCGTGATGAGCTGCAGCCAAATGAACTATATTAGATTTGCCCTCATATGTCTCTGTACCGTTTAGTCACATGCTGCCTGCCTGCTTGATCCCACAAGCTATGCAACCATCACTGCAGGCCATGCACTTTAAAGCCCATATAGGACTTAATTATTGTTTGTTGTGTCTTTTCCCCCCAGCATGATGACCACAGTATCACAGACAAAGGAGATCTTCAGGAGAGCAGAGGCTGTGTGCTTCGACGTGGACAGCACGGTTATCAAGGAGGAGGGGATCGATGAGCTTGCCAAATTCTGCGGTGTTGGGGATGCTGTTACTGAAATGTATCTACAGTGTTCATTCTGATTGAGGACAAAACCTAGAACCATACAACAATATTCTCTCTTGTATTGCCTTGCAGGAAAGGTTATTTTTGTTTCTCTTGCCTCTGGATTTGCTTTGAACATAATGCCGTTATTGTGCTACTGTTACATTTTAGGACTCGTAAGGCCATGGGAGGTTCGGTGACATTCAAAACAGCCCTGACTGAGCGTCTCTCCATCATCCGATGCTCAAGAGAACAAGTGAACAAACTAATAACAGATCACCCGCCTCAGCTGACTGCAGGTATTAAGTAAGTGAGTGTAGATTCCAGTATGCTTATATATCCTTATCTTTATCTTTGCAGAAGTGAGGACAGTCATTGAGCCAGCCTTGAATTCCATTCAGTATGGCAGCAAAGTCTAGATTGGATAAGATTTTACTGTTGTGCAAAAAAAGTGCATCAAAAGCAGTCAACAAGTGTGTCATTTTGACGTGATTGCCAGTAAATGCAATCTGTCTTCTGTCTTCTTTGTGCAGGGAGCTGGTGGACAGTCTGCACCAACGCAACGTAAAGGTGTTCCTTATCTCAGGTGGCTTCCGCTGCATCGTGGAGCACGTGGCCACTCAGCTCAACATCCCTCTGCATCATGTCTACGCCAACCGCCTCAAGTTTTACTTCAACGGTGAGGCAGGATCAGGGCGGGCCGAGATTTTCTCAGCCTTCTAGAGTAGCACGGTGCTAGATGCTCTTTGAGCCAGAGTTGCTGGCGTCTTAAACCACAGAAATGGAATTGGATGAATCTTGATGTGTGCATAAATATCTATATCCATAGATGAAAATTTAGATCCACAGATATCTCTGTTCTATTTCTCCATCTAAAGCCATCAGTTTGTACAAATTGCAACTGTATCAGGTTTCTAAAAATGGACTGCCAAAGCTTAAATCTTCTTCTCTAAGTCCACTTTCCAAGCTTCTTGTTTCCCTAAATTGTTTTGGAGTCTTTTACAAAGCAAATTAACCTAATTTACCCTTTGCCCTCATGCGTACCATTTGATTGTAATCTGAAATGTCATCTTTTGGCTTACAAAGGGAATCCTAACACCTCTGAGTCAGTGCGTGTACAGTTTATTGATGCCATCCCACTCTGCTACATTAAACCGTTATTTTTGCAGGCGAGTATGCTGGTTTTGATGAGAGTCAGCCCACAGCAGAAAGCGGCGGAAAAGGAAAAGTAATCAGCATGCTGAAGGAACAATATGGCTTCAAGACCGTGGTGATGATCGGAGATGGAGCCACTGACCTGGAGGCCTGCCCCCCTGCTGTAAGTGTTTACTGTCAGAGGTCGATTTACATGCATGGCTGCTGTCTGTATCTTTTGCAGCTTGTACTTATTGTGCGTGTGCACACATGCATGTTTGAGCTATTCTCTGTAAATTAAATGAAGCATGTTGGAGATTCTTTGTGATTACGTTGTGCTTTTTTCTCTCAGAGCGGCTTCATCGGATTTGGTGGGAATGTCATCCGGCCGCAGGTCAAAGAGAGATGTTCGTGGTATGTCACAAGTTTTGGAGAGCTGCTAAAGGAACTGGAGAAGATCTAAAGAGGGAAAGCTGTACTGTTACTAATTTTAACCTTTTTTATTTGCACCTAATTTTGTGCCTCATGGTTTTATCCAGTGCACATTTTTTTCTTAGACTGTCAATAGATTTTTATAATGAATGAAAATGTTTACAATAGTGAGACAATTTTTACTTTCATGGGGTTGTTGCCCTCATGTTTTATACTAGAGAATACTAAAAAATAATAACCACAGAACATTGTCTATCTGGAAGCATTTCGTTTTTTTGCACTTTTGACATCAGAGCTTTTAGGCACGCTAGTACAACTCCTGCATATTTCAGTTTGTGAATAGAAATGTATTAATTCTCTTAGGGTAATAAGGATAAAAGACATGTCAATGTGTATCGTGTGTTCAATTCTTTATAGCACACCTGCATTAAACACAGGAAGAACGTGGACTTACACAAGTACTTTGAACTCCTTTAATTTGTCATGGCATTCTTGCTGTTCCCTGTGCATTGTTCCCCACAAATTGAGAAAAACGGGGAGGAAAACAATAAACACTGGTTTTAACAGTGAAAACTCTGGAAATACAACAGGCAGGAGCATAAGTACCCACTTACAGCTTCACTCAATCATTGACAGATGACACTGCTAACACACTTTAGTGTAGCTGATTGATACGCCACACTAAAGCATGTTAGATTTAAAAACTGTTCCTAAAAACCAGGCATGCAGTCTTCACAGGAAAATAAAAGCCATAGTCACTAACACAGCACCATAAAACATCAAGCTTATTGCATATCATAACAGGGACACCTAAATAAGAATGTGCACAAATGCAACAGATATTGGTACTTGGCAAAGAAAAAAGAAAAAAATATATATGTTTGGTTTTATAATAGACCTCAATGCAATTTTGAGGCTTTGATTTGACAACACGTCATACTTAATCATCTTCAGCACCGTGCTGTGACAAACACTGTCAACCTTACACATACAGTATTTCATCAAGAGGATATATTGAGGCTTCTCTCACACACTTGATTAAAGCAAGGGCACTGCTTTCATCAAATCTTACAGAAAGTGCCAATTAGGAGTACACTATGATAGATGATGTAATAAATTTAATCTATATTTACATTAAATAAATAAACAGCCCCTGCATTGTACAGTGAGCTTAAGTAGTACTATATATGTCATATCTTTCATTGCTCTCCAAATGCATTTATACACCAAACAGTGGCTCTTCTTTCTAAGTGACACTTTGGTAGCTTCTAAAATTAGAGCTGAGCGCTTGACCATTCATAATGTGGCACAGCATGTTGGACATAAGGTCTTTACCAAACGACTGTCAGGAGGTCTGAATCGGCCAAATCTGATCATCTTACCCCAGACCAAGAAAAGGTTTGTGCGTTGTCACAGGTAATTAGTTCCTTTTCCTTATCAGAATGATAGAAACATGGCGGGCTGTGTGTCTTTGCTCTATTTCTTAGTGGTAGGGTTTGGAGTAATTAAGTAAAAATAAAAAAATAAGAGACGGAGTTTTGGTTGGCAACGCAGCGGAGGTTGAAACCATGGCAGTGGTGTTTTGGATGGACGTAATATTTGAACGGGTGCCATTTGATTTCAGCTTCCACTTGGCTTCTCACTTCACTGCAGCGGGGAAGCCTTCATCGGGATCATGATTCTGGAATCCATATGCTGAATAAGAGGAACTGGACAAAGGTGCAACACAAAGTTAGCTAGTTTTAGTATGTCCACAAAGTTAAAAGTCAACTTGATAATGACCCCTCAAAGGGAACTTGAAGCTCTCTGATCAAACAAAGTAAGGAGATTAAGGACAAATAATTTTAGGAGATTCCTTCCGATAAGTGCTTTGGAGAGGATATTTTCAATGCTCACCTGTGTAGTACACCACTTCGTCCCAGCCGTCATGCTGCCAGGCAGCATTCCTTGTGTCTTCTCGGGACTGGAGGTCTTTGTAAGCTGCAGGGAACAAAAGATCAGGGACAATTTAAGGCTGCATAACTGAACCGAGTCAAGGAACTGCTAACAACATCAGTTTTGCATAAATCTGATAAAGGTGTCCTTACCCCAGAGGTGATGCACCATGTAGAGGTTGCCGATCTGTGAGAAAAATCCTCCCACAGCTTCTCTGTTGTGCTGACGGTAGCCAATGGCCCTCGCCCTGTGGAGCAAAGCCACTGCAGTCACAACATCGGCCAAAAACACCAAGGCTTCATCACACACAGCCAGACTAGAGCTGCACATAGCTGACTGTGATATTATTGACCGGTGTCCAAAGAGGGATTTCAACATCATCTCTGAATTTACTTTGGACTGTTTTTCATTTGCATGATTCAGTGTAGCCCCTACATATTTTTTTTACTGTCAGCTAGAGGCCAGTGGTCTTCCACAGCCAGGGATTCCCAACGGAAACGTAAGACTTGATTGAATGACTCACAAGCTCATGAACGTCTTTGATGGTGACCCAATCCATGTGCAATGGATGACTTGATATGTGGGTGTTTTGTTCCCCCCAAATCAAACATGTACTTATTCAAATCATAACCACTGTCGGGTTGCAAAAATATGAAGCCTCCATATCTCATGTTGTTGTAACACTGCAGCACAAGTTTAAGCCAACAGCCATACAAATTATATTGAAATTGCCTTAAATTGCATTACTGTGTTGTATTTCATAAATGTTATTGAAAGTTCCACAGAAGGTTGTGGCTATGGAGGCTCAAAGCATAGTTAATGAAAGCATAATGCAACCATGTCAAGAAAACAACCAGTTTCAGGAGAAAAATGGTTATTGATTATTTATATTGTGTTGCTTTACTGTCAAAACATGAGGAACTGGTGAGAAACAAAAGCACAAAATCCTCTAGACCCCCAAAATTCAAGGTTTTGACCCATATTTTCATGAAAAAAGAATATCTTTACACTGGAAAAAACACAGGACAGCTGTAGTGGAATGCCTACCAAATAAAGAGCAGCATAAAACACAGAATTATAATATCACTTATGTCACATTCACATAAATTTTGGTTCCCAAAATTTAAATCAAACAAGTTGAGCCACTGGACTAGGCAACAACTGGACAGAAAAATATACAGCTCAAATAAATATGAAGACAAATACACAAAGACATGCAGTTTGACTGTAATTTCTTTGTTTCAGCTCCATTGTCCTTACATTTTAACTCTCTTGTCTTTTAATTGGTTTAAATTGCAATCAGTGGCACAGGACTAACTGATAATTCCTGATAAATTGGCTCTGTGTGTCCCAGTAGCGGATCTCTCCAGGCTCATTACACTGAAGTCAACTCAGAAATATAGCACTCAAATTTGGACCCTGTGCATGCGGCTCATGATGGAGGTGACGAGAAGGTGATGATGTGAATGTGGAGTATGATGACAGTGCAGTTTCAAAGAGGGCCTCTCTGTGGAATAGCTCTTATTAACGACAGTGTGATGAGGGAGGAGGAGGTTTCATGTAGTGCAACAGCTCTGTAACTACAGCTCAGAGCTTCAGATGGAATCAGGCTGCCTTACCAGTAATTACCCCACTCGATCATCGTTCCTGGCTGCAGAAAAGAAAACATAACGGTATTGTGTATTATAAAATAACATAATATATAATTCACAGCTTAGCAAAATAGAGATGAACTTCATGCTTGCTTCTTTCCAGAGTAAATGAATTAATGCAAATAAATTGTAAAGATGTGAAACAGGTATTTTATTGCTGTTTTTTTTTCTCTTTCTTGCAGCCTAAAAATACAAAGATAAGGCTTTAATAACACGTTGCATAACTACACCCTGAGCCGATCCCAATCACTCTCTGGTGCTTAGAACAACACACGGCCTCTCCCTTTCTACAATGTAATCTCAGTCTGTGATGAGGGATAAAGGCCTGTATTTATCACGTGTCTCGGGGCGAGCTGATCTAGAAGCGGTTTTGCCTTTCAGATTAAAATGCATGAGTTAATCTGCAGAATTTGGTCTGGCGATTATCAAGCACCACATGAGACTCCTGACATAAGAGCAGTTTTTATCACGTAATAATTTAAAAATTGATCTGAGGTAAAAGCTGGAATCATGACATTTGATTTCTCATTTAATCGAGTACTGCAAATACATAAATCTTTAGGTAAAGACTGTACAACAGTACAGTTTTATAGGTAATCTAGAGGTCAGAGAAACAGTTTTGAGTTTTTAACCTCCAATTGCTCCATTGGAGCTCAGTGGCCGACGGCATTAGGCTGTCCGTACAAGGCAGCTTCCAAGGGTGAATGTGTGGAACTGTTAAAAAGTGAAGGGCTTAATGGGCATTGATGGGAAAAAAAGACTTAATAAGTTACTGATTAAAAAAATGGCTTCACCTTGGAAATAAATCTGTTTAAGCTGCTTCTCCTGGTGGTAACTGCCTCTGTGCTGGGACCTGGGCTCTGCAGGTTTGGGTCAGGCCTGGTTATGCTCTGATTCCCTGGTTATCACGCTGTTTCGTTTTTTTTCCCATAAAAAGTAATGCTGTAGTGTAAACACTGCAAAGGGCAACTGGGCCCTTGCCACTCAGGCCCCTCTGCTGTGGGAACCCCTTGCTGGGGGCTCAGCAAAATTACTGTCAAAAGTAGTGTCTCCTTTTAAAGAATTCATAAACCTCAAACCCAAATCACCATGAAGCTTGGTGACTTCTGCCACCGAAGACCAGGCACCCTTAGGAGCCTGACCATTAGAGGCCAGGCTTCACAGAGATTTGGGTTTGAGCTTTAGTTATTATTTAAATTTATTCTTAAAATTTATATTTAGGCCAAGGACTTTTTTCTACTATTGTTTTTACCACCCTCCTCTAGATATTTCCACTATTTTATCCTTGTCATGACTTTTATTTTTTACCTATTGTTACTTCTCTCCTCTTATTTGTATAGTATTTTTTATACTGTTAGGTACTATACTGTAAAACAAAAAAACGGTGCTATATAAATCAAGATTATCTTTATAAATTGAGGAATAAACCCATTGTAACCATATTCTTAGTAATTTGTTTCACACAGTTTTTTCTGGATCAAACAGACTCCGGGTTCTTTGTGGAAAAACAAATCTGATCAAGTTTGAACATCTAACATACCACAGAAGCACGTTAGGTTTCACTTTGCATCCTTGAACCTAATCAAATCTCCATCCGTCCCACATGAGCTTTACTAACAACAAGATGACCGGGTCCTTACCCTGAGCTGGTAGGACCTGAGCTCGTAGATGTTCGGTCCCTCTCTGGGAACCGGCTCGTTCCAGAAGCTGAACTCCAAAAGCAGCTGGTTCCTGCGCGACAGCAGCATCTTACCCCGCTCATTCCTGTACTCCATGAACTCCTGCCAGTAGACGGACGCCAATCAATAAGCCTGACACTGACTGACAACTGCATGCTGCTGATTTGTACAAAATTAAAGTATTAAACAGCACTAATCCCTAAAATGCAAGCAGCAATGTCTTTACCTTGTTCTGCCTGAGTTTGTTCATCACCTCAGTGAGAGCTGGGTAGCCGCCTCTATACCGCCACAAATGAACTGGGGAAAAATTTAAATCATGGATGAAAGAAAGGAATAAAGAAAGAAAGAAAGAAAGAAAGAAATTTTATTGATTCTGGAGGAAATTTATGCATCGCACAAACTGTCCAAAGCAGAGTCAATCGTCTCAAGGCAGGATCTAATACACAAAAACCCATTCACCCAAACCTCGCCTCCTGCGCCTTTTATCGGGGGTTTGAATTATGCATTATGTGTCTTAATAAAAAAGGTAGTATTTCAAAACACTTAAGCTGCTCAGTCAGATAACTTTTAAAAAATGAACAAGAAATACTTTCCGAATACTTATTCATGATGAAAGACCACTGGCTTGGAAGGCAGCAAGACACTCGCAGGTACCGCTATCAGTTTATTAGTCAAGCCTGATTTGACAAGTTATTCCAAACATGAGACACCACAAGTCACCATTTTCCACGGATTCCTGGCTAGACGGGTAATCTGCCTTTTAAAAATACCATCACAGCAATAATTCGGCTGTACAAACTGCTACCTGAACAACCTGTACTACGCAAAAGTCATGTACTTTTGGAAGAGGATAACTGGGGACAATAATTCTGGAAAGCAGATAAACTATACAGTAACACAATACAGGCTCAGTGGGATAGATAGCAATATTCTGGCATATTCTGACTCACTGATTGCTTACCTCGTCTCATTCTGACTGACAGTACACTGACATGGCTGTATATACTTGTATATGATGTGCTTCATCTGCTCGCTGTGCAGGTTATAGACCTAGTAAACCGGGGATGGGTGAATGTTGATGCTAGCAGTCCTACCAGCCTGGTCTTGCTCTCCATACCAGGTATTCCAGGTTCCCACCAGCTCACAGGGGTAGTACTTATCAGCATGGATGCTTGGTAAAACATCCTCACTGTAATGAAGAAGAAATGGCTTTAAAAGTCAAAAAGTCAAAGTAAGAATTTTAAATTTTCATTCAAATCTGTAGGTAAACAAGTTGAATGTTACATTTATGGTTTCTGGTCTAGTATCATAGGTATTCTGTTCACATTTCTGTCTGTGTTGCACCTCCAAAATTAGGCATGAATGTTATCTGCACATGGAAGACCTCCAGTCATCCAAGGTATGAGCAAAGACGTTCTTCAATGAGCTGGAGCCGTGCCAGCGTGTCAGGCACCTCACAGGAATAGAACTGTAGACATTCACCGTGACGGCTGCACAGCACACCGAGACCCCTGCCCCTCCTGCTGCTGCTGCTGAACTCAAGCTTATAACATAAACACTTTGACAAATAAAACACATGGCACTCACCACAGTTTGTTGTATGAATCCAGGCACTCCGGCTTGACATTATGAACTGCAAAGAGAATTCTGCTTGAAAACTTGATTTGAGATAGATATGGTTGATCTGTTATTGCCAATGTTGAGGGGACGACTTACACTGAATTTTGTACAGGTTGCTTTCCTCGTTTTTGGTCAGCAAGTTAGAGTGTGCATCTTTCCTGGGGTCGACTTTCCTCACAAATACAGACTTAAACCAGCTGTCCTCTCTGTTTCTGCTGCTGGATACCACAAATCCCCTGCAAACAGAGAGCATTTCTGATGAACAACAATTTGACCGACGGCACAATCTCATAAAACACACAATCCATTGATCATTATGAAGCTATAGCAGGACTGGATGCCCTTCCTCCCATCTTGAGCCCATACCTATTCATATGTGTGTGTGTCGCACGCACAGACAGACACACACACACACACACACACACACACACACACACACACACACACATTATCTTTATATTGGCTGACATGTTTATTGCCAAGACAGATGGTTACCCGTCACTTCAGGGTCACAGACAGACATGCAAGCCACTGTGAGGGAGAACAGGAAAGACTTTACAATCATTATAAAGTCTTTGATTGATTGATTGATTGATTGACTGCAGCAAAACACAGATTACATGATGAAACTGGCAATGAGATGACTGGAGATGAAACTCTGGTTTTGCCCCCTGCCTCTGCTGCATGCACACAGTGATAAATGGTGCATATGAAATGCAGCAGGACAATGTCTCTAACCATGGACGGCATACATGACATGGTATGTTTGGGGAGCCTCAGATACACTAAGGAAACAACAATACTGCTCTCATAGGTGCAAACAACATGTAGAGGAAGTGCCAAATTGTGACCTTGAGCATCTTAAATGCTCAAGAAAAAAAATCAGAGCATGAACTTGTAACTATTGCTATTGAGACAAACATATGTGATCATGTAGGGAGTCCCCGACAAACTGCAGCTTCACTGACTGTGTGACGCTGAAGGCCAGTCCCGGTGGCTGCTGCTGGCTACCGGGGCTAGTCCGTCCAGGTTCATCCTAGCCACCGCAGCAGCCAGCCACACACCCGCAGGACAGCCGCACACACGCACACACGCTGCTGAATGAACACTGAACATGCACACGGATGAATGGCCGACCTGCTCAAAGCGGCGCCGTGTCCTGGCCAAGGGGCCCTGCTGTTAGCCCGATCCAAGCCTCTGCTGACTCTCTGAAGGACTCGAGTCGCCATCTTCAACAGCGCTAATGCACGCAGGGGGGAGCGAGGTGACCGCGTGTGACCAGCAGGTGGCGGTAGAGCGCCACGACGGGCACACGGGACCAGCATTGACCTGACACACTGCGAAGGCAAGGGCCGGGAGGAGGGGGGGTCCCAAGTGAAATAAGTGATAGACATGTTTTACTAATATTTCACCGGTCCAGACAGTGTGAATAATAAAGATGACGTGTGATCAGTGACTTCAGCCTATATGTTTTCCTCTCTCTCTCTCTCTCTCTCTCTCTCTCTCTCTCTCTCTCTCTCTCTCTCTCTCTCTCTCTATGTGTGTCATTCTCACACAGCTCTCTGTACATGTGTATGATTTTTTTGCAGGCATTTGTTGCAATGAAAAACATTTTCCCCAAAGCTTTTTCATCTCATGACCCACCAATACCAAATCTGATCTACAGAAACACGTGAGCCAAGCAACACAATTAAAGGGTCCCAGTCTTACAAGCAGTATGGCTACCATAGTGACCAGTAGTTCACTGGCTGATAAGGTACGACTAAAGCAAACCTGGCCCTAACTCATCCATCACTTGTGCAATCAAATGTGTTAAAGTGTCTAAGGTCAGGCAGCAAGACTGCAGTGCCCTTCCAAAAATAGCCCAAAGGACAAACCAGAAAGCCACAAACAAACACTGCAGTCGTGTGAGGTTTGGTTCACACGGTCTAGCACCGTGCACGTCAAACTATGAGCTCTGGTCATTGTTTTGGACTGTGATCACAGTTTAAGGGATGAGGGAATAGCACACAACAGCTTGCAGATTGGACAGCATTTGAAAGTTCAGTCATAAACTTAACAGCCTTAACTTGACCAGAGGGGGGCGCCCTAGGGATATTTAAAATTTTAAAAGGTCACATCTCACATAAAACCAATCTGGTTGACATCACCACCATCCAGCAATCCTTGTGTTGCAAATTTACATCTTGGACTACTCAGTTCCACCACAACCACTTGGTTTTGGTTGGTGATGTGTGCATGGCCTGTGCAATAATGTCATTATGTCGCTTAAACCTAATATTTAATTTACATACATATTTGAGGGGAACAATTCAGTTAAATGAAGCAACGGGTAATCCAATTTTGAGAGCAGCCAGTAATAGTAGTCACCATTTGCTTTAATTGGAAATGGAAGGAGCAGCCAAGTGTGACAGGACATGTCAGGTCCTAAACCCAGTTGGAGGGCATGTGAGCATGTGTGAATGACCCACTGAGAGATGGACTGTGGTCAGGAAACAATGCTAAAACATTTACTGAGCAGTTCAACAATTGTTGTATACTGGCTGGAGTGTGTATGGTTTTAACTCTGCAAACCGAGCAAAATTAATGCCAATTCCAAATCTATTACTTCAATATAGAAACAATATATCATGAATAACATAAATAATCCACTGATATGACAAATGCACTTTAACTTAGCAAACACATTTAATATAATGTTACCCAAACACAACTAAATAACTTGGATATTTCAAGGAAACTTAAAAAAAAAATAGAGGTACACTTCCAGGACACACACATCTTACTGCCACGAAACAATAGCGCCAAATAGTGAATGTGGCCAACAATGTGGCCGCATTCATCAAGCTTCCTGATAGAAAGAGTGGCTCCTAGTGATGAAATTCAAGGAGAATTCTTGGAATTGTGACGTTTTCCAAGAATTTCCTCTTGCAGCCAAGACTAGATCCTGGTAAAAACAAAAGTTATTCACAAAGCATCTTAGCCCTTAAGAGAGCTTGCAAGGTGAAACACTGTATGGAGGAGTTCAGTGAGGCTTAAGAGTTTTTTAAGCAGTGGATAAAAAATGGTGGAATGGCAAAGAGGTAGGAGAAAGATTCACTGAATGACAGTGAATTAATGAAGTGCTTCAGATTATGGATCATGCAGGGATAATATTTGTTGTGGTCCCATCTCCCATCCAACACAGTACCACCACAAAATGAAAGTGATGACAACACTAAGCCGCTCAGAAAAATGCAACAGTGCAGCAGTGATGACTTTGGTCTTCTGCAGATGTTCATCAAGCAGCATGATCACACTAACAATTAGACCACTTCCACAGCCTCTTGTTGTGATGCACTTCATTACATTTCCATTGAATGTCCGCACCATGCAGGCTCTCGAAAGGCAATTCATGTACATAGGTTTTGTTGGTGTAATCGATTATTTGAGCCTTTTCCCCCTGATAATGTCAAACAGATTCAGTACTAAAATTACCGGCATAGAAAATACACATAAGCAAATAAATATCAGCAATAATCAGCATATAAGCTGGCTACTACACACTTAGGCCTGTGTTTTCAAATGTTTCGTAGGCTACTTTTAAAGAATGGCTTACAATTTTTTCAACAGAGATGTTCATTACATAAAAGAGGAAAATTAATCGAAACTAAATTCTGAGATCAGGCTTCTTCTTCTTCTTCTTTTCTTTTTTTTTTGACCAACCATCACCTCCTCACTAAGACACTAAAATTAAAGTTTCTGCCCCTTCCTTACTTGGGGTTGCTCTAAGAATTTTCCTAAATCTCTCCTAAGCTAGGAGACCTTGCTATAGATGTCACCGAGGGGAGGGTGTGCCTTTCAACAGAGCTTTGGTGGCTGATTTTAATCTCCTTGTATGAGTGTGGCTAGGTGCTCTGTACTCTTGAGTGGGGACTTCTGACCGCACAAATGGCAAGTGATGAAATGAGATGAAACTTTACTGATCCCTGTGGCAAATTGGATAATAAATGTATTAAGTAACAATCCAGATCCCTGTTATTATAAGGCATTAAAGGAAGAGCGCACCTCAAGCCAACATTTGTAGTGACCAAACAGCTGCATGTGGATGATGGAAATGGTCATGTATGGAAGAATGCAGTAGATTTCAGATTGATTTATTATTTGAAAGGCTGACTATGGAGATAACGGGGACCATATTGTTGAAATCTACTTGACTTTAGACTGAAGAATGCTTACCACCCCTGGAATTCAGCAAACTGTTTCGGAGGGATTTCAGTTAAGTCCAAAGACATGAATCATGAGGGAGTGTTTCTTAGGGAGACATTTTTGAAGAATAAACGGCAAAATATGGATATGTCTGGGAATTCAAAGTATTATTGTATTACTTGCAATTTTGTACCTATGATACGTAATTTTTCATCTCAATTACAGGGTTTCAATGATGTGGACAACATCCAACATTTCTGCAAGTTGCACTATTTTATTTTGTTTAGTTCTGTCTTATCACATAGCCCCACTGAGTATTGGATGTTCAAATGGAGCCCAGCCAAAATCTGTCAGCATCAAGACAAACTTTAATACATAAATCAGTTTTGAAAAGCAAAATGCAATCAAAAACAAACTGGCAGCTGGGACTTTGGGGGGATTTTATTGTCATACTTTTGTCAGTATTTACTACTGCATTCCTTTGGTGTCTGGATTTGCAAATTTCAGGTGTAGCTGAATGCAAAAAAAATATGGCAGCTATGTGGCACAAGAGCGGTGGACCAGGGATCTGCGAGCATCCACTAGGGGCTTTTGAGCCACTCTGAATCTCCAAAATCTCCAGGGGTGCTGCTCTGTAGAGGCAAGTCAAAGTGGAATTTCCCCTTTGGGAGTCAATGGAGTGCAGTAATGTCAGTATTAATCTGTATTGCCTGATCTGTGCTTTTAAAGAACTTACTTGGCATTGGCATTAATGTACAAAGGGGAAATTTTATTAATGGAAGAAATGAGATCAGCTTTTCACAAAGAGCTACACGCTTCACTGCACCAGCTGTTCATGTACTTGATTATTTGTTTGGTAGAATGTGTTTATTGTGTGATCACGCTGTTGTGTTTTTCAACTCCATGCGTCCTTGCTCATGTTAATCAATACATGAGCAGTCCTACAGGATTCATATCATAGGATTTTAGGTCTGATCTGTATTTGTTATTAGGAATACCTCTCTTCAAGAGACTGTTCATGCCATCAGCTGACTACAAATCTTTACACTGACAATGAGTGTGGCTGCACACCCACGTGAGCTTTATCTTGCAGCACAAAGTTAAGAAATGAAGTTAAGAGCTCTCTTTCCTACATCTGAAACTATACTCCTGTGCCCAGAAAATATCTCTGTGCTTTTACAGTATCCAGAAAGCTGGTATTGCCTGCCAACTCTGCAGCCCCAGACATTTCATATACACAAATCTATCTAAAGCATCCAAAATCATGGGAAGTCCAAAAGATTTTTTTTTTTTTTTTTTTGAGGTGAGTGGGGCGGTATAAGCTACCTACCTCCATTGATATCCTGTTACTGAATTTTACTGCAGTTTCAGTGACATAAGATACAGAATGTCATATTGGATAAAAAATTCCAGTGTTACCCATTATGGCCTTTTCTGCATGTTTTTATTCAAATACAATGTTAATGTTAGTGCCATGAGTGAATGCTGTTTTCGGGATGCGTCATAAACCTTTTGTCCATTTTATTACAGAGGCCAAGTTTCCATATTTCTTCTTGGTACACATACACCTGGGCAGTACTCTATGCCTAATTTTAACAGCAGATGCCTGAGAATTCTCAGTTCTTGTCCTGATAGATGTTAGTACAACATTTGAGAGAGACACCAGACACCATTCTCTTTTTAAGACTTGCAGAGAAGAACACAGTAGATGGAGGGGGAAAAAGAACGCTGCACCAGTACATCTGAATCTTAGGACACATTATATAGAAGTATACAAGAGTGATTTGATTCGATTAATCTTAGAATTAGATTAACACTTATTGCATAGAGAAGGAGCAGAGGGGAACCTTTTATTTATCTTAGCTTTGGAGAGGCACAACCTATGTACTGTCTAATTGCATTAGACAGTGTCTGATATTAGAGCATTCATTAATCTGTTTTAAACTATGATTTCATTGTTCCCCTATAATCTGTATTTTTAGATCTTTTCCCGTTTCTCTGTTATATGAGAATTTCCACCTTGTAATCCTGCAAAGCTGTATAAAGGATAGATACCAGGCAAGGAATATATGAAGAGAGCTTGACAACCGATCAAAGTGTGGAGTCAGTTATATAGTCTCATATGTTGGTATGAACTTACAAAAACTGTCTTTTATCTGAAGGTATCTGAAGAAGTTAGATCTTGGTCATTTGAATTTGTCAGCTAGTTGTTAAAATCAAGCAAAATGTCTCTCAGTATCCAAACTTGTAGTGTCTTTCCCAATTTCAAATGCGACATCCAAGGTGGATGGTGCAAATGAAAGGTTTCCATAATCTGGCATCAGGAGTGCTAGAGAATTCAAGTTGACATGCTTGTTTAACTGCCTCCAGCTGCAAGTTGATGCGTATATTTTTTCATTACTCTGGTATTTAGATTTGGGAGGTCTGGAAGGAGATAAGAGAATAGTCCCTGGATTATATGTGGAGCAGTCTTCTCTTCCCTGGTAGTAGCCATTTATGAGAGGCCATGGGAGGGTGAAAATAAAACATCCAGACACAGACATTTACAGCCCAATAGTAGCGAATGAAATTGGCTACCGTATTCAAATCCTCCCTCCATCTTGGGTTTGCACAAATACATCTTTTTTTAAATTTTTTTTTATTTTATTTTATTTTATTTTTTTATCTGGGACATTTGTCCTTCCAGAGAAATTAGGTGATGATGGAAAGTAGTTTCGTAAAAAAGGCATTTGTTTAATATATTGGGAGATTTTGGAATAAGTAGAGCAACTGAGATAAACAAACCATTTTAATGGAATTAACTGCCAAGAAGGAAAAGAGGCAAGTTCTGCCAGTATTTTAAACATGACGGCAATCTGGAAATGACAGGAGAGAAAGTTTCTTAAAAGAAGTCTTGGTATTTTTGAGTAATCTGTACACCTAAATAGATGAATTTGCTGGGAGTCATGTTGAACGGAAATGTGTTTAGTATGTGTGGGTTGTGCTATGTGCTTTACTGTTATTCCAGTTAATACAGTTTCCAGAAAAACTGCCCAAAACAGCAATTGTCTCTAATACTCACATGATGCTCACCTCTGGGTTTTTCAGTATACAATAATATATCATCTGCATATAGAGAAATCCTATTTTGTGCTGTGTCTTTGTCATAACTAAATATAAGAAGTTTCGTTCATATTTTCTTGGCAAGAGGTTCTAATGCTTGGGCGAATAAGAGAGGCGAGAGCAGAAAACCTTGTTGTGTCTCTCTGTGTAGTGCAGATTTATGGGATATTGTTTGTTTTGTCAAGGCCCTTTATAAAGTAGTTGAATCCATTTGATAAAATGTTCTCCTGATTTGAATATGTGAAGTACACCAAAAAGATAATTACACTCAACCTGGTCAAATGCTTTTTCTGTCTCAAGTGCAATGACTAGGTCTTCATCTGATACTTGTGTGTCAAGTTAGAAAATTAATGCCAATTAGGAATAAATCCTCATTCAGTCCCATGGGCAGAACCTAGGCAAATATGTGTGTATGTGAGTTACACGAAAATAAGGACAGGACAGTATAAGCCCACATCTTGAGGGTATTTGCCCTTCTGAGGAATGACAGTGCCTCAATGCCTCATGCATTGTTGGTGGAAGTTCTTTATTTTCAAATGCATAGGTAAACACATCATGAAGGAGTGGAGGGATAGTTGTTTACATGCTTTGAAAAATTCTACAGTATAGTTATCAGGCCCTTGGATCTTGCTGTTCTTCGAACCTTTAATTGCAGGCTGTACTTCCAAGGTTATAGCTTTATTTAAGAAATCTCTGCCCTCTCAGTTGAGAAGGAAGACTGCATTCATTTAAAATATTTTGAATGGAAATAGGGTCTTTTAATGGACCTGGAATGGTATAATTCCTTATAAAAGTCAGAAATCAGTTGTTGATTTCTTTAGAGTAGCTTCTCTATGCTAAAAGCCTCACTAGAAATAATGTACCCTCTCAAAAAGGCTTTGAGAGCATCCCATAAATATCAGGCTAAAGGATATCCAGATTAAATCTAAGAAGCAGTCCATTCAAATACACTCCAGTAGGCTGACAAACTTACCACTTCAGATAAACAGATTTAAACTAACAGGAAAAAAATCCAAATCATCATTGCTTCCTCTTAAGTCCTGTTGTTATCTTTTTTCTTTGCAGGGCAATGTTACTCTCAGCCGAGCTGTGTATGAGTCTGTATTTCACAATCCCCATCCATAAATTTGGTCAAGATTAAGCAGTGCTTTCTTCAGATTAAGGTATAACAGGGACTCCAGCATGCACATTTTGGGAACAATGGGCCTTCAGAGTAATAGGTGTTTGTTTTCAGGCTGACATTTGTGTAAGAAAGTCATGGTCATGTCATGTGTTTCTGTGAGATCAAGCTGGAATCCACAATTTTACGGAGGATTATTTTAACAATTCACATTGGAAGAAAGCTAACAAAGCACTTTGTAGCGAGTCCGAACATACTAGCAACAATGTCTTCATGGATTGTCACATTGTCACTCACAACTGGGCTGATTTTTTTTTTTGTTTGTTTTGTTTTGTTTTGTTTTGTTTTGCCAACAAATTGTCACAATGCCAGTAAGGCTGCTAGCTATTTCAGTTCTCTCTCTCTCTCTTTTTTTTTTTTTTTTTTTTTTTTTTCAGTGGTTAGATTTTTGGATTTAACGAACTCTCAGATCTTCTTGGTGGATGATGATAAAGAAAGTTACTTCTTCGCAAGAAAAAAGTCCCATTTTTAATTGACCATTCCTTTACATACAGGTAGGCTACATTGGTAATAACAACCTGTTGTAATTACCGGTACCGCCTACTGAGGCTGCCTGGTGGTGTCCCTCCCTGTGGCTCTAAACCACATAAAATATACTCAGATTTAATCTTTGAGAGCTGTGAATTTCTCTGGACCAGGGCTCTGAGAGCAGCTGTGAAAACAGCTGATAAGTCCTCCACTAATGTGCAGGAAAAACCATGGATGCCATCTATCATGGCGTTTAGAAAAACTGGTCTTTGCTTAACTCTCTTGAACCCACATGGCTGAGTCCTCCAGCCCAGTCACTCGTGTATTATATGGTATGTTCTGGGTGGATCTTCAACAAATTGGATATCTCCAAGCCAAATTATCTAACCGGCTGTCTTTTCAGTTTCCCCCTCCCTCTTCTCTCTTTTTGTTATCTTTGGCTGCGTTGTGGACATGCTTTCTGGTAACCACTCTCCAAGAAATGCTGTCGGACTTGTGAGAAATGCCTAGGACATATTGTTTACAGTCTTAACTCCTTATCTTGTCCTGGCACTGCGCTCAGTAACTGCAGACATTGCTGCATACAGTGGCTTTAAAACATTCATCATGTCTGATGGGAGTAGATTAATGCCCTAGAAGCAGTCTGTGTTTATGCAAAGAAATAATGCAATGTAATCTAAAAAATGACCATTGCCTTAAATTAATATTCTTTACAAGTGGTATACTGCGTATCCAAGTTACAATTGAAATGTTATGGAATCATACATTGACTGTTTTCTGAAATCTTGAGAGAGAACTGTGTTTTAAAACAACCTTATATTACTGTAAAACTAAGTAAGCATCAAAACAGTGTCTTACAACATTGTGCACATTGCTGTCTATTGAAAGGACACTGTGCATCAGGCTCAGGTCAAACAGTGACCCGTTTCTGCACTGTGATTCTGTGCCACCATGAACATACAGTATATTTCCCTAGACCGCAAAAAAATCTTAAAGTCTTGTTTTTCTGAAAACAAGTGAACACATATGCCAGAGTTTTTATAATCCCACTTGTTTCCAATACTAATCGACTTGTTTTCAGAGTTTTCTTGAGTTAAGTGTAATTTTCTTGATACCTGTGGTATCAAAAAGCTGATCTGCTTGCCTTGTTTCAACAGATTTACACTTGTGCTCAGAAAATTCCTTATACAAGTGAATCTGCATTAGAAACAAGTGGGATTATCTCATCATGCAAGTTTTTAAGACTGAATATGAGACAGTGACCTTTGGTGAAGTCACTTTTATGACACGCAGTGCCCGCAGTATACATATGGAAAGGAATCAAGACTTGTGTACACACAATGTGACATTTGTAAACATATACTAAAATTTTCAAAAGTGTATTGAGATCTGCACAGCCACACTACCCAGATTTGTGTATTGACATTTGCAATTGAGTCCATATCTGCAAATGCATATTTGAATCTTCAAATGCGTGTTTGAGATTGTAAATATACAATTAAATTTACAAATAAATACAGAGATTTGTAAATATGTATCCAGACTTGGAAATATGTAATTAGCGGTTCATGTTCCATTCAACTCACTTTCAAAGTCTCCACGCTTTTGTAAATTAGCATCACCCTGTTTGTGCATTTTGTCCTTTCTTTGGTGCAACCAGATTTGTACTTAAAGTTGTGCGTGTGTGTGCAGCCTACGTCCTACCAGGAGGGGGCGCTACTGGCGTCACCTCTTGGGTGGCCTAAACAGAGCTAATTCCACATTACAGTGAGATTCCTGTGGCTTAAACTGATGTAAAATAATACTCTAAGGGGAATGCATTTGTGGAGTAAATATTAGCACGACTGGTGCTATATTGTAAATTAATAATGTCATAGCATTGTGATGATTTTTGTGTATTTTCAGAAGAAAGTTGTCAGTTTAAATCCCTCAAGCAGATGGGAAAATTTGGGCGAGAGAAGAGAATCACAGATGTTCTTTCATCCCTCAGCAAAAGGCTTCAAACAAGGCTGTTAAACCCAAAGTTTCAGTGTCCAGCACCACAAGACTGGATTTACTGGCAGATGCTCTGTGAGGGTATATGTGCAGTACGTAACCGTTATACATTTCACATACAGTATTTCGCTGCAGCTCGTCATGCAGAATTGGCTTTGGAGGCCAAGTGAGCCTGACTACTTTGTATGGTTCTCAAATGTGGGTCATCTGAGACTTAATTTTGACCCATTATTAAGAAAGGAAGAATATTTTCTTTACCCCTAAAATTAAAACTGGTGTTTCATCACTTCTCGCTTCTCGGACTTGTCTGTGGATTTTTAAAACACTTGTCACATTTACCGATCATTTACTCTTAGTGGTAGTGAACTAATAGTCTCACAGCTGGGTGGTTGCCCTGTCCAGATGTTCTGCTGCCCTGATGTAGGCCAGTGAGAAAAATTCTCCTTAAAAAAAAAACATTCGATGCCTTCCCATCCATTAGACTTACCATGTTTGTACAGGCATGCTACTTACTTAAAAACTAAAAAAAAAAAAAAAGTCTAATGATACTATTTAAGTGATTAGCCTATAACTGCTGAAAGGAGCCATTACTTATGAAAGGAGAGTAATACAGCACTGATGACTCATGCGTCAAGTATAAATAGATCCAAAATGCAAACTTATGACAAGCACATAGGGGCTAGTCGAAAAATTAGAGTTGTTGTAATACCAAACTGGAGTGTGACGTTGTATGTTTTGAAATGAAATAAAATAATGCAATGTGAATTGTTTGAGCTGGCAGTCCAAATGCAGCCATTTTTTTTGTCATTTTTTTAATGGTGTGATGTGTCTCTCGTTCTGTAATACCCAGACTGCTGTTGATTCATTGTTATAGGAAACTACATAAACACATTATTCTGCTTTATGGGAGGGAATGCCAGCGTTATCACCACGAACAGGCATATCTGGGGAAAAACCTTTGGGATTTACAAACACTTTTCATCAAGTGTGTCCTCGGCCTCAGCTTGAGCATAGCACAGGTCTTAAATGTTGTTTGTGGATTCGTAGTCTGATTTTTTTTTTTTTTTTTTGTCTGTGTGTGTGTGTCTTAAACGTTCCCTGTAGCAAGCTCTGAGATTAGACAGAATGGGGTCCTGGGAAATAGAGGAATCCTGTGTACTTGCTTTGGTATTTCATGACGTCCAGATCTGTCTACCCCTTCTGTCTCAGCTGCCGAAGTGTTGCACGCTTTCCCTATACAGTAATACTCAGACATAAGGTCAGAGGTGTGAATGAAAAATTAAGTGGCCAGTGTTCAAGGCCAAAATAAGATTTTGAGAGGGCGGGAGTGGCTTTTTCAGCCAGATCTGCTTTCACCTACGAGATGTTTGTCTGGAAGCAATTTGGGCTTTAGATCATGTCTAAAGACACACAGAGAGGTATCCACAGATTACACCAGTGTTTTTCTCGTACATCACAGGCACCAAGGCCGCTGCGCTGATCTTATTCTTTAATGAAATGGTAGGCAAACAGCATGGCCAAGCTGGCGCCTGCTCTGCTGCTCAACAGTGGGCATTTGTGAGTGAACACGCTGTTGAGATTTGATGGATGAATGGTAGGCCGACATAGTTTCTGTCTTTCATCCTGACCAAACCTTTGCTGACATTTCAGACCAGATGTTCTCTCGTGATTATTGAACACAATTTGCTATTATTGAATTATCCATATTAGATTGCCTCTGTTGAGATTGAACTATTATTTTTTTATTCTGTTTTTTCTTTATCATCTTTCTATCTATTACCAAAAAAGGAATGCAAAAGTTTTGTGTTATTTTTGCATGAACTGTAAATGTACCATTAATAGATGAACTAAATAGTATAGCACTGAGCAGAACTGACCAAAAAGTAGACATTACCCAAAAAACACCATCGTTTAACAATTTTACAGTGTGAATGTTTGGCCTGGAGCTGAACAATAGTGTGTGTGGGGGTCATGTTATTAATTTGACAGATACTGATTACGATATGATTCACAATTTTAGTGAGAATAATAATTTTTCCATCCTAATTTTTGTTTTCACTGAGAGAACTATTAAAGCGATGATGTGATTTCTGCTGGGGTCTGTACCAGACAAACATGTTTTATTATGTCTGGAGAAAATGTTTTGGAGGCCAGTGCTTCTATGCTTCGTTTATAATCTGTATTCTGTCACATTTGGCCTTTAGGAGAATAATTCCAGCTCCCACCATTTGAATATTTCACTTGGCCAAATCAAGATTTTGATAATATTTCGATTAACTCTCCAGCCCTAATTTGGCTTCATTTCTGAGTGTTCTTGACAAAAGTTATTACCAAAAATTGTCTTTAGAAACAGCCTAAAGACAAAAAGTCACTGATTCATTCATTCATTCATTCAGTTTCTTTTTCTTTCCATACCCACTCATTCCTGTTCAGAGTCACAGTGGACTGGAACTTATTATTTTTACTGCCGCGCTGACCTAATTTCACCATGTGCATCGACAAAGTTTTTATCCGTGTATTTATTGTATTATTCCAGTCGACCATGCAATATTGCCTAAGTGTGACAATAATGGAGAGAATATTATGTACAATAAAGCAGAGACAGAGAGTGGAACAGGACAGGAGGAGAGAAATCAATTCAGTTTTTTGTGTATTCCCTCCATGTTCAATGTGTGTGTGTGTGTGTGTGTATGTGTGTGTGTGTGTGTGTGCTGTTTTCATGGTCAAACACAAGCCAGTCACAACCTGCTTTCCATTTCCCATTAAGTTATCACAGTGTTTTCATCTGCCTCCATTTTTCTTTGGCCCCTACTTCAGGTCACCAACAATTTGGGCTGTTGTTTTTTTTCTCCTCCCTCCTATTAAAGGCACATTAATGGCATTTATCAGAATGTATTGGCAACCAGAAGGAACTGTAACAATATTGATAGAGGCTTTCCTGCGTAAGTTTCTGTCACAGTCCCCAACCCTCCCCTTCCCTCCCCCTCCAGTGATCTCATGACCTCAGTCATTTTCAGAGCTCATCCTGACACAGTTCATCACAGAGAGCAGATCGAGTGCGATCATCTCACAGCTCGCAAGACGTCTCACACGTGCAGCAGGTCGATCGGTTCTGTCAGGTGTCTGTAAGCAGGTGTTACCCCCTTCTTAGCAGGTAAACCAATGATTTACTTGCAAGGGCTGTTTGAGCTTACTGGAAAGGGTGTGGCTACATCTGCTGCACAGGTTAGACTCATTTTGACTGAGGCTGTCACTGAACATAGTAATACATCGCTAAACCATTTAAGGATTGTGCTTAAACGGCGATGCCATGACCCCAGTTGACCTAGGGTAGACTGGAAATGACACAAATAATAGTTATATGTACTGATATGAAATGAGTGCTCTTGCTAGTAAGTGCAGTGATCCAGCTGATAAGTGAGAAGGTTATATAACATGTTGCAAAATGCTGTAATTATGATACTGTCATTTGCTGTTTTGACTTGAGACTGAAATGTGTTGCAACACCAATTAACAGTCTTGAGCCCTGACTCTATCAAAGCCCTGCGGCTGTATACATAATGTTCATTTTGAGGCTGCTGAAATTAAATGCTTCTATTTCAGTTTCAGCTTCCCACGCTCCTTGATGTAACATCACATTTTAGCTTCTTTATTGCTGTAAATATCATCTAATTTATCTTTCTAGACTCACCTTCACCTCATTTGACTTGACCACAGTTTGTTGTTTACAGCCCATGCAGCGGACTATAAACAAGAGAGAGGGCAAAGCTGTGCTTGTGCTGGTTCTGGACCCACATCACAGCACTGACAAATCAAAGCTTCGCTCTTGTGGAAGCTTTATTTTCATACAGAAACTGGATTAGGGAATCTCTCTCACCAGTGCGGTTGTTGGAGTTGGCAGAGTTACCTGCCAGTTTTTAACTCCCTTTTGGCAGCTTGGTGGGTGGTACATCAGGGATAAACAGCCATGTGTGCTGGAGGGTTTAGGCTGTGCAGGTGTTCATTCCACCCCAACACTGCAGCAGGTGATTTCACTGATTCACACGACGTCAACCAGAGAGGAGGAATAAATCAGTGAAATCATCGGTCGTGGTCTTTGGCTGGAATGAGCTCTTGGCCCACCTCAGCACATGATTCCTCTGGTTGTGGATGAAAACGCTGGAATTGACCGTCTCATACCTGTTTAACATGCTGCACGCGCTTCAGATTACCACAGTCGTTCCTTTTAAAGTTATAGAAGTTTTTCCACATATAACGTTATTAAAATGCTGCATTAAGATTCATTGGGTTTTAATCTGATGTGAAAAACGAAGGAGCATATTTGTATACATCAGCAACAGTTAATACAAAAGTCACCTTTCCTTTTTTGAAGTATATTGATTTCACATTTTTTGCCAAGGCAGGAAAAAAGATGTCGGTGTCTGAGTAACATTGGAGCAGCAAAATTGTATTTGTGTTATTATGTATTTATATTATAGCACTGAACTGATTTATCTTGAGAGAAAAACAGTTTCATCTAAGCACTTTAAAACATGAGGCCATAATTTATATACATGAGGACAATTTCAAGAAAAGTGAAACCTCTTCTGCTTGAATAAATGAAATAAACACTTTCACATAAATCAATGATAAATGGCTAATTTGACCTGAGTATACTTGTTGGCATGCTTTGTTAATATATCAGTAATGAGCTGATGATAAGAAAAGAGGGAGATCTGGCCAAAGGAGAATTTTGACATGAGCATAATGAGGCATTCTTCATTAGTTAATAGCTCAGTAAACATGAATTAATACCCAATATTAATATTCATTGTTACATTCACTGTTGCTTCAGCATTAGTTACAATTCTTAAAACACCAACACTTTATCAGCGTTTTATTTGACACCATGTTACTTTTCACTCAGCCAAAATATTTCCAATATTAGGTCACATGCAGTGGGCTGTTCAAAAGCACTGAGCCAAACTGCACATCTGAAATTTATTATCTGGAAATACTGTGTTTACTTGAATGAAATTTCAGTTGAGATCTATAAGAGCAGAGCAGTATGTTGAGTAGATTTTTTTCTTTTTTTCTTTTTTTCTTTTTACAGAAACAGGATGGCAGTGAATCTTGGATTTACTGTTTGAGCTTTTGTTTTTTAAGCATTTGTTCTGTCTGAATGAACATCCTGATGGAATGCTGTTTTCAAAAGATGCCCTAGATTTCTGTCCCGGTTTAAGCGAGCGACCCCGGCTCATGTGCAAGAGCGCAGAACATGTCACCACAGGACAGCGCAAGCCGAAAAGATGTTGTCAGAGGGTCTGCTCACGGTGGGAGACAACAACACATGGTTTTACTTTGAAGGGGGAAATCCTGTAGGGTTTATTTTCCTGTGGCTTTTGCTTGTTTGATAATATTCTTATAGCTGTTATACTGTTTGTTATTCAGACACACACATCTCCAAACCAGCAGGGTATTCCAGCAAGGTCATGAGAAGTCTCTCCAAAAGAGATGATTCTGTCAATATCTTGGAACGATATTCTGACAGAATGTGGCAAAACATTGCCTCCATATGAGAGCAATTTCCTGCTTATGTTCGAAACCAGCAACGTCAGGAAGGAAAAATGCCCCGCAAAGTCAATGAAGCATCATCTTTTTTGTTGTTTTTAGAATCGCTAGCATTGATAGATATATGTCAGATTATGACAAGTGATTTTAAGCAGGTAAGAAACACCATTATTGTGATGGAGGCTGTGCGTTGCTCAGTGAAGCTCATGGGAAACAGAAAACCATATCCGGTGACTACATTGTTTGGAAGTGTTCTCGTGCGTGCTTACATTTTACCTCATTGTTACCACTGACTAATCGACAAAATGTGATGTGTAGACATATCCAAAAGCCCATCTCCTGAACAGAAGTTTTTAACTATAAGCTTGGAGATTACGGTTGGCGTGCGATAACGGCAGCACTATTAGTCTGTGTAAAAACGATACAGCCCAATTGCTTTTTTTTTTTTTTTTTTTTCCTTCACATTTTGTTCCAGCTAATACAGACCTTCACATTCTGTGATTTAGAACAAGAACACGCCGGCCTCTTTAATACCATAAGTTATTTAGAAAAAATTATTTGTGCTTTGGCACGGTTGCAGTAGCATCAACCCGTCCAGATTATTCAGTGAGACTGAGGCAGCTCATTCCTCCTTACCTGGAGCTTCATCAGAGCCTGGGCGATATCTAATGAACAAAAGTAAAACAGATAAAAGTTGTATTTTTGTGACACTTTCTATATTAATGTTTCAGCTCTGATTTTCACACAACTGCCCTAACTATCTTTGCAAATCTATTCAGATGGCGTCCTGCGAGGGGAGAGCACACTTCTGGGTTCTTCATCAATAGAGGGCTTTCAGGTGATGTAATGCGACCTCTGGCAGCCGCAGTGGACGGCCTCAGCTCATGGCAACAACAGCCAAGTGGATGAGCGCAATTCCACCTTTATGACTTGGCCATCTCGACTTTAGGGAATAGACAGGGTTAATTTCTGTGCTGCTTTTCACCGGGAACTGACCATTTTGTCGCAGATATTAGTTTTGTGTTCAGATAATGTCCGTGTTTTAGTCAGCTCACTCTCATATTAACTGGTGGTTCATTATCACTGTCCTGTTGTTAGATATAAATTATCATGAGACAACACATGCTCTGGCGTTTTAGTTTAACGCCCATTGTTGTGTAAGCATTATGTAACATGGTGTTTGCAAACCATAACTAGAAATCCAGATATCTAAAGGTTCACTTTCAAATAAACAATGCTAGTTAATTATGTCACCATACATGTGGTAAGTAGGTATGCTTAAATTATTCCCAGGAGAAATTTGAATGTCTTAGAGCCACAGAAAACAATAGGCATTAAATCACATAGACAGTATCATTTAAACAATTAAAACAGTATGATAACAAATACAATATGCTCTGTAACTGCAGAAATGGTATTTCTTTGTCACATGCTCTCAAGAAGTATGAACAACATTTCTTCTGTATTTCCACATTTGTCCCCAACCTTAGCCGCCCTGAAGAAGGAGGATAACACTGTTTACCTTTCTGACAATTTCTGCACCTTTTAATGGACCAAAAGATCACTAGTGTTAGTTGCAGACTGATAACAATATTTCTATATCAGTGAATTCTGGGAAAGCAATCATAGGTCTACCATATTTCTGGTCCACTAATCCGGAAGGCGCAAAGTTGGAAAAGTTTACTGGAGTGGGATTTACCCCCTTATGACTGAAGTTTGGGAAACGACCACTCCAGAGCTTGGTCCTGGAAGATGCATCTATTGAATCTGTCTTTTTTATTTCTGTCAAACACATTTGTTCACAAAAGGGTAATGTACCTAAAGTCAGGAATACACAATAAGTGGCTCTTTAGTAGCCATTAGTTGGAATGGATACTGAATACTGGACAATAACTGGGGCAATACACACATCGTCAGGTCAGCAGGTCAGGGCATAATGAGCTGTGGCAACCAAGAGGGGAACGGCTTACATTAACCCGACTGACGCCTGAGTCTCATGGCCAGATGATGATTAATAGGTTGGCCAATCAATTGGGCTAATATCTGGCATCTTGAGATGATCGGCATCACTCACAAGGCCAATAGAAATAGAAATAATGAGGATAGGCTGCATTGTTTGGAGAAACAGATTGAAGAATTAGAGTAAGAAAATGCCTGAAACCCTTCCCAAGAATTAGACAGGGAGATCCTGCTGCTAAGAAAATGAATGGAACAAAATTCACCTCTCACCTCCAAGATAACTAAATCCTTTTTATGTATGAAGCAAACATTTTGCAAATATGGGCAAAAACCACAGAGTGCTGCCAAGACAACTCAAAAAATGGAAAATGATCGTACTGTCCAGAGCGGGGATCCGATGTCTGGCATTTTGTCAGTGTGGCTGTGATGGAGCGATGTCACTGCTGCCTCTTATCTGTTGATGAATGCTGTAGTTAAGTGCACTAAAACGTTAAACACTGAAAAAAGTCTCCTAAAAAGTCTAAACTTTCCAAAAAAAAAATGCACTTTTGATTACCTGTGGATTTTTATTTAGTTGATGCATTTTTTTTTTCATTAAAAATACAAGCACTGCAGACAGGGTGCAGATTTACTGAACCAAACAGACTGAAGCAGGCAATAACTAAAATGTCAACTTAAGGTTCATTTAAGTTCAATAATTTTGGGTTTCCTTTGTTATTATTCAACTGTTGTAATTTATCAGAATCCATGAAATTAGTAAATAAATAAATTATATTGACATTATGTGAGGGCTGGCCTGTGTGGGGAGCACCGCCCCTAGTAGGCAGGGTTACATATATATAAGCCCAGGTGGGGACAATTAGGGCCTCTTTGTTTGAAGCCTGGTGGCTGCAGGGAGGGTTGTGTGTGCAGGTAAGCTTGTGGGTGACTGCATGTGTTGGCAGACATTTGTGGCTGATGTTGAATTAGTATTTTTTATATTTAGAGTGGTGTTGCAGCTGAAACATCAGTGATCTTGAGGCGTGCTGCTTAGGCCAACATTGGACAGGTAGGCCACAGTCCCCTAAATTTGGTTTATGTTTGGACTCATGAAATGTAGTGAGTGATCTTTTTTTTGTTCTCTAGGAGCTGACCGTGTGCCGTTCCCCAGTGTGGGACAGGGCAGCCATATTATTTATTGGTGGAAAATTCCCCAAGGTGGAAAGGTATTACAATTTTGAATGGTAAAATAGGAGGTCTAGTCCCTCTTTTTGCTACTGTCATGTTTACACTGTCAATTCCCCCCTCTAGCCTGGTTGCCAGACTGCTGCTTTGCCTGGATGAAATCTAACACTGTTTTGCCGGGATTAATGTTGGAGGGTCCTCTTGTGTTTCCAGCCAGATTGTAGTGAATTGTGAAAATGTACCTGCGACCCTTAAGACTGTTCCAGGAATGTCAATGTTGAACTTTGTACTGTTTTGGAATGGAAGATGTCTTTTTAACTAGTGTATTATCAACTGACTTTTAGTGTAGTTTTGCTTTGTGTTTTCTAGGCAGTGTGGAGACCCGCGGGGAGCACTTGGGCCCCTCTGGCTTGCCGTGTGATTGTGGTTTATGATTTGATGGTGGTGGTCACTTGGTGTCTGTTTTCTCTTTTTTTTATTTATTCTTAGGATCGTGTGGCGTGCAGTGTGCTCATATGCATGGGTGTACCCTGGGCTGCAATTGAACCTCCCCGCAGGAGACCCACTGCCCCCTTTTCTTCTCTCCTGTAGTTTTTAGGGCAGATGCCTCATCTCGCAATTCATATTGTCTTTTAGCTGGTGTTAAATAAAACTTTGACTGTGGTTTTTTTTTTTTTTGGTTTATTTCACCGTCCCACCCAATTGAAGTTGTCTCCTCGTTTACAATAAAATTCTAATTGTGAACCGAATACACGTCTCTCCGCTCTCTCTGAACTTTAAATTGTTTGTGTCCACCCTTTGGGCCGGGTCACAATCATATATTGGCCACCAGCTGCTTTGCTCTCTAAATATCTGAAAAATCCATATTGGTTGAGCACTTCTATGGTGGCTGGATATGTGTATTGGAAATGGCAAAAATTTGCACAAAACAGTAACTGTGAAGGTTTTTTTTTTTTTTTAATAGCTGCCTATTGACTTGCACGTTACATTGAGTTTGGCTGTCCAGGAGCCAGGGAGGGGTCCACTCCGTCATTTTGTTATCATTTCAGAGACAGTCCCAGCACCTGATAAAGGCCTGTGCCGAGTCTGTGCTCTGCTTTGGTTTTGTGAATCCCTCTCTCTGCATTTGCACTGAGTCTTATGACAACTGCAATCATGAGAGCAACGCAGCGGCCTGGTTTGTCAACATGTAACGTTCTTTAGAAATACCGTTGCTGGATGTTATTTGTCCGTGTACGGGGCATTTGTCTCTGCCAATCCAGCTTTGATGTCTCCAACGCAATTTCAACATCTGAGAGGCAAAGCACTCAACCAAATGTAATCATTCAGTGCGCTTTGTGCCAACATGACCTTGAAATCGAAGAGGATTGATTCAGTCTTTTGAATTATGATGCTACCCAGATGTGAATTGTTTTATTGTTAACAGTGCCTTAGTCTTTGGTAGAAAACTCAGTTTGACATGTGCATGTTAGTCTCTTTTTCATAAACATAATTAGTGTCTTTGCAGTGGAGGGGGGTCATTAAGGTTAGATCAAGTATTCTTGTTGGTATGTTGGTTTATTATTTTCATCACGTCTTGTTTTGTCCAGCAACCACTTTCAGCTTCATTCAGCTGATGAATTTGTGTAAACATTTAGATTTTTTTGTAATTTGTTTTATTTATCGTTTATATGTATTTAATCTACTTTAGTGCCCTTTTTTGGTTGAGTTATTGTCAAAGCATACAAAGGAAAGTCAGTGCATGGCATGTTGCGCTGCAGATTGATTGCTGTTTCATAGTTTCTCGATTGCATGCAGCAAGATCTGTTCTGCCAACCCAAAAGACATCAATATGTAGGCACTTCACCTCACACCTTGTTTTCATTTTCACTACAAATTTTGGTTTGTCTACCAAATTCTGAGAGAAGCAATCGCAGTTGATGTAAACACAACTTGGACGCGTTCAAGCGGGCTAATTGTTTCTTCTGGACTCTGTGGATCTGAGGTGCAAGAGTTCAAATTCCTCTTTCGTACACCAGGGAGTGTTGACGTGGTGGTAAACTGCTGACAATCTGTGTAATTGAAACGTACACTTGGCATTTTTCAAAGACTAAAATACCTAAAGTCTCCCACAACAATCGTACAGCTGAACCAACAACTGGAGGCCACTTCAGAAAAAGGATTATTATTCCTTTTGCAGAGAAGCAACTGCACCTTAACATGTATCAAGGCGGATTAAAAGCGACTGCACTGCATGACCCCAGCCCACTTCATGCGGAAATGTATTTGCCTGATGCCTGAAAACTATGAAAAAAAAAAAAAAAAATGAAGTGTTTATTCCAAAACGAGACATCCATCATTATAAGAAGGTGGCGCTTCCAGTGACTGATAGTAAAAAATTTAAACAAATGCAGATCCTGTGCATTCCCACGGTGCATTTGTGGTGATGACATATAGATGAAAAGTCTCATTCAAACATGAGATCATATTTGAATGTGATCTCATATCTTTGGCTCCTTGTGGCGAATACATGAGGTGACTTGGCTTAGCAGTTAACACTGAGTGTTAGCAAACATCGCTTATTCCATATTCCCTGCTACATACATGGACACACATCCGCACATGCACAGGATTACGCAATATACAGCAGTGTGGTTTGTTATAAAGCACTAGAGTATGTGTTACATCCATTTAAAGCTGTTAGCTGTATGCATGGCTCCATTTCCATGACAAAACTGTCGAGAATGAATGTGAGAAATATTGCAGAGCGCTCACATAACCTGCACACAGTCACTTTGTGGGCTATCCAAACCTTATATCTGTGCTCAAGTTTCATCTCGTTTTGACAGGGGCGAGCTCTGTGCGGAGCGGTTGTTCCCATAAATTTCATTTGTTGCTGTTAAAATCCCACACATGTCAGAAACTGTTCTTCATTTATCTTCCCCTTTCTCGTTATGGCATCAAACACAATTTGCATACAAGAAGAAAGTTGTGGGAGCTGTGCAAGCAATTGCCCTTGAGGTGTCAATCTATAAAACTAAATAAAGAGTATCAATGCAACTTTATGAATAAGATATGGCTTGATCAAGGACAAATGTGAATTTACTTTTCCTACCCCCTGATGAACATGTGTATACAGCTGTGAAGTATTTTACTTTGCCCGTCCTGACTTCATTGTACTGACTATGGCTGTGTGTTGTACTTTTTAAAACAACATCTAATCAATTACTCAACCGCATTTTGTCAGCATGCATCCACACACTTTCAAGACTTACGTGCCTATTGCAGTAAATAAATGAAATGATCAATAAATCATCAGTTGAAAGTGTTTTCCAAGATTTGCAACATCCCTGTGCTCCAAATTGGCGAACGACTTGAGGTGTTGTTGGCGTCTGTGACTCTATAAAAACACTTAGACTTGTTTGCTGTGACGCTCGCACATGGCAAGCATGCAACCTGAGCTAAGTTTGTTTATTGTTTAGATTGGAATCATAGGCACTAAATCACCACTTTTGGAAAACTGTGAAAGCTGTCATGTTTCATGTCCAGCAGACATTTTACCACTCGGGCTTTTTGGTCATGGCGAGGAAATGTCACAATCGTTCCTTCAGTCATAATTGGGTGTGTGTGGATGGTTTGTGTGTTTTGTGCCACCTGCCTCACCAGCAGTCTACCTCTGTTTTGTGGTCATATCCAGTCAGAGCACAGGAATGCACGGGTCCTGTGAGGCTGCCATACGCTGACGGAAAACAGGTGGCAAAAATGAGGCAGCTAGCTTTCCACTTGCTCTTGTTATTTCCCACCTTCGTCTCTGTGTTGACAGAACGGAGGCAGATCACGGTCCCAAACTGCATGACCTCCATCATCCGGGCCTCAGCGTCAGCGTGACAAAAGAAAACACCAGCAAATACTTTCCTCAGTGGTTGTTCTGTCATGGTATATGATTTTTTTTTTCTTCCAGCAGTATAGGTTGGTCCAAACATGTTCTTTGAGTACCTCCTAACTTAACTTCCCAATACTGATGTAATAACATATCCAGGATTACCGAGATTTAAACCTGTTCCTCATTGCCTCCTGGAAGTTTGCAAAGTGCAGGAATTTACACTTTTATATACAAAACCTGGTACTTCTTACCTAGTTGCAACAAAGTGTGTGTGTTTTTATTAGCTCCAAACATAACTGTTGTGGGGTGTTTGTTTTATAGCTTTTGAGGAATACAGTAGAAATCTATGCACAAAAAACAGATAACAAGTTTGTTTGTGGTTGAGCTTCCTGTTAGCTTCAGTTTAAGTTCCTATTAGCGACAGTCGATTCACTGATTTGTTGCATCCCAAAAATATGTATTAATATTATAAATCATTATTCAGTTTTATTAATTATTCATTACATGCATTTTTAAATTAATAATGAATTAATTATTATTGTTTAGCTACTAGAAATTATAGTCTTTGAAGCAGCTTCATGACCACATTTACAGGCAGATGTCAGAGATGCCGATCTGAAGCCTTTTACACAAAAACATGAGGCGTCCAACATCGTCACTGCATGAGAGAGAGAGAGCTCTGATGATTTTATTTGTAACATTAGTCTGTGGAATGACTTGCTTCCTCTAGCTGAGTGGCATCGCCCTGTGTGGTAGAAATAAATGCCGTACTGAGCAAACAATGGTGGCTATGTTGCGTACAGATGTTGGGCGTTTTACAAGTCTGTCTCCTCTCACATTTTAATGAATTACATCACCATCTATAAAATGATTATAGAGTGCATGTCTGTGCCTCGTCTAACTCCTCATCTGAAATATTAAGATGGTGAGGACTTACACACCTTGACAGGCACATCATGAAAACCGTAAATAACATTTAAAATCAAAGGCAGCTACATTCCAATTGTTCTTGGGGCGCCCTTCATTATTTCTACAGCCGGCGGAGTCTGCCATTTACAATAAAACTGAATGAGCTCGGTATGTTTTTTTTTTTTTTTTCCTTAATGGCCTTCTATTTTGAAGCAGTAAATTTAGAACTATGTGTTTAAAGTGGCAGTTTCAAGTGTCTTTCTCAGTTTGACTGAAAATTACATGCAAATGAAGGCGGGCAGGGAGGGTCACCGTGGAGATGAAGCTTGCATGGCGAGATGCCCGCACATGAGAAAGGAGGTGCCACAGATAATCTCTTTTAAAACAGCGTTCTCAGTGTGTTTCCCAAACAGTGAAATATGGTCATTTGAGATTTTTACATGCCAGCATGAGAGTCACTTGTGCATGCTTTATCTGGAAGACATTTCTTTAAGCGCACAGCCATGCCTCCCCGTTCAGTCCTGGACAAACCAAGAATGAAGACCGCTGTACTGTAATACTGCCAGTGTGTTGACAGATAGCACACACTCCAGCACTGCAGAATTCTGGGTAGGGCCTTATGTCTTTTTGCTGTGTTTAGCTTTCATGGGAATGTTTAATGGCACCGAGAGTGATTGATTAACTTGTATACTAGAGGTCATGTGAAATTACCCCGGCTGTCACCTCGTGCTTCCCGTGTCGTTCATTTACATTCAGGCAAATTGGTTTTGCATGATAGTCGCACAGAACGAACAACACTTCCAGATATTCTGTGCATCCAACTGGGAATACGACTCTGGGAAAACACTGGCCAAACACGGGCCAAAAGTTTCAGCACGGATGTCATAAATCCGTCATAACAGATTGACTAGTGGTGTGTTACTGCCAACACTTTGGAAATCACAGAAATGAAATTGAATTGGAAGGTACAGGTGGAAGCAAAGTTATGCTTTAATTTTCATCAATTCGCTTGTTATATAAAACAGATATCATTGATGTTGATAACTTGCTAGACATAATAACCAGATAAACCTGAAATGTGTCCAGCTGAAAAGAATTTTGGATGGAAAATAGATGGCCAAATACCAAAGTCACAGGGGGAATGCACAATAAATGGCTGTCTTTCGGTAAAGTAAAAAGATGGTTGACCTTTTTTTGACCTCTGGTCCTGCTCTCGCAGTAGTTAGGAATGGGAATGTATTGGGTTGAGAGGTGTTTTTATCTTTAGATGACACCCAATCATGTACAAAATACTGACAAAAACACCATTTAAATTTAATTTGAATCCATACAATCATGTGAATTATATTGTATAGTGGATTTTTCTGCAAGTGGTGCTTTCATAACTGACTGAGAACAATGATATGCTGTAGGACAGTACAATACGCAAGTGGTCGGATTTTCTCTTATGTTGGTGCATTGGGAAGAATGGATGACATGTTTATATATGAGTTATGAGATAAAATTACCAAAAGCAGTGGCTGAAATTTTAATAATCCTAATTTTGATAATCCTATCAAATAGGTTCTCAATTAACACTGTGCTGTAAAGCTCAAGGCAAAGAAAGCAATTTTTGCCATATTAATGAATGTTTTTAGTTGTTGTGTAACAAAGCATTATGTTGAGTTGAGGGGAAAGAAGAGGGAAAAAACGCAGCCTTTCTTAACTGATAGTGGATCAACATGCCTCATTTGTAAATGTCATTTAGTCATTTTGCAAAAGTAACTCAAAGGCAGTAGAAGCGGTGATTTCAGGCCGTGATGCTCAGTACCAGGTGCTGGTTTCGCTCAGAGTCTGTGTTCCCACAGCGGTCGTGTGTTTCAAATGAACACTTGGAGAGGACCCTCGCATTGTTTCTTGGCCCTGCTGTCCACAGAGCTCACTCGCTACATTTGCAATACATTTGGGGAAAAAAAAAGAAGAAGAAAAAACAACACTGAGAAGTGGAACGGTCTGAATCGGGCATGTAAATGATTGATGATGAAAAGGTGATTTATGATGAATTCATTCCATTTCACTGAGAATTGATAAAGTTTGTGAAAAGTTGTTTCAGCGCAAACATGCCAGACCATATCATAGGAATCATATGACGTTCTGACACTGAAAATCCCTGACAGCTTTTCACTGTTAAAGGTCACCGAGCTTTTTTCCTCGTTTTTTAGCAGTGAAACTCAGGCCCTCGCAGTTGCTCTGTAGGTGAACATGTGAACGTAAAGACAAGAACAGACTCTCCTTGTAATATCTGACAAATTATGGTTGGACTGGTTGATAAGACAAACATTCATAATGAGGTCAATGGTTTCCTTGACTTGCTTTTGTTGCAATTATTTTGGCTGCTGAAGTTAGACTCATCTTGGACTGTAGATCAAAAAACTTTTACATTACCACATCTACTCATTGCAGATGAGTCGTAACACACACGCACACACACACACACACACACACACACACACACACACACACACACACACACACACACACACACAAGCTGTCTAATCTCAATTTTAAAAAACACAGTGCAGTCCAAATGATTTGATATTGCCAAGGCTGAGTTCCATTTGAAATCAAAAGTCTGGTCGTTGCTAAGAAAGCATGACATTGGAAACAAATCACATCAGCCCTATGACCGTCTCATGCTCCAAGTCAACAGTAATATGTCAGCACTGCCTTACATTCTTGGCCTGTTTGTGTTTGTCTCAGACAGACTTTGGCAAGTGCGGGTTATCCATTTTTTTTTCTTGAATATTATACCCCATAAATGGGTGTGCAGGCTGACAGATTTGCAGCAGATGATTGTGGATGGCCTCCATTCCTTCTGGCAGCTTTCTCATGTTGCATCAATAAGGAAGTAAATAAGTAATTCATTATTTACTGTTCACCATAACAGTAGTTTTATACGGAAGGCTGGAAGTGGTCAAAAGTCTTCAATTGCTTCCTTCAATTGCCATAAGCAGTTCAGTATAGTTTCAGTGTGCAACAGTGGAATTCAACATTAAATACTAAAATGCCCAAAAATATTACATTAAGGTTTTTGTCCCAAGCAGTGTGCCAGATAATGCCCCGTGGGAGCTTGAGAGCTGGTTCAGAGTTCAGTGTGACTCTAAACCATTGCAGATTGACTGGACAGCCATCATATTATTTTAATAAAAATCAGTTTTCAAGTTGCAACTTATGTTTTCTCTGGAGAGACTTACTCTTCAGTTCCTATTTAATATAAGGACAGGACATGTCATAGAGCCAAGACATTAATGTACTGATATAGTTTGTGTTTTGTTCATGAACCAGGACTGCCACAGTTGTTAGGATTAGGTTTCTGTCACAGTTCATACTGAGAGAGGCTTGAACCCCAGAGAGAACCTACTGTAAATTAGCATTATTCTTTACTTTGGCAGATTAGTGGTCTCTGGAGCTGTAAGGCAAATACTGATACTGAAAAAGATTGTCCAAGAGAGATATTGCGTTATTACTTAAAATAACCATGCTCTTGACTGTCAGCTGTAATGTGATGTCCACCTTGAGGAGTGGAGCTTCCTGAGAGTACCGTCAGCCTTGGTTTAGACTTCACACGATACCTCGGAGGACACCTTTAAAGGAATACTCCAACGTTTTGGGAAAAATACCCTTTTTCCATCTTTCCCAGACTGAGACAAGATGTTTAACACCATTTCCACCTCTGTACATCCAGTTGTTCAGTTCCAGTGGGTAGCATTTTGTGTTAGCTTAGCATAAAGACTTGAAGTCTATGAGAGTCGTTAGCCCAGCTCTGTTAAAGTGAAAACATTCACCTCACAGCAACTCTGAAGCTGTCTCATTTACAAAGTGTATCATGTGTATTTGAAATATACATCTAGGAACTGAATAACAAAAAGCAGAAGTAGAAGGTTAAATTAAAACCTTTTCAGAGGTTTTATTTCATTTCACATTCACATTCTGTGTTGTACAGAATGTGGATTAAAACAAAACAATAATGTTGGAGATGACGGGGAACAAGAGATTCTGTTGCATCAAATATTTATAGAAATGTCCAATTTTACAGGTGTGGAACTACAAGAGTATGTAGGGGATGGCCTTGGGGTTACATCACCCACACCTACAAAACAAAACAAGTTTGTTGGGGGAGAGGTCTTTGGCAAATGGCATTGTTTTGTTTTGCTTCATTTTTTCCCATTCCTTTCCTTTCCTTTCCTTTCACAATAAAATGGCAATCAAATACCATGTCACAGCAATACAGTAAAGACA
The DNA here is from genome assembly GCF_902150065.1 of Myripristis murdjan. Taxonomy (NCBI): domain Eukaryota; kingdom Metazoa; phylum Chordata; class Actinopteri; order Holocentriformes; family Holocentridae; genus Myripristis; species Myripristis murdjan. The sequence continues at coordinate 26,991,408 of NC_043992.1, read as the reverse complement.
AAATACACAGCAAAATAAACAAGGCAACATTTAAAATACAGGGTTGGGTGTATAAATAATGCTCCGACTGGTCCTGAAGTGTTGCAAGAGCTCCAAGGCGCCAGGATTTAAAGAATGGACGGACCTTTTTGGTTAAAGCCAGCCTAGCTGACGCCGACTGGGTGGGACAGCGAGGAGCTGTCACTACTTAGAGATAGTCTCTAGAGTGTAGTGTTAGCCAGGCAAGGTTAAAGCAACATCATTTTAAATTATGGTAAATAGGAGGGTGTGGGAGGTCAGGAAATGAAAGAGATATGGGGAAAGTTTTTGTTTTCCGGAAAGTGCATGGGTCTGCATAATTTGTCTTGTTCTCTATTGTGTTTTGCTTGTATTTTGTGTTTGCTTTGTGCGTGATTCTGATAGTTATGTTGTGTTTGGGTGATGAATGAATTTGTAGTGTAACTATGCATTTTGTTATGTGTATGTAATCTGTATTAAAAAACTGAAATTGTCATGTAGTTTTGATTGACAAAAGAGAGCAAAGCCCACCTGCTCCAATGTGTACCTTAATTTTTCATGCCTGAAAATCAAAAAATTCACCCAATTTTACTTTGTGATTGCGGCTGAAATTCTGACATAAGATCATGCACATTCCTTGATAAACATGGGCTTTACTTTGGCTGAATTCAAACTGTCACCTTTAAATAAGGCAGCGAACAACACAGCCATCAGTCCCACCATCATGAAGGAAAAAAAATTGTTCACTACTAGGTCTTCAGAAGCCCATACATAAGTACAGGAAGTGTCTAAATGTGTAGAACTACGTAAATTCATTATTAGAAGCATCTTTATTACAACTCCAGATGAAGATACCATGTACTGGGCACAGATGACAATGTGCCAAAGCAGATGTATATGTTGTTTTTTTCTAAACACAGACGCACGCATGTAGAGCTATATGTCTATACCTATACTTACATCTATATTTACTTACATAGACAGATAAATAGACAGAGGTTGCATAGGTGCAGAAATATGTCCATGAATACTGAATATTGTGACTCATATGAGCAGCAGGTACAGAGATGCATTCAGCTGGTGTGTACATCAGGCCAGAGCACGGGAATGTAAGAGCAGAGCTCGTGTCAGCAGCACAGGCGCCCCGCTTCAGCCTCACCCTCCTGTTTGGCCGACACTGGGGCCGGTGTGTCGGGAAGCTTTGTGCAGTTGGAAGTCATTCAGCACGAAACAATGCTTCAAGTACTCTGCGCTGCCCTTTGGATGGATGACCCAGAGGCTCAAGTCGCTCCATGGCTGCATGCAGCCGTGCACCGAGCAGCCGGAGGTGTTGTCCATTATGGAGTGTAGTTCTTCATCGTCCTCTCTGCTACTGTCCAGAAATAGACAGAACAAGCCTTTTAACCAGTTTGTTGATGCTGTCTACTTTCTCCATGTTGATGCTCCGTGGCTGCATCATAATTCTCATTCTATTGACCTCAAAATCACACTGTAAACTTGAAATAGACGGACACTGACAGCGTGCAGGCATTTTGAATTTCCTCGAAAGGGCCTGTTTTTATCATAGTATTCTCTGTAGTGGGGTTTCTGCCCACAAGTGTTTTGGACACCTTTTGAACCAGGTCATCTCGGAGTGCTTCACTTCCAAAAATGTGTCACAGGGAAATGATAGGAATTTTTATGTACGCCTCAGCAGTTTTATCATTGAAAACCAACACCAAGATATCAGAAATAACTTTTTATTTCAGCACTTGCACCTCGGCAAGGAGGTGCACTGTCATCTCTTCTACAGCAATAAATCAAACTTTTGTAACTTGGACATTGTAAATGTCCACTGACGAGATGCTGTGTACTTTGAATCCCCCGAGGAACATTGCTGACACGTCAGTAGTCTCACATAGCCCTCACGAAGGTTGATAATTTCTGTATATGCCTTAGGTTGATATTAATGAGCTGGTAACAGCTTCATGACAGCACTTACTTTGTTTCAATCAGCAGCTAAATTGTTTGCTGCTACAGTCCAGTTTCTGATCTGATTAGCGGGCTCTTTTGAGCCAGCAGTATCAGCCGTCCCGGGATCTGGGATTGCAGAAATCACTGGAGCTGCCGTGCGGCCTCATTCAGCGAAACATCTGTGGTGGAAAGCGTCCATTTGATAACCTCTGTGATACACTCAAGACTGTAACACTCAGACTTGGTTCTGGTGAATGTTGCTGCTTGTCTGATGACCCTGTACATTTCTGCATCTGTCCTCTAAAATCCCTGTTTGTGACCTCAGAGGACATAGTATTTCTTATATATGCACGAGTCCTCTGTATGAATGTTTGGATTATGGCAGAAAGGATTGCCCTGTGTACTGCTAAATGTTTAAAAATGCAACTCTGTAATGTATTGTTGTTTCAGTCACACCCTTATCATGCAATAATCTGTTGATCTTTCAAATTATTTTTGGTGACAACTTTCTCACTCTCCCACTATTGCTCTTCCACCAAAGTGTCACCAAAGTAATATATCATGGCAAACCCCGTGGTATTTGAACCTTTTCTTGCAATTTTGACTTTTTTTCCCTTTAATATAGTCTTGTGTCTGTGAAACTAACTCAAGTTATTTCAAGTTTCATAATTACCTATAGTTAATGTATTTATATCTGGTTGCCTATCAGAAAAACACCCTTTTCACTCTCAGCTTCACCTTTATACATGTTAGATTTGTGTTAACCCATCCTTTGATGTTCCATGGAAATATAAAACACATTATATATAGTGTATACTGCATATAAATTTCTATACATACTCCTCCTCCAAATTCACACATACACGCACACACACATGCACGCACGCAAAAATAGTGCTCTTACAGATCCCAGGAGACAAAGGATCCTAAACCCAGAGCACTGAGGCTTGCCAAGTCTCATCAAACCTTTCACCTCCATGCCAGCAGTTTGATCTAACATGTCTGGACATAAAGGGTCCATTAGATACGTACCATGCTATTGTTGTGCGGAAGGCTTTTTTGAGTTATTTTCCTGGCCAGATCAGTGGAAAAAGTCTGCGCTAAACTCTGACTGCTTTGTTTCTGTAACACAATTTGTCCTGCTTGTCAAACGTCTTGACAAGACAATCAGTCTGCATTTGACAATTTACGAACCATTGACACAAAGGGTTTGGCTGCTTATTTCACTGCTTATTTTATGTTTTTGCAAGTGTCTCCGTTTTGACAAAGGATATATTTGCTTTTTCATTTGATGCCACACATCTTTGAAGGGGTGAGGCCAGGCTTATGCTGGCCTTACAGTATGATTAACAGTAGCTTTGAAGTAGAGCCCCCCAGTGGCTGACATCAAGTAGAGCAACTTGGAAGGCCTGGCCATATTTCACAAATATGTATTTTCTGCAATTATTTGACAACATACCAAAATTAGTCGGGAGAATTACCACCAGAGGAGTTTGCTGTCCTCAGTTTTTACACGGACACACTAATTAGCACATTATTAAGCTCATGGAGATGTGTAGTTTTATTGAATAAGACATAAATGGCTTTCCTATGATCAGATTAGCAGTTGTGCAGTTTATGCCAACCAATTAGTGTTTTTTTCCCTACATGTACAGCTAATGCAGCCAGCAGCCTGTGTTATGAGGTTCTGCAGGGATCATGCGTCATGTGCAGTCATCTATCTGCCAACAAGCCTTCTCTCTGTATCAAGCTGCCACTGCCTCCCAGAGCTCAGCAGTCTTGACAGATCAGGCTGCAGAGTCTGAGGGCACTGATTAGGCCAGACGAAAAGCAGTCGTCCCGCACCAAGGATAACAGCATGAGTAAAGGAGAAAGCACGGCAGGAGCAGCGGGGCAAGCCAAAAGAATTATGTCAATGACCCAGACAAAGTGGTCCATAGTAGCAGAAAGGGCTTGTTCAAGAGGGAAGAAGGGCGGTGGGGGCCACTATCAAGCGTGACCTCTGCCAGAATATCTTTGTGAGCCCTTTGAGGTGTTGGTGAAACACTGAAGACACTCTTGCCCCTGTCAAAGTAAAAGACTGTCAGTGGAATTTTTTGATGTATGGAATATGGATATGGAAATATTACCAGGTAATAACATCAGACTATATAATTACCTTGGATAAAGCCTCCACACATGGCTTATATATGAATTTATGCTTACATTTATGCTTTCATTATGGTTGTGAATTGCAAATAAATGGGGTTTATATATACGTGGGGCTCAGATAATCATTCTATTTATTCACAATGCAAGGACTCATAATTCAAGTCATTAATTTTTATTATTGTTTGGTGTTGTTTGGTTGCAACTTTTATGTTTATCATATTTCTTGACCAGGTTGCTCTGGAAAGAAAGAAATTAAGTCTCAAATTGAGTTACTTAAATCCAGCCCAACCTGTGTAGCTTTAAAGGAACAGTAGGTACAATTGACTCTTTAGTATCATCTAATGGCAACCAACAGAAGCTTGTCAGCCTCAGCCTCAGCCTCAGCCTCAGCCCCCTGCCCTGCTTCACCCTCCTGTTCCTGTCAGCTGCAGCAGCCTGATGAATGTGCAAACACACAACAGCAACAGGATCAGCCAGTAAGGGGAACGGGATTACATTCAGTCTCATTCTGTGATGCCAACCAAAGACATAAAATATGTCATATTGGTCCACCTTATTGGTCAAACCAAGTGTCTAGCAGTCCAACTTGTAGCTGTTGGTTATTAACCTTAGTGCCCTTTAGCCACTGAGCTACTTGCAAAGGTCGACCATAACTCCCTTTTACCCGAACAGCGTATCGGCCAGACTTGCAGTTTTGAAAGCTTGAATTCTCAGTTCCCATTGGTATAACAGTGGAGTGATTACATCGGTTGACACCGCCTATGAATCCCTGCTGATATATTATGGTCATTTTGTGTTCTAGGTACGGTAACATAAATATTACCCTTAATGGGCAGCACTGCGAATCACAGCAGAGTGAATTAAAAGTGAACTCCAAGGTCCTTCTTGTTCAGTTCCCGTCTGTGTGGAGTTTGCATGTTGGGTTTTGTTGGGCTTTCCTCCAGCAGTCCAAAGACACACAGGTCAAGTGAACCTGTATATCCAAAATGTCATAGACATGAATGTGATTGTCTTTTATCTTTATTACTCCTGCAACTGATGATGACCTGCCCTCTGCCCAGTGCATGCTGGGGTGGGATCCAGGATCCAGCCTCACTGAAAAGGAACATGTGGATAGAGAAAACAAGTGAATGGATGTTTTACTGTTTCTTGATGTAAAAAGTATCAAATGTAGTACATTTCTATCCTAAGAAATCAAAGTTAATTGACAGCAAATTTTTATTGTAGCTAATGTGTCTTTTTGACATAGACCATTTTATTCTTTAGGTAAAGTGAACATTTTTGAAAGAAATTGTTTAGTCGTGCAGGGTTCCATCTTCGGTCATCGGACAAAAAAATATACTCTGTGTTCATTAGTGATTCCTGACTACCTTTTCAAGTACATCTGATTAAAAATGATAATAAATAATTGAAGCCAATTAAGTGGCTGCATTCCTGTTTGCACACAATAAGACTTTCATAAAAACATTGTAGAGACATTGAAGGTTTGCTCTGGAACAGCTGAGAAAATTTTCTTATCCTTAACATGTCTGTCAAACAGTATTTGTTAGGTGAGACACTGCCAAGACGTGAGTCATTTATATTCCACCAGTGACTCTTAGACAAGCTATTAAGTGATTTACAGACCCCTAGGTAGATACTTCATTGACATAAAATCCCTATCTAGTTCTTTGAAAGTACAGTACTCTCCCATTAATATCACTGGTCTCATAATCAATGAAGAGGTGTAAAGTTGTAATATCTCCAGAGAAACAGTTATTATCTTGAGTAGAAAATTGATTTAGACAGATCTTTTGAACAGTTATGACTGAAAAAAAATCCTTTGATTCAGCTTATATGAATCAAATTATATGGCAGTGTAGAAAGAAATATTCTCACAGATGGCCTGGGAGATTTCTATCAAAAAAAAAAAAAAAAAAAAGAAAAAAGAAAAGCTTACAGATGTACAACATATCAGTGGTGGTACTCAGTTAATCATTGCATTTATTGGAACCCCTCTTTTAATACTAGTATCTCCCAGAGAGTTTACAGAACATCTAAGTAGTTGAAACCAATAAAAGCACAAACGATCATTATTATTCTTGTTTCTGTGTGTTCACCCCTCAGTTCTATTTTGGACTTGGCAGGTTTTGCTCACTGTTTCTTATTTTAATGGCATATGGACTCTTGCAAATCGTGTGAGGTGGCTGAGTGCAAGGATTTTTTTTTTATCTATACCAAAATATATCAAGAATTGCCCTTACACAAGAATGTACTGTAGCCTGTATGATTCACAACGTGAGGAGATTCTTGCCAGTTTTCTCAACCAGCTGACCACATGGCAGGCGTATTTCAGCTATGACGACTTCTGTATGATTGCCTACCAAGAATACTGTTTTTCTTTTTTCCCCTGAAAAACATTCAACACCTGTTCTTGAGAAGACTTTTAATGTTTTTAGTTATTTTTTGTTATTCTTGGTAATGCACTAAAGTATATTAAATATTGCTGCAGCTCAGTGTTGTTACACAGGGGAGGGCTGTTTTAAATGATGGGATGAACATCTTTATTCATCCTGATAAGAGCATAAAGAGTGGATTCCTGTCTTTTAGATTAGAAATGGTGCAGCAACCACTAGCCCCAACCATACAACAGATACGACAGGGATGTAGTGGTAATTAAAAAGAGGGTTAAATTGAATGTAAGTGTGCTTACCACTGTTTGCATCCCTGTCGCTGGTTGTATAGTTTTAAAACACATTTTCTGAGATGTATGACACGTGTGTTTATCTTGATGTAGTCCTACAATAAATATACAGTGACTGATTACACACAAACCACAGAAGAAATACACTGTAATTTCTTTAATGTTATGAATATTTTATTGACATGACTTCATCTGCACACAAGAGTCAAGAAGACTGATCTAGTAGCAGGAATCCATGATGCGCCTCATGCTCATGAACCTCATGCCTCCCATGCCCATGTTCATGAAGCTCCTGTACTCTCCGGGCCTGAAGTACATCATCCTGCCTCTGAAGTGGGGCTGCTCGTACATCAGCCAGTGGCCATCCATCACGTTGCAGGACATGCAGTTGGACATGCGGTAGCGGTCCATGATGTTGTCGCAGTCGTCCATCAGCTCGTACATCTGGCCTCCGAAGTTCTCCCTCTCGTAGATCCTCATCCTGTAGGAGCCTCTGTACATGGGGATCATGCGGCAGGACCTGATGCAGTCTCTCATGCCCATCATGCTCATGTAGTCGGCATACTCGCCCCTCCTCATGAAGTACTGGTTGCCCATGTAGTTGGTGCGGTCGTACACCATGAAGCAGCCGCTCTCCACCCTGCAGGAGTGGCACCTGCTCAGGTAGGAGGACATGTCGGCGCAGTCGCTCATGCACTCATAGGAGCGGCCCTGGAAGTTCCTGTCCTCGTAGAAGACAATCCTGCTCATCATGTTCATGCCGGTGGAGGTCATTTTGACAGCTTGGTCACTGCTGCTGCTGCTGCTGCTGCTGTTGGAGTTACTCTTGCTGGTGGTGAACTGACTTCCCTACCTGTTTGAAGCCTTCCTTTTATACCTGGCTACCAGGGGCCCTTTTGTCCAAACCTGCTGACCCAACAGCATTCCATAGAAGCCCATAGAGCACTGAGGTTTGTTAACGTTTCCCTCAAAAACCTGGGAAAGGCGGTCCCTCTCAGAATGTCACACAAAGCCTGAAAAGGGTGAAAGGGTTAACAGTGAATGGTAACACCAAAGGATCTGTGCGCGGTGCCCCACATAATAGCCACAGCACCTCAATCGCTTCGAACTGCACAGCTAGGCATACAAGTTTTCAGTCAGCAGCCTTAATGGGATTGTCATGACTCACTTGCTCTTTTGTTCTCAAGATTAGTTTGTTCTTGTCCACTTGAAATGTGACGATATATGTGACGTTATCTTGTTGATGACATTTTGTTAGCAAAATGTGAATTTCTATTTACTAATCAGCTTCACAATTCACCAGGTACAAGTAAGCATATTAGGTATTCATGCTTGTAAGCTGCCTGTTGTAATTTTCATGATACTGATAACATTTGGTAAGCAATCTGTCCAATTTGCCAAAGGATGGCAAAATGGATTTTAATTTTTAAGAATATAAAATATTCATCACTACAATATATTAAACAGGCTAAATATCAAGTATAGGTAAACCATACAGTTCCATATTAGTTTTGACGAAGCTATAATCACACTTATGAATGAATGAATACATTTTTTTATTTCTGTGTAATGCCAAATTAGTGAGCGCTTAGCCAACAAATAAAGAACTTTGTCCGGTGATAACAAACATTCAGGAAACATGACACAGCCCTAGCATTATATGGCCAAATACACAGTTTTGAATACAGCGTCAAATACAAAATTTTTCAGAGTAAAGTTTACTTTGTATCCTGATAAAGAGCTTTTTTCTCATCTCCCAGGCTTTAGCACGTATCATCAGTAAATACCCAGCTCACCCTTTGTGAATCATCACAAAACATCTATTTGTTCACTGCATTCAACAAAAATATTAGGACGATTCCAATAGAAAGGACACTGAAAAACAATATGGTATTCATTTTCTCTATCTTTAAACCAACACATGGAACAGATTCATTTGTCTTCCTCCATGTGAATACAGCATCCGGTCTCAACACTGAGTGGTAGAATAACCTCTCAGCAGGGCACATAATCATCTAGACTTCTCAGTTAAATTACATGAAACATAATTCTCTGTAACATATTCATGTTTTATCATCCTAAATGTTCCCAGTTTTGGTTTACTCCAGATTTGATTAGTTCACTGTTCCTTAATTTCATTGAACACAGCTTCTTTAAACATGTAGATATTAACATTTGCATGAGTGGAGATGATTTCACTGAATCCCTCTCTGGCCATGGACCAGTGATACGTTTATCCCAGCTAAACATCCTCCTAGTCAACCTGTTCTCCTCCATATTTATTAACCGAGCCACACACACTTTCCAATGCCCCTCACATGGTCGCCATGCCACAGCCCCAACTTATCCACCTGAGATCAGAAAAACATGCATATGCAACACTATATACATATGTTTACTTTGCTGTAATTTGGCAGACAGATGTTTAATTGAAGACTGAGATGAAAAGTAGGTTGGCTGAAACGTATCCATATCATGGTCCAAAATGCTTATGTGTTAAGTTGATTTAGAAGCAGGCTCGCTCCACATGGTTTGGGCCTTTTCCCAATCTGAGAGATGTTTTGGCTCTCTGTTTTTGGTGTTTTATCGAAGGTTAATGTCAGAGTACGACCGAATCGCTTCTTCAACTTGAACATCTCTCATGCGGCTCAAGAGATAGGTCCGCTGACGCTGCTGCCTTTGCTCTCTTTTGGCATGGCAGAAAATAATCTTTGGAAATCTCTCGCCTCGCCATTTCTCACTGTCTGGCTTAAAGATGTTATGTATTTCTTGACTCTTGGAAAAATGAAAAAAATGGATTTAGAGGATCTAATAATTCATTTTTTTGTAAGAAATGGCAACCTTTCATACTTGAAGCTTATTTGTCTGCTTTGACATGTCCAGTTCCCTGGCCTTCTGTCTTCTCTCCTGTTTATTTTGCTAGTGCTGTACTTTAAAACATAATGATGTAATGATGAACCTTTCTTTGTGTTTTGTTGAAATACAACTACAAACATTACTTGAATGTCTTGGAAAAAAAAACCTCAACTATAACTCAAACTAAAATGACGAAAACAAAAATTAATCTGTGTCCTTTTTGGTTTGTTTTTTTTCCCCCATTTTGAGATTAAAGAGGAGAAGAAACTGAAAATGTTCAATTAAAATAAACAGAAAATAAATAAATGTTGCATTAAAACAAAAATAAATGAACTTATAAATGTCAAATAAAAATAAGAATAAATAAATAAACAATTGTTACATTAAAATAAAAGTAATTACATAAATTTAAACATGTTACATTAAAACAGGAATAAATAAATAAATAAATATTGACAAAAATCTCTAAAACTGATCAACCACAGCTTGCATCAACAGTATGTTAGAAAATGAAGCAACGTGGTCTCAGTTTCCAAATTTGATCCAAATTGTAAACTTTCCCCTCAGATCCCCACAGCAGACTGGGCTTTGAGTTTGACTGAGGACACTTTGACGATGTTGCTTTATATCTGAATGATTTCCAAAAGTCATCTTGAAAAGCTGCCACACACTAACAAAAATCACTTACTTTATTCAATCACTGAGTTACACTGAGTTAGTCACTGTGTTTGCATGTTTCCATATTCATCAGCTTAAAAAAAGACATGATTACAGAAATAATGTCTAGCTGTATTGTATTGTATGTATTGTCTAGCTGTGTCTCTGTGTATATTCAGGACCTATAAAAGCACTGGGAGCCAGCAGGCTGAGCGGTCGTGCAGGCAGCCCGCCGCTCATTACATGATGCGATAAGGAGAACGGGGGCAGCCACCGGTGCAGCGGCGGCGTGCCAGCCGGCTGAAGGCTTTAGTGCAGACAATTATGTTCATGCTGCGTACCCGCTGGCAGTAGATGCCTGGGAAGCTGGTGTTCATTAATGCTGAATTCCTGCTACCTTCCCAGCCCGCTCCTGATAGGCCCGGGGTGATGTCAAGAAGGAAAGCTGCCAGTTGTCAAAAATCACAGACTGAAACAGTGTCCAGCTGGAGGAAGACAGATTTTACCGTGATGACAAGAATAATCACATCTTCACTGAAGACCGTCCATCTGCATTCCTGGATATGATTTTGGAAATGACTTAAGTTTGCGTGATGCCACTGCGGTATATTTAGCAGTGTTCCTGTCTCTTGACAGGTCTCCTGCCTCGCCGAGCGCAGTCCCATTTGTTTGTTTTCCAAGCCATTTGCATTCTCTTGTGTGCTGATCCATGTGGCTCCAAGGTTTGTAAGTTATTTGTCAGTATTAGTTTGGATTTACGTTGGTTTGGGTTTTTTTCCCCTTGTTCTTCCTCATTGTAATTCCTTATTTATTATGACGTGATACTGTAAAGTAAAAGAAGATCCACTAATGTTTTATTTACATTTTGAAATATGACCACATTTTATCTTTAAAAAGGATGTGGCAGTCCATGGAGGCTACCACATCTTGAATCATGCACCACCTGGACTGGTATAAAGATTTTATCTCTTGAGGAGGAAGAGCTGAAAAGTGAATCAACAAACGAGTTCCTGATGCAAGCTCAGCCAAATGATATACTAGATTTGCTCCGACCTGAGAATTAACGCTGCCTTGGAGTGCTGTGAAGTGGTAAACTCTCTCTGAAACATGACCGGCTGGAGTGGCCAAACACATCCCCATTAATATATCTGCACGGGGCCACAAGATATAGTCCTCAGCGGTGCTTTTTAAAGAGGAAGCGTCTGCTGAGATCCCCGCTCTCGCTGAGACTCCTGAGAGAGGCCGACCCTGCTGCAATAAATTACTATTTAATAAAAGGAAAAAATATACAGACAAATTGTGTCCTTTTTTTTTCTTTTGGCAGGAAGCAAAGGATTGGAAGCCCCAAATGCTTGGAGCAGGGGTGGAAAAAATGTACGAGTGCAGATACAGTACGAGTGAGCTCTTCAGTTTCCTACCTGCCTGCAGCCGCTTGAAACGGCGCTCACCGTGCAAATAATGCATGCAGCCAGCATGTGGACACCATCGACCTGGTACAAATATATATACACTACTCACAAAAAGTTAGGGATATTCGGCTTTCGGGTGAAATTTCAGGATGAACCTAAAATGCATTATAACCTTTACAGGTGAACTTAATGTGACCTTCTGTAAACTTTTGAATGCACATGTCCAACTGTTCAATGTTTCAGTACTTTTTGCACAAGTTGCTGTTCTCTAACAAGGAGTTTAACGGCAAAATTCACATCAGGTGTTTGATGCTCCAGCTCATCGAGGTCGTATCATTAGGGAATGGCTGCTGGAGACTGGGGTACCTCAAATGGAGTGGCCTGCACTTTCTCCAGACCTGCATCCCATAGAAAACCTGTGGGATCAGCTGAGTCGCCGTGTAGAGGCTCGGAGCTCTGTACCCCAGAACCTCAATGTCCTGAGGGCCGCCCTTCAAGAAGAGTGGGATGCCATGCCTCAGCAGACAATAAGTCGACTTGTGAACAGCATGAGACGTCGTTGTCAAGCTGTAATTGATGCTCAAGGGCACATGACAAGTTATTGACACTGACATTTTTTGTTGTGGTATATCCACCACTGTTGTTGGCTTTTATTTCAAGAAATTGTTTGAGATGAGGAAATCACCAGTGTATGCTTCTACTTAAATGCCCTACTTTCATGATATAATATCACTGTAGTGTGAACTTTTTATATTTTCCATAAATTTCACCCAAAAGCCAAATATCCCTAACTTTTTGAAACTGAAAACTGAAAACACACTGCAACTGATTTTCAGCTGGTAGAAATATCTTATATGGTGATAGTGAAGTAAAATTCAACTGTTTATTTAACCCTCCTGCACCTTCTGGTGGGTCAGAAGCTGTTAGCATCCATTGCTATGGTCCGTTAGGTTTAGCCACCTTTATTAGCTTAGCTTTCATTAGCTACTTAGTTAAGGTTAGGAAAAGGTGTGGGTTAGGGCTAGGAAAGGGTTTGTTGTGATGGTTAGGGTTAGAAAAAGGTAATAGCTAATATTAGGAAAATTAGCACAACATTCGCTAACATTAGCTAGGTAACGTTAGCTAACAGCCTGGATGGTAACAGCTGTCTGACCCGCTAGAACAGTGGTTCTCAAGTGGAGGTGCGTGTACCGCTAGGGGATCGTCGGAGTACTGCAGGGGGTACGTGATATTTAAAAACACATCTCATAATTCCTAAAATAATTAGCCTATACTATAATAGGTTCAATAAAAAAAAAATGTAATATAAGTTTGATAAACCACATTTCGTGTTCAGTGTGCCCTGCAGGTTTACCAAAGGTGTCAAATGTGTGTGTTTGTGGTTTTAAATCATCTAGCAATGACATTTGTTCACCCTGACCAGGAAGCCAGAAATCATAAATCAAGAAAACAGCTTCATGGTTGAAGTGTAGCAGCTGAAAATAAGGAGAACGAAGTGAAAAAAGCAGCAAAAACAGGGCCAGTGTCAGGTTGTTGTTTCACATGCTGTTGCCTGTGTTGGATATATAATTGGCTGAGGAAATGTTTCAAAGGGGGTACGTTATTGAAAAAAGTTTGAGAGCCGCTGCACTAGAAGGTGCAGCAGGAGCCTACCAACCCAAACCTGTGGGGGTGATTAATGACCTCCATTCAACAGCATGATGACAGTTGAATCAGGTGCAAGGTCTGCATAGTGAATCATAAAAATACGTGAATTACTGAGTGATTTGGTTAGTCGTTTGTTTGTTGGTAACCCTGATTCTGTTTTCAGGGCATGTCGGCTAAGCAGGAGCTGATCGGCGAAGCCTCTGCAAGTCGTGCGAGACAGGTCAGTCTCTCTGTCGTCTCGCTGCTCAAACCCACCAATGGGACAGTCAGTGCTGCTAAAAAAAGTGTAATGTCTGCCACCTGTTGCACCAATACAAGATTTTGCTTACAAAACATGACAACAAACAGTTTAGAATATGGACGGGACTGCGGAAAAAAGGATTAGTAACTTGAAAACAAAAAAAAAAAAAAAAAGAAAAATACTGGCACATCTTGGGCACAACTTAGTTCACATTTTCCCCTCGTCATTCCCTCCCAGGCGAGCACAGCTGCTACAACAAGAGGCACTTCAGGAGAGCGGGAGTAACAGAGAGTCGGGGGGTGTTTTTGTTCCCCTTGTGCCTACTTTTTGACCAGGCTGGCAGTGCTTTAGTTCATTAGCTCGCACACAGAACAATAATGCCAAACCCTTCCTGAGCATGTACACTGGACATATCACAGACATTACGCACTGGTTTTGCCCCATTAAGCATCCATAATTTCATGCCAAGAACCACATCCAGCAATTAACAGGCCAGCTTATAGATATATGAATGTGGGACCGCTCCGCCGTTAGGTGCCAAAAGGATTGTCAGGGAAAGGCCTCGGCTGCTGATTTCTCACAGAGTTGAATAGTGCATCTGTTTCGTGAGGAAATGTTCACTCTTAAACCGTTGTTTTCTCTTTTCTTTGACTGCCACCCCTAGCAGCACAGCTCATATCTGGCAGGGCTGCAGTGCCAATAAATACTGGCTAAACTGAGTGCTTGCTTACAGAAAGAAAAAAAAAATTCATTAAAAAAATCTGCAAACCAGGCCTGACAGCATAATTCTTTAGTTACGCTACCATTCTGCATATGGGATAGAATTCAGCAACCAAAGGTCAGGTTTCATGACGCAGAGACCTGCTTGTGAGAGAAATACGTTTTCCCATCATGAGCAGATCACATCACCGAGGCATGATTAGAGACGAGCAGCACTCTGACATTGGAGGAGGGCAGGAGTTCACGGTTGCTCTCAGGAAGTGGGTTTGATTGCCTTCTCATATCAAGAAGACTTTTACTGCAAGTGAAGATCTTGTATCCAAGTTCAAGTTTTTCTCATTTAACCATGACCAAATCCTCTCCCTAAGATTAACCAGAATTGCTTTAGTTGCTTCACTTGAACTTAAGTTCTTTAAGTTTCCAAAGCTGAACTCTAACCTAAGCTTTTCATGGGAGGAACTAATCTGTATGAGCCTTGAGAGCAGCTACACATCTACAGTCACCTCCATCACAGGTAAAAGACTATCAGCTGTTGCACCACATGAAAGGATTTAAAGTTTTTGAGTATCAGATAAATGGATACCTCAGCATTTTGAAATATTGGTGCTATTCTTTCTTCATTAGACACTCCAAATACTCCCACCCATCTATAAATCTTGAATCAACAACTGTCGTGATGATGCTAACAAACCACTTTAGGGAAAGTGATTGAAAAATATTTATCTTTTCCAGTTGGAATAAATGTCTGGTGAAAATCACAAACTTAAAAAAAGTGTTCAAAGTGTCCAAGCAACTACTGAAACGATGCAGTCGACTATGTCATAGAACTAACTTGCCATATTAGCAGCATTCCAATAACTTTAATGCATTTAGTAGAGTTAGCTAGAAAAATGGCCTAGACATCACGTTATAACTTGAAGTAGAAGTTGAACGTAAAGTTGGAGATAAAATGGCTCTGACGCTGCATACATTGTATTGTTTTACAATATTCTGAGGGCATTTAGCTGCCCTGATATCACTAGACCTGCAAATAACAAACTCAGTTAATGTTACCCTAAATGGGAAGAGGTTACTGCTCCACAAAACAAAATGACAAACATATCTGTTGACGGTTGGCAGGAATGTTGGTCAGCTCTGATTGTTTTGACATTTGTTCATCAGGATTTCTGGCTTTCAGTACTCTTCTGGCCTGTAATTTGCTTTGGGACAAAAACTCCTTGATCACCAGCTTTTCAATGCACTCCTGATCCCCTCCCCCTCACCTACTGCCACTTTCAGCCGCTCGACGATGAAGGACGGAGCTACAAGCTTGAGAATGGCGTCAGACCATCAGCTATGAAGACTTTAAAGTCCCGCTCTCAAGCCAAAAAAGCAGAAGTTTATTTTATCAAGCTCATTTGTATAGCAATTAATTACACTTAACGTCTAATAGGGCGTCACAACGTCCACAGTGTGAAAACAATAAATGAAAATGACACACCCCAACCTTCGACCCTCAAGGAAAAACTCCAACATAAATCTCTCAAGGGAAAGAAATAGAGGGAACCTTGGGAAGGGCATCGCAAAGACAGATTTCCCTACCAGGACATTAAGGCCTATAATGGCTGCTGAGAGTGAGCAAACAAGGATTAAATGTTGATAATGATCACCAGATATAAATGAGACGTTCAGAGTAAACAGATTTGGGCCTGACTTCTGAACAATTTTCACTTTTTTTGTAAAATTAATAGCCATGTTTATCAAAAATGTATTAATTTAATACAATAAATTAAAAAATATTCTAAAACAAAAATATTTTAGTGCAGCCTCTCTCTCTCTCTCTCTCTACAACATACGTATACCCGTCACTCTTTCCCTCATTAACTTCGTATTGATGGTTCCTTCTGCAGCAGACAGACTTCAGCCAGCAGACAGACTTTTTCTCTTTTTGTGATGTTTTTTATTGGGATGGAGTTAATTTTTAGGTTGTTTTCTTTTGGCTATTCATGATAATGACTGCGCTGAAATCGTTAATAGTTACCGATGTACTTTTTCGTCACAATAGTCTACAGTGGCCTGTAGGAGTTATTTAGTCGTTGCTGGTGGCATTATGGATTTGAGTGGATGTTTAATAGTGCTGGTGTCAACACTAGGTGGCAGTAGCTAAAACATAAAATGTGTATATTTGGGATAATTGGACAGGAAAGGGTGGCACAGGTGGCAGTGAGGCCAAACAGGTTTTCACCAGACGCAGCAGATGCAGATGCTACCGATCCCACAAAGAAACAGAGAAACAGTATGCTAATTTTCAGCTGTTTTAAACTCGAAGACACAACAATAAACCCGATGCAAAAACACATTATTTGGCAGTCTGTGTGGAGCTCTATGTTCGGCTGACTTCAGTGGCCTGGTGGCAGCTGGAAACAAAAGGAAGCTGTGAAAATAGCGGCCCAGTGAACTACTGTTCTTGCAAATGTCTGGAGCAAAGAAACTTAGCCATGCTCTCTGGTAAAGCCTTTGATGTTTAAATTCATGCTCATCACATAATAGCATACAGTATGACCAGCTGTTTTGCTTTGTAGCCAGGGCAGGGTTTATTTGTTTTTACTCTGTTAATTGCTTGAAATGACACATAATGACATATAACACTGGTAATGCTTTGGAAGTGTTTTCTATTGTGTTGATATCATGTTTGAATTTGTTTAAACATAGCAGCCTTCTTTATAGCCTGTGGTAAACAAATAAACAACAACAACAGGCTTGTGTCAGGCTCAGGCTAATGATTCTTATACGCGTTTGGGCTCGGACCGCGCCAAGTGTCCAGGCTAGGGCCTAAATTTTAGGCCCATGCAGGACTCTAGTAAAGGAGATAGATTCTACGGATGTTGTGCCAATTCCCGCTTGTTTCCGAAACAGGTTGATGAAGATTATAAATTATTTAATGTTCCTTTAATTAATTGCATGATTTTCCCAAACTGGGGTTCTCTGGAGGCACTGCAGTACAAAGCATAAGCCAGCAGCTATTCAGTGAAAAAAATGAGCCCTTACATTTGTCCTTTCATTAAAAAACAATTGGTGGAAAATACAGGATGATCACTCCTCCAACTTTTGTTTTAGGTGACTTGGCTGCACGTCTCTGGGCTCAGCTGGTCGTGTTTGCCGTCCGTATCAATCCAGACACTCAGCACGCTAGATGATGCACAACACACTCTTCTTCTCGAGCATGGCGTAAATCATGCACAGCCCCTCTTGGGGACATGTGGTAACAGGGGTCATAATTAACAACAGGGCTGAAGAATGAGTTTTAGGCTACATGTTTCGCAATGCTAAGCTGTGCAAATTGGAAATATTACAAGACTGGAAGGCTGGAATGAAATTTGTGGCGCCTTTGAGGCTTAAGGCGGATGATCAAACATAAGCTCTTTCCTGACTTGACCATTCTCCATGACTGCATAACTTGGAAGAGCAAGTATTTGGAATAGTAATTTGTATAATCCAGACCTTTACTTTTATGAGGGAAATTGATCTACACAATCTGATAGTGAAAGCTGGGGCATGGTCAGACATCACATTGGTATGATTAAGGTCTTTTTGGATCAGTCCTTAAACTGAAGAAGAAACCAAACATCATTTGGAAATATTATTAAAACTCTTTTGAATTTCCTCCTGCATTAAACGTTTAGTTTGCTGTGCACAGTGCTGCTGTTCTGTGGCTTGTCAGATAGTTTGAGATATATATTTATATCAGTTAGAGACTAGAGGTGTCTCTGTTTCTCATCAAGACTCTGAAAACAGTTTGGGTGTTCGACCGACTATCCCTCTTAGAGAAAATGGCAAACTGTAGTAAGAAAAAAAAATGCTATTGTAAGCAGTTCATCTTCACTTTATACCCTTGTGACGCTTTTGTTGCCAGACAGGCGTTCCTCCTGAATGTTTGAGGAGCGTGAAAACAAAAAAAAAGAAAAAGAATAATAAAAATGGAAATCTCGTGGCTAATTGAGTCATCAGAATCAACTCGACTCCCACTTAAGGGAGAGTGTACAACAGATTTCCACCAGCATCATCAAAACAATCAGTGATGGAATTTATCACTCAAGAACTGCACTGCATCAAGGGCTTTCCCTGGCTTTTGTTAGGCTTATTCAGTCAAACAGCGAGTGAGGTGATTTTTGTGCGTGAAAGGCGGGAGAGCAAAAGTGACATTCAGATGAACTTTAGATGAACTTGTCTCTTCATTTTGGAAATTAATTGTATCATCATTGTTGTGACTCAAGTTAATTCTCCCTGAATACGTACAGCGTGACATGTAAAGCTGACATGTTTAAGGGGAAATGAAATGGGATATGTTGGGTCACTTTTGCCTAAAGCAGTGAGGCCTTACACTCATTTGAATGTGCAGCTGGGACCTGGCCTCTTTTGAGTAACAGGCAGAGAAGAGAAATGATTTTCTCCCAGGCTGTGATTTCTGCGTGATTTATAAATGATGTATAAAACCTCAGGGTTTCTTGCAGATGCTGTTTTCTAACATATAGTATCAGTTTACAAGCCACTAAATTACTTGGTTATGGCTCATTTGGCTGAATTGATCACTTACTTCAATTTAAGGACACAATAATGTGCAAAAACTAAAGGTAAGGAAGCAAGGCATTTTAGTTAATGACAGTAAATTTAACAAGTTATTGTGTATTTGTGCTAGAACACAGTTATACCCCTGATAAATTGCACAATAGAGTATTCAGATATTTCCAGGTCAGAATTTGCCCATAAGGAAACAATAAAATGACAGAAGGTAAAATGACTAGGAAGGTAAAATGAATATATTGAGGTTGTTAGTGTTGAACCTTTCAGGTACTTAACATGCAACTACAACAGTAACTGCATGTAAAAGAAAATTAATTTAAGGTAGCTTGAGGTGTAAGTAATTAAGCAGTTTGTTACTTGCAGGTTTGTGATAAGCAGGCCCAGTAAATATGCATGTAAATTACATTGTCAAAAGTATTTCACTGTAAATGCATCATAACTAATAATTTCATGGCAGCAAACAATGTATTCTTGCCTCTTTAGAACAGTCTGTTAATTGATGTTACTTTGTTTTCATCACCTAACAGAGCAAATTTGGTTGTATTTTTCATTTTGTATACACCGAACAAAATGATGACACACGATACAAGAAAGATGTTGCTATGCATATGGTCAACATATTTTTACTCCATGAAAGGTAACGCTCCTCAGTATGATGTATTCTCAGCCTGAGCACGAGCATGACCTTAAAAATGAACTTTCAACATGTTTGGCTGTACAAGGAGAAAATTACAGGTGCATCACACAGATTCAGACAGTGGTTCGTGACTATTTCTCAGAGAATTATTCAGCTAAAAACAGGTGCACAGGAAGCATATGAAAACACTTTTCCCAAGTGGATAATTACTCATCGTTCAGTTTAATGAACAAATTAATCATTAATCATTAAAAAATAGACAAGAATGTGCATTTATGTTTGCATAGGAGTGTGTGAGTGTGTGTGCGCGTGTGTATCAATATTTCATCCTGGCATACATCTTACATGTGCTGCTACCGTCAAGCATCCATTCAAAGTCAGCTGCCAACACGCCAGACACTATCTGTTTTCTACAATAGAGAATGTGGGAGATTCAGGAGTGCGGTGGGCACTTCATCAGCTTCATGGCCAGCTGCTCCGGACAACCTGAGTTAGCCCACTCCAGGAGTGTGAAGGGTGAGAGATTTATCAAAAGATTGAATCAATTATGTCCTAAGGAGTTTGGATTTTAGGGACTGGATTCTTTTTTTTTTTTTTTTTTTTTTTTTTCAACAGATGCCGGCACAGAAAGCCTCTTCCTGGGCCGATGGAAATATTTGGATTACAGCGGTATGGTTGGAATAGATCTCAGGCAGGCCCACGTGTTGAAAACTAACTTCACCTTAATGCAACCCAGAGTAAAGTGCACTTACTGTGAGCAGCTTTTGTTGTAAGCAACACAGTGCCACAGCTGCATCTGTGGATTCTGCTCGGGGCAGCTTCTCTGGCTGCAATACTGTCTGACCAAATGAGGTGTGAGATTTACTATCAAAGAAAATCTGTACAGACCAGCGTACAGGTACATGCAAACTAGTATACGCATTCTCCAAGCAACAAACCATATGTTCTTGCACAATAATCCTATCTTCCCCTGCTGTCAACGACAAATTAATCAGCGTCATGGATCCAGGACCCAAACATCTCGGTGTTTTGTCACAGCTTTATCTTGAACAGCTGCAGCGATTTGTTGGACCGACTCACACAGATACAAACAGACAGAATGAGGATGTGTACATTGAATAATTAATCCTTACCATTTTCATAGCCAACCATTTCTTACACCATTGAGGGTTACGCACAGAGCCGGGAGCATATTGTGTCTGAGACTGTGCTTTTCTATTTTGTTTGGTGTTTTTTTTTTTTTTTTGGCAGCTGTTTGGAGTATTACACAGGGGAATAAAATGCAGACAGTGATGATGAGATCTGGAAGGCTCATCAGTGAAGGGTCAGCATCAGTGGAAGGTAAAGTGTACGACATATAAGTCGTGTTTAGGTCAGTCAAAGATATAAAAAGGAGTCTGTATGGAGTAACCGTACTCTAGTTCGTTTTTGCAGTTGTCTGTGTTTCCGTCTGTGTTTTATTAAGGAATCCCCCATGCAAAATCAATCAAGTAAAGGACCAGGTTCCTATAAAGTTCTGACTTTTCCAGCATTTTCAGATTTCTGTTCCAAATCCAACTACAATATAAAGTATACCATGCAGCACAAACCCTTCATCACTAAGGACAGATCGGATCCATATGGCTCACAAGATTAATTTGTATAGATTTTATACTGCAGACTCAACCTGTGAATCGGCAATACAAATCGCCTTGTCGAATCTCTTCTTGCCGCTGATGTGGATTGTGCCTGCTTTCCAGCACCATGTGACTTTAATTTTCACTTTAATCTAAAATCTAACTGGCTCAGAAAGACTTGCTAAGCCTAAATCTACAAACGGCGCAAAATGGCAGACTTTGAAAGGGTCTTTACTGAGGCTGAACAGTGCAGTTTTTCTCTTTTTGTCCTGCTGGGAGGCAGGAGCCCATACACCACCGTGTCGGTCGGTCAGCGGTCCAGGGCCACATCACCTCATCTATTTGGTACATCACTATGACTTTTCATGACAACATCCATGTTGCCCAAAGGATGACATCTGTCCATTTTGATGACCCTTGGACCTTACCTCTAGTGCCACCAACTGGTAAAATTGTTAATACAGCATACTAGTATCACAAAGCTTTTGCATTGCCATGAAAAGTATGACAGCATTCAAGTTGCCCAGAGGATGAAACCTGACAATTTTGGTGACCCCATGACCTTCCTTCTAATGCCTCCAGCAGTCATGTTTTTTTTTTTTTTTTTTTTAAATCTAGCACACTAAGGTTGTGTTGGCTAGATGATGACAACTGTTTCCTCTTGCGCCACCAGCAGGCCAAAATGTTGTAAAACTGGCAGTGGTGGTTGTAAGAGTTGAATTTTGTGATAACATTGATTTGGCTAAAGGATGAAACTTGCAATTTGGGTGACTCCATGACCTTCCCTCTAGTGCACAGTGGGTCATCAGCGTTACAGACATGGGCGTTTCTTGGACCTCAGGACATTGGGGGCTGAGCCCACTGCCTTGTATTCTCCCCCGGAAAAAAATTGATAAACAAGCTCTATTTTTATGCTTTCTCATGCATTTTGGCACCTTTTTTTACTTGCAAAAAAAACTGCAACATTTACTTTAAAAACACCCATTTATTTTCAGAATTAACAATGAACAATATACAAATGTCTCTCCAAACTTCTGCTCTCTCTCAATCTCACTCTCCATCTCCTCCTCTCCATCTTCTGTGCTCTCTCTCTCTCTCTCTCTCTCTCTCTCCACCTTCTGCTCTCTCTCAATCTTACGCGCTAGCTGTAATGATCTGCTTAAATGCAATAATTAAGCATTATAAAATGGGTGCTTCCCATCCTTAAATGTGATTGGCTGAGCCGCGGTCCATGCCGTTGTAAAATCAGTGTAACCTGCTGGCAGACCGCAGCACAAAATATCCCTGCGCCAGTGTAAACGGACACGGCGTTGCCTAGCAACCAACTGCTCTGCGCTCAACTTCCTCGTTAGGTCACATTTGTTCCAAGACTTTTGTGAACAAAATGTCAGACTTTGTGGTGAATTTTGATTTGCTGGGTGGCCTGAGCCTGGATGAGTGGTTGGAGGAGCTGCTTGGTGTCTGTTAAAAGACGCTGAATTCACCACCAGCATCAATGTTTTCGCCGGTGTGGTAAAGAAACTCCGCCGAGAAGGACGTGACAAATCTTCCCACCACCAAGCCATAACCGAGGCAGACTGCCAGAAGATGAAGCACTTTCAGGCACCAAGTTCAGACACACCTTGGGGGCTTGTCTGTAAAGTCTGGTTTGACGTGCAGCTTCATATGGGACGCAGGGCGAATGAGGGCAACCGCAAATTAAAGGCCGACTCCTTCAGCATTCGACACGACGAAATTACCTAAAATATGTCACCGTGTCTTTCAACGAATGCACAAAAAATCACAAAGATGCTGCCGAAAAAAAACATAGACAGCCTGAGGGGATTCATATATGAGCAGCCGGGTAACCCACTGTGTCCGGTGGCCTCCCTGGAGAAATAGCCTACCTCTCCCTGCTGCCTCCTGATCCACCTGCCTTTTATCTCCACCCAAAGCGGACACAGTGTGACAGCGCCGATGTATGGTAAATTAACAGTATAACTTTATTAATGTTGTTATTGTTACATCCGACATTAGGCATACGTCCGCGCAAAAACGCACCTGCCGCGAATGCCGCTTGAATAGCGCACGGTGATATTATATTCCTACTCCGTAGTAAACCGCAGAGAGGAGGAAAAATTATCCGGGGCTAAAGAAAAAACATTCGGGGCTAGAGCCCCGGATGCCCAGGCCAGGCGACGCCACTGGTTACAGATGACAGACTTTTTTTCCCCCAAACACTTTGTCCTGAGCAGAACCAGCATTTTATCATGTCTGTTCTGGTGTTCCTCCCCCAGCCTAATATTACTGAACAGGTCAGACTGTATCGACCATGAAAAACTCTCACACAGGATCCACAGAAACTTCACCTTATTCGACCTCAAGTTCAACCATCTAATGAAACATTTATAAGTGTCGAGAACTGAAAAACATATTATCATGGTAACGAGGTGTAGCATTACTCGTGGATGACATATGACATGGATCTGACATTGGGGAGTTTGAGAATAGTAGCCTAGAAAACAACTTCGACCTATCAAACATGGACCGAAGGAAATAACAGCCCGTCAACCAGTTATTCAGAATTCAAAGCAAGGTTTCTGCTCTGGAGAAAAGAAATATGATTTTGTTTCCAGTAACTTTTTTGATCTTTGTTCCTGGTTTTTGTTTCCTTCCTTAAACCAGTTTGAAGCCTTGGTCTTTATAGATGAGCTTTAAAAATAAACATTCACAGAGCTTCCCCAAGCAAGCATGGATATGAGCATGGATATATTACAGCAGGCAGTTATAATTTCATAGCAAAGAGAGCAGCTGCCAACACAATAATATCCAAACCATATTCACCTACACAGGTAAATATATTTTGATGTCTAGAAATGTATCTCAAACAACCATGGGCTCAGATTTCTATAATGTGTTTCCGGTGACAGCACTGCCTAAGCAGATGTTCCTGAGATTTCAGGAAAGTTCAAAATCGTAGGAGAAATTGTATTACAATGTGCACTGCTGCATGTGTGGATGTGAAGCAGCTACCAATATGGTGTGATAATATCTTCAGAAGAAAAGGAAACCTCACCTACATGTCAACTCTATGTTATATTCTCACACTGTGTTAACATGTTTGGAATGAGTCACATCTTAATTTTGAATGAAATGCCTCAACTCTGAGCTTCACCTTCTCTTTTTTCCCCAGAAGTGGTACTTTTCTGTGAAACAGTTTTTTTTTAGCCAATTTTTATGCAGTGTATAGTTTCTTTTCTGTCACTAATACTGGAGAAGCATGCTTTTTAGTATTATTGTTAATCAGATAAGCTTGATCAACGTGCATGTAGCACAGAACAGACAGTCGCTGACAGATTCCTTAACACGCTTGAATGAAGAGATATTTTAATCTCAGAATGCCCTGAGACACATTTCTGCTTGAAATGTTTAGGATGTCTCTGCATGCTGCATATTTCAAGCTGCACCACAGCTGAAGAGGCTGGGCAGATTTGAGTACAATAAGCACTGGAAAGAACCTATTTTGATGTCGTGAAAATGAACGTAGATTAAGGAAGTAATGGATAGCCCTTTGTGCAACAAAATACATTTTGCTTTGAGGTGGCCTGCTTGTGCGGGAAAGTTGTGTAAATTTGGAACTGACACAAAGGAAGACAGGACTGCAGAGAACAAGGGGGGTCATCGATTTGGGACTTGAGGAATTTTTATTGAAGCTTGATTTAATCTGCATTTAAAAGGCTCTTGCTGCACTTTCTCAAAGAGAGCATGGCCTTGCTCTGTTAGTGATACTTCAAACTGTGGCACAGGGAGGACTTTTATCTGATGTGATCTCAGTCTAGGTAAACATCCGACCTGGCGTGCGATTTTTAGCAGCTGCCCAGGGAATGTTCTGCCTTATGGAGAGAACAGACAATGGGCACATGCAGGACAAGCAGATTCACGTTAATAACCAGTGTCAGATTGGCAGTTTTATAGTGGCAAAATACCAGAAATCAGGGTGACGCAACAACTAAAATCAAGCAAAATCTAAATAAATCAGCCACCCACCATAAACAGAGGTAAGGAACTCTGAGGTATTTCCTGCATCTAATACGTCTCTGGCAACTGGCTCAACACTGGCACTTCCTCATCACACCACCTTTCATCTCACTCCTTTCATGGCCTGTGGTTTTTTCTGGGCTGTTAACATCAGCTCTGTACTGCAGCCACTGTACTGTATATTACCAATGAATCTGTCAAAATGTCATTACCAGATTACTTTGGGATGACATAGCCACATATACAGGACGTAAAGTGATGAAAAAATGAGAAAAACGAGTTAAAGCTGTAGCATCTAGTCCAGTACAGCAGAGTGTGTCCACCTGTGTGGTCAGGAGATGTTAAGCACAACAGCTGCTCCTGCTATTCATTTAGCATTGCATATTTGGAGCACTTTGCTCCAAACCTCTTGAGTGTTCTTTCATGTGACTTTCATCTTCCTGAGAAATGCTTTTCTTTTTTCTTTCTTCTGGTTTTTCAACCAATAAGTGCACATCAACATGCCTCCTCTGTGGCACAAAAAGACAATGGCTCTTTGTTCAAAGGAAAGCAAATAAGGGGTCATGCACTGAGGCAGTATCAGCTGGCAGTTTTGTCCTGTTCTGTTAAGTTAGGTTGGCTGGAGAGATCACTACATTTTCTGGTAAATATACCATCAAAGAGGATTCTGGCCTATTATGTATTGGGTGGTTTACATGGTGCTGGAGATTGATGAAAGGATCCTGCTCACAGGACACAAAAGGAAGAAGATCCAACATGTGCATCCAACATGAGGCACAATTTGAAAAGATGTGGTCAAGCTCAAAAATAAATAAATAAATAAATAAATAATCATCAGTTCTCAAACAAAAGAAAATGCACACTTGTAATATACAAAGTGATCAAACCAAAGACACTCAGGGAGGGCGTACTTGCAGTCAGTCAGAGAACAAGGTTTGTAAATCATGACAAATGACTATACAAAATATCCATGTCACATAATATCATCACATGACAACAGATAATGGATCACTTTCTGTCCAGCAAAGTAGTACATAATGTGATAGATACTTAACATGAGCTACAGCAGGGTAAATTTCTGAAAAAGCTTGAATCCTCAATGACACCTTGTACCTGTGGCTGTAATCTGGTTGAAAAACTCAGCAAACTGGTGGGAGACTGTATAAATATGGCTGCACTCAGTAATGACATCTTTTGGTCCTGATAATCTGCCTCACAATACACCTATTGATACACCTTCCTTTGCTGCAGTCACAAATTAAAAAGTTCCCAGGGGCTGTATGGAATCATTGAAGTTCTCTATCATAAACTGCGCTTGTGTGCACCCATAATATTTTATGCTGCTCCATTTTAGGATAAATTCACTGTAAGTTATTCATGCTCTCACACATCACAGACATAATGACTGAATATATTCAAACAGTAGATGAAAGCTTTAACAATTTAGCTAGTTTTGTGTTTATTACATGTAATAATTATTAATTTGTGGTCACACATTGTGAAATGACTGCTTTACAACCTTCCTTGAATTGTTCTACTGCATGTACCTCATATAGGCCATAAACACCCGGGAGGGAAACTAACACCTAACCACCTGCCAAATGCAAGAAGATCATGCCAGTGCCATGTAAACAGACCAACCTCACCAAACACATTGTCCTGTAACAATCAAGCACCTGAAAAATCCCCCCAAATGTACATGTTAAGTTCACATGTTTACAGCAATCACAGAACAGCTCCCACAATTCCTGGGGTTTGGTTAGGCCGGCCTGACTGGGCAGCTTTCATCGTCAGCCGAAACATGTGTCTCCGCAGCGACACAACGATTGAGCAGAAACCTCCTATGTTTCTGTGGAGATTAAAATGATCTAACAATAGTCAGCTGTCCAAAACAACGTGATGACACATCACCAGGCTAAAAACATCTGTCAAAAGAAACACACACACACACACACACACACACACACACACACACACACACACACAATGCGAAGTGAAAATTTGATAATAACAGCCAGTGTAGCATCTAGCTGGCGTGAAGCCTGAAGACCAAAATCATGTTCTGTGCTGATTGCTGTCTGTATTCCTCCATAAAGTAATGTATAAATTATTTTGTAGATGACACAAAAAATCTTAAACAGTATGCAGTCAGAAACTACAAAGTGTCACAAGGTCGTAAGCACAGTGTGGGTTCGGTATTTTTCATATTTTGTTTGGAAATAAAAAAAAAAATCAGGTGTCTGGTAATTTTCTCTCATCCAGCAGACACACAAAAAGTTTTATTCCTTCCACTAATTTTGACCCACTAGAAGGTGCAGTAAGGACCCACTAACCCAAACCTGTGGGGGGAGTACGACTGATGACGTCTATTCACTGCTGTGATAACAGTTGAATCAGGTGCTTTTCGTTGAAGTGAGGTACTTAGGGTAAATTAAGATGTCTGCATTTGAACAAATCATCATATGAAATATATTTTCGGTGTTATTAAGAATGGACTATTGCACGTAAATGTAGTCAGCAGTAACAGAACAGTTCTGTCACTCAAGCTCTGTGTTTATGGACTATACTCGTACATCACTTCGCTCCTCATAATATAAGTGATGCTGGCACAAAACATGTAAAAGAGAAGCTTTTATTGCATTATTATCATTGAAAAAGAGTAGTTGTTGCAGCAGTTATTTCAGTCCCCCTGGGGCTTCCTGACAGCTTAAATGGGCCCTCCTCAAGCACAGCTAGTATTTATGTTGTTTTGTGGGATCGAAGTTTCGAGCCAAGACAAAGTCCAGAAACATACCTCCCTCCCCGCAACTTGTCTTGTTTCAGACGTCAGAGACAGATGACTGTCTTAAATGTCCATTATAATGTAATCACATAATTATCTATGTCTCTGCTGTCATTGTTTACAAAGCATCACCTAAACACACACACGTAGATTACTCCTTGCATTGTGAAATTCTAGTATTCCCTTGTTGGGATTGATTTAATGCGCAGTCATTATGTGAAGAAACTTAAATGGTCATTTTCACTGAGGTGGGCATGAATGTTGTGTCTATGTAATTTAAAATATTTTTTATTGTATATCGGTTTTGTCAGCCTCTGCAATCTAAGGATCAAGAGGACAACATTTTGGGGGGTGTCTGCACAACAGGGATGTATTGATCCTGCAGTGAAGGCTGGTCTGTACTTTTATCAATGGGAAATGTCTGATCATTTTGCTAATCATGCATGTGCAAGTGTTTCAAATAGAGTTCACAATTCCCTTACTTATTCCAGTGCTCAAATCACGAGATTTAACAGCTGTTAAGCACAACCAGATGAGAATACAGCCGCAGCAAAATCCATCCGTTAGGCATAGATCTAATTAGTCAAGGTTTGATTGGCATTTCATCACAGCGATCAAGACCTCCAACACTGTTGAATTCAGCGTAGTTTACATCTGAACTGGATCACACCGAGGAACAGAGGAGCTGAGAGACCTGGCAAAGGTTCGCTGAAAGTTGCCGGCCCTCTTCAAAAGAATGACACGGCTCACTGGTGCTGTGCTGAAACCAGTCACCTCTGCAGAAATCACTTGTTTGTTATTTGTTTGATACTGATGACAGGTCTTAATATCAGCCACAGAAAGATGCACCATTTTTTCTCTAGGGCATTATATATCTTCCCTCCCTGTCCGTGATGCTTACACAAGTTTGATGGCCATCATTTACTTGGTTGATACTGGATTCTGGCTGCCTAATTCACTACTGTTATCTCTAATTAGGTGCAATTATGTTTGAGTTTGTGTTGCCTGGATCAAAATGTGCTTTTACTGTGATAATGAGTCGTGATCAGACAGTATGGTACAGAACAATATCTGTACTGTACATTAACCGATTCTGCACTTTGAGTTCAGTTCAGCGTCCCACAGGTATATTTATATAGTTTAAAATGCCATGAAATTGTCCACTTTACAGTACTTAACTTGGCTTGGGTTTAATGGTAGTCCCTGGTGTGATCAATGAGTTGCACCTGGGAATTTTTTGTCCAGCGCGCTTTTACCTCAGATGGTGAATGATACACCATTCCCATAGTTTGAATTACAACATGTTGTTCTGCTGGTTTGCCAACTATAACAATGGCTTGATTAGGTTGTCTCATTATTTAATATTATTGTCATGCCAGTCAAGGAAGATAAAAACATTGTAATTCAGGACTTTTAACCCAGTGTTCGCTCCATGACTCAACATTGGCATACTGCACTCAGAGACTATGTTGTCAGTGCCTTGACATCTTCCCTCCGGTGGATAAACATGATGTCAGTGCCAGTTGGAAAGTCATTTGGCCCATTGTAATGTATGGCTTTTCAGTCTTGAGGCTCTACCTAATGCTCATACCCCTTGGTTAAACAATTCCCCAAGACATATTAAAAAAAAAAAAAAATGCACACACACACACACACACACACACACACACACACACACACACACACACACACAAATGGAGCATTACCCTATCTAAAGTGTACAGTGAATTGGGAAATTGACAGACTGCAGTGATTTTTGAAGCAACTGACATCAAAGATGAATGTTCCCCATTATAAGATGATAGGTTGCAATAATATTTATTTTACTGGGGTTTCAAATGGAAACCATTTTACTGCTTTTATCATCGCTATAACCGATACTGCTTGGCATGCGGATCTCAATACCACAAGTCGCTCACTTCACTACTGTTGTCATTCTTGCCCAAGCCTCCCCCTGCATTTTATGATTCTGTAAAACTTGAAGGACTATTGTGCTCCAGGACTGAACCCTGAGAGACAAAGGTAAAGACAGAGAAGGAGAGAGAGAGAAAGCTGCATGTGATTACAGGGCCTCGCTTCTTGATTGATTAGGGCCTCAGTCGGTTCCCAAGGTGGATACGGCAGTTCCTCTCAATTGTTTTTAAAAGGCAGATTTTTGGCAAGTGTCTCTTTTGTGGGTGTGACCCGCTTTGACTTGGTCTGAGAACTTGCCAGCTTATCTATGGTTTGGGTCAGTTTGTCAAATTCTTTCCTCCTTGGGTATTTGTGAAAAAAGACCACTGATTCATGTTCACACACTAAGATCACACACTAAGTAAACTAATGTACTCACACTACATGCGGCACACTTCCCCCTGTTGGCCACAGAACTGGCACCAAAGGATCTGTTAAGGCGGACATAAGGAAGTTATAACAATGTCCAGGAAGTGTGTTAGTGCGCCTATCAGAAATGAAAGGTTGAGTGTCAGTGCACTTAATGGAGCTTTGAGAAATGGGTCAAATCTAAGCCTAAGCGATATATGATGTTATAAATTTGATCTTAAGCAACAAGAATTTTCAATATATTTTTTCCTTGATAGTTTCATTGCCTGCTTTTTAAGCTGTGAAAGCTTTGAGGAATGCATGGGAACACTGACTGGCTTGAGGTTTGCTTATTCGGTTTTGTTCATGTCGTGGTTGAGCCACATCAGCATGTTAACATCTCACTTAATGGTTGTGGTATCCTAAGCATGTCTGCTGTTGTGCACCCTCTCAGACGTTGAAAGGACGTTTCATCAGCATCTTGTATTGCCCTTGAGTTCTGCCGAGGGCCTGCACTCTCTCCCTTGCTTTTTGGTGGCACAATGCCGGCCCAGCATGGCCCTAAGTCTTAAAAAAGGCCTGAGAAACATACTGATAAGCACACCATCAAACATTCTGTAAACAATCAAGCATAAATTTCACTATGAATTATGCCATTGCCTCAGCCAACACTGCTTTTTTTGTTTCGATGTGAATAGAGGGATAAGTGAGAACTTTGGGTGGTGCATGTGTCAGTGTGGGCACACTATGGCATGGGAAGATTTCACAGGGATTTCATAGTCATACCACACACACACCAAACTTTTAATTCATACGCAGTGGAAACCATTATACAGACTGAGAAACCGTATGTGTAATAATGACGACAGTTTACAAATTTTTCCAAATCAATTTTGTAATTATTCGTTCACAATGGACAAAGAAAACAT
This sequence comes from Myripristis murdjan, assembly GCF_902150065.1. Lineage (NCBI taxonomy): Eukaryota > Metazoa > Chordata > Actinopteri > Holocentriformes > Holocentridae > Myripristis > Myripristis murdjan. The sequence goes on along the minus strand of NC_043992.1, from coordinate 26,960,252 downwards.
CATCTGAGATCATTTTATGTTTATGACCTTATTGCCTTCTTAAAAATTATGTCACTTAAATGTCACCCTACTCTAGGCGCAGACTCTGAAGCCACAATCACCAGTCTTTTACATCTGTTACACTTATGTTTCGTGCTTATTTTTCTTTGTTTAGAATTATAGTTAGTAGTGCTAGATAGTGGTAAAGTAGGCAGACCTGAAAATATGGTGCATCCCATGATCTCAGTGGTGACCGCTTTTTATGACTGGGAGCTCAGACAATGTAAGGGAACATATCATTTTATAAGCTGAAGCAAAAAGCCCTTTTTTTGGTGCTTGAGGGATTTGCATGAAAGGGGTAAGTGAGACTGTGTTGACTATTCAAGCTCCACCTGTTAACACCAAACTACTATGGCAGTGTTGGTGTAACCAAGAGAATCATCAAACAAAATGTTGTATTTACTCTATGACTTTGCTACCACAGTTTGAAAACCACTAAGCTACTTCCTGCTATGTGGCTGCACAACTCAGCTGACAGTTATTTGACTTCCACAGTACTGCCTGCTGCAGCCTAAGCACTACAGACCAAAATTTGTCTAAGCAATGAACATTATAAACAACATTATACAGGAATGAACAAACACACACACACACACACACACACACACAGAGCCTGGCTCTTATAGAAGCGCTCCTCCCGAGTGACTGATGGAGTGGAAATGCATGTCGAAATACCATAACCATGATTTAAAGACAGTGACAATCGTTTATTTTCCACCATAATATTTAGTTTTTATGTATTGCTCAATGAAGCAGGTGTAAGATAAACTGATAAACTGAGTAATCATTGTCATTCTAACAGAGCAAACTCTCTAAATGGAGAACTACAAAGTTCCCCTCCTCAAAACCTCTTTAGGTCAGACTGACGCTTGACAGAGGCCACATAGCTGTGACTGTGTCGAACTTGAGCTGCAACAGTTTAAGAGGTGTATGTTTTCAATTTTTATGACTGTACCTTTATATTTGGTAATGTTGGATGTTTTTAATTGTCAAAAGCCTAACCAGAGACAGGGGTCGTAATTTAGCTGGCGCTAAAAAACCTTCATGTATTGCATATGTTTCACATGTCAGTGTGTAACCGATGTCAAGTTACATTGCCCCTGTTAAATAAACAAACAAACACATAAATACATCTGTATTTTATTTCACAGTATATGTAAGGAGCCTGGTCTCCACTGCTTACTGTATGTGATTGAAAGCCATGTAAACAGCGGTATTTAGGGGCTGTAGTAGAGTAAATACATAAAGACTGGGATATTGAACTGGAGTTCATGCAAAACTCTTTCAAAAGTGTAGTCTTGAAAACTTTTATGCCAAACATGACTCACCCCGCTGCCTGGTCTGGGTCTTACCAGAACTCATCAGTTTTCCCCGGGTGCCTGGGCTTGGATGCGATGTACGCTGGAAGCTGCTTCGCACACAGAGTAATGTCACCACAGAGAGCCCACATCTGGAGTGCGGTCTGGATGTCTGTAATGCACTTTGGAGGCAGGCCAGTCTGCGCGTCTGTGTTTGTTGGTGACACTACAATTCATTAAATGTCACAGAGAACACTGTCTGCACTGTACTGTTGGCACTTGTCGTCTGTCGTCATGTGACAGTTTTCCACTCTGCGGTCTCCCAGTGGGCAAGCCGGGGAGGGCGGACATAAGCTAAGAGAATGTCTTCCTCTGCGGTCTGACCATAGTGGCTGGCTTGCCAGTTTTGTTTGGTGAGTTTTAACCAATGCAATGAAGACGGGCCTTCAACTGAGCTGGACATTGTCACCTGCACGTTAAATGAAGACAAAGTCCATAGAAATGTGGCATGTAGTGGCTGTAGCCCCATGCCAGGACCACCCTAAAGGGCCGGCCAGCTTCAGTCTGTGATTATTGGATGATAACTATCTCAGATCTGAGCCAGTGCAGCACCCCACAGCAAGATGTAAACACTTATCCAGTGAACAAAGGATCATTGTACCACACTATGGCCAGAGTGTTCAGCAGTAATTTCCCCTTATGCTCCAAGAAACACACAGGAAAATAACACCATCTGCATCAGCATCTTTATCTTTTGAACCTGAGATCGGTCCAAGCAGCCAACTCATCTCACTGGCGATGCCATCAATAAAAACAATATGTTTCTGGAAAGGGAACAGATGTTGGATTTATCACGTTACATCATGTCCATGTGAGTGGGTTAGAAGGGGCGGGGCGGGTATTGTTTTATACATGCAAATGAGTGAGGAGACATGATTTATGCATATTTAAAATTGAAGCCACATTCTGTGTTCATGAGTGCCAACAACTTAATAATCTGCAACTTTTGTCATGTGAATAAATGGCAGCATAAAATAGTGACTCAACCTGCTCGAAGTCGGTTCCTACGAAGACCTTGTGCTGATGAGATTCTGTTTGGATGCAGCTCAGGATGGTGGTTGAATCTGACCAGAGGATGACTGATGGACAGTGAGTTCAACAGTCATGAATGTTTTGGATGCCATCTGTGATCTGGCGCACACAGGAGACTCAACTGAGGCAGCTGAGGCAAAGGAACTGTGAACAGACTCCTGGAGGAGCAGAGTTTACATTTTTTTCAATTCAAGGTTGTTCAGGGTGCATCAGCACATTTATTAAGTTTCCCCACTATGCTGTATGCTTACTGAATATACTGAATATTTCAGGATACAAAGGGTTCAGTCTAGAAATTAGTGCTCCCTAAAAGTTGTTCAAACATAACTACACACATAACATAACTATAACAATTATATAAAAAGACTGCAAAATACTAGACAAGTTACACATACCGTTACCAGTATTTCTCATAAAGTGCACTGTAATGTACAACAGTCAGCATGCAGTTTTGTCTACACTAGTCAAATTGTATTAATCGTCATGAAGATTATAAAAAATTCTATATAAATTATATAAACTTTGAATCAGAAACTTTGTCAAATGCAATTAAAGTGCAGGAATTTGTCTTGTTGGCATTGCTGCAAATTTGTACTGGCACCTTGCACAGCACACAGTACAGTACATGACACGTGGTATTGAGACAGAGGGACCTCGCTTTATAAATAAATATAAGTTCTGGATGACAAAATATATTTAGTCCCTATGTGCATTCGGGCAGCGTGGCATACTTAATGTTGGACAGAAGTTATTTCTGGGACCGTGGTGGCATTGTGTAAGACTTGTAATAAACTGGATCGAAATGAAGGATTAAGGACATAAACTGGACATAAACATTAAAAGGACAAACCTTTGCATAAAATATACTCATACTCAGGAATCTCCATATATAACAACTTTTCTAAGTCAATGAAGAAATAGGAGAACCTTTGCTGCAGCCAAAGCAACACACATTCAGTCACCCAGTCTAATTATACTGGAGGGCTGGAACACACTTGTACAGTCCCACTTTAGATTTGGATTTCTTGAAACTTTCAAATTTCTTGAAAGTTGAGAACTTGTTGCATGATTTTGTTAGAATTTTATCTTGTATTCTTGCATTTTTTAACTGCATATTTAATCTCTTTAATCTCAACCAGTGCATCACTCTGAACAGAGGTATGCTGGGCACCTCATCAAATCCTAGGTCCAAAGTCCTTCATCCACACTTTAAGAGCAAAGCCTTTTGGACATTCTTTACAGTTTTCATATGACTTAAATTTAAGGAGCCCTTGTGACTATCATGTGCACAGCGTAAAGATGTGACTCAATTAAATGTTTTGATTTATTACCAAATGTGCCAAATGTGTCTCAGAAAATTAACAACCAAACCAAATCGTATGTGTCATCTTAGCAGGGTAAACAGAAAAGCTATTTCTAGGTTTGCAGATTGTGGAGAAAATGAATGACATGCATGGCGTTAGCTACGGTACTGTAGAGCTCAGGAAAGCACAGGATTTTTCAGCGACTTTTATAGTATTTTAGCCAAATTATTCTGAATGAATAGATGCATGATCATAATGACCTTGGACAGACAAACAAATCACATTGTTTTGGCCATTAGATTACAGTTTTGTGTATTTAAAACACTTCATCATAGTGGTTATCAGTTTTCATTTGTGCCTAGAGTGAGATTAATTACCTTGAAACACCCCCTGTAATAAATTTGCCTGCTTGAAAAACAATATGGGTTGTGATGCACCATTGTATTGTCTCACCTTTTCTCTCCACACAGATAAAGTATGAAGAGCCCTCAATTGAAGATTTAATTTATAACCGTTAGTTCTGTGTAACCGCTCTCTGTCCTCCCCCAGGGTGTATGTACAATCTCAACGTTTTTTGGCAAAAACACCGTTCAGCTTAGCCCAAAGGAGGAGCACCAGACATGAGCTAAAATAGACATTTGGACTCACAAATAAATGGAGGAAAACACTCATTTTGTCCAGAATACACTCCTGCTTCCCAAACAGGCTCATCAGCTGGAGCCATCGGTCTTAAATCAAACATGGAAAGAATAGAGCCATGCAGAATGAAGCATTAGGTCAGTGTCCTCCTCATGTTTGGATGGTAACTAATGATACTGTAATCAAAAGAGATGAGAGGAGTTCAAATGTTTCCTTGTTATTGACTGTAATAGATGTTTTGGACTTTAATGTGTGCGATGAGTTCACTGGGGAAACAGATGTTTTGCTCATCGTTGTAGAAATTATCATTCCAACATGTATGATATAGGAATATTTTGTAGGCAGTTTTAGGTTTGAGTTGGCCATTTACTGGTGTGGGGAGGTGCACTCGAGGGATCTCAGGTGTGCCCTGAGAAAAGGAGTGCTAAATAAAATTGCTAAATCAAATTTAAACAATTCATTGAGCTTATAAACAATTCTGTTCCACAAAGTTCACTCAGTGTGGGCCAAGTCTAGCAGCTCATGGTATTTGCTTGCTGGCGCACTGTGCATGCAGCTTGTGTGCATTTCAGGCAGCCAGTTACTTGTTGCACCTTAGAATAATGCTCCTTAACCTTCAGTATGTGCATGTCAGCACCACAAACTTTATGAGAACTACAGTATGAATTAGAAAATGAGTGAACAAGGTCATTTCTGCAACATTTAGGTGACATAGGCTTGTCAAGATGACCCCTGGATTTCCTCCTTTTAGGTTAAGGATGAGTGCATACATAATTTGACTTCCCTCTGTTTCCCTCAGTAATGGCAACAAACTGATTTCCCACCAATGTGAAGAAATCACTTTGACTTCAAACTGACTGGGATAAAGGAGAAAATGAAATGAAGGAGTCCTCTGTTAGTTGCATGTAAAGGTCTCAAACAACTTGTACCGGTCACAGTCTGGGCCTAAGTTAAAGAAAATCAACATGAGGGAATATAGATGTTTATGGTAGACAGCACTACAATGAGGGATAGTGTGTGTTGGAAAGCAGGACCCATTTGCATGCATACAACAACTCTGTCTATCAATTTTGTGTCTGAGAGAGTAATGACTTTGGCTGCCGCTTCTGCTTGGGAAAAGTACCTCTGCTTAGTCCCTTCTGTTTGAAATCCCAAAAATGTGGCCAGGGACAGAGAAAGAGAAAGATGGACAATGACGGCCTTGTCAGCACCGAGGTGTTTTTTAAGTAATGGCTGGAGGCGTCTGGCCAAGTCGAAGCTGCTCCTCACAGGTGTTTGGACAGGATGCGTCCTGTTAGTGATAGACCTCGTATGCGAGCCTCCTACTGACACAATAGCTGTGAAGTGGTTCATCAATCAGAAGATTTATTGATTTTGTGTTTACAGCTTTGGAAGATACGGTGTAGTATTTTGTATCTTTGCTTTTTTTATTACTCAGTGAGTTTGACCTTTTTTGAACTTTGATAAATTTAAACGCAGCTGACAGGGCTCAGGTGGGAAACGTGGCCTCTTATACACAGGTATTCTCAGAAAAGAAGAGCGACACACTGTATTTTTCTGTTAATATCTGTACAATATGCTGGGCTCTGACTTTGGAAACTCATAAAAGAGGAATTCTGGCCATAAGCAGAATGCACAGATCTCCTGTGTCGAGCTCATACGTAAGGCTGGTGGTGAAATCATTGCTATATTGCTTTCTAGGACGATAAATGGCCCAGGGGTCAGTCCTATCTGTCCCTGCTGATCATGAGACAGTGAAGTCAAGCATCCAAGCTTTTCCAAAGCTGAAAATGCACTGATCTTAGTTCTTACTCCATCACTGCTCCTTGTTGCAATAGGTGGAGATTGCCATGCCTGTCTTTTTGAATAAGTTTCTTGATGAATTGGCTTAGAGACTGCACAGACCAGCAGGCTGATGTTTCCCGAGCTCTCCACACTCTGTCATCTCCCTGCGATGCCGATAGTTTTCTCATTGCCTAACCAGAACCGCTCTGCCTGACTTTCACACACAGGCAGACGGCAACTGCTGTTTCCAGCCCAACTCAGGCAGCCGGAGACTGTGTAATGTGTTGTGCTGATATTTTGTGGACACATGCTGATAGTTGCTGTGTTTTTTTTTCTCCTTCTACTTTCAAAGTTTTCTGGACCACTTGCTGAAGAAAAAACATCAAGAAATAATGTTACTGCATGGGCTGAAAACCGACCAGCTGAAGAGGAGAGCCATGGAAAACAGGTAATTATCTGGGTATGTGGTTTGCTCTTCCTCAGTTTCTGTCTTGACTCCGAAAGATAAGTACTCTCCATGTCCATGCAAATGCTTGGCAGACAGTTCAATTCCTTCTGGATGAGAAGGGAGGGGGGGGGGGGTCTCTCTCTCTCTCCGTGTCTCTCTCTCTCTCTCTCTCTCTCTCTCTCTCTCTCTCTCTCTCTCTCTCTGTGTCTCTCTCTGTCTTTCTCTCTCTCTCTCTCTCTCTCTCTCTTTCCTTGCTGGCAACAGAGTCTGCACTGTTGGCAGGAGTGACCAGAATAAAAACAGCAACACCAGACATAGGGGAGGAAAAAAAGCAAAGTGATCCATTGAACCAGAGTCTTTGCCCTCTCTTAATTACGTCGTGTCCCATATCTTTTCCCTTTTTTCACTTTTTTTCCACTCTTTAAGGCTTTGGGCTAGTGGTAATTACCTTGAGGAGAATAAAACCAGCTGATCGGGAGAGGGGTGGTGCATTTTGGAGCGAGATGGCTAACAGAAACGTTCTGTTGCTCTTCTGCGGACTCTTCCTCGTAGCTCTGATTCAGCCCTCACTTCAAGGAGGTAAGTGTGTTTCTCAGGTGAACCGAGCCGACGCTCTCTGCTGTATCAATCACAGGCGTAGAACAGGTGCAGTTTATTGTCTGTGCCTGCCTTCATCCCTCTGTGATATAAGCTGAAAATTTATAGCCATTAAAGCAGTTTTATTTTACCAGTCTTATCAGTTTTAAGAAAAGTGTCTGGTGTGCATTGTTACTTATGTTCCCTTGTTAAGTAAAACCCTACAGATAATATATAAAACCCACTAGAATTGCAGGTGTAAACCACTGTGAATTTGCATAAAACACATTCAAGTTTATTTCTGGTCTTGTGATTTTAATGTATTAGTGCATTAATGCAAATCTCCTGCAGCACTTACAGTAATTAAAGAATGTTTAGTCTATCTGACCCTCTGTACAAGTATCTGCAAGTGGTGTTGTAATTTAGATAGTCAGACTTTCCATTTCACTCGAAGGCCAAGAGACAACAGTCTGTTGCATCACATTACAGATGAACAACGCACTATCCCTTGATATATAATAAGAAACACAGTTGTATTGCTCAGTATGGACATGCCCATTGCTACTGTCCTGGACTTCAGATTCAGACCTGTTAAGAGTTTTAGCAGAGATTTGAATTGTAGCTGGGTCATACAAGAGCAGCTTCATTATCTAACCTATAATGTCATGACTTCATATTAACTCTGACATCCTCACTTAAGTCTTTAATGTGTACATAATTTAAGTCTCCTTTAAAATTTTCAGATGATTTATATGGAAAAAATATCTGTATGTTGATATTATATTTTGAAGTTTCACTTACAGTATAGCAATTTGAAAAACACAACACTATACATTAATTTTGCTTTAAAATGCAACATATTGTCAATTGTGAGATATACAGCCATTGATTATAATATGGTACTAATATTTAATTGTTTTCCAAGTGTATATATTTTTTAAATGCATTTTTAGATAGAGCATGTATTGATCAGAATGGAAAGCTTTCACTAGACTGACCATTTAGTCATCATGCACACACCAGCAAAACAGTGTGTGTTCATGTGGCTGTAGTCAGTATAGAGCACTGTGTGTGACAAGGCTCGTAGAGAAGCTCAGGCTCTGTCCTACGGCACGTCAGGCAGAGGAGACTCCAGCTGCTCCCTCTTTCCTCCCACATACTTTACATTTACCCTTGATAAACTCCCAGGTAGACAGCCACATAGATCTGAGTGTGTGTGAGTGTCTTCATGACAGCTCTGACCGGGGCTTCCCTCGAGGTTACAGCATCGTTCTGCACTTCTGAGAGCAGCAGCACGCAGATTTGAGGGGATCATTTCAGCTCAGTTTGTAGTTTCGGTTATCTATTTCAGAGAGAGTGAGCATGCCTTTCCTCCCACTCTTACTCAGCCAGGGAGTTTGCTCTCTCTCTCTCTCTCTCTCTCTCTCTCTCTCTCTCTCTCTCTCTCTCTCTCTCTCTCTCTCTCTCTCTCTCTCTCTCTCTCTCTCTCTCTCCTCTCCTCTCATCTCCTTTCTGTGTTGCTTTGATTTCGTTCTCAGTTTGTTTTATTGCAGAGCGTGTCTGAGTTGCTACTCAGCCCCTGGCTGGAAAGCATGCCCTGGAACTGAATTTGCTCGAGTCAAATGAAGTCTTTTAGTTGTATTTATTTCCTCAAAAGTATTATCTCTTTGGATCACTGATGTATTTAGTTCATCGGCTTCCATCCAAGCATCTTTGCAAAAGAATCTGACTGAGTTATGGTTAGACCCCTGGTGCTTGCTAGATTCCTGACAAGAATACTTTGCCCATATATAGTCTTACTTTTGCTATCTTGTTTGGTTTCCTCTAATTTGATGATGTTGACAACATCTATGCAGAGTTTTAAGAGTAATGGGAAAACTTGATCCACTGGACACCACAGACACCAGCCACACCGTCTTCATGAAACGTGCAATATTGTGCTTTTAAATGAACTACAGTGATACTAAAATTTTCAATAAGATGCCTTGTTGACTTATGTGTTTGATTTATAGGCTTGTTCGGCACCTGCACGTTTTGAATGTGCATTAAATCTGTCCTGAGCCCCTGAGATCTAAACTAAAATTTTCCAAAATTTTGGCTCCGTCAGGTCATGGATTTGCTGATCTAAAACTCGATTTTGCCCTTTTCACTATCACAGCACATTTATCCCTTCTTCTCCGTGCCAGCCTAAACGGTCAGCCCATTGCACTGACCGAAACAAAGTTCAGCTGAACTTTTTGAGGCATTCTCGACAGAATTTACAGCACGCGAACTGAGCCAAATAATATCAATATTGGCATAGGAGCAAAACTTTGATCTCCAGTGAATGCTGAAGCCATCCATATCAAACATTTCAGAGGTGCTCAAACCAGCTCCATCTGTGTCTGTGCACTCTACATTGAAAAACTTACTCGCAGTTTGGTCCAGGGGTCAATTATCTGTGAGTAACATGAGCCTCATTAACACCCAATCCGGTCTTTTAGTGTTTTGGTGCAGAAAATGCCCCCTTCGCTTGCAAAAACGTGGGATCAGTTGGAATGCAAGCCTTTTCTGAATGTTTTCCATCGACAAGTGTAAATGACTTATAGTCCTTGTGGGAACATCTGGGAAGGAGTTTGTTAATAAATATGCCCCTTGTCATGTTACCCTATAACCATGTGTAAGGTAGTGTGTTCATCGGTCTCCTGTCATGTGATGAAGGAGTCAGATTTTCCTTACATTCTACAAACAAACAACATCTGTCGGACGGATACAGTGAGTTGGATGTTATTCTGATCAAAATAAATCTGTGTTGAGACAGCTCGTGCTCGGTTGCCTCTTTTTTGAGAGCTACTCTAGGTAGCTGAATCAAATCCAGGCCTAGAACTTAACAAGCTCTTCAAACTGTGGATAAAATTCTTGCTGGAACTGAGAATTAAATCAGGCTACCTGCGCTGTCCTCACATGTGTCCCTTTGCAGCCTCTCTCTGCGGACTCTATTAAATATCATCACTGTCCAATGAAAACTTTGCATCTCCAGTTTTGGTGATTTTCATGTTTTAACTTCATTTGAGTATTTGTACACTTTTCTATGGGTTCACAAAGATCTACAACCTTGGAGCCATTAAACATTTTCAAAATTAATTATAAAAACTGAAAAATGTACATTCGTCAGCGTAGAGGAAAGACTGTTTTCCTTAGTTTCTAAAAAGTTTTGGAGGTACAACTTTTTGGTTGGACAGCTGCAATATGTAATGTAATTACAGCAACTTAGCCTTTGCATTTAAACTGTAAAGTTTACAGTTTAAATGCAAAGGCTGTATCAAGTGTTTCGCCTCTCTAGCTCACACCTCCATGTACAGTATGTCGTATTCAAACTCAACAACTAACTGGCAGACGTGCACCAGAGTCATTAGTTTGGTTTTTATGATGGACACAGTTAACGGAACAATTCTGACGAACAGAGGCCGGTGTAAGATGAAAAAGGAAAAATAGCTGCTCTGTTTCTTCAGTCTCATAAGAATTAAAGAAGTTGTGTTTTTTTTAATTTTTTTTTACTGCTGGAAGCCAGTTTGCCTCATTTGGCACTGGCCAAGTTTAGCCTCAAGACTTCAGAGGAATTTAATACATTAATTCTCCCATCAGTGACACTCCCCTGGCTGCAGTTGAAGGTAAATGAAATCATTGTGGACTGGATGGCATGCCTTGGCTGTCGGACAAGAGTAGCGATGGATTGCAAAATGGCCACAATTGCTGGTAGATACCCAATTTGATTGTCTTCTGCAAGTGAAGTGAGTGTCGCTGCAGGCTTTATTGGTGGCGTGTGTTGTGATCACCTTTCTGGCCCTAATCCTTCCTCTGGCAGAGTGAGGTGCCAGCCACAGCAAAGTGGAATAATGTGACACCCTGGTGTCTCATGACTCAATGGAATTAAAGGAGTAGGGCCTTTAGAGCAGCGCCTGAGGAAGACACAGAGGTTCTGTAATTGGGCTCAGCACGTCTTCAATGCTGGACCCACAGAGACATTTTAATTTGTTGATGTTGAATGGTTTGGTGTAGTTTGCTTCACGGTGACCTCATTCGATGCTGACTTGGGTAGGAGCCCCTGGGTTACCAGCAGTGAGCGACAAAGGATTGCTATTGTGAAAGAGCTTTTATTCCACCATATTTATGTCTGATTTTGGCATTTGTGCTGGGAAAGTGTTAACAGGCTGGACAAAGTATCCATGTTGTGCAGTTTTACACCAAAACATGTTGCCTGGCCGGGAAATCACCTACTGTATCAAAACTCGAAGTCAGGAATGATTACTAACATTTTGGCTTTGCAGTTTTGCAGTTTCACTCTAGTTATTGTTGAGAGGGTTGTAGAAATCAGACCAGCTTTTTGGGATGGGTGAGTTGCTTTAATAGACACATAATTCAAAAGGAGTGTATTGGAAATGTCTAGGGTGTAACTCCATGGCGGCATACACACATCACGTTTTACTATGTGTACTGTAACACAGATGGTCTGTGTAGTGCAACCCGTTGCCTTCATAAATAAATGGCTGACATGCTTTGTGCTTGGATATGAAATGTCACAGGTTTCGCACGCGCCGAGTCCTCGCCGTGGCTTTGAACAGAAATCGGCTCATGGTTTGGTTTGCCCTTAGTTTTCGATTGTAGGTAAATGCCAGTCCTAGCATCTCCCGGTCAGATGTTTGGTCTGTGATCAACCAGTGCCAAGTGTTCAACAAAGAAGCACATTAACTCAGATGATTCATTCCAGCCACTCTGCGAGCAGCCCTCACCAGGCTGTGAGCTGTTAGGAGCAGCCTCATCGGGCCAACAATCTGAACTGGCTCCTGTCAGGAATGTGCTCAGCTTGTTGCATTTCTTGAACCACCGCTGCGTACTATCCAAACACTCTCTCTGGTTTACTTTGAATAAATATGTGCATTTCCTTAGGAAATGTGTTTGATTAGAAAAAGAAAGAGATTTCATGCTGAGATTTTTATGAAAATGCTCTATCTGTGAGATCTTTGAGGAGACTTGTCAGGTTTAATTTTATGACAGTCATGAAGGATTGTAAAAGACCTGCATCCTGTTATTCAGGACAGGCTAATAGCTTTTTAATTTTCCCTGTGTTTCAGGTGGTCTGCTTTATATGGAATGATCAACGAAAACATATGAAAAGTATTCATGTCGTTACTCATTCATGGCAGGAGGACTGTGAAACAGCACCAAAACAATGCTGTGTATTTTTTAGCACTGCGAAAGCACAGCTAAGTCATAACTTGAGAACTGTAGAAAAGCTGGTGATAAAATGGAAATTCTTATTAAACACATTATATCAATTTAATGACAGCCCTCTGGCATGAAAACATTATACAGTGTGTTGTATTAGTTTCAATACCCTCAAAAGAAATGTTCCTTTGGTAAATATAGACTATTAAGCCTTTGGCATCAGTCAGTTTAGGCCTGAGCCAGTGAAAGAAAAACTACATTTTCTATAAATATTTGATTTGATTTGATTTTTATTTATATTTAGCACCATAACTGCTGCAGAGTATATGAATTACTCTTGGGCCATGTCACTGAAACAGCTCATTCTGTCCAGTTACAGCCGATAATTTGTATTTGGCCTTGAATTTCATGTTTGATGGATTACCGTATAGAAAGGCACCAAGACAGTGAGACAGTATATAAACTGGCTCATGTTTTTCAGTTTGCAAGTGCTAGAGTTTCCTTTAGAGATTCTTTAGGAGTCCCCTCCTGTATTGTGTGATCAAATAAAGCCAATTTCTGGAAACAAATCAAAATATGCAGTGTTTATTCCACTAGCTTGTAATGATTTCACATGGTCGATGGTTATCGTAGACCGTAGCTTATGTTTTCGTCACGCTCAATACAAACTCTGAAATACTTATAAAGGAGGAATCCACAGCTGTTATAAATCATTTTTTTCAGTTTCAAAGGCATGTCTCTCCTAATCCTGTGGTGATCCACTGTCAGCTCCCAATGGAAAAGACTCACCAAAGACACTCAGGGGCGAGCAGCGGAGCGACAACTAGATTAGAATCAGGCCTTTTCCCTGTAAATTCCTTCTTTAAAATAGTGTCATCAGTGTGTTTTGTGTTTATTTGCCTTTGTTTGAACCTCTCATTGATGCTCTGCTACACAGATGTGGCAGTGAGGTGGAGGCAGAGGCTTGGGCTGGTGGCCTCAGACCTCGGTGGAGGTGAAGGAAGGGCCAGGCAAGGACTGGGTAGAGAGAGAAGAGTTAATGCAATTTCCCCTCAGATGTTTTTACCCATTTCACTTTTTACCTCCTTAGATGCTTATAGAGCTGTCCTGCTTCCCCTCCATCGTGCTCTGGAAAGTGTGAGAGGGCCGACAACTAGTAGGCCGGCTGTCACGTGTCTGATAACAGGCGATGCAAGTTTGCCAAGAACCGCAGTGGTTGCTCCACTGCAGTGTCGGTCCTGACTGGAGCATGAGAGCTTTCCATTAAGAGACAACACAACCTCCACCTCTGAGATCTGACGCCAAGGAGTAATAGCTGGTGGTTTGGATAGGTCACGACCACAGCACACAGTTTCTAGTTTGCCAAAACATTTTTCATGTCATCATCAGTGATGGAATTGGCAGTGTTGAATTCTGTAAACATCAGGTGGTTGAAACAGTGAAAAACACTAAAAGTTTCTCAGGACTTAAAGCAAAAGGAGCACAGTGCTGTGTGATCGTCAATGGTAATGGCTCACTCAAGCTTTAATAATGGGTGGGGAATGCAGTAATGACTTTGTGTGGTTGTGTATGTAGTTTGTGTTGCACGCCTAAGTACCATGCAAATTGTTCCATCAACTCTCAGGCATTTAAATATTCAGTAAAGCAGACCAATTATTAAACACCCACAGCGCAGGGTCGTGAAAATGTCATATTATTTGCCAGCTTGTTGTAAGTGAAGTGAAACTACGTTCTTTCATGTCACAAACAGCAATTGTAAAAAGGGTGTCATTAACATGGGAGGTGCTAGGGAAAAATCCGTCATGGGCTTTGGTTAGGTTTACTACTAAAATAAGTTCTGACTTAAAATTCATTAACGCTTCTGCTGTTCAGCTGTTACAAAGCCTTATTTGTGAGCTCAGTAACCCATATCCTATATAAAATGCATGCACCTTCCAAGCCTTTATATATTTTCCATAAGTGCAATTATTTGTACATATGTTCTTTTATCTAGGGGAGGTTTATTTGGGTTGGCTCTATCTTCAGTACTGATGCTCAGACAAAATAAATGAAATGTCTCTTGCGCGCCAAGCATTTGATAGACATGACTACCTATTTTCCAGGCTAGCACTCAAAACATGACATATTACAAAGCTAAACATACTGGAGGCTGGATACGCCCTTTCCACCTGTTAGTTAGTGTCTGGTACTCTACGTGATCTTATCAAAATTTTGAACAATGGAATGGGAGAAACCAAAACATGGACCAACATTATGTAAAAAAAATGATCTAGTTCAGGGGAAGGGTTAAGGGTTTTTTTTGCGGTCGTTCTGCGCTCACACTCAACAGTCGCACAGGGAGAAATACAGTGTAGACACCCATTTATCCACCAGCATTACCCTCACTGGTCCATAATGCAATGCACGTCCATGGACTCCAAGTCCAGCGGTCAGACCCCATTACAGACCAAACTGATCAATTCAAATTACTCTCAGGATTCCTGTTGGTATTTCTCATCTCGATGTGCTTGTAGCTGGTCTGAGGTCTGGTGGCCAAAGAAGCAAGCAGACCCGAGTGTTGCAAAGTTTATAACCGCACGCCACGGTGTCACGCACACTGGCTAAACTTCCGCTTCCTGGTGAGCACGCCGCTGCTCCACACCAGTAAAAGCAAATGTTCCTCAGAGCACAACTCCCACTGTGACTGTATTTACATGATGGCAAGAGGGCTTGTTACTTTTGTGTGTAACTGGCAATAATTCATAACGCTTCCTCCTTATTCCCTCATCATATCGACTAGCGTAGCAGTTTGTAAATCCCACCCACATAGCAAAATTGTACTTAGAGTGAAATTAAAGCTATTTTTTATCATGAAAGGTTATATCCTGCAGCTTTATGTCCTGTAACTCAGCATTCTCATGTTTGATGGGTTTGTGCATGTGAGGCTGTATTTGACCTTTTCTACCCGCTCATCCGTGAGCCATTGTTTCAGTGACGTCGGTTCACCAGTAAGAGTTACTACATAGTAATAAACGTTCAAATGTTCGTTCCCAGGGCTTGAAGTTCACCAACATTAATCTTATCATGAACACTCAGAAAGCGAACTCTTGACTGCAGTCAACTGTAAAATAAATTCTACGACGGCTGATCACTTGTGCTCTTACAAGCCAATCTCGCCCCTCACACACATTCCAACGCATTCCCACGACCTAACAGAGTTCACGGAGAATGAGAGTGTGCGATGATGATGGTGACAACGATAATTATGAAACTCAAAAAGAAATCTTAAAATTTATACGCCAGGTCGGGTCACTTTTATTAGAGGTCAGTGCTGGCCTTATTTGTCTGGGCTGTGTGAACCCAGTGCACTCTCAGCATTGCCCTGTAAATGTGGTACAGTAGTGTGATGGGATCCTGACCAGAGGGAAGCTGGAGCAGACACACACTCCCCCTCTCCCTCGCTTGCAACGCCGAGACAGGAAATCCTCCGTTTGATTGTGAAATGAAGGAGCAGAGTGGAGAACAATTACTCCACCCTCATAGTGTGGTGCCTGCACCTGAGAGCTCGGCCGTAGAGCCAGCGGCATGAGCATACACACACACACACTCACACACACACACACACACACACACACACATACACACATACACACAGTTGCACTTGCTTTAAATTATGTGTCTGATAATGAAATACAGCATTTTGGATGTTAGGCTCTGACCACTGAACCAGGTCAAAGTTTGGTTATTTTTGTTTGAGCCTTGCACGATTACAGCTTCTCCTCACTCAAACCTCAACTCCCAGTGCCGAGTGCTGCTTTACACTGATGTTTATACAGTTTTATACAACTTTAGCTTGTGGTTTTCCAACTACCTGATCAACACAGTTAGGCTGCATCGGTCCCTGAGTTCATGATCATCCTCCATTAATCCTTATTGGCATCATCTTCACTGGTCGAGGAAAAACAGTCTTTCTCTCAAACAAAAACACACTGGGTAGACCAAATATTTTTGTCTTGTTTTAATCTGATTTGGTGGGCAATTTCAGTGGATCTAAGTCAATACGATGACGCTGCTCTCACTAACCTCAACACAAGCAACTCTGAGTTACATCAACACTTTTAGTTTCTCCAGTGTAGACTTTCACGGTTTATGTTAACTTTCCAGCCGAAATGAAGACATCAGTGAACTTATTAGCGTTTCTTGTTCCATTTCTTCAGGGGCCAGTTTGGCTTCAACATTAAGCCCCTCCCCTGCCTTAATTTTTTTTTTTTTTTTTTGTTCTCAAACATTGTGGTTCTCTATGTACGCTACAGTATTACCAACTGAGTCTTACAGTATGTCTCTGAATTTCACACCGTGCTGGTCTCCTGCGTCGATTGGCCCTGACTAATCATATGCTAGACTCCAGCAGTGTAATAGTAAGATTATTCATGTTAATGTGGTGGCACAAACCCATTTAGCTTGTCACAGCTTGTTAGTGGCAAGGTCAATGCCTTTGCCAACGTAATGGAGCAATATGCAGACATACTTAATACACTGCATAGGGGTTTCGCCTCTTGCTTTTTCCACAAGGTCAAATCAGTGAAAAGGACATTTTTCATGTGTCTCTATCCATACAAGCAAACTCCAGCAGACAGTAATACCTTGTAATGTTCTTCCCTAATGGCCATACTCAGTGGACAGAGCACCAGAGCACGCTGTTCACACACAACTTGCTAATAAACACATGAACGCCTATGACATGTGTTTTAAATTAATTGGCCTCCCAACACATGTAAGAGTCATTAAACATAATCATCGTCGTCCTACAGTCCCCATTCTCTCCATTGCGCTGTGCTCCTTGTGATACAAACCAGGTTTTTCCTTCAAAAAATATAACGTTGTAATTTTGGCCTTAGCTCACCGGTCCCGTTGGATTTAGCTGTTAGTTGTCCCAGAACAACTGGAGTCATTTTTTTTTCATCCTCCTTCTCTTTTGTTTCTGTTGTTGTTACTTGCTCACATGAGGCCACCGTGTCTGGGATCCAGAACGACCATCTCAGGAGTTACTCTGGGCTGGAGCCAGAAATCAGGCAAGGAAGGCAGGAGGTGGGGGGGCAGTGGTGCAGCTTGCTGAAAGAAGGTTTCCAACTGCAATACCTCATCAGAATGAAAACAATTGGAATTTTCTCTTAATCAAGCTCATAAAGGTTTTGTTTTTGTTTTTTGTTTTTTTTTCCTCCTTTTTTTTCCTCTTTCTTTTTTTGTTTTTTGCTTTGACCCTCATGTTTCAGTGTGTGCTCCATCACTGCTATGACCCTGGGCAGAGGTGCATGCCAGAGACAAATTTCAGGTTTGCTGTCTGGGTCACAGATGATGAATGTGTTGGAAAAATGTTTGTCTAATGAATGGGGTCATTACTGAGAAATGCTATTAAATCAGCAATGGCCACAGAATACCTGCCACATTTTTAGACAGCGGTTCAAGTGTTTGGTGAAAGATCACTTATATTTGTGTGTGTGTGTGTGTGTGTCACAGGTGTGTATGTACCACCTGGTGCTGGAGTTGTACCAGGAGGTGTTGCACCAGGAGGCGTTGTACCAGGAGGTGTTGCACCAGGAGGTGTTGGACTCCTTCCAGGTAACACAGCCTTCATTGTCTGTCTGGACACTGTTGAGACAAAAAATAATGCAGAACACAGTCACAGTCTGTTTTGTCTTAACAAAGTTATCATAGTTAAATAAATCAAAGTCTTAGATTAATATGACTGCAGACAAACAAAACATTTTAATAAACTGAAATGAAATCAGTGAAACACTTGTAGCTGTGAAATTAATCTGAAACCAAACTTTTTGCCCATCAAACTATTGCCCTTTTTACACTCCCACTACCATCCAGGACAAGTGCTCAGTGTAAACAGGTTGACCAGTAATTTCAGTGATGCACTCTGAAGCCTTTATTGCTGGGTAATTATCAGCTTCAGAAGAGTATAAACAGGTCACCTGTTAAGTTGCACCCCACATAAGATCCAATGATACCAGACATGCTCTACATTTCACTGGAGGTAGGCAGCTGTAACCTCAGTGTAACTTTAAACTGTGTGATAGGACATATTATATATAGGACATATATAAATAAAAAAAATTTTTGATTTGGCTCTGGCTTATGTTTATAGTGTGCAGGACTTCTGCTAATGTAAAGTGTCACCTTTTTTTGTCACCTCTATATCAGCGGGTAGTCCTGGATAAAAAAAGAGACAATAAATCTATGTAAAACCTGCTTGCTTGGTGTAAATGTGATGATATAAGGGCTATAACAGAAGTGTAGTTAATGTACTTAGCATGAAAAGAAAACCTAACAGAAAATGCAAAATATATTGTAATACTGTTGGGTCTCTGCAACAGTTTGTCATCAAACCGAATAAGCTAAACATTTCACAGCTGCCTGGATGGCTCAAACGCTCACATCTGGGGTCAACCCCTGAGGCTGGAACTTCTAATAGTCCAAAACAGTCGCTCACACAGGCCTCTTCTCTTCCCCTGCAAAACCCTCAAACCTTTCCTCTTTCTTTAATTCTCCTCATATGGTGCTGTGGCCTATTAGCCTAACTCTTTACAACAAAGCAAGGTCACAAATACATATGAAATACAACCTTGCTGGCTCCGTCCACTAATACAGTACATAAAGTTCCATATACCAGTGACTGCTTGGTTTTTGATTTGTAGCTCAGGTTGTGCTGGCCTGTGCAAACATTCTGTACTGTCTCTCTCGCACCTTCCATTCCCCCAAGAACAATAAATAAAATAATTGAGGAGGGTGGGCCACTCCTCTTTAGAAATCACTGAACAAGTAAATAAATAATTAAATGCCTAAATAAATGAGTAAGTATACAAAAAGCGAGCAGAGCAAGTGGCACCAGATATCACCAATTGTCTTCCTGGCACCTCTGGAGCAAGTAAGAGGAAAGGCATCTGGTGTAGTGATGAACTGCAGAAACAACAAAACTGTCCATTACATCACTCACTGCATGTACCATAACTCTTATGTTCTGTATGATTGTTGTTTTACAAGGAGGAGTCCCTGCAGGCTATAAACCAGCCAAAGCTGCAGGTGAGTAAAGGAGACAATAGATTTACGATACTTTTCTCATTTAAAGAGGCTGAGGTTTTTTTTTTTTTTTTTTTACAAAGCCCATCTGGTTTGTCATGAACTTTGTGTTCTTCCAGTCCATCAAAAAAGGCATATGGACCAACATTTTGGTGATTTGGTTATGAGAAAGTCCATTTTTTCCATTTTTTTTAGCTAATCAGTGGAGCATTTCTTTGAAGATTATTAAGACCTCTTTTATTTTTCTGCGTGTCATAAACTATGCTGTGAAATAGGAAACAGTCTGGAAAGCAGTTTTTCATGGAAGTGTTATTTAGCTCTATTAGCTTGCATTGGCATGGCTAGCGAACGCTCACTTTGAATCATCTAAAGTGATGTCAGTTCAATGATTTGTGATCAGAGTGATATAGCCTTTTAAGGTTAAATGATTATCTTTTAACTAAATGTAAATCAAATGTATCATTCCTCCTGTCATCTGTTAGTCGTAGAAGTGCAGTTGATCTTTTCAGGCCCTGAATATCTTGCCATGGCCTAGACAGGCTTTTGAGCACAGCCACTGAATGACAGTACGCTATCTGGCACTCGCCTTATCACGCATTCATAGCAGACACACAGGGCTCTGCATACACACTCCACTTCAGCTACAACACACCACCACGATTGAGGACTAGGGGCGGCGCTCTCCACACTGCCAACTGGTTTCACATGGTGGTGGACCGGGCAATGTCCTGGCACGGCTTCAGCTCCCATTTGCTGAACAAGTGTGACCCTGTGTCCAGCGGGCACCTCTTTTTTTAGCCCCAGCAGTGCTTAACAGATGCTTCAGATGCTTCCAGGAAGAAAGTGCTAATGCCGTTGATGAGATCATGGGACTATTGAAGTCTTGGTGCTTACGAAAGACAAAGGTTTAAGGTTTAACCGAGTGTGCAACAGTGTAACTTTTACAATAAAAATAAACAAAAACAATAAAAACAAGCATCAACAGATGGGTGGTGTGAGGACGTTTCCTGTCGAGACTCATCCTTACTTTGGTAAGGCTGGTAAAAGCACATGGTGAGACTTCCATGTTGTCACAACACCACAAGCTAAGAGTCGTTAAATCCTGGGGATATTGCTGTGGCAGTAAACATGTGTTCAGGGCCAACCACTGTTATTAAGTCAGTTTATTGGATGGCATTATGAGGTGTGAGCTATGAAGCTGTGAGGTCTGTTGCACATTTCACATACATGTAATTAAATCTCTTAAAGTGGTTAGTAATAATGATAATCATGATTGTGGGAGTAATGATTTGAAATGATGGTGATGATGATCTCTGTATGACTCTAGCAGCAGGACCATATGGAGTGGGTCGAGGTGTGGGCCCCGGCGGTTTAGTGCCAGGTGGTGTCGGGACCGGTGGCGTCGGCCTTGGAGGACTGGGAGCAGGTATGAAAAAAAAGAATTTCTCATTTTAGTGTTTGCAATTAACCTCCAGCATTAGCTGCCCCTTCAGTCTGTTGTCATTACTGATTTTCAGGCCTTTTGATATTAGCTGCAAACAGGCAACAACTCCTCCTGAAAAGTAAAACCTCAGCATAGAATAAAAAAATATATATATATCATAAGTGTTTATTTTGCAGTGTTTGAAACACATATAAACACTATAAACACAGGTTTTTAGGCTGTAAATCTTTTATATTAGTTATGGGGACTGCAGTCTCTTAGGCCTGCCAGTTTGTTTGTTTTTTTCATTGGCTCTATGAATTTCCATACAAGCATGGCTGCTAAAAAGTGAAAATGCTTAGTCAAAATTGCTGTAAATAAGCATTATCTTACCAAACATTGCATTAAGCATGTTTTGATACTGCAAGGCAAAGGTATAAACTCACAGAACTTATTTACTTGGTTTTCATTCAACAGGAGCAGGTGGAAAACCCCCCAAACCAGGTAAGCAGCAATATCTTTGTATTGGTGTGGGTAGGATTTATGAATGTAAGTATTACTACACAATATCTGTGTTTTTTTGTTGTTGTTGTTGTTGTTGTTTTGTTTTGTTTTGTTCTATCAGGTTTATTGAATAATTAATTAATAATGCCACTTAGTAACCACAGAGTAGTAGCTGTGAAATGGCACTATAATGGAAGTAAAGCATATTTTGTTGTTTACAACATGGAAAATGTTCAAGTGCTGAGGAAGAAGGAAAATAAAATCTGTTGTTTTGAGGCAGGAAAGTATGTTAATGTGTGCAGAATGCATTAAGTTCACATGCCAACAGCAGACTGAGACCAGCACAGACTCTGGGCAGTGGCAAAGAAACACCAGACTCTTCTGATTGGTTGTCACCAACATCTCCTTATCGCCCCTCTGTTTTTGTGGTGCTTGGTTTACGTCCTGACTGGGTGGGACCATACTGTACAGATTCTACCACTCCTACACCTCTACTGTATTAGCGAGTGATGATTGGCAGAGTGCAAACTCCCATCAACGCCTGCCAAACAATGGTGCCAGAGCACTGATTAATGTTATTGTAATGTTAGGCCCTTACAATATCTGGAAACCTCCTTGTTGAAAGTTACCACAGCCCTTCTCCCCGATACTGTACGGTAAATATTTTTCTTTGCTGTATTTCAGTCTGCACTGTATTGGTGCATTAGCAGTGTTTGGCCATCATTAAATTTCCGTAAGCATTGCTGATATAATCTCGGCCTACCTCTATGTGTTGAGAAAGATAAGGAGCCAAGTAATCGTCTGATAAGAGACGGAGCAGGTTACACCAGGGTCCCTCTAGAGTGGTTTCCCCCCCTTGTCTTACAAGTCACTGAGTTGCAAGAGAGCCATTTTGTGAAAATGACCTAATATCCAGTGTTAGGTGGAAGTTGACTTTGGCTGGGATCAGCAGAGCATTTCTTGGGAAGCAATGCCCTGGCTTTTGTATGCACTTGAGTTCTGCATCTCTCGCCTGGTCTCCATGGCAGAAATTAGATTAGTGAGAAAAAAGGAAGCAAGCACTTTTACAAGCAGTTCCTTGTCCTTTTGAAATTAGGGCAATGTGGGTCCTGTAAATGTATAAATAAATGCTCTCTAATACCACCACCTTAGTGTGGAAAAAAAAGGGAAAAGTTCGAATGCCACACTGAATGAACAGTTTAGGGTCGGCTAAGGTTGCACAGCCTTTTGAAATGGAAGGAGAGGCTGGTAGTCACAAAGGGGTTGTAACATGTTCCCCTTCATGGCTTTAATTAGATTCAGTCTTCACTGATTATGGCTCCCATCAAAGGTGACTTTTCAGATGAGAGATTTCCATTCCATCAGATGAACGCTGCCTGAAGCAATCCAGATTTTCGATTTTGAGACACTTTCTGCAGTTCAGGATTGGATTTTCCATTACTGTACAAATGTACTTCAGCATTTCACCGGCAGGGAGATTTCACACAATGGCAGGTTGAACCCATCTGCATCAGTTAGTTAGTGTTTGGCTTGTGTTGCAGAAAACATGCCAAGTAAAATTATATTCTATCTGCATAAAGGAAATGGTCGACCCTTCTCTATTACCCTGCAATATGTAAGGGACTTGAACCTGCCCCAGCACACACACACACACACACACACACACACACACACGTACACGGTTGCAGAGTAATGTCATTGAATTCCTCAGATATACACCTTGCCTGGCGTGTAATGGAGAACAGCAGCTGGCGATGTGAGTGGCGTGACTGCACTGAATTGCAGCGTAGCTCATGCAGGACCTTGTAAATGCTACACTAATTGTGAATCCTGTCAGCATCCAGCTTTGACAAGACACTGGAAGCTGGAAAAAGGGAAATTTCTTGTTCTGAGCAGCTGTTGGACACTGTCTCCTTTCCTGTGTTCCCTCAAGCAAAGGTGGATTCAATCCTCAGACACAGACTGATTGCCAAAACTAGACAGGCTTTTGCAGACTAGCCTCTTGTCACTAACACTTAGTGCGGAGGCGGCTAACAAGAAACACAGAGGTTACTGTTTCAGTTGTTGCTGTAATTTCATTGTACCAATGCAATGGTCTGTTTTAGGTTGTGGAACGATGTGCCTGGGTGGGATATCCATGTGTCCACATTTGACTTACCAGAAACACGAGACGAAACAGAGAAATTGTGCTGCCTGTGTGCCTGTGTGCCTAATTATTCTAGCATCAATATCAGACCTATTACAGGAAAGATACGACATCTAAGAAATTGTGTGTACATTGTTTAAGTATCTCTCTGTGTAAGTTGGAAAGATATACAGTGCACAGAATATGTATGCAATACCTAATCTTTTAATTCACCTGCTGGGTCATAAATAATCACAGTAAATAGTCAAAATGTATGATTTACAAGGCTGTGTTGCACGGGAGGAGCTTTTTCAGTAGGCAGCAGGGTCCAAGCAGTTGTCACAGCCTTTTGCCAACACTAGAATCAGTGTTTGACCCCGTGTCCCACACTGTGGCTGGGAATATAGCTCATCTGCATCGCTGTTTCACAACCCTTATTCAGAGCTTTTCAATGACCAGATTTTTTAAATTATAAAAGTAGGATCATGCTGCATGTTAGACTGTGCACCTTCCTGGGAGTGCAGTCCGCTGATATACCTGAGGCTTCTGGTTTATCTTCTGGTCTGGTTCATAACAGGGTCTTTGTTTGAAGAAGTGTACTTACAGAGGAA
This sequence comes from Myripristis murdjan, assembly GCF_902150065.1. Lineage (NCBI taxonomy): Eukaryota > Metazoa > Chordata > Actinopteri > Holocentriformes > Holocentridae > Myripristis > Myripristis murdjan. Next base: position 26,936,138 of record NC_043992.1, on the reverse strand, counting down.
GATGAGAGAGAGGAGGAAAGGCGAAGAAGTGGAAAGATGGAATGGAGAAGGGGGAATCGAGAGGAGACAGGGTGATGTGAGGAGGATGGAAAGCAACAATAACTCTGGCATACACATATATGTCATCTACAAAGCACACACATACATACACAAAAATATATATCCATTCACTCACATCGCACACACACGCACACCCACACACGCACACACACACACACACACCCTTGGAAATCTTGCAGAGAGAGAGTAGACTGATAGATGGAGGTGAGGATGAGAGCGGTTAGCCAACAGAAAATGAGCTTGGAGGAGGCTTCGTCTCCTGGAGCACATATGTTTTTCATTACTGGAGCTCAGACCTGTCCTCTGAGCTGTCAGAGGCTGGGAAGAATGTGCATGTGAATGTGAATGTGCATGACCATGAGTGTATGCAAATATGTTTATGATCTTCATATGTACGCGAGTACAAATGTATGTGAGTGCAGATGTGCTCACATGCACATATATTCACGTGTACTGTTTGTGTATTCTGGCATTGGTTTGGGGACATATCCTGCACCACATACACACACACATTTCACACATACATGCCATAAATCATATGCTGCTTGTTCAGACACATTAGAGCTATGTGAAAGAAAGGCATTTTCCTCTGTTTCCACCCACCTAACTCCTCTTGTCTTCTCCTTAATCTGCCCTATGATGAGGCCAGGTGCAAAGCTTTGAATCTCTGGAATCCAAGCTGAAGTCTGCAAAGAAATAAAATTCATATCACTCATATCATGTAACTTCTCAGCTGACCCACCCTCAACATGCACACACACACACACACACACATACACATACATACACACACACACAACCCACAGCTTTTGTTTGTTTTTGCTGCATACTTCTTTCTCCACATTTCCCATCAGTTAAAGTCGCCACCCGACGGTATTATCTGCATCTTCAAGAATCTCATTAAATCATCTGAAGAATTACAGCACACACCACATTTAGCACTGTCATCACCACTTCAATGAAAACGATAAGGGGTAGAGCTAGATAAGATAAGGGGGTTATTAGTTGTTGAATGGTGTTAAATCAGTCACCCAAGCCATATGCTACGGTTCACAGCTCTGTTATTTTTTCCCACAGTAAACCAATATTTTTACCATTGGCCAACCACAGTTTACTTTGCTGCGGCAGCCCTGCTCAGTTTCATGTGGTCATTCTCTAGTGACCATGTTTCCACCACTGTACTTTTTTTTTTTTTCTTGGTGTTCGCTGTGTGAGTTGATGAGCCATCCCCTGGCATGCTCCCACAACCTCTCCCCAGCTCCGTTTGCCAGTAGGTCTGGAGCAAGGCGCGCTCTCCTTGTCCATCTGGCAGCAGGGCCTAAGTGATGTTTATACAGCAATGGAGAAATCTCTTGCTCTTATTTCCCTAAGCGTCCATGAAGACAGATCACCCCTGGAGCGACCTTGTTGCAGTCATTGGTAGAGGTGGATCGAGAGGTGTTGTAGGTCAGAAGGTCCATGTGTGTCCGACTAAGCCTGACAATGTTGTTTTGCACTTTGATCGCATGTAAGTTTTAATCCAAAAGCAGAAATGAGTCTCAAAACTGTTTAAAAAAACTGCAAAAGATATTATCATTAGAGATTATTTATAGTTGCAGTTTAATCTTTATTCAGTATTTTTCTTCTTCTGAGATAAGGTGGATCATGACTAGTACAAACATAAAATCACTTGATGAAGACAGTTCTTGAAAGAAGTTGGTTTTCATTCAACAAGTGAAATTGTCTCACCCTCTATGGGTATTTTTTCTGTTTTGAGAAAAACAAGATCGTAATACCAGACTGAATGACCTGTGAAGATGGATATTGTTAGCAGCATGTAAATGACTTCAACTGTAGGTCTATAAACTGTACCATCTGTGTAAGATCCTGTGAGGGCGTCTGAGGTGATGATCTGCTCTGATGGTGCACTGGAGCACTTCCACAACTTACCTGCTGTCTTGGCCATTCAGCTCACGCAGCAATACTTTGATATTCAACTTGGTAAACAGCGTTTCCACAGTTGAAGCACTGAAACAATTAATCTCATGTGTTTGCCATAGTGAGATGCCTCAGACGGCTTCACGATGATTGTCGTGTGCGTAATGACAGAGGAACTCGGAAAATGCTTTTGAGGCTGACGCAGTCGAGCTAACCTCAATGTGTCGATGTGTCGATGTCATGTTCTGCCGCGAGCTGGCCTGTCTAAGGTTATTCTTTCTTCTCAACCCTGAGTTGTCAGAAAAGTATTCAGTGGAATGGCAGTGAGATGCATATGTGGACCATCTGGGAGAGGAAATATACTTGGCCAACTTTACATACCATGGCCACAGGCTCCTTTTATTGACTGTTATTTTTGCCCTATGTGTTATTTGCAACAATGAGATTCTCAAGACATAATAAATACTGTTCAGAAATTAAAAGTTGTTTGTGGTTAAGTGTCTGTACATTGCTCGTGTCCAAGAGGATTTGGTTACCTATCCACTCATTTGCTGCAGAGATTTTCATGGCCATGTGTGCACATGTGTGTACACTAGTGCTTGCAGAGTGTGTGCATGTCTGTGCCTGCCTACATTTTGGCAAGGGTGGCATGGCTCAGGCGGTAGAGTGGTTGACTGGTATTTGGCAGGTTCCTGGTTCAGTCCTCAGCTCCTTCAGAGAGTATGTCGAAGTGTCCTTGAGCAAGACACTGATGCCCTAACCGCTTCTGAAGGGCAGCTTGGCACTTTGCATGGCAGCCTCTGCCATAATTAGGTGTGTGGCATACATTGTTATCAGCAGACTACAAATGCTGTCCATTTTCCATACTTATGCATGATGTGAGTGTGTGCCAAGGTAATATGGGCCCACAATATGAGCAGTGTCTCAAAGGTTACATACTCAGACATACTGAGGAGATTTTTGGCACAGCAATTGTGGCTTGCCTTTAGAGGTGGATAAAAAAGAAGCATATCAGAGTCTCTCATCTCTCACATAAACAACGAAACAGTGCAAACTGTGTGGTCGGCTTGAAAGCTGATAGCCTGGCGTGTTAAGCTCTGTATGAGTTGCAGCATAAACAATGACATCATCACAGTGGATGTGTTGTGATGTATGGCGCATGAATGAGCACAACTTAAATTAGGGACAGCAGTTATGTTCTCCACACAGATCTGTGTGTAATCAGCCATGTGTTGCTGGAGATGGAGTTGTGTTGAGGTGAAGGAAGGTGCTGAAGGCAGACACTCACGGACGTCACTGGGCAGGGCAGTGTGGTTTGGCATGGTGGAAGTGCCATAGTCCAAATACGTGCAATGGCTCATTTTACGGTTGCCCTTAATTTGCAGCTATTTGTAAGGGCTGCTCACCCCCTTGGAGCATGTGCGTCACCATGTGTGTAGTGGTGTCTGTGTGAGTGTGTCTGTAAGGGGGATGTTCCCAAATTCAACAAAGCCTTTTCACCCGTGCAAGCACCGGCCACAGAACAGGGAGATTTTCCACAGTGATGATGAATTGCATCCCCTTCTCCTGCTCTGACAGTTGTGCACTTGGGGTCATCTGGCATGGAGGAGGGCTGAGGCTTTGGGACCTCTTGTTGACAGTGTCACTGACTCCATGGAAAAGGAAAGGGAAAACAATCAAAGGGCCTGCCGTCAAAGTTGGCTGCCTCACACCATCAAGCGAGAGAGAGAGAGTTTGTGTGTGTTGGTTTGAATTTGTGAATGCTTAATTAGTCCAGCATGTGCTTCCCATAGCTGGGTGCCCGTGACTGACAGCATGGAGAACTTGGAGGTGACAAGGAGCAGGGGAGGTCACAGGGGAGGGGAGGTGGAGGGGAGGCAAAGGGAACTCTCAGTCCGTCGACCTGTCTCACACAATCTGGAATCACTGCGGCAGCTCGCATCATTCTGCTTTCATCCAGCTTGTCCTGCATTACCTCATAAAAACGCAATCCATCCACCAACTCTGAACTGCCACAATGTGATAATTTGATACTGATAAAAATCTGGTGTCATGACAGTGAAGGACATAATGATGGGCTTAGCCTACAAAGTGGAGATTTATATGGGACCACAGCCGAAGAACAGACTCTACCTGTCAATCACAACAAAAAGCTCATTCTCCAGAGAGCCTTTCAAGTTTAAGTTATCATGTGAGTTTTCCGATCACATTACAGATAATCACAGCATTTTTGCCTATATGTTGCCCAACTTCCCTTCACTTCAACACATGCTGATCTGATAGTTTATACTATAAGCCCTCCGTGACTTTTGCTCAATTGAAGACACTCATTAATCTTCTGTGACCATATAACATCATGCACCTGTCATTTCTGTGCATTGACTTTCCAATTCGGAGCACAGTGTTAAGGGAGAAAAGTGTGAGTGTGTAGCTCTCAACTCGTCCGCCACTACGCCCGCATGTCTTTGTTGTAAATCCGTCCATGTTCTTGGTCCACTTGCCCGGTTATATATGAGTTAAAAAAAAAAATAGACAGCCAGAAACAAGTCCAAGAAATCTCCTGGAGATTCCAAAGCTCTAACTTCGAAGTCTGCTATCTGCGCGTCTGCCGTCAGTTACGTTGGAAACTTGCCATGGAATTCTTCGCTCTCTTAAATTAAACCCTTCACCTAGCCCCAGCTGGTTCACAAAGTAGTGCGAAATGGGAGAGGGGGAGAAAAAGGGAGGGAACGGAGGGAGAAAGTGGATCCGTCTTTTCCCTCCTCACGTTTGGCTTCCTCCCGTTGCTGCTTTTAACACCTCAGGTCTGATGCGCGCTGCCTCTTTGACACTGACAGGAGGGGGAGAGAGAAGAGAGACAGAGAAAGACAAAGAGCATGATGGAGAAAATGGGGGAAAGAACGGGAGAAAGAAAGCGAGAGGCGAAAAACACTGTTTTGATTAATGTCTCTTCTATTGCTCAGATTCTAAAACAGAAGATTACCTTACCTAACCCCTACAGAGAGTGAGTCTGATGTTTCAGTGGTGAGACTGAAACCAGATCCTTCTGTTCACACTGGCTCATATCCCTCACTTGAACTACACCCGAGTTTGAGAACATGACTGGTGACTGAAAGAGCCAGCCACACTGTCTGGCCAGTTTTATCCCAATGTCAGTCTTCGGTTTTAGTACCAAAGCCGACTCCCTGGTAGTGGGCAAAGATCACTGCAAGCTGGTCCAATTTGTCCCTCATCACGTTTTCATTTTACTGGAAAGGAGACTACTCCTTTGTCAAACAAGGTTTAGGCTTACATTTACTGTTGTACCCAAACTGACATCATTCTCAAACCAGCTACAACAAATGAATTACCACAATTGTTTGTGATACCGAATAATTCACTGCTGCACAGAGCTGGATTTCAACTCACAGACCTTCCGATGCACTTGCCACTGCACAGCTGTGAAAGCAAGTGGTCTTCTCTGAACGGAAAATGGCTATTAAACCTGTTTCTGTAACACTTCTTTTTTCAATTTTGGAATTCTTAATGGAGGGAAACTATGATGAATTACAGTACTGCATCAGTTACCTTACACTTTCCTTGGCCCCCAGTTCACTCTCCTGTGTAGTATTGGGTTTCGGTCCCCTCTATCTTCTACTCAGAGCATTCATTTGACCTCTTGGAGTCCAATGTCCGAGGGCTGTTGAGATTTCAAGTCTCTCAGTTTTTCCTGCTGTAGCTTGGGTGTCACCAAGAGATCAGCCACTGCATTGACTTGTCAGCAACCAGCAAGCACAAGCCCATTGGCTGATAAATGTGAGCAGCACCAAAGAAAAGCAGTGATTAGCAGTCAAGGTCAGGGTGCAGTGATTCCAAGTGTGTGGTTCATTACAACAAACAACACCAGTGTAGACTTCCAATAATGTGTGAGCTAAGACAGATCTGTTTGTGTGAGCTGACAAGCTGTAATAATAGCACTCAAACACAAGCCTGCTTATTTGAGCTGACAATTTGGGGTAAATATGGTTAAAACAGAGAGCTTTTGTACAAGCCTCTATCTCTCAAATATACAGTCGGTGGAGGATGCCAAACAAGCAGTGATCCAGAGTTTGTTAGTGTGTGCTCTGATTTTCACCCAGAAAAACATATGAGCTACAAGACAGCATTTTTCACTTGTGAGCGATTTTATTTTCCCAGTGTCTAGTAATGTCGGAAACCAAAGGAAACTAAGCTCTGTGGCAAGTTTCCTTGATGTTTTGTTTCTGTGAACCCGGTGTCCGCCCAAGGCCTACACTCACGGTCACAGACACAGACGCATCCACACACACTGTCTGTGCGTGTGTGCAGATTGACTTCAGGAGGTCTGCATCTTGTCTCCTGATCTCAGATCAGAGAGTTGAGCTCAGTATGGCAGGTGGTGCTCGACCCTGAGCACAACTGCCAGAGCCAGGTTGGGTCATGCACATGTGAGCACAGGTGGGCCAGATGATGGAAGGAAAAGCGAAACCTCTCCACAGTACTGGCTGTCTTCACTCTCTCTCTCTCTCTCTCTCTCTCTCTCTCTCTCTCTCTCTCTCTCTCTCTCTCTCTCTCTCTCTCTCTCTCTCTTTCTCATTCACACAGTTATATTCCTAACACACACACACACACACACACACACACACACAGACAAACACACACACATACCTCAAACCAGCCCGTTATTAACCAGACATTCCATAACCCACTGAACAATTTTACGTTGATTAAATGTTTAAAAGAGGTTTAAATGGCTGTAGACAACTGGGCTAAAACTTGGCTGCATACGGTTTAAAAGAGAAAGTTTAGTAGACGTTTAATGTCTTGGGCCAGAGATGCCCCTGGCCAAATTGGGGCCCGAAGCAAATTTTGTGTTTGAGGCTCCCACTGTTGTACGCTCCCTCCCTGCCTGTAAATTTTACAATAGGCACAAAATCAGAGCATAAAAAAACACCAGCATAACAATCTTTATTACTAAGAATAAATAATATCTGATAAAAAAAATAAATTAAGTAATCAATTAATAATAACAAAAAAAAAAATGGAAATAAATATGTTTTCCAAAAAAAAACTTCATAGAATAATAATCCTTCATAGAATATAATACTTGGAGCCAGACCTTTGTGTCTTTCAACAAAGTAACTTAAGCTGTCCGGCTCTGAGCAGTGATTGGCCAGATGTTGATTGTCAATCATTACAGCGATGCGTGCGCTAGATGACAGACCTCCACTGACTTGACTTGGCGTGTGCAGGCCTCGCAAGCGATGGCTCGGGGGCCTCACAAACTGCTACCCCAGCACAACATGAGGCCGTACAAACAGGGAGGGGCGGCCCTGTCTTAGACTATTTTTTCTGAGCTATATGACAAAAAGCATAAAGAACGAACTGGTGCTTATGAACTTCTTTGGTACATTTGTTTGATATTAACAGTTGTTCATGCGTTACTTATATTAGGAACATTTTGTTTATTACTTTATTTAAAACTCGGGTTGCATGTAGCCAAAAAGAACCTTGGCTGTGTGAGACGCAACATTAAAATTACATCTAGTGCTCAGTGGGAATCTTCTGTGTCTCCAACAAGGAGAGACCAGCCCTTCTCCAGTTTAAAAAGAGAATTTTGAGCCAGACTTCTTGTTTTTACAGGGCTGATGTTTCAGGTGTCTCTTGTAACTATCTTTTTCCTGTCACTTTCTTTTAATGTTCATGTTCCTTATCCATACCCAAACTCCTACAGTATGTGCTGCACATTACAAATGAGGCAGATTCTTTGAGTCAGTGTTAGAAACACTAGGGAAGACAAAGCCCTAGATCACCCTGATTTATACTAGAAGTCCATTGCTGTTGTTATTACTTCGAGTGTGCCTGGGGACGGTTGAGCAATCGGGAAGAATTGAGTTGAAAGCTTCGAAGGAGATGGATTATCCCAAGGACATTTAGCTTAGTGTCTGAGCTCGCATTGCATGCTCAGTGAGTTTGCCAAGAGCTTGGCAAGGCCAGTGCCCACATTTGTTTTGTCTAGGTCATGAAACCCCACACTTCCATCTTTCTCTTTCTCTCTCTCTCTCTCTCTCTCTCTCCCCCTCTCCCAGCACATTCCTCCACCTCCTCAGCATCACTGCCTGCACCCTGCTGGAGCGTCTCCAGGCTCTCACCCTCCTCTCTGATCCCCCTCTTCACTCTGCCCTTGTTCAGCTTGTTTCCCATACTTAGCTGTCCTCACACCAGAGTTTTATTCCTAAAAATGAATTATTCATTCTCTAGTCATCATCTTTGCTCTCACTGCAATGCAAGATCATGGACATACAGTATTTTTAAGTAATATTCTATTCCCAGTGTTTGTAATGTAGGTATGTGCCCGTTTTTATGTATTTAGACAGTAGGATAGCAAACCATCACAGACAGAGAATAAAGGCAGTAGTTTATTTTCAGTGCCTATGGGGCTTTTTTGATGATGCTGTTAAGCTTGTTCCAGTACACAAAGAATATGCAAATTCGTCTGTTTTTTTTTATATATATATATATAAGTGGTAGCATTCATCTATAATTTTGCAGTCTGTCAATTCTTTGTGTTTTGGGCCTGGGTGGTGTCAAGACTCTTGAGTAAACTCACTCTCAAACATACACAACTCATTAAGCTCAACATGTATTTCATAAACTAAATTACACTGCCACTGCCACCAATCTTCTTGCCTGTCAACATTAGATTTAATTCCATATCTTCCCCAATAGTCCTAAATAGGCAACTCAAGCCTGCAACTGGTTTTTCATTTTTTTATGATTGCATATGACTTAAGGCTTCAAGTAAATCAAGACATGATTTATTGCAGAATTAAAGCACAAATTAACTTTAATACTCTAGGAATGTTATCCTGAACACTGTATCAACTGGCCCCGCATCTCAACTTGGAGCTCTCGTCAGAAATATGTTTCAGTCTCCTCCAATTCACGAAGGAATTTGGAAAATGATGCAGGTGGTGAACAGTGCACTCCACATCATTCCTCTCTTTCCCCATTTTTTTCCCTCTCTCTCCCTCCTCTTCCCACATTTTTTGTTCTTGTCAGCAAACAGATACCCAAGCTGGGAAATGACTTTATTCATGCATAACTACCATATGGGAGGGAGGCTTTTTTCCTCTTGTGGATTTCCTAATGACACACCAAACGCTGTTGCACCCTGCAGATTAGCTCCTAGTTCCTGGCTGGTCACAGAAGGAATAAACTGCTCCCTCCAGTGTTTAGAATACGCCATAACCAGCTCGACAGCCCTTTTATACTACTGTGTTTTCCGATAAGCAAGGATCAGCTCTTTTTCCAAACGACCACAGTACAGTATAGTTCATGACCTGAAGTAAGCATGCATATGTGCCACCTTCAGTTTGCGGTCACCTGATGAAAATGTCTTTAGTCTATTTGTGGGAAATAAACATGGGGGAAATAAACATGACATTCTGATGTCAAGTCATGAAGCAATGCTACAGTCATTTTAGATTTTGAATTATTGTAGGTGTGGAATTCATCTTCAAGAAACCGAAGCGAAATAATAGGCTGACTGACCGTGTAGACCATAATGGCAGCTTGGGGCCCTCCACTGCTTTTACATGATGCTGTGCCATATTTTTTCATTTCTATGCAGTAACTCTTGGCACATAGTAACGTATAGCCACACTGTAGAAGAAAATAGGGCTTGAAGAAAGAATCTTTGTTTGCTGTCGTTCACCCATTCTTTTGCCCCCTACAGTAACTCTCTCTCTCTCTCTCTCTCTCCCCCTTTCTCTCTCTCCTTCTCACTCTCTTTCTCTGTCTCTCTGTCTCTCTGTCTCTCTCTCTCTCTCTCTCTCTCTCTCTCTCACTTCTTCAATGCCTGTCTCTACTGTTTCTTTTTCCAGGCTATGGGAGTCTGGGAGTTGCGGGTCCTGGGGCTGGTGGCCTGGGACCTGGAGGCCTAGGAGGGGCTGGATACTTGAAGCCTGGAGCTGGAGCTATAGCTGGAGTTGGAACTGGTGTGGGAGGTGTGTGCCAACATAAGTGTGACATTAGGTTACTGGGCCTCAATGCAATGTGAAAAGAATTAATCATCCTGCCATCCCACCAACCCAGCATTACGTTAAAATGTCCTACTGAGGTTTTTACACCCACAATGTAAAAATCTCGGCCAGTGCAGTTATCTTTCACTCATCCTTTCCCCCCTTTGTCCCATTAAGGTGGCTACGGTGGATATGGGGGATATGGAGCTGGACCTGGGGGCTTTTTCCCAGGGGCTGCACAGAAGGCTGCTAAAAAAGGTACAGCAGATAGCAGATAACGTCTGGAATTCTCTGAGATTGAGTGAGACACAGCTCATAATATAGGAGTAGCATGCTCGTATAAGATTGGTTTGAGCCCCTTACACCCTTATACTGGACAGCTGGTGGTGAGCCCTGCCTTTCACTAAGGGTACTTTAACCCATGCCGGTGTCCTTTCCCCTCACAAAGATACAGCCCTTCAGGACAGGCCAGCTTGAGGGGCACTCACGGGTTCTTTGTCTTGGCTCTTTCAGCTACAAAGGTAACCTCAGAGGACTAAGGTTACCCGTTCTGTGACACTGTTTATTCATTTTCGCCTGGGATTAAAGATCCCTGCAAAGGTGGAAAGGCCATGCTCGCACATCCAGAATTTAGTGTAACATCCTGAACAAATGAGATTTTTCTGTGGTTTATTGTAACCCCTAAAGTCTGAAATTTCTGGATCGGTCTGTCATATAAACATTGCAGTGCCAGAATGGAGTAATGAGATGCATCATTCCTTGAACTTTGGTCAAAATCCGGTCAGTGGTGTCCAAGATATTGTTCGTGACGAATAAAAGGATGGTTGAGCAGACAGAAGGATGGACAGACAGACAGATGGATTGGGGCCAACCCATAGTCTCTTCCCTGATTTCATTTCGCTGGACAACTGGTATCATTTAGTGTGGGTCCAATGAGCAAAAGCAACCAGATAGCCTACAAGCTGTTTGGCCAATGCGTAGAATAGATATGGTTCCTTGTGGAAAAAACTGACTAGCGAGCCAAAGCAGCTGGTGGTAAAACCAGTGAGGCTAATCACATTGCACTGGAGACTCAAAACAATTTCTTTAAGGGGCTCCTCAAATGAGTTGCAAGTGCCAGCTGCTATTCACCTGACTTTCAGGCAAGAATTAACTTACATTTAATTGTTTGCAAGTATGGAGATATTCCAGGAGGTGGACCCGATGCAGCACAAAGGCTGAAGTGTTCCTCTAAGCCAGTGGTTCTCAATCTTTTTGGTTTGAGACCACTTAAAATGAGGTAAGCATAGGCAGAGTGGTGAACAGTTCAACCAAAGATTGATTCATCATTGTTTCATTTGAAACAACAAATGGGTCTACAGAGGAGCAGACCTCAGAGGAGGCCTAGAGGTTTAAGATTATTCTTCATTTCACAAGAGAAAGGCAAAAATGAGAGGAAGAACCAGACAAAATAGAGCTGATAATAAATTGTAGAAATATTGTTTTTCCTAATCCCATAAATCATCTCATGACCCCATAAAGTCTTGTAACCTCCCCTGAGGGGTCCCAACCCCCTGGTTTAGGACCATCCTTCCAGAGGAACACTTAAGCCATTGTAGTCCTTGGAACATTTAAAAGTAGGCATGTCTAGAAGAGTTAGTACTGAAGGATAAGAGGTCAGCAAAGGTTAAAATATCCTTAGGGGACAGTGGGGCTCCCTAGGTGCCATCTAACCCTTTCAACATGAAAGGCATGTATAACAGTTTCAAACCAAACACAACCAATCAGGATGCTGATCCACTTGAGTGCCTTATGTCAAACCAAGTTCAGTAGAGAACTTTCAAATCAGTAATGATATTTTTGCATTTTAGTTAGATTGGTATTTGAGACAACTTGCACAGCATGTTGTACAACATGAAGTTTATTGTTTTGTTACAGGGCTTGTTGAAGCTAAGTGACTGAGGGACCAAACTGAATACAAGAGACTGAGGGATGATTGGTGGTTCATGCTATTATTTGAAACCCACTATTTCTATGTCTTGAACATGAGTTTGACTCTTTTTAAACAGGCCTTGGCCAAGCCCCTGCTAATTAGTGATCAATATATCATCCACGTCAACTGTTACACCACTATGTTCACTGTTGTATCATTCAGGCTACGGTGTGCCAGGAGGTGGAGTGCCAGGAGGTGGAGTGCCAGGAGGCGGCCTCCAGCCGGGTCAAGGTGAGTGGTCAGGAGTCGAAACTGGCCACATACTTTGTATGTGTCTTGCATAGTCTGTGTTTGCTCTTTTGTCACCAAGGAAATGAGGCAGAATCAAGGACATGGAAAAAGAAATTATTAAAATCCTAATTATGAAGGATTTTAATGGTCAAGTCTTACATTTACACATATCTGTGATGATAAATAGTGTTAAATGTTATCATTAGATCCTGTGGCTGTTCTGTTTATAGGTGCAGGAGCAGGTCAACCACAAGGAGGTAAGCTGATTCTCAGTTTGACAAGCTAGAACCATGAAGGGTGCTGAATACTGACACAAAGCTTTATAAGTCTTTGATAGATCTTCATTTTTGTACGTTATGAGGGAGCCAAAATGAATGTTTCACATTAATGTTAACTCGACAGGAAAAGAACTGGTTGCCAAACAAATGTACATTTTTATCATGTACCTGCAAGCCTCGGATTGCATGAGCCTCAACAAAGACAGACATGTCCTCAAAGCATGTGCAGTGTATGTGCACATGATTTACTTTAAATTAGGCAGACTGATCAAGCATGAAGTCAAAAGAGGCCTGTCACTGGCAGGCAGTGCAATATGGCGAAGAGCCTACTCTTAAGTATTGTTTGGCAAATGACAAAACTCCAGTCCGTAAATGAATCTGCTGTTTTCACGACACTCAAAATACTGCAACAAGCCATTTCACTGAGAAAGCACAGTTAAAACAAAACATCGTCTTGCCAAACTATTCCCCACCAAATCTCCCAGGCCACATAGTTACAGGCAGTGCGCAACGTCTGTTCGGCAAAGTATGGAATGTAAGATTGAAAAGGAAGGTTAAACAAATAAATGAATGTATTTTATCCAGCTGCCAAGCTCCCCTACAACTGAAGCTGACAGCTCATTTCCTGCACGAAGGGATTGCCAAAGAAATGAAGCATTTGATGAGGCAAGGCTAATGCCATGCATACTGGCTGTCTCTCCTGATTAGATTAAAAGTAAGCCATGTTGCTTTTGATCATGAGGCTGATGACAGGCTAGTAAGGCCAGATTAGCTGGTCTCAGTACCACTGGTCAGCCTGATGGGTCTGCCTCGCTTCAAAAAAGGTCAGGTCTGGCACAGGCCACAACCTCCTCATTACTCCTTTCCAATAGCACAGGGCCCTCTAGTGGTCATCGGACCTACTTATGTCCACAGACGTATTAATGACTGGTTTAACTGAGTATGAGTTTAACATATCTGGACACTTTATTTAGGAGCAGGGACTGGAGGTTTTGTTATCGGGGCAGGAGGAGGGCCTGGAGGAGCAGGAACTGGAGCTGCAGTGCCTGCTGGAGGCAAGATAGACACACACACACGCAATCTTTAGATGGACATTTGCTATTTTCTTTGAATTGGAAACATGAAATGGAAACATGTTTTTTCATGATCCAAGGTTACAGAGCCAAAATCATGGTGACAGGAGTATGCAAAAGAGCAGCAGAACAAAATAAGATCACTGCCTCAGTGACCTCCTGGATGACCTAAATATTACTTCATCTCTTTTTCAGTGCCTGTTATTCCACAGACAGGTCTTCCCGGAGCTGCTGCTGCTGCTGCTGCTGCTGCTGCTGCTGCAAAGAAAGCTGCTAAAGTGCCAGGTTTGTGTCAGCTCAAACACTCTATTGGCTTTTGCCATAAAAAAAATTTCATAAGGATTTAGGGGCACAAAGTTTGCCTGGCCAAGGCTATTATAAAGAGAGTATATATGCAGACCACAAGAGAGCATCTGCCTATGATTAGCATGCCACACATTTGAATCATTTGCAGTTATTTGCAAAGGCAAACACTGTAAATGTCATGTTGACTGTGACAGGTGTGGGTGTGCCTGGACTTTACCAAGGTGGTGTGCTGCCGGGACAAGGTGTGTTTCTTTGCCAGAAATGGTCTTAGTAATCTTTCTGCTGCTGTATTTCTTGCCAGTGGTTTTACCAAACATTATCCTTCCAAGTACTTTGGTGTGGTGCGGTAGTGTAATTGTGGCCATTTAATCATGCTTGTGCCTCCTTTAGGGTTTGGTGGCCGTGGAGTTCTGCCTGGGGTGGCCATTGGCAATGGCCTGAGTCCTAAATCATGTAAGGTCTAAAATTATTTCAGTATATTTCATTCATGAGTATTGTCTGGTATTTTCAGTCTTTCTCATGGCTGCTGAATGGCACTTGTACCATCTGCATTTGTAGCAGTGAACTTGCTTCAGCTGATTAACTGAAATGATTTCTGTTACACAGTGCCAGGGGGAGCCCAGGCAGGACCAGGAGCTGGTAGATTTCTTGAGCATTATTCCAGTATTACAAACATTATTAGTTTTTTAGAATTAAGTAGGTTGCTTGTTGTCACTAATCAGGATTCAAACACATTTTTTCCCTAAATTTGTAACACTGGAGGCCGTGGGTATGGTGGACCAATGCAACCAGGAGTTTTCCATGGATACCCTCTCAAATCACCAAAAGTGCAAGGTATGTCGTCTGAATCAAGCTAGTAACTCTGCAAAGCTGGTGCATCCTTGTTTTGTCACTGATACCCTGATGGCCACTATTTTGTTTGAACTCCTGACCACTATTGGTGTACAGCTCTTTTTTCTCCAGTGCACAGACAGTCGTATTTGCCTAATGGCCTGACCAAGAGGCACTTCTATGGGTACTCCCCTAAGGTTGTGTATGGTGGGTTTATTACCAATTATGTTTCAACGGAAGAGGAGAATCTGTTTTTGTGGCCCCAGAAAGGACAAACAAATTTGTTTGTTTCCTTTTGTCCTATCCATCCACATACTGATGGCCGCATAATCAGAATAATAACCCCAGTGGCTGCTTTGTAGATCATTTAAAGGAGGAATCCCATTGCAACACAGCTACATTACTAAAGCTCTCTGTGCTTGCCAACTCACCCATTCTCATCAGGGTGATTCTGATTGCCATTAATGAGAAGCAGACCAGGTTTGCAAAAGCTTATTATCATTAAAATGATCTATTTAATTGTTTCTAGCAGGGAAGGGTGCCATGTACAGTATGTTGCAAAGTGAAGTTTTCTATGGCCTCCAATCCACCATATACTCTATACTGTATACATATGGGCTGAGTGAGCTGACACAACTTCACAAAGTTTCCAGCATTAATAAGCACTGATTGGATTTATATAAACATTTGAATTTGCTTTCAAAGTAACATGAACACTGACAATTTTACTGTGTGTTCTTGGTTCGCAATTTTCCTCTCTCATTTTTACGTGGTAATGGCTCCAAAAGTATTCATGTGGCCAGTTAATTACAGTTATATGATGGCCTGATTTGGCCTGCCTCGTTTTTTTTTTTTTTTTTTTATCTTTAGACATTTGGAAACCTACAAAGAACATGCTATATGTTTGATGGTGAAGATGACTATCTAACATCTTATATGTAATGGCTTACTGGCGCTTTAATTAGTTTTGAAAAACAAGTACAGTAAATGTCATTTGGTAAGTAGTGATATTAACTCTTAACTCGAACAAGCTAAAAATCAAATTATGCATTAGTAATAACCTACTTGGTTCAAATCTTTACTATCTTTTGCACTCACTAACCAGTTTAATGTGTTCACATTTGCCATTGAGTACAACTGTATACAATTAGTTTTACATCACTGAAGGAACTGAACATGCAAGGCACTGAACATTTTGCAGCTGTTTTGAGCTGTTGCATAATGTGTGAGATAACTGTCGTTTAACTTACTGTTATTTTAGATACGTTCTTAAAATGCATTGTGTATATACGGATGTGTGCAGAACCACCATTCTGTCTCATGACTCCAGACTGAGTTTTCTGTTTCTTTTCTACTCAGGCGCCCTTGGACAAAAACCTGGTGGTGGCAAACTTCCCTATGGTACAAAACAGATTTTAACATTTTGCAGTGATTTGACACAACTGCAGCATCAGTGGGGATGCAGGAGTTCATAATGTGTCTCATCATAATGTTCCAGGTTATGGAGCCTTTGGTGTTGGCGGTGCTGGGCTTCCAGGTGGAAAAGCTGGCCCTGGGTCTAAGCCTGGATTTCCCACTGGAACTGGTGGGAATTTTACTTACATGCTGTAAAGTGTTGTGGTACAGAAAGGTACAAAGGAACACCAAAATATACCAATATTTTTCACTTTGTACAGGAGTTGGGCCAGGAGGAATCTCACCTGCTCAGGCCAAAGCAGCCAAATATGGTACCACAGTTATTATCAAGACAGTGTTTTCTTGCCAAGACAAATAATAATAATAATAATAATAATAATAATAATAATAATAATAATAATAATAAAAGATACACAGGCTGTGCAACAGTTCTGCTAAACTCAACACTCGTTTTTGATACCCAGGTGGAGCTGCTCCATTGGGTGGCGTCCTTGGTGGCCCAGGTGGTGTTCCACAAGCAGGATTCTTTCCTGGGCAAGTGCCAGGAGGTATGATATCCTACTTTACTGTTGGCAAGACATCTTCTATAATTACAGAAACAAATCTAACTATTCATATCATCTTTCTGTTTTTCTTTTGTGGTTGGAATGAAATACTATTTAATGCTCTAACATATACTTTAATGCATATGTTTAAATATACTACAGCAGGTGTTGGAGCAGCCGCCAAGGCCGCTAAATATGGTGAGAATATTTATGATCTAAACTGCTTAGAAATTAAGACTCCAAATAAGTAGTATAAGTCAGCAATATAAGTCAGTCTCTGCATTTGCATCAACAAACTTGACCTGGTTGTTCCACAGGAGTCCCAGGCGGAGCTGGAGTGGTAGCTGGAGGGGCTGGAATACCAGGCGTAGTACCAGGCGTAGTACCAGGCGTAGTACCAGGTGTAGTACCAGGCGTAGTACCAGGTGTAGTACCAGGCGTAGTACCAGGCGTAGTACCAGGTGTAGTACCAGGTGTAGTACCAGGTGTAGTACCAGGCGTAGTACCAGGTGTAGTACCAGGAGTAGTACCAGGAGGAGTGCCAGGAGGAGTGCCAGGAGGAGTGCCAGGAGGAGCAGCAGCAGCCAAAGCTGCTAAATACGGTATGGCTTATAATTTGCATTAACATTCACATACAGCTTTAGGCCTAGCTTGGTCATGAGCATTTCAAGTGATGGGTAGGCTGGTGTCTATACATAAAGCATATGTGTATGCTTTTTTCTGTACATTTCCAAGGCCAATGTTTAAATATACGGCATGTTCTGATCATGATCATGATCATGATTATGACCATGATCAATAACAGACTGAGCAGACTTCATTTTCTGTACATTTGTCTTCTCTTGTCATCTCATGTCTTGTCTCTTGACTGGTCTTGTCTTGTCTTGTCTCAACCTTGTGAGTAGGTGCACTGGCAGGAGTGGGAGGTGTGGGGGGACTAGGAGGACTTGGAGGAGTTGGAGGACTAGGAGGAGCTGGAGGAGCCGTGCCAGGAGGAATAGGACCTGGAGGGTACTCTGCTGCTGCCAAAGCTGCTAAATATGGTGGGCATTAATACTGACAGTTTCTAATGAATGAGTGAAACTTCTTCTGCTTTTGCTAATTTATTCTGTCAGTTTCCTTTGCTCCAACCTGCTGATTCAGTCCAGATTAACCTGACCACACCACTCTCATTATTCTCACTAGCTTTACCAGAAAAAAACCTATGGTACTTATGTTTACTAGTGGCCAAAGCTGCTTAATATGGTGTGGCATATAATTGGCATTAGTATTATATACAGCTTTATGGCTAGATTGGCAAAGCTAACCCACTACTCTTGTGTTGCACTGTCAACCTTATGAGCAGGAGCACTTGGTGGCGTCGGTGGACTTGGAGGAGTTGGTGGACTAGGGGGAGTTGGAGGACTAGGGGGAGTTGGAGGACTGGGAGGAACAGGAGGAGCAGTACCAGGAGGAGTAGGGCCTGGAGGGTACTCTGCTGCTGCCAAAGCTGCTAAATATGGTAGGAATAAGTGCAGATTGAGTGAATTTCTTTCTTCCTGTGTTCGTTGGTAATGTACAACCCTTTTTGCCCCAAACTCTGCTGCTTCAGTACACATTGATTTGGCCACACCACTCTCATTTTACTAGCTTTACCAGACAAAACTTGTGTGTCTGGTAAATGTGTGCCCTCCACACAGGAACAGGACTTGGACCAGGAGTAACAGGGGTACAAGGAGTTGGACCTGCTGGAGTCAGACCTGCTGGAGTCGGACCTGCTGGAGTCGGACCTGCAGGAGTTGGACCTGCTGGAGTCGGACCTGGAGGATATTCTCCTGCTGCTAAAGCTGCTAAATATGGTAGTGGAAGTAATGCAACGTCTCCCATCTCTTCATACTTTTGCTCATTATAATGTGCGGATGATCACAGATTATGTGTCTTTGCAGCTGCTGCAGCTGGGGCTGGCCTGCCTGTGGGATATGGAGGAGTTCCTGGTGGCGTGCTTGGTGGAGGATACCAAAGGCCAGGTGATAGGCCAACAAAGATACCTGAGGGACAGGAATGGGGTAGAGAGGGGGTGATGGAAAAAGCAGTAATATAGCTGAGCTTAAACCAGCCTAAACTGAGTTCTACACCTTTTCAGGCTGGCATAATGTTTATTACTTGAATTCATAGTATAAAACATCATAGCAAGTGATTAATGACAGGATCTCCCAAAATCATAAATGAGGTTTTTTTTTTTCTTATATGTAAGACATTTTTATTCACATTGGTGGCTGTTTACCCAACTTTTTATTTACATGAGCATGACTGAGTAAAAAGCTTTGGTGGTGTTGAGGAAAAGTTCTGCAGCTATAAGATGAAGACATGTTTAGTGTGCATGTGAATGAGAGGTGTGAGATTTCATCATATGATCATTTACATTTTCCTCATTTATATTTTCTCTATATGGAAGTGGTAAACCTTTCAAATATAACATTAATTACATCTTTTACATCCTCTCTCAGAAAGTTATTACATATTCTTACATGTGATTATATACATTACTTTTACATGTGTGCCAAAAAAGTTGTAACATTACATTGATATTTTCTGTAAACCATCCTAGGATTTGGAGGATATGGAGGGGTGCCAGGTGGGGTAGCCGGAGTTAAGCCACCCAAATATGGTACAATGTCTTGAGTATTTTTCCATCAGTGCTTTATTTTATATAAAACTTGGGCAGTAATGCACAGCATGTTGCTCTTTTATTTTTTTATTTTTTTATTTTTTGGAAAAGTTTCTCATTAGAATGTTTCTGATATTAGTATCTTGTGTTGATGTTGGCTAATACAGTCCTGGGATGAAAATAACACAAGGTGAATAGTTTCTCATCTGCTGTGTAAAAACAGTACAGAACACATGCTGAGTTACATTAGTCCAACATATTGTGCTGGAAATGTAACAAAGCACGCTGGGTTGGGCATAGCTTCATATTGGCTAGAATTCTGTGTTGAATTTATAGTTCACGAAAATTAGAAAAAAAAAAATCAACATATTTTCATGTATTCCACACAGGTGCAAATCCCTCTTTTCCTCCCTGGAAAACAGTATATTTTAGTGGTTATTCATGGCAAACCAGTGGCAGACCATAAATATTCCAACCCATAAATGCCATCACAGATTTTTTAACAATGCCCTCTTTGTCCATCCTGATATATAAAACTGTCTCTTTCTCTGCAAACAGACACTGCTATCACATCAGCATACACCACTGACAACTTTTGAGTAGACCCACTCCATTTTATGTCCCCCTGCAACATCCTGCTTCAACCACAATGTGTCAAATTATGGAAGCGTGATGCTGCCAAATTTTGTATATTGTTCACATAACATTTATGGCTGGATGGACACATGATCATATGCAGCCTTAGTGCCAATATTTAAAATTCTATACTGTATTGAGTGTTTTCCTTTGTTTTCTTTCATCAGGAGTTGCAGGAGGGGCAGGAGTGGTTCCTGGAGTAGGAGGACTGGGAGGAGTGGGAGCAGTACCAGGAGGAATAGGAGCCGGAGGATACTCTGCTGCTGCCAAAGCTGCTAAATACGGTAGCTGGGAAGAACATTTTTATGAAAAAGATATTGCACAACAAAATGTGTACTGTGTTTTTACATCGTTTATCATTTGCATCATAGGTGCAGGTGGTACAGGGGTTCTCCCAGGCGGTGGTATCGGTGGAGGAGCAGGAGGAGTTCCTGGTAGAGTCCCAGTCTCTTTACCTGGATATGGATGTAAGCATCACCCCTAGTTTTTTTTTTGTCGTTGTTTAGATGCAAAAAAGAAGAGTTTTTAAGAGTATGACAAAGTCACAGGGCCTTTTGATCTAACTTCTTTGAGGGGTCTTCTGTTGCAGCTTTGGCGACTGGTGGTGCCAAACCTCCTAAACTTGGTGAGACTGTGATCTAACCTTTAGATTCATTTTAGCTATCATGATGATTTACATGTCTCATGATGTTGCCAGACTCATCATTTATGTAGGCACGCAGCTGTCATATATTACTCTTTCACTTGTTCATTTTATACACAACATATATGTATCTCCTATTAAATACTTATGCACTCAGGAGCAGGCCTAGGAGGAGTCCCAGGAGGAGTGCCAGGAGGAGTCCCAGGAGGAGTCCCAGGAGGAGTCCCAGGAGGAGTCCCAGGAGGAGTCCCAGGAGGAGTCCCAGGAGGGGTCGCAGTACCTGGCATCGGATATGGAGGTCAGATATTGACATTATGACTAAAGAGAAAGTTCTGGAAATGAAACAGGAATCAGCTGTTTCCTTTATATATATATATTAACATGTTAGACAGTACACTGAGCTACAGACATTCCTGACAGTTGATTTTTTTATTAGGTGTTGGAACTGGTGCTGGAGTCAAACCCCCCAAGTATGGTAAGATGTTATATTTGAAATTATGTTAACATTTCTTAATTAACGATAATCAGAATCATCTAAATGTCCTGTCTATCATATAGCATATGCTCATGAGCACCATACTTTGCTTTGCCTTGATTACTTTATTCTCTGTCACCGAACACTGCCTCTGCACTATTGGAGCTATTATTCATCTGCTGCATTCATACTGCACACTTGTTTATATGTATAGTGTGGCCACCACTCCAGGTTATTTTTGTTTTTGTGTGTTTTGTCTGTGGTGTTTTTCTACTGTACATGCTAATTTTTCAGGATTACAGGCTAAACAATTTCTTCAGGCTATTGTGTAGTGTAGTAGTAGGAAGAAACGCATACATAACACGCATTCAGACACATTTACTAATGTCTGTAGACTGATTTTGATTAGGTTTCCTTTAACTGCAATTGTACTTTTTGAGTGCATCTTTCATTTAATTTTTCCACCACAGCAGTTCCAGGAGGAGCAGGATTGGGAGCAGTAGGAGGAACAGGAGTAGCTCCTGCACCAGGAGGGGTTGGAGCTGGAGGTGTGTATCGTGAAAATATAGTATGAAAGACTAATTGTTTCACTGAGGGGTTCATGCAAGTTGCCACAATGAAACTTTTAAATAAGTTTTTTTTTTTCCCAGCAGGATATCCAGCGGGTGTAAAACCACCAAAATATGGTAAGAAGAACCCTGAAATTTTTAAATTGTTAAAATTTAGAAAAGAAGAATCACCCCTTAACACTTAAAATCTGTTAAGAACAGCTGCTGCATAATAACTTTGAATTTTGTGGGCATGTCGTTTTGTTTGGTGATGTATTTTATGTATTTTTATGGATAAGTAGCCAGATGTAGGCATTGTGTTGCCATCTTGAGAAATATTTCATTTGCAGCTACAACTGGATGTAACACCAGAGTGATTCACAACTATAACACCAGGATTTGGCATAAGTCCTGCAAAATCCGAGCCTTCTTTCTAGATTCACCATTTTACACTGATGACAAGCTTGTCTTCTTCATAAAAGAAGACAACACACTGTACCAATTACGCCACTGACTGGAGTCTCAGCAGCACCTCAAAGCAGCTACAAAACATGTTGTGTTTTGACTGAGACTAATCTGTTGACCACTGCTAGCTTATACGCTGCTGGACACATTATAGCCTCTGCCTTTGCTGGTTTCCACCACTTTTGACTAACGGCTGCAATTCTTGCTTTTTCCAAATTGTTCAAGGTCAAGTTCATATTTATTTAGTGCCTGTTAACATAGTTACAGTCTCAAAGGGCTTTACAGGTCCACAGCTGATATAAAGCCACAAAAACCTAAAGCGACAAAAACAACACAACCTGACCTAAATCATCATCGTGAGCAAGAAAAAAAAACTCCTCCCCAAAAATCCTCAAAGGCAGCTAATAGAAAAAAGGAAGAAATCTGTTTGTGAAAAAAATCACTGTCTTGTCACTGGTTGGCCAAACTGTTGAACTAAATAATGACAAGGTGTCAGTAAGGATTCAGGTCGTTTGGGGGATACACCTTGCTGTCGTTCATCGACAACATAGTTTGTTGTCTCCCATAATTGAAGATCTGGAAAGGGACTATGGATCGGGCTCCTTCTGTTTGTTCTTCCATTCAAATTCCCATTGATCCATCCTGTGTGATTTCTGACCCTCTGTTGGCCTGTTTTGGATGAAACTTGTGGGAATGATGTATTTTGACACTGAGGTCTAGGATTTCCCATATAAATCTGACTGGCCCACCACAGCGGGTCTGCATGTTATAAAACACTGCATGTTCTTTGGACATAATATTGGGTTCAACATGCGGCCCTAGGTGTGCCTGGTTCAGGCATCACAGGAGTCGGAGTGGCAGTGCCAGGAGCCACCCCAGGTACAGCTGTCGGTGGCGTTCCTGAAGGTGCTGCTGTTGGAGTACCAGGTGGCACTGGCATCCCTGTGGCGGTAAAACCAGGCAAGGCTTAGTGTACAGATTCAATATTCACTGATTAGCTTGTGCTATTTTTTATTATTTTATTTTTTGACTAAATGTGAACTTTTGGTTGCTCTTTACAGCAAAGGATCTAATACCTAGTGGAACTCCCAGCCCAGGTACAGTTGTAATGTTGCCCATTTCCAAAGGCATTTACTCTACTTTTTTATTAGGATACTTTCACATTAGTAACTCATTTGTGAGGAAAGCTATACTGCCAAAAGCTTAGTTAGATGATGATTCTCTGGTACTTTATATTCATATAGTTTAAATTCAACAGGCGAGTATTATCTGGCAGTCATAGACAACATAAAACCTTAAAGAATAACTTTGTTTGCTTTTAAACCTTCAGAGGCCCACTCAGACTTCCTCAGTAGACCCCTAGCAGGACCTCAGCAATACACAGACAGTTAACCTGCCACATCATTTCCACCACTGTCTGCCATTTGCACTCCACCTTGGGGTCACTGCACCAGGATTGTGCCCCCATTCTCATATGCCCTCCACATTTTCTCTCTCCTTTTCCCTGCCCACAAAACTGACATGTTGTGTGTGCTAGTGCTACCAGCTTTTGACCACCGCTAGCTTACACCCTCCTGGCCGTGGCAGCGCCAGGGTCCACCTTATGGCTCCTGCCTATGCTGGTTTCCCACCACATTATGTCTGTTTCAAGCACAGTGGATGAAATTGGAACCTGTTGTCTTTTGGCAGGGCCCACGCCTATTGCCACAACTGGCAAGGCCCCAGAGGTCCCACAGCCCAGTAAGACTTGTTGTTTGCATGAACAACCTTTGACTTTGAAATGAAATCTGTGGCATCTAATGGGGAAAATAAGTCAATTTGCAAAATTTTATCCATTTTATTATTCTAATACTTTTGGACAGTCCAGTTAGTTCTTGTGAACATGAATGCTTCCCCCAAGAGCAGACACCAGAGAGTCACTTACCTTTCTTGTAAGTGTGTTAACCACTTTTAGGGGACAAAGTTGTATTTTCTGTAACACAACTGATAACATTACAAAGGGCAATAAGCTCATTTGGGTATAAAAGCCCAAACAATCACTCTGTGGGTCTACTAAACTATACTCCAATTCATTATCTTTGGTGCTGCATCCAGATTTTTCATCCTAATGGTTTGAGTCCAAGCTCTCTTTCTCTGATTTCTGCCTTTTGGAGAGTCATTCATCTTCTTGAATACTGATTGGACTGTCTCTGACTATTTCACTTAAATTTAGGGATTATAAGCGCTACATGGGTACTATTTAGTACCGTATGTCAGTATTTGATAACATATAGCTCAATGAATAAGGCATTTACTGCCAAGAGCACTTCAACAAATTCCTTCCTAAGAATTTTATTGTGTGCCCTGTACGATAAGTTTATCTAAACATGGCAGCTGCACTGAACTGCCAGGTGTCATGTAATGCTCTAAAAGGTGTTGGTATAACCTGTCTGTGCCCCACCGAATATTGAATCACTTACAGCCTCAGGTTTTCTCTTTTTCTAAACCATGTTTTGGTTGCACACTGCCTTTCCTTTTCACTAACAGCTCACTGCGCTTGATGCATCCCGTTAATGCTTGTCATAGCTAACATTTTTGAATACCTGACTCATAATTTCTTCATTGTGCATAGTCTTTAAAGAGGTAGTGATAGTTTGATGCTGGATGGTGACCTTTCCTGATCCAGCTGCTCTTAGACAATGTTTGCAAATCTATATTTTGACAATGTAGATGCTTGCACTCGGTTACCTCTCTTGAAATAGCTGTAGTCTTACATTATTTGCAGTTCTAGAGCAGGGGATTTTTTTTTTCTTTGGAAAATTTCCAGTGGTTAAATTTCATGCAACTGAAATCATTGTTGTCATAAAAGTGAAATGGTATCAAGATGTGATCGACTGTGTAATTTAATATGTAGGCTACATTACTGGGAAGCCCCTGCTTTAGAATATTACCTTGCAACCAATTGTTTTTTCTGTATGTCTGCTGTTTTTGACATGATTTTCTACCTATTTCTATCAATGTTTGTTTTGTATTGCACTGAAGGTTATGTGCTGCCAATTTGTTGCTATGTTTGATATTCCCATTCCATTCTATTCCAGCAATTAGAATTAAGTGCTGTTTTATAGTTTCATCAATGGCAATTGTTTTTATGATTGTAATGCATAAAAAAACAAAACAAGAGCATAACAAAATGTTGCTGTGGTAGAATTTGACTAATTTTTCTTTTTGCACTTGTGCTGGACGTGTGAAAGCAGGCGGTAAGTTTATTTATGAGTTTATTTCCATTCTTATTCTGATTATTCACTGGGTTTACTGTATTTACTGTATTTAATACAGTTATTCATCTCAACATTTTTTAACTTGTTATTTTGACAGTTGGAGCTGGAATTGTTCTACCTAGTGGTAAGTCATAGATATGAAAAAGATTTCAATAAATTGTCTTATTGCTCATGACATTTAAAGTACAGAAGAATATAAAAAGATTGTTTGCCGAAAGCTCATGATCTTTGCTTTTATTCCACAGCTGGGACAGGTGTTGGTAAATAGCCAAAAAATTCTCTCTTATCAAACATTTCCCATCAACCAGAGTCACATGATAGTCTGTCATTTACATTTTTGAATAATTTCTGCAAGACTAGATATGGTGTAAAGCTCAATGTGTGCTTGTTTGTGTTTTTTGTGTCATAGGTGGGGCAGGTGTTCCAGCACCGTCTGGTGGTGAGAGTGGTTTTCATTTACTTTTGTGTGTTGTATGTTTCTTATTTCTTCTGTTTTATACTACTGCCCACTGCTTTAATTGTTTTGTCAGTCAATTTAATATACCTACAACTAGGTTATTTGTTTTCCTTCTAAACCCCTTGTAAACAAGCTTTGAGCTTTCTTTTACTGCTTTTCTTTGTTTTTCCTTTGCTTACTTTTTTGTTGTATAGTTGCATCATTGTTTTTTTTTTTCTTCCTGGCATCTGTATTGCATAAAACCAACATAATAAGCCAAATTCTATTTTGCAAAATGGATTGTTAGATACTTGATATAACTATTTTCTTCTTATCATGTAGTTGCACCTGGAGTACAACAGCCTACAGGTAGGCAAAAATGTCTTTTTTTTTTTTTTTTATCAGTTTGAGGTCTGAGCATTATTATAACCCTATAAAAGTTTTTACTTGATTAACATGATGAGTTACATCATCTGGCCACTTGGTGGGGCCAAACTTAGCACAGCTGCTGTGTTTGTTTCCACTGCGGTCTGTGAGATTGTGGTGATACTGATGACAAAACACTGATATTTTCAGGTGTTGGTGTTGGCACAGCTGGCAAGCCGCCCAAACCAGTCATACCTTCAGGTGAGGATGCCTTTGAGAGGCAACAATACAATATGATGGCCTAGTTGTGTGGGCCATGCTCGTGCTGTATTTACAGCATGCATTTATCATATCTTCATATGATCTTGCAAAATTCCCAAAACATCCTCCATCAATCAATTGCTCATATACCTGTAATGATATAATAGCAACATATGTGTATTAATATAATAACAGCATGCATAACAACAGAATATGCATTACAAAATGTCTGTCTCTCGTCCATATGAATCAACACTAGGAAATGTTTACATTAGACTCTCAAGTAGTAACACACAAAGGGTGAAATTACACAGCTGCTACATAAATTATGGTTACCTGCTAGAATGAATGAATGAATGTTTGAAGATCAGATTAGCAAAACACTACTTTAAAAACAGTTTCTATAATTACAGAAACTGAAACTCGCTTAACGACAAGATATACTAACTGATTGTGTGTGTGTGTGTGTGTGTGTGTGTGATTGAATATAGTGATTGTCAGCTAATGTCTTTGCTACTATAACTTTGAGTTCACTCTTCATGAATGGGACAATCACTATTGCACATGCACACACACACTCACACACACACACACTCAGTTCCTTTAGAACCTGTCATTCAAGATTCCAGATTTCCTCATGGTGTCATCAATACTTCATGGACGTATGGAGATCTTAAACCTGTTTCACACCCCTGAGTGTATTTATCTCACCAGTGTTTTTTTTAGTGTGAGCCAAGAGGGCCTAGAGAGGGTTTATGTCAGCCTGTGTTGGATTCAACATCTTTGTTTGGATTGGAAACTTATACACAAAAAGCAGAAAATCATTGAACACGATTGTTAATGCAGCTGGAAAAATAAAAGGCAGGATGTTAAAGCCATAGGATGAGCTGTACAACTGTGAATAGTCACTCCTTTCAGCATTGGTTTGAGATCCTCCCTTCTGCCCAGCACTTTACACTGCTGGTGGTGCTGGTGGTGATTTCTCAATTTCCTGATTCTATACTGTTATGATATGTTTGCTTTTAATTTATGTTTTACTTTGTCTGAGGTGTGGCTGAAGACAAAATTTCAGCCTGGTCAATAAAGTTCTATTCTATTCTATTCTATTCTATTCTATTCTATTCTATTCTATTCTATTCTATTCTGTTGTATTCTGTGCCCTTCTGTTCCATTGTATTCTGTCTAGACGGCTAAATTAATGGCATAACTTGAATCAATAACACCAGTAGTTGATATTCAATGAAAAGCTGCGTCAGACATTTCTCCACCTAATTACGCCCCATTTGACTGAATAGTCATCGTTTTTGCGCATCAACAGGTTGGCAATTTTTAGTGTATTTTGTCCAGTCTGCACTTTTATGCAGGTGCACGCACATCGCTGTTTGTGCAGACAGCTTGTCAGCATAATTTATTGAGCGCATGCATGATCAAATGTTAATCATGGGTTTGAAGACACAGAGCGAGAAAGCAGAGAAGGTGACCCGCTGTATGTGGCGTTTATCCTATTTCAGAATGGAAATAATTCAGTGTACACCCACAGACTATTGATAGATGTGATTATTATGTGTCCACTGCTATGACTTGTGACTGTGACCTCTGACCTTCAGCCATCTCTGTCAAGGCCTCAAACACGAAGCCACTTTGAAAGACACTGGATACAAGCATGCACTAATAAACCCAAAGGTCAATGTGTTTTTGATACTGTAGCACTGAAAAGCATAAATTCCTTGGTCCTCATGAGTCTACTTTACTTGTGTAGACTTTTCCAGCCCTACTGCTGCTTGCGTATAAGCCTAGTACGCAGAGTTGGAAGATAGACCCGTAGTATTAGGGGTCAGTGTGTTTCTAATTTTTGCCTGGCAAGTATTATTAGGCTAGGAATCTGTTTGGAAGACCTTTACATAATCTGACAGTATAATGTATTGTAGTGGGAGAAGCACCAGTGGAAATGGAGGCCTCTGACCACAATAGACACACTTTACTTATTAATCATGATTTGTTGTCTTCTACTTACTGGTATTTCACTTTTAGAGCCACCCTTCTAGTCAAATGACATTCATTGTTTTACCCCAAAGGCACCGGGCCAGGCGTTGGAACAGGCTATTACCCCTATGGAGGCTACATAAGTAAGTGTCCTGCAATGACCAACACATAGGGACGTTTTGGAATTGTGTTCAGTATCTGGCATGCCATGACTTCTAAGTGTGTTTTTTTTTTTTTTCAGTAGAGTAGTATTTCTCATTGAGGACATATTTAGAGGGCATGACTGTCCAAATCACTTCCATACTCTCTGTGCTTCAGGCCCCTACGGTGTTGGCACAGGCTTCGGAGCAGGAACTGGAACTGGAGCTGCAGGACTGCCTGGAGCTAAGCCTTTGAAGACCCCAGGTGTGCGACACTTCAAGCTTGTCAGTCATTTATTAGACAACATCAGATGTGTAAAGTTAAAACGCCTTGCCATTTCTGCTTGAACAGTGACATGATACAGTGATTGTTTTCATGTTGTAAAGTACAAAGACCCTCAGAGAAGTATGAGAAAATAGATAAATTACCTTCTAAAAACAAACATTGATTAATGAGCTCATTTAGTTGTGTGATATGTTGTTTTTTATTTCTGTCTTTTGCCCAATTCTGTTCTTGGTGTGAGCAAACAGCTCCAAGGTTTGCAAACCAATGTGTGATTTTTCTTATTTCATACCTGGGATTTAACTGGGTCCAGGGTTCATTCAAATCCACCAAATCAGTCACATGTGAAAGTTTCTGTAGGCTCAAATGTTGCTGTTTTGTGACCTCTGCAGCTGTGGGCGGAACAGGAGGAGCAGGCATCCCGCTGGCAGCTGGACCTGGCACAGGTTCGGATTCAAACTTTCTACCTTTTGAATACTGAAACTTAAATCTGTAACATCCTGATTTAAATTACTGTGTAAAAAAGTAAGCTTTTGTGAACCCCAGAAAGACGGAAGTGTTAGCTAACGATGATTGCAGTAAAGTAAAAAGTATAACTCAACCCCTTATTTTCCTTTATAGACATTATTACATTGTTTCTTTCTGTTAAATTCAAATATTTGCCATGAGAATTTTGTTATAATGTTGTTAACATGCTATCATCATTATTATTATTATTCCCATCCTTTGAATGACCCAGTCCCTGGAGATGAGGTCACTTGTTAGAAAATAAAGCTGCTTTTCTCTGTCATCATTATTCAGGGGGATACTTTCCGTATGGTCGATTTTATGGACAGGGTATGTATGAGAGAGGAGGAGGCTGGCAGCACTTGTACATAACGTTCCCCCAGCTTCAAAAAAAAAAAAAAAAAAAAAAAAAAAAAATTTCTGCCTCACGCTCAAAGTGACGGTTGGTCAAGAGATGCCATCGCCCTGCACTTCCTCTGCAGAGGAAATGGCCAGTGTGCTGATAGCGGTTTCTGTGCATGGCACAGTGTCAGGGATGAGATGCCAGCTGGGCATTATGTCAAAGGAAAACAACTGGTGTGTCAGATGGAAGCACTACTCACATCACCGCAACTGTCTTGTCTCCTGCAAAGACACTTGGAGACAGGATATGTGCTTAACAGAAAACTATTTCCCATTTGGAAACTAGGCTGATCTACTTAATGAAGGAATTCTTTTCCAGCCTATAATCCTTAGATGGAAAGCTGTAGGTGTATTTAATTTGTACTGATTTGTTTAGGATTGGTCCTTCATCAGTATGTCTAAGGCGGTCTTCTCTCTTCTGTGACAGGTGGCTTGACGTATCCTGCTGGAGTTGCTGGACTTGGTGGAGCTGGACCTGGAGGTGCCGGTGTCGGTGTCGGAGCTAAACCACCCAAACCAGGTGCTGGAGCCGGCCAGCTGCTGCTATAACACATGAATCATTGTGTTCCTGCAGGTGGAACAGTCGATTTTTTGAAATTTGTGGTTGTTTTGTAGTCATTTTTAAATGCAGGTTACAAAGTGTTTACAGTGATTAATGTAACAACACAACAGAAGTAAAATAGTTGATTCAATTATAGTAATACTTAATAGATCCTTGTAGGGATATTCTCGTTTTGGGTTTTAATCAGAGAGGTCAGGGGTCAGGGCCAGATATAGAACCTGAGTCCTCAAGTTCAAACATGGTCTCCCTGCTCACTATATCACTCAGCTCCCTACTTTAATCTTTTTACTAAGCCATGCTAATTATTTAGGGTACCGTGACTAGATTAACTTGCGTTTCCCATAAATTGTGACAAAGACCGTGTTTAAGAAATATAACAGACTAAAATTCATAATACCAAGGTATCCATTTAAGTATGACACAGCCATATTTCTTCTTAGAGCCTGAACAGTAGCAATATAATTGGTCTTGTAAGCCATATACTAAATAATCAATTTTTCTTTATGCTTGTGCTTGTGCTTTCAATGTAACTATTTTACAAAGCCCATCTCATGACTCCTGAGCTCCATTAAGGACAGATAATGATCTGTATTTCAGTTCTGTTAAGACCTGACTTTTACAAATGGAGGAAGTCAGAAGCACACAGCATTTCCCTGTGGAGACTGATTACTGTTAGTAACGGCTTTTACAACATCAAAGCGTGACTTTGAAGATAGCATAATCCTCTGGAGGGCTCCGGCCCATAACGGCAGCTCTCTGCCAGGGAAGTTGGTTGAGGCTGTTACAGTGACATAAGCTGAGCCAATGGCTATGTGTCACTTTAGGGTGCCTGAACACCCTGTCTACTGTAGACTGGTAAACACAGGCGAGTCAGCGACAGCGGGGGAAACATAAAGATTATTATAGCTCATCTATACTGTACAGTAAATCACAATTCATGCACATTTTATGGGTAGTCTCTTATGATTGTTTTATTGTCTTTCCACTTCAACAGGCTATGGCAGTCTTGGAACTGGCGGCGTATACACTCCAGGTGGAGGACCGGCGCATGCTTTGTTGAAAAATCTTCACTCCTTTTCTCTCTGAATATATCAAAGATCCCGATGTTTTTAATCACAAAAAATACACAGTAACGGATCTGCAGGGCGCACATTTCAGCAGAGCACATTTACATAGTGTAGCTCCTGCCCCTCTTCCTCTTCCTCTTCCTCACCCTGTCCCTAGTGGAGCAGCAGAAACCCCAGCCTGCTGCCTCCTCTCACAGCCCCAGAGACACAGGCTGGTCAGAGAGCCTTGTAGCCCTAATCCTCCTCCCGGTGGTCCGGGAGATTTTCTCTGAAACGGGGCCAGTCACGCTGCTTGTGTGATATGCTACCACAGATGGCATAACTTTCCTCGGCTGCCAACGCAGTTTGTCCAATGGAGAACAAACTCTATTAGAAGCTCGTAAATAAGGCCTGGTTGGCATATTCACTGTACTTATTACCAGTCTAAGTGCTATGGGGTTGTATAGTCACCATTAACATGCAGGAGCTGATGAGACCTTGTGGTTTACATTACATTGTTTATTTTGAACTGATTTCATCACAACAACATAATTATTCTGCTGAAATGAGCCAGGTCATGTTAGCTGTACGTTATACACAGTAATGTTGTTACTGACTCTGTGTTACTGTTGCAGGTGGAGCGGGTGTGCTTCCTGGTTATGGAGGAGGTTACCCACAGCAGGTCTACCCAGGTACAGTCAGGCTTCCTGTGTGTGTACACTTGTACTTACTAACATGCAGATCAGATATTGGCTCATGGACTCCACACTCCAGACAGATATGCAGCATAATATTCAGGGTCCTGGTGGTGAACACTACTCTATACAGGGCTATCGATTGTGCCATTAATCAATGGCAGTGACCAAATGGAGACACAACAGAGCCATTTATCATGTGGAGTCGGACAGGGATGTCATAAGAATCAATACTTAGGTACCAATCAATACCAAAATTTAGAAAACAATACCAATACCAGATGTTTTTAGTGTCAGTAGTATCGACACAGCTTGATAACTCACTCTGGTATCATGAACGATGGAGAGGCACAATAAAATGACTGAGTTGGTTGGCTGGTTGGAGGAGGAGTTAACTATAAACATGTTGGCTACTCCCCAAAAGAACAGAGGAACCAAAAACTACAGTTTGGACACAGCATTTGTTTGACCTTTTTTAATTTGTGTTTTGTGGTATAAATGATCTATCTCTGACTCTTAGTGATGCACAGTATTACACTTCACAGCAGTATTTTCCATCTTTGTTTCAGTGTAATTACTAGTAAACTACTACTTTACTGTCACGAGAAGGCAGACATTAGAGTCTGTGAGCGAGCTGGCATCAAATCCTGCCTCA
Source organism: Myripristis murdjan (assembly GCF_902150065.1). Taxonomy (NCBI): domain Eukaryota; kingdom Metazoa; phylum Chordata; class Actinopteri; order Holocentriformes; family Holocentridae; genus Myripristis; species Myripristis murdjan. The sequence goes on along the minus strand of NC_043992.1, from coordinate 26,903,481 downwards.
CAGAGGCCAGCATGTAGAGCACAGATGAATCTTTAACTGTTGGTCCCTGTTTCTGGATCAGGAGGCGGACTAAAGCCCAACTGCCGACAGACAGGTAACCCAGGTGGAGAGACGGGTGGACAGGCAAACTGACCAATTGCCTCCCCTGTAGCGCTAACCTCAAAAAGAAAGGGAGAGGGGAACTGCTGATGAATGAAAGGAAGTGCCACCTTCCCCAATTTATTGTTAAAATTCCTTGTATCCAGTAAAGGATGAGGAAACCGCATCGTCAGAATGCATATTTTATGGCTTTTTCGCCCTGCTTTTTTGCCATGTCATGACCTCGACCCCCTCTCGCTCTCCTTCCTTTTTACGACGGTCACTTTCACCTTTATGCAAAGCAACTGCAGCTTCTGCACACTTTCACCATGTGGGTTTGGTTTTCTCAAGTTCCCATATATTACTATTTTATAATCTAGCAACACAGAGGAAATGTTGGCCACAGCTATTAATCACAAATTAAATTTGAAAAGTCCTGATTTCTTATGACGCTACAAATTAATTTTGTTCTGAATACATGTAAAATTCTGATTGCGTGCACTTACAAGGGAAATTCCTTTTATTCACTTGACTGTTTTAAATGAAACAATCAAATTCTAATTAAGGGCTTTTCAATTTTAATGCATAAAAACATTTTATTTCAAAGTACTCACTCTCAACTTCATAATAACACATCTGAGGCTGGCTTTGCACTTGGGAATTAAATTGTGTTTGAATGACCATGGTCTGCATTTCTCTCCCCTGAGCCTCCACTGCATAAATTAACTGGATGACATTAGACGGTCCAACAAATTAAAAATGCATTCACAGTCTCTCTGTCATTTGCAAAGCAAATATTGAAAAAATTAAGCTGTATTGTCTATGTCAAAGCTCAGTTCATTCAGATTCAGCTTCTTCAATGCACTTTCTCTCTATTCTGCTCTATTTTCTGTGTGATATCTGACCATCTCAATACAGAAAAGAGCATTTCTGGATTATGCAGCTATGCGACAGCAATAGCTGGAAAACAGTGTGCCATAGTTCTCCCTTAACACATCCTGCTCAGGAAAACTTTTCATTTTCAAATTGTCAACCACTGTGGCAGATCCAAAGTGGGCTCATTTGATCATTAATCCATTGGTGCCGTCTCTTCAACCCCTTTTAATAAAATCTCCCTTTCTTCTCTTCAGGTGGATATGTGCCAGCCCCACTGACTCCTCAACAAGGTACCAAACACACACTTTCCCACTCTGTCTCTCCACTCTCTCTCTCTCTCACACACACACACACACAACACCACATTAACAAAGGCTGAAAAGCCATTTTAATCATCTGACTCTCCCCTACACCTCAACTCATCTCTCTTTCAGTGTCCTTCTCATAAATTCCACAGTTCACTGGCAGAGGAGGGCAGCATGTCAGATTATTTGGATGAGATTGGAGCGGGATGGGGTGTGGGGTTGGTACCGAGTGTGCCTGTCAGTGCAGATGGCACGGCACAACCAGTATGTCAAACGCATGATAATCTGTATTTTCATGAACGTGGGAGATTATTGCCAGTGGGATTATTTCAAGGAAAGCTCGACTGGTTTCTTAGATAACCACATTCACTGGTTTGAGCTCCAGGTTTCAGTGGCCTCGGATGTAGCCTGTCCTGTAACTGTGGCTCAGGTAGATAGTTGAGGGTCAGGTTGATTTGAATTTGCTGTATTATCTAGCCATATTTATTCATTTCTGGGTAAAGAGGAAGAACATGTACTTCATGAATTCCCATGTTATTTCTGTGGCTGAGGACGGTTCAGTCAAGACGTCTGGCTGGCATTTAAAACCAGGAGCTGCTCCATAGACAATCAATGGGGCAGTGACAGTAACATTTTTCTGTCAATGATAACAGAATGTGAACTTTTGCTGTGACAACCAAGCTGGTATTCTTATGATGCCACATAATCACTGCACCATTTATTTTCAATGGAACAGCTCCTGAATTTACATCTCAATGACATCACTAATTCAACAGATTTCTATCTTATTTGTAGCTTTAAAGGAATGCCTACATTTTTTGGGCAAAATACAATTTGTCTGACTTACCCAGACTGAGACAAGATGTTCAATACCATTTTCACCTCTGTACGTCCAATTGGTGCCTATGGGTAGCATTTTGTGTTAGCTTAGCATAAAGACTTGAGGTCTATGGAAGTCATTAGCCTAGCTCTGTCAAAGTGCAAAAACAAACCACACAGCAACTCTGAAGCTGTCTTATTTACACTGTGTATGTAGCACAATCTACCTGTACCTTCAATGGCGTGTGGATCTCTGCACTAGATGGAAGGATACATGTGTGCAGCGGTTGTAGTTCAGATCAGATCACAAAAACTTTCCCCAAGGGGAAATTTGGTAAACCATGGTTCCAACCATCTAGCATAATGTCTCCTAAAAACTCTCTCTTTCTCTCTCTTTTTTAAAATTCCAAGATATGTATTTCAAATAAACATGATACTTCGATTGAAAAAAGACAGCTTTGAAGTTGCTGTACGGTTTATTTTTTCACTTTGATGGAGCTACTCTAATGGCTTCCATAGACTTCAAGCCTTTATGCTAAGCTAATGCTACGCATAGGAACTGAACCACTGACCGTACCAAGTGGAAATGGTATCAAACATCTTGTCTCAGTCTGGGTAAGTCAGAAAAGGGTATTTTGCCCAAAACATTGGAATATTCCTTTAACAAACTGTGATATGTCTTAAGGCACAGAAACAACATATGTGAATTCTTAAAAATGGTTGACATTCCCCTTTAAGTCCATATGGTTGCTAGGAGCGCGCAGCATAATGACAGTGCCAGGGGAGAAGGTGCTCAGGTCAGCATATTGTTTCACTAATTAAAGTCCATTTGCTTCGCCTTTTCTTGGCACCTCTGACATTATAGGAATAATATCACATTGTTTCAGCAACTGTTAAATGTCATACTGCACCGTGAGAGGCACATGCTCATAATTCTATAGTTTGACATCTATAAAGTTATTTAAACAGTATTATTGCATACATTGCAAAGGCTGCATTACATATTTTGGCCACTGTAGTGTCTGGTGGGATCGGCTGCTGTTGCTGTTTAGCACATCAGTGTGCATCATGTATTTATACAACACTGGCCACATTAACAGCACCATACACCCTCTGTCCTTTTGTGTACCCCATGCTGTTCACGACTTGCTACCTTCATCAATAAAACCATCTGTAATGGGTTTCACAGGATCTCCTCACTGGTTGTGAAAATCAATAGGTCCCCTGTTCGTCGTATATACGTAACTGGCTCTCTAGGCGGGCGGGCGAGCGGTGCTGCTGGCTGTCTGGACACTGTGGTCAAACATCACATGTCCAACAGTCGTAAAGTTCACTCAGCTGTGCCGGGATAGGAGGCAAAACTCTTGTGGAACACCACAAGGCATTAAACATTTGCAGACCAGCAGAACGTCTTTAGTTGACTAACCAGCTCATGTTGGTGGCTTTGCTCTTTCCTTGTTATGCAGCCAAAGCAGCCAAGTACGGTCCACTGCAGGGCTTCCTCGGAGGCGCAGGAGGAGGGCCCTTCAGAGGTACAAAGACTTTAACACGTTAGCATCTTGCAAACCAAAGTGAGGTGGAGCTTAAATCTGTGTGCAGCAAGGTATTGCTGCCATGGTGACCAGCGAGATATTGTTCTTGTTAAAACAAGATATTTCCATGTTATTGTGACATCTTCTCTTTTTATAACAATATACTAACTCATCTTGTTATAGGAAGAAACGTATCCTGTTTCATGAAGTAATTTATCTCCTTATTACATGAAACTCATGTAACAACATTTAAAGAGAAATCAGAAACTGGGAAATATCTGTTATTGCCCAATGGGAAAACAAAATACGTAGACTGCATAAACTGAGACTAGCTCATTTACATGATTTGATGAAGTTCTTTTCATCGTTGGGTTGAGAGGATGGTATCACAGCATATCACTGTCAGCCGTCCTGCGGTGATGCCTCAGTCCAGTCTGAGAGGCCGACTACCAGCTCCCAGGGCGTCCACCGTCAACCCAGACCAACCTGCTTTGCTAGGATCAGAATCAGAAATACTTTATTGATCCCCAAGGGGAAATTGGGTAATAATGAGTTATTGAGTTTGGTTATAATGAGAAATATTTTTAGAATGAGATAAGCCAGCATGCTGTTAAAATGGGAAGTTTATTGTTTTAATGAGCACAAAGTTGGTATGTCATAATAACAAGACATCATTATCGCTTGAAAATATAGTTATAACAAGAAAACTGCCTCATTACAACAAGAAAAAGGCCTCATTATACTGTGCAACTGAAACATTTCTTTATCTTTTTTTTTTTTTTATTTCTCATTATGGCAACAATGCACTGCCATATCTGTGGAGCGGCCCACCACAGCAAAACACTTGGAGAATTTCACAAAAAGTGCTGAGGATTTCATGATTAGCAAAACAAGCGTTTGTGTGAGTGGATGCCAGTTCTCATGTAAAATTAGTCCCCTGGCAAGACTGACAGTAGTAGTGTTTTTGGCATATTTATAGATACACTTAAAGAAGTCTAAATGCTGACAGCTATTCTGATGGGCCTCTCTTCCAGGTGGTGCTGGTGGATGCCAGGGCAAATACTGTGGGAGGAGGAAGTAGAAGATCTCTTGAGATACAGTGTGACCTCAAGAAACACATGGTGCTACTGCATGATCTAGAATGTACATTTTATATCCCAACAAATCCCCCATTAGAGAATTTGTAAAGATGTTTTATACTTACTTGACTGCAACGTCTGTTTTTTATGAGGAACCCACCGACCCAGAATTTTGTACACGTTCTGATGTGACTTATGTTCTTGATAGTGCCTTTTAATCGTAGATGTGGACAAGTTCATTAGCTTTAACAGACAAGCCAAGGTCGCTCCCCTCGGTCAAATACAACTCATGTATGTGTTTGTGGTCCCATGCAAGGATGCTTGTTTGTGCTTGTGCGTGTGCATGTGTGTGTGTGTGTGTGTGTGTGTGTGTGTGATTTGGGCATATGGTTGTACTGTCGTGCGAAAGACTGTCTGTACTGTTGGCTGTCTTTGTGAGGTGGGGGGGCAGGAATGTGAAAGGTTGCCCTTCCCATTTAAAGCTTAAAGCAAGACAGGAGGGGTCAGTGTGAGCGGTGAGGTGCGCTGTCCTTACTGTTGCAGTGCGTCCCTCTCACTGCGCACTCCTTATCAATGCCAAGGGTCTTCACATTTCTGATATATTAAAAGGGGCTGGGCTGGTAGAGGCCTGTCCAAGAGCTGATGAATTCGGGCCATTCCCAGAATCGCTCCTGGCTCCCCATCTTCTCTGCTGCTATTTTTAGGCCTGCATGGGGTAAAAAGCAGCGGGGATTGTGGCTCTGTCCAGCCCATCTGCTCTCAGTAACATTGCCCATTGTAGTTGCCGCGCAGTTAAGATTTCCTCGGCATTTTACCTTGATTGTTGCCAAACTTGTCATGTATGAGGAGCGCTTTCTGCTCTGAAGTATGGTATGCTGAAGATAATTAAAAAGGCGATTGATTCAGCACAGTATGTTTATTACTGTTACGGATAGATTTCCTTTGGAAAAGCAGAATTGTCATTTTTATGCTTTTAGCTACAAGTAGACTATGTCACAGATTAAGAACTAACAAAAAAAATATTTGGATACTGCTCGGGCATGTACATTATGTATGAATTGCAAAATGTTGATGTATTAATTATGTGTCACTGTCCTGGAGTCCGGGATAGGGTGCTTTAGTCAGCTTCAAATGTTTAGTCAGTTATTTACATTTATGCAACTTGTCATTTCATCATTATCCAAGATTGTCTGCACCATTCCTTATTTGATTCATTGCTTTACTATTAAGAGGAAGGTGTAAACAAAAGTATGAGATGGAATAAGGAGAAGGTGTTTTGTTTTTCCTTTGCTTTTACATTTATTCACTGTTAAGAAACGTAATACTGAATAAGGACTTTGTTTAATGGGTGTGTTTGGCCCCTTGTCCATGTCAGACATGAGCTCCCATTGTTCTTTATTTACTTGAGTTGCTTTAAAAAAAAAAAAAAGGCTTTCCTACACATACTGACCAAAGGTTCATGAGCTCTGTTACCAAGTGACCCCATCTCTCTCTGTAATTGTGTACTGTATTTTGTACTAATTTGACCTTAGCTCGCCTAAGCTCCTTCACTCGGTGCTGTGTAAGAACTGTCTTTGAGCCTCGCTAGGTCAAACCTTGTCACCTGTGCCGTGGGATACTTTATTTAAAACATTGATTTGATTTTTTTTTTTTTTTTCTTTTTGATGTTTTTGGGGCGGGCGGGTGTGTTGGCGGGTGGGGATTCATAAGGGGGAACATTGTGGTTTTGCACTTTTTATAATGTCCACGACACACATGTGACTTGTTCCCGGATACCCTGGCATTTTATTTGCTTCATTAGATAACAAAATAAAATGTTTTAAAGAACTTCTGTCTTTTTTGTTTGTTTTGTTTTATAAAGTTCATCTCACACTGTAGCTCGCGTCCCTGCCCAGAAGGATGATCAGAGCAGTTAAGGAGCCCCGCTGGATCAGATGGTTGTTACTGTACCATGAAATTACAGCAGCAGAAGGTCAAATTTAGCCTGGGACCTACATACTGCATGTCCCTGCGTCACTGTTTTCTTTCTGTCTGTGCAAGAAAGACAGCAAAGACGTAACAAAAAGGCAAAGTTGGCAAAGTTTAGATTCTGACACTTAGATGATTATGGCTTTGGTTCTCAAATAAATGTCAACAAATTTCAAGTAGATGACAATAACTCTCAGAAAGCACTTTGTTCGTGGAGCATATTTGCTCCACGAACAAAAACTGTAGTTGCAGCTTAACATTAACACTATAGCACTTTGCAAACTATAATGCCCTAGTAATCCTATAACAAAATCTTACCATCTCATAAAAATATATATCCCAGTATGAAGACATTGTTAGAATTATGGGTAGTATAGTGATATTAGACATTCATTTCCCCCAAACTCTTATTTGATCACTAGAAAATGACAATAAAGCACCACAGCCACTATACATGGCTTCAAGGATATCACTGAGTCAGTCGTGACATAGTCGTGACTGAATAACATAGTCAGACATTTCTGCTGTGCGATTTCCCTCCAGAGAGGTTACTTAAGAAACAATAACACAATTTAGACGCTTGTTATCATAGTTTTTGCAGTAACTACTATACTCTGATGTTTACAGTGCTCTATTGTGGGTGCACTGCGTTACTGAATCTGCATGCCGTGCTGCTGCCAGTGAGGAAGTGCGCACACACGCACATGCACACGCACACGCACACACACACATTGCACGAGTTTTCCAGGGAGTGTTGCTGGTCGGCCAACCCGTAGCTTCCTCTCAGCAGCTGGAGCGCTTCATTGGCCAGCGCTTCTCTTTAATGAAGCGCCGCATCAACTCGCAGCAGGCAGGAGGGAGAAGCCGCGGGCGACACACCGAGCAACACTACCGCCGGGCTGTGGTGGCCGGACACCGGGTATCTGTCGACCAGAGGCAGCCGGCTCTCTCCCAGAGCTCCGTGTCGGAGAGTGAATGAGGTTGATGCTGCTCTGCTGCACCTGGAAGGACGAACGCATGGGAGAGGAGGAAGGTAAGGTGCCCGCCTGAGTCTGAGCACCACGGAGCGGCTGGTAGCTGCTGCCTGCTGCCGTCTCCAGCAAGCGGCGGGGCGTGAGATGCAGACACGGTGTAGCGCATCTTCTGCCGCTTCCTCACACAGGATGCGCCACCCAAATCCACCATAAGTAAAACACTTTTTTCCGCTTTACTTTGGGTGACATGTGGTGCCTGCATGTGAGCCAGTAAGTCTCGCTGTACCGTCGGGGTGTCTGCAGGGAGGCTGTGTCCTTGCATTGCTGCAACTGTAGCCATGTTTTCTCTCCGAGTTGAGGCACCCGTCATGTTTTGCAGTAGGTGCATGTGATCCCCGCAACACCCTTGAATTGGAAACTGGTTTATACATACACAAGTTGAAGATGCTGCATTTTTTTTTTTGCCTGTCAGCCGGTTGTATTGCAAATGCTATAAAGAGTGAGAGGTGACTGCTGCTGGCCAGATGTCCTGCAAAGTTAGTCATCAGACTGAATGCACAAAATAATATCTTCTTGATTTTGAGATGCAGCCTCTTTTGCACCACCCTCAACTTAGAAATCCTTCTTTAACCCATCCTCTGTCTACAATTCCTCCTTTGTGGTAATTACAGATTTATTAAGGAAATAAATAAGGCATAATAGCTTTTACTTGAATTCACCTCATCAGTGTGAAGAGTAAGTAATCCCTGACATATTGCATGTTCAGTGCAGATACCTCCCCTGCAGCCTGTTCTGCTTTCTACACCACAAATCCCCATGTAGAGAGTCGGTTTGATTCATGTGTTAAGTTATTCTAGCCCCAGAGGCGATGTTACCATATTCAGTGTTCAGTGTTGCCATACTGAGTGCAGGGCTTCATGGGAAACGCTCGGGCTGTAGGGCTGTCATGCCTCTGGTGGCACAGCTGCCAGTCAGGTTCAGCTGACTTCAGGAGACCTTGGTATGTGTGAGTCACATCGCATTACACTGGCTTTAGCTCATCTGCTGGAAGGTGATCGAGTGTGAGACCGTGTGTGTGTGTGTGTGTGTGTGTGATGTTAGGGTGAATGTGAAGTAGGGCGGTGGCAGGGCTGTAGTTACAGTTGATGATATGGATGTGGTATTCTGTCAATTGCCAGAAAAAGAGGTGGGTGGGAGGGTGGGGTTCCATACCTGTGACTGTGTGTGTGTGTGTGTGTGTGTGTGTGTGTGTGTGCTAGTTTGTGCACCTGTGTAAGTGTGTCTGTGTGTGTGTGTGTGTGTGTGTGCATGTTAAAAAGGAAGAAAGGTGGAGAGAGAAAGGGGGGAGGAGAGGAGGAAAAAAGAAGAGGCATTAGCACAAAGCAGACCTACCTCTAGTCAATACAGTCAATAAAACTACTACAGTAAGACTGCTCGCTCAGGCATTACAGAAACGAGCCAACCACACAACACTGCTGCCAAACACCGAAGTCGAGCCTGGTGTCGATACACACAATTATACATGTTGAAAAAATTTGTTAGGCCTAGTTCATGTTGGGAAAAAAATAAAACAGACAGGCTGTGTATGTTTTTGTGCATTTTGCTCAGTTTTCATGGTTTCTCCACAAAAATACTTCTGACTGCTGATATTTGTTCTGCAGGTGAGCTCAGGTGAAACTAGACACTTGATCTGCAGGAAGTGGAGTGAGGAAGTTGTAAATGATAATGCAGGAAGTAGGTAAACGAGGAATCAGCAGTAAAAACCATCTTTATAACCCCTTGTTCCTCTTGCAGTTACCAGTCCAGCTCATATTGGGCAGTGGATGGTGTGATGAGTTGGAAACAGCGTATCAAAATGGATCAGAAAGATGATTTGTATTCATGCCATGATTATCCCACTTCAGCACGTTGAGGTCAGCGGGTTCTTGTTTCTAGAGAAGCCAAAATGAAAGAAGGGTATGGGATGATTAATAATAGGATCTTCCCACACTTGCTTTAAAGCTCCCAGAGAACTGATTGTAACATTTCTACCGACAAGTTGTTTTTTTGTTTTACAGAAGCACCAATGCTGATCCAGTTCAGGAATCAGTGCTGATACTGGGATAAAATGGAGTATTGTTGTCAGATATTTATCCCAGACTAAGATCTCATAGCCAAAGCCCTTAGCAACGAATCAGAAGTAAAAGCAAACTGTTTCATTTTTCTACATTTTTACACCCAGGAGAAGGATTTAATATGTGTTATTTTATCCAGTTACCCCAAACTATTGGTCCAGGGTGCACACTGTTCAATGAAAACAATCCATCACTGCTGGCCAATTAATTAAAGTTTTGCACTTGGCATTTGTTTCGGCTTTGAACAAGTGAGAGCATCCCGGGTGTTTTTGCTGGAAGTTTTGACTTTTTTCTGCAACTGAGCCCAGTTTGGATCGAATGAGCACACTTCTGCTCTAATGGATGAGTGATAACATCAAACCAAATGGTGGCCATCTTTATATGGCTGATCCATTTCTTGCTGCTTACTGTCTCAGCTGATACATTGCCGCCTGTCACTCTTGATATAGTGTGATGGTGCAGTACTGTATGTTCATGTACAAATGAATTTTTGCCGTGATGATGAGGTAGCCTAATGTCTGCTATTTGTTTGCTGTCACCACCTCTTCCTACCAGATTTACATTAGCAGTTCAGTTAGGGTTCACAGTCTTGATGACACACACACACACTCACACACACACGCACACGCACACTGGTGTTCTCTATTTGATGCATTGCAGAATAAATTGTTCCAAAATAAGCCAAATTGCTTTTTCCTGAAAGTAACCCTCATTTTCCTTTATCATAAGTACCATTTTCCTCATTAGAGAATGGGGGGATTTTTTTTTTGCAGCTAATGAGGGTCATTTCATGGAAACTATTTTTAGCTGTCTGGTGTTATGGTTTATATAGCTGCAGCTTTGCTCAGTTGGCCAACGTAAGCTACAGCCTGGTGTGTTCCCCCGGCAGCAGCGGCCGCATTTCAGAAAGACTCTCAGCAGAAAGCCCAAAAATCAACCCTGTCGAAAACTATTATTTGTTTTCAGAGTTACGGGCTTTAATAGGCTTGTGTGTTCGTTTTTAGCTTGGAACAGATTGGGCTAGAATGAGTGTTGCTCTAATTCAAATTTTCTGTTGGCCATCTGTGTACACCACCTCAACTAGTTCATTGTCACAGGTTGCTGATATTTGTGTTTCCAGTCTGCCAGTAATGATGAAGGCGCGTGTCAGTGCACCAACATGCTCTCACTTGGTGTTGGTGCCGCTTCAGCTGAGCTTATCAGCTAGAGGTGCTGATTTGCCTAAGAAACCAAGTGGGGAAATGATCCCACAGACATGCAAACACAAATAATCAGCTATTGCATGTCATCAGAGCAAAGGTATTGATTACATGCATGAATTGTAAAGCCATGGAAATGAACCTGTATACGTGCGCCCTTTGGTTTCTGTCTCATACCTAACTTTTTTCATTTTACCCCTCTCGTTTTGTGTCCTGCAGCTGGCGGAAGCTTGCCCGTTTGTGCGGGATGCAGACAGAGGATCTATGATGAGCAGTACCTCCAGGCCCTCAACACCGACTGGCACACCATCTGCTTCAGGTACCGTCAACCACCAAGGGACCCCACGCCAAATTTAAGGTGGCTTGGTTAAAGTTAGCCTCTCCTTTCCAGATTGCATCACATGCAGGTCATCTAAAATATTTATTTCATCTTGAATTAAAAAAATAAAATAAAATAAAAACGACAGCAGCTTTATAATGCTAGTGAGGAAGATGAAGCTAACTTTCACCAACATTACAATTTAAACATAAAACTCATGAATAGCTGCTGCAAAGTGCACACACACATTTAAAGGGTGGCGGTGGATTTTACTAGTTAAAATGGGTGAATGAATGGGTGACTGTGGTTTGGGTGTTAGCTGCATGTAAATCCTGTTACCTCGGTGGACACTGCACCTTTTTACGCCTTGACGTTGAAAAGCATTGCCTACGGTTGTTTTCAGCATTTACCAGGAGCTCACTACCTTTGTATTTACGTTCCCTTGAATGATTAACCTTGAATTCCAGCCTGCTGCATATCAACATGACCACATTTGAGACTTGATGTGGTCTTGTCAGGATCTCCCTGTGGAGAGGAGATAGGAGGTGAAGGTACGGTACCGAGTCGGGGCAAAGCCTCTCAAAGTCGAGGTGTTGGTGAACGGGGGCCTTTGAACTTGTTTGTGCACTTGTCCTCCCCCTTGAAAACGCTCTTTTAACTGTCTTTTTGATGTTCCGGTAACATGAGAAACTGCCTCGCCACGTCCTCTTCCTCCTCCCTCTATCTGCCATTTCTGGAAAAAGGGACAATAAGATGGTGACAAATGAGAACAGACTCCCTTTGTTTTTTTTGTCTGTGTGGAAATGTTTTCTCCCCCCCCTCTTGTGGGAAAATCTCTCTTAATTGGTCCTCTCCTTGTTTCCCATCAGTCTTTGCGTTTGGCCGGTGTTTATTGGTGGCTGTATGAGGAAAAACACACCAGACATGAGAGCTGAACAGATAGAGCTTTAGAGATTTGAACCTCTGAACCTAGACACGCCCAACAGAGCTCAAGCTTCTTTCAGGTTTGTTTGGGTTTGAGTAGGAACCATACCCATAAGTACTGTTAAAATACCTCTATTATTATACTTAAGATTACAGTATTGTTATCAGTTTCAGACTTTGTCAAGTTTCAGCCCGCAGAACACGTTATCACTTGACTTCAGTTCAGATTTGGACTGAAGAGCTCTGGCCATTGTTGTGTGTTACAGCACATGGTGCTCGACTGTGACCAGACCAGACGAGTAAACTTCACACAGTCCAGAGGATTTTCATTGTCATTTGTCGGCATATTGCAGGTGAAAACCAAATCATCTTGCAGTCAAAGTCCAATGGATATGGACGTCGAAGACACCAAAACACATTTCTAGACTCCTCAAAGGAAGCCAGTTGACTCTCTCCTCGATCTGCTGTCTGTCTCGGCTTAAAGCTGCAATAATCTGTGTTTGGCCTGGAGACTGTAACTGTAGTCCAACCTAACTGTCAGTGCGACGTCCACCCCATTCAGTCAAGTTCACACTCCCACACTTGTCACTCATCTGTATGAGCTGAAACAGCATCTAGCCCTGAGGCGGAGGAACCAGCATCCGCAGAAGACCACCGACGCAGAACAAGTGGATGGCAAACGCAGTCTGCCATTTAAAGAAACATAGACAATTTTAGTTTATAAACCCACGTTCGCCCTTGTTTTTGAAATCAGTCCTCTCTGCTGTGCATTTATCTTTTCTGTTTTCTAGTATCCTACCCCCTTCCTCCATCTTTGTTCTTGACTTGATGACTATGCCCAAAAATGTCCCGAACATCGCTGAAAAGTCAGTTTGAGACAACCTTGGGATTTTGGAAGTTATCCAAATTGAAACAGACTTACAAAGGCACACGATCCATTTCAATCAGGAGAGTCAGGTGAAAGGGCAAGATATGGTTTATTACAGTAGATAAATTAGTCCAGACACTGGTGGTGAAGGTGGCTGATGAGCATCTCGTGAGGCATGAGGAGGGATGTGTGAACGGCAGCAGACAGCACTGAAGGCACTGAGAGAAACTGAGCTTTTACAAAAGCCAGCAGCAAGATGATAGGCTCACAAGGGAGGAGTGTTGCTATGCTGTTGGACAGACGTGACCAAACAACGTGAACCACTGATCTTGCTCGATCGACAGCCCCAGACATTAGCTGCAAGGGAGAGTTATGAATGAGCGTGTGTGAGAGAGGAATAGGCAGGATAACATATACCTAAAGCCTGCGCAGGAGCATAAGATAGTCCTCTGCCTGAACTTTCGCTCGAGCTCCATATGCAGCATGCCTGCTCGATGAAAGCAGATTGGGCTATGCAGTGAGACATTTGAGCTCACACAGCTGCCTTACCCGTGTAGAGGTACATACGCTGCGCTCCACATCACACTTACATTCAGGTCTGTATCTAATCTCTGTTCAAGTGCACACGCTCCAGCTTTAGGTACACTAGCGGTATGTGCTTATTGGACAAAATGCTCCCGTGAGGCCACAGGACCAGCAGCTCCAACTCATCCAGAATATTGAAAGGTATTATCTGACGTTGACTAGAATTTGAAAGTCGCCAGTGCATTGCCTTTCAGAGTCTGCAGGGGTTTTTTCCGATAACATTTGAGTCCTGTTGTGCTGTTTGCAGTGGCACGAAGGTACAACAGCAAAACGTCTTCCCAGCTCAGCTCCTCTGTGAAAGTCAATTTGAGTTTCAGGACCAAATTCGGTCTCTCAATCAACCAAAAGCAACTGTAGTTACTTTGGTTAAGCTCCTATTGGCAGGAATTAGCCGGCGTTGAGATCTAGCAATCGACCGGGAGTGGCCATAATGATCAACGCTTCCACAGCGGCCAGTGTGCTCGGTTTTACTTTCCGAAAGCTTTGTATGTTGAAGAATGGGCAGGTTTATGTTTCAGTCTCGGGCACTTTATCCTGTGCATTAGGTTGAGTGCAGTCCATCTCTTACACGTCACACTGCAGCATAACTATAGATTGATATGATTAGCAAAGTGCATTTTGCAGAACAGCTGGTCTGCATGTGCCTCAGTCAGGAGTCTCCACACAATGTCCTTTATTTCTTCTCAGTTAATTCACAATAGTGTGTATATACTGCACCGTTTCACCATTATAACACACTGTCAGCTGGCCCAAGTGTGTGTGTGTGTGTGCGCCTGTGTGCATGTGTGTTGTTTGCAATGCTTCCCAATTTGTATGTGTGTGGGTGGTGAGACTGCATGCGTCACATTGTGAAACAAAGCTATTCAAATTTTTTAGCCCTTTTGCCTCAACCAAACCAGTCTGTTGTTTTCTCAGAAATCCACTGAGGCTCTCGTTAGCCTAAAAATCTCACAATAATCCCCCAAAGAACTTTTTCCTTTCTCTCTTTCCTTTTTTTTTTCTTCATTCTCACAGCTCGGTTGGGGTGCAGACAGAGAGCCGTCTCCACTCCACTGAAACCTGTGATAATGATACACACTGATCACGGCGGTCTGTTCTCTACCAGTCAGCTCTCGTCTCTGTTTCTCTGTCCACTCCAGAGATTCAAACGTTTTTCCAGAGATTGAGGTATTTAACTGTTCAAATTAAAATCCAGCTGCTCAAATCCCCCTTAAGTGCTCTCTGTTATTCTCTTGCCGTCTTCCGCGGAGAGCTCAGATTATCAAACTTATCCTCATGTGTCCCGGGCAGACTTTAAAACACTGATGTTCGGGCGTGAATGGAGATATGAATAAGATCGCTTGCTCGTTACATAGATAGAGACCGTCACCTCCTGTTTTTTATGGCTGGATGCAGCTGAGCACATGGATGAGAATGGATTCCCAGATGGCTCAGACATACAGGCTAATGGCCGTCAGTCCTATCAGCACACCACAATGCAATCTGAGACTTCCGCAGTGGCATCTGCCATGCTAGGAAGTAGACATGTCACAAGAATCAGTACTTAACTAAGTCAATACCAAAATTCTGAAATCAATACCAGCGTGATTAATAGTATCCGTAGCACTGATGCATTAATGTTCATATTCTAATGCAGCCTTTTTTTGTTTACTTACTGTTAGGGAGTTGTTCCTCATCCAATGTGAGGGTCTAAGGACAGAGGATGTTGTATTTTTCTGTAAAGCCCTTTGAGACAAATTTGTATTTGTGATTCTGGGCTATACAAATAAATAAAATTGAAATTGAATTGAAATTAAATTACTGTTACTGTTACTGTTTATACACAATTTTAACGGAAAGATGTATGTTCTGCATGGGATTTCTGTTTTTACCGTGATATCAAATCAGGTGTCGAGAATCGTGGAATCAGCGTCCGGCCACAAACTCAAAAACGGAAACAACAGCACAACGGGGTAGATTTTCCTCACGAAAAGCGGCAAATTTTGTGCACCGACATGCTCGCTCATTCTGACCATCGCACTTGCTGCTGCGTGTTTAACTTCAGCACCTTCATACCGTGTCGTATGGTGCATTTGAGTTTGCTGATGGAAGACAGATGGCTGATCCAATCAACAGTGGAAACCAAATCAAAGCTTGGCTGTGCAAGGCTTGCTTAAATGAAAATTTGAATTTTTAGTTAACATCTAAAAACACAAATATGTAGCCCGAAATATGTTTTAGTGGAATTTATTTCACTTTACCACAAAAAAGCAATGATATCAGTAATATCTTTGTCGTTCTTCATTGTGTGCAGCTGTCCTCGTAAGTACAAGCCAAAATGGTTCTGAACCAACAAAACAACGCCAAGCAGATTTTTTTTTTTTTCAGGATACGTGTTCTCCAGCTTGTCAACCCACTCATGTCGTCGTGTTTTTTGACGCAAGGCAACATGCGACGCCGCCGCAGCAAACACATGAACACGCACCGGTAGTTCTCATTAGCACCGACGAGCTCATTAAGATGAACAGGAGAAGTTATTTACTTTGAAAATGGGGCGTTTTTTTTTTTTTTTTTTTTTTTTTTTTTTTTTTAGTCTGTTCCAGATATTATTAATAAGACATCGTTTTTGATGCTGCTGTTTGTGGTGCTGTTATGTAACATCACCCCCCCACCCTCCCTCCCTTCCTGTTTTCTCTCTCGCTCACCTTGTTTCTAAAGCTCAGGCTGCAGATCAAACAACTCCCCGCAGACAGAGGAGTTCTCCTGAAATGATTATCTTGCTGTTGTATGTCATTTCAAGCATTCAGCTCCACTGGAAATCAGCACGCTTTTGCTCTTTAGACTTACTGACTGTGTAGATTTTCACGTTATAACATTTGGTTCTTCTTTGCCAGTTTAGTTAGGTCGTAAATATGATTTTTGAGCTCTTGATGGTGATGCTGTTTTGTCTGTTGGTCGTCAAAGGTTTTCTCCTCTTGCCTGACGTCTCTGAGGCAGGTAGTGTCCAGCTGCACGTCACCGGCTCTTCACTTCACTTTGCTAATCAGACGTGGCTGGCAGATTGGCTGTCGCAGCGTGGAAAACTGGCCTCACCGCTCAGTCTGGCTTTGATTTCCACTAGCTGGACCTCTGAATAGGAAATCTGAGGAGGGTATCTGGGACACCGGGGAGAGGCCTCAATGGCTGTGCGCTTTGTGTGTGTATGCGTGTGTGTGTGTGTGTGTGTGTGTGTGTGTGTGTGTGTGTGTGTGTGTCTGCTGTATGCGAGTGTACAGATGGACCAGCGATGAGGGAGGGAGTCACATCTGGCTGCTGCACCGTGGATGAAAGATTGCAATTGGTCTCAGTGGAGAGGCTCTTGTTAAGTGTGTGTGCTTGTGTATGTATGTGTGTGCAACCAATTTCCATCTTTATGCATGTGGCTTTTCTAGTGCACAGGCTAAAAGTGCATGCACAACATTACATCATTTTTTTGTCATTAGGTGTGACGTGTCAGAGAGCTCAGCCTGTTTCCATGTGTAGCTCATTCGGCCCTGACTGCTGTGCCAGTTCCCTCAGACTCCTTTGAGAAGTCAGATGTCAGCTTCCCACTGCCGCCCGCTGTACAGCTTCACACAGCCACACAGCAGAACTGTTGAACTAATGGCAGCAAAGCCATTTGATCTGGTGTCACATCTAAAAGCCACTGTTGTTTCTTTCTTTTCTTTTTTTTTATTTTGCTAGAAATCATCGCTCTGTCCGCTGTTTCTTTTCAGAACACACCATGTCTAGAATATAGGGGAGATTGTTTTCTGACCCAGATCCAGCTCCTTGGTGAGGGAAGGATTGTCGTGGAAAAAGGAGGATTTATCTTTGCTAGTTCGGCTTTGGTAGTCAGACAAGACTTCCCGTGGAAAATTGCCTGTGCTCCCAGCCCCCAGCCAGTGGCACTGGGGAAGGGGAGCTTTAATCAGAGCCAAAAATGTCTCAAACAAAACAGTCCAACTGCAGAGCTCTGTCTTGTGACAGTAGATTACCTCAATGAAAAGGAAATGGAGATGAAAAAAACAAGAGGGAAATGACAAATGAAAGTGCAGAGAGTGTTATTTGGGGACTGGAGGGAGTCCCTGGGGTACAGGACAAAAAAAACTGTTCTGCAGAAAATACCCGCTACAGCAAGCTCTAAGCTTCATGGGAAAATGCTTCAGCGCTCTCACTGAAAACTGCTTTCCCATTGGTTGCTTTTTTTTTCTCTGAGTTGCAGCTTGAAGCCCGGCCCATGTGTCCCACTGTTTAACTTGGAGGCCACAAAGAAGTCTGGCTGTTTTCTGCCCATTATGGATGTAGCCTGGCCACTTATTCACTGCCACTACTGACTACTAAATTAAGGTCTGGATGATACAAAGAACTGATCGATTACATTATTAAACACTAGGCCTCGGCCATGTGTTTTGCATCTTTCAGCAAACAAGCATTTTTTTTTTTGTTAGAGATCTGACATTCTGCTGTGTGGAAAAAAACAACAACAGAAAATTTTGTTGTTTTTTATCTTTGGTAGGTTCCATTTTCTCTTGAGATTTTGAACTAATAACCTTTTTAGATAAATGTATCAGTTTTGCTGCTCTGTTGCCAAATTGATCCAACAGAATTGTGATTTGACTCCCAGTTACTGACAAACTTTGGGAAAAAAGTTTAAATTTGCTCTTCTAAATATATTATGGGTTTGACAGGTCCTTCTTTGGATAAAACCTCTATTGTACAGGAGATGATGTGTTTTACATCACATTATACTGTGTTCAGAATAAACAGAGGAACTGGATAGGCAATAGGACCAGAAACAGCTGCATGGCTGAACAGAAAAAAAAAAAAGTTGCACAAGCAGAAACTCAAAATCAGAACTTCATCAGCAGGAAAGCCAAAGAAAAAGACATCCCTGCCCTGGTGAATGGGTGCTTGCAAAGTGATCCCTGAGAAGAGCAGCATAAAAACATGAGAAATGACTGATCAGATGTTGCCAGGATTTGGAAACACTGGGGCGCTTACCAAACACCTTATTGTAAGAGGTATCATCCTAATATCCAGCACTAATAAAGGTTGTGGTGCCTCCTGACTTTCCTCTCAGTGCTTGTGCAGAACTCCGTCTTTCAACTCTGAATTTCCACGCAGAAACTACTAAGGTTATTTCATCGACCCCAATTCCTCCCACCTCTTCTCTCAGGGAGATGTTTTCTCCTCCCGTCACTCCTGCAGAACAGAAGTGTGTTTCTCTGAGTCCTGATAGTTTGCCAGCTGCACAGAACAATGTTTCAGTGTCTCTGAAAAGGTTGTGAGGACTTGGACCACAGACTCTAGATGCTACTCGATAGAGGAGTTCCCGTCAGGGAGCTCCTGGGTGAATTTTATTGCCTTCGTACAAAGGGTCATGTTGAAATAAGACTTGACATTACCATGCAGCCACCGGGTGCAGGAACAAGGGCTGGGATATGTAGACTTAAATAATATACGATATTTCATGATAATTTGCGGTAACAATATTTAGGGCAATAACTACAGTGTTTCCCACACAATGACAGTGTACAGCAGGGGGAGTAATAGTTGAAAAAAATACATTAGCATTGTTTAACCATCTTGATTCTAGTTAATCCTCCACCTTAATTTATTGTTTTTACTCTATTTTACCCTACTCATCTTGCTGCCCCCCCAAACCGGAAAACACAACTGAAAAACACAACCTGAGTCCTCAAGTTTTTTCACCTGCGATTCCATTTTCACAACAGCCAGGTGAGCTGCGGTGGTTGTTAATGACAGTTGAAAGGAACATGGCACTGATTGACACTTCCTTTGTCCAATAATCTGTCGTGGCGAGGCGTTTAAGGTGCCGTGAACACATCGGGTTTTGATACCCACTTCTACTAATGGCAAGTTTCAGACTCTGGGCCCTATCTTGTGCCACCCGCTATCCGCTGCCACTACCCGCTACCCGCAAATTGCGGATTTAGGAGCTTCCGCTATCCCTAAACGGTATCTTGCGCCACCCGCTACCCGCTATCCTTATGCCGACTCCGTCATTTGCGCCTGGAGGTGTGTTCGTGGGCGTGTTTCATGCGCTATCCCTAAGGTTGCTATCTTGCGCACACACTTTAGGGATAGCGGATATCCGCTATCCCTAAAGTTTGGGCTGTTACGAGAGCGCGCCCAGGCGGCTTCAATGCGCGCCCCGACGGAGCCTCACCACGCACACGGTTGGACTGATACCGGGACGCCGCCGGAATGGACTGAGTATATTACTCATATAGACTGTTTAGAGGAAAGACTATTTTAATTGGACACTTACGCCAGCACGTTTTATTGTTTTATCATAAGCCAGCAGCTGTGCTATATTTTTATTTTAAATATTTTATTTGCCCAATCTACCTTGTCAATAAATTAGTTTACACATAGTTCCACCTCTGCCTCTTGTGTGTGTGTGGTGTGGCCCGGGGATTTTACTCAATCAGTACAACCTTGTGACACGTCCACTTGGACACATGTGGCTCCACCTCCCGAATTAACTCGCCTATAATATAATATATCATATGTATATATATATATAAAGCCAACTTGCTTTAGCCTCAGTAGAAGCCCTGAGAAAATCTACCTCCCTCTCTCCATCGCGGGTTTAGGATTTAGGATTTAGGATAGCGCATCCTGCCCTTAAAGGCAATGGCACCTGGCACACTGATTGGTTTAACTGGCATAACGCCCAAAACACGCCTATTCATAATATAGCGGGTAGCGGAGGTGTTTTGCGGATAGCGGGAGGTGCACAAGATAGCAACTTTTACGGGGGAACGCCTCTTCCTAAATCCTAAATCCGCAAATAGCGGGTTTAGGGAGTCTGGCGCAAGATAGGGCCCTGTGTGTCTGGGCAAACCTAAGTGCCAGATACGTACATGTTGATGCTGACCACAAAGGGGGGCTGAGAGTGATGTGAAAGTAATGGCACTAATGGGAAACCCTGAGCAGATTTAATTATATTTGGGTGACCGTTAAAATACGCAGGAGGTGTGGAGAACACCGAACTGACTCCCGCTCAGAGTGTTGTTATGGTGAGAGACGCTGTAGGCTGTGCGGTAGGGCATGCAAACGCGTCAACATGTCATCATGCTGCTGTATTGTAAATATCATGATATGACACTTTTTTGCGTGTACAAATTTAATCCTGTGTTACCATGAACGATATGACATGGCACAGCCCCGTTAGGAAGGTGTGTAGTGCCTCTTACAAGCGGATTTTTGATCAGTGTGAGGCTCCAGTGGAGAGCAATACTTTGCACGTCATATATTTATCCCTTCCATTTGTCATTTTTTAATTAAAAAATCAAACAATCTAATCTGAATCACCAGCATACTTTATCTTGTGAGCATCCTGTTATTTCTCTGAATATCACCCATATCCTTAATTTCATCAATTACATATCCTTTTTATTATAGCCACATTAAAAACAAAACAGCTAAAGGGACGTACATGAAACAGAAAAAAGGATCAGGGAAAACAATAAAAAGTCAGCTCTTTATGCTGCTCCGGTAAATATTATAGTCATCGTCTCTGTGTGTAGTTACTTTCTCTCTTCTCTTGACACTGCTGGACTCTGCTGCAGTCTCTCTGCAGTACATTGCAGTTTCCTCTTGTTCCCAGTCTAACAGCCTCTGTTTGACTGCGCCCCACCAGCCGCCCCCAGGGCTCTACAAACGCCGGTGCTTTGTCAGCAGTCGACAACAATCACTATTTGTGTACTTACTACAGGTTGTAGTTCACATCCAGCTCACATTTAAAAACGTGCAGATTGTAAACATGCCTTCTGATAATACACAGGGGTCCAGTGTGCGTGTGTGTGTGTGTGTGTGTGTGTGTGTGCACCTTGAGATATAATAAATACACAGCTGTTACTAAAAGCACTACAGAAATGTGTACAGTTTGGGCAAGGCAGCTCAAGGACGAGCTGACACACAAAGTGGAGCTCTTCCTCTGCTTTCATGCACAATCGGATGTGAGATTTCTCCTCTGATTTCTCGTCCGTTCCTGCTACACCCTGACTCATGTCTGCAGTGAGAACATTACAGCCGCAGCTCTGAGAAAAATACCATGCTGGTGTTTTTTTTGCACCATTATGAGAATACAGAGCATTTTAGGAAAGATAAAGCATACAAAAGGTTACTAAACTGCAGCTGTCGTCACCCTGCTGGTGAGGTCGATGAAGCCCTATTGGTCAGAGCTGCTTGTGGACCGGATTTTGCTTCCTGGTTCTGTGGTACGGTCGAGATTGGCTCAGCAACAGACGAGCCTCAGTGACTCAGCAGTTTTCTACCTGCATCCAAACTTTGCTTAGTAACAGAGGCTGCATGCCAGGAGGGGGGGAGGACAGACAGGCAAGGGCTCATCCAAAAAAAGAAGGATTCACAGTGCCAGGGATTATTTACTGAGGTGGGACAGTCAATATGCTAGCTGATAATTCTTAGCCAGTGGATGACATTGAAATACTACAGCGCTGACTGAACGAAATCCACAAATGATGTAAAAGAGTGAAATCGTTCAGGGTTTCCTAAGGAATGTAGTTAGTAAGCAAGGATGGGCCAGCAGAACTGTTTAGAGGGGAACGAACAGCTTATCTGTATGCTGGACGAGCACATCTGAAATAAGTATGAAAAGAGTTCCCTATTGAATATATAAGAAACTGTGTCATTCAACACATACGCACGTGCTGTCATGTTTCTGGTGCAATTTCAGCCACTGAGATTGAGATTGGCATTGAGATTGAGAGCATCCCTCCAGATTTTGCAGAAGTATTGCTCAGTTTTCAGGTAGTGGTTCAGCTCTCAGCCGCACCTCACTTCTCTCTGTGCCTGTGTTTGGATCACAGTGTGTCCCAGTGTTGGATGTTTGCTGCTGACATGTGATACGGTTGATTTGTCTGTATTCTGGCTTCTCAGCGTCTCATTGTACAGAGGTTACCAGGGTCATTAAATAGTCCTAAATCTGAATTTATGGCATCTTAATTTCAGAAAAAAACATTTAATGTAATTGTATTTATCCATCTAATCTTCTCCAAATGAGTCATGCTCTGCATGACTCATACTTTATCCCCAATACTTCTGAAAAGAAAAATCTGAAAGAGAAAAGATGATTTTTGTCATTTGATTGAAATTTGGTCTTAGAAAGCATTCAATTTAACCCTCTAGTACCTGTAGATGCTCTGGTTGCACCTTAACTGGAGAGATACCTTTTGCTCTGAAAAGAATGGCACAGTCAATTTAGCAGATCATGTTAGATAAAAGAAAAGATGCCATCTCTATTTAACCTGCCTCCTGATTGGCTGAGTATGATTCTGCAGCATCCTACCAAACTGAAACACCCCAGGCATCCTGAGAAGAGTTTGGTAAATTAAATTAGTTGAAGGGAGATAAAAGTGTTTAATAGATAATGGGTGGAAAAATTAGTTTCTCTGCTGCCAGCACTTTAAATTGTGTCAGATATCATAGGAAGCAGGCAGTGCACTATAGAGGTTCACTACAGAGGCAGGGGACCGGGTACAGGTCAGAGAGCGAAGTGAAACGCGGCACAAGGTTAAAAAGAAGAAATAAGCTGCTGAAGCGGTGGGAGGAGGGACGGGACGGGGAACTGTGATGTCGCAGGGTCACGTCTGCTCCCAAAGGAAGAGCAGAGGACAGGAAATAGATGATAAAGAAGCATGACCCCACTGTGCAGCTGCACCGTGAGAGAGAGACAGAGAGAGAGAGAAAGAGAGAGATACAGGGTGAGAGAGACACAGAGAGAGAGAGAGAGAGAGAGAGAGAGATACATGGTGAGAGAGACACACAGAGAGAGAGAGAGAGAGAGAGAGAGACAGAGAGAGAGACAGGGTGAGAGAGACACAGAGAGAGAGACAGGGTGAGAGAGAGTGTCACTCATGGTTGTGACGGTGAGGCAGGGGAGCGGTTGAGGTCTGCGCTGTGCCAGTTGAACTTCAGAGCCGCTAACATGAGTCTGCTTCCTGACTGTCACAACACGGGCTTCTCCCTCACAGACAGAATGTCACGAAAGGACCAGCGCTGCAGGAATCGCCTCAGACGCAGAAAGTAAGTGGACTGGTGAAGTTATGTGTTTGGATGCGAGACGATATCACAGGTAACAGTGTGTTAGGGCGAGTGAACTCACACTGATTGAACTTACACTGAACTGAACTTACAAACAGCCTTGTTGCTTTGATTTGTGAAGCATATCCATCTTAAAAAGTCATTACAGGCATTTTTAACTAAAACAAACTGGACCCGGACAAGAGTTGCAGGTGTTGTATGTGCTTGTTTGTTAATGGAGAAGTTGAGTGCCTACAAAGCGGCGACACCGATGCTGTGCTGTGTGTGTTGATGCTCACAGTCAAGTGGTTTGGTTTCACTTCCTTTCTTGTTGTTTTCACAAAGTGTCACGCTCAGATAATGACATTTATAGTAGTTGTGTGACAGACAATGACCACATTCATTTAGTGTGTAAAAAGGAGTTAAAGGTTAATGTTAATGTTAAGTTATTGCCCTCATCCAAGTCTTTGTTCAGTAGTATGTCTTTCAGAAGGATGTGCTTTAACGGTTCATGCTGTGGTTTGTGTTTACATTGTGTACTCATTTCTCCAAGTTGTATACCACTTCCCCAACAATGTGTGGAGTGTAACGCACATCGGGACAGGGCGCCGTGTCCATCACAGCGTCTCTCCTTTGCTCCGTATGTGGCACAAATTTTTCACAGGCCGAGGGCAGAACTTAGTATCATTAATTGTCTTTCAGTAGAAACACATGACGGTGAAATGGGGATTTTGAGATGATGTGATGCACAGTTCTGCTGTCTAAAACGACAACAAGCGGATTTTTGTGCAACATCACACCTAACATTACCTTTGCATTCATGAGTCTTAAATCAATGTTTGTTGACAGAAATAAGAAAAAAAAAAACATGAAGAAAATGGTTAGTGTGTTGATTTGAAATGTTCTGTCCAGCTCCATGTGACTGCACTGGTCTAGTCCACGCCTCATACTGATGTTCACATTTACATTTATTCTTGGCACACTGTGAAGATAAAAGAAATAGTTTGAAACACAAAGCTTAAAAATACCATAAACAAGTAGCTAGTGTCTCTGTTTATGATGTATGTTTATTTTTCCACTTTGATGGTGCGAGCCCAGATGTAAAAATGGTACTGAACTTCTTGTCTCAGTTTGGGTAAGGCGGAAAAAGGGTATTTTGCCTAAAATGTTGGGGTATTTTTTATTTATTTATTTTTTAATTCTGAAGCAATTCACACCACCATTGATATAATGGCTGTTGAAACACACAAGTAGAAGGTTCATAACAACAAATGTTTCCATAAACCTCACATCACACTTCATTTCTCTTATTTCTTTATAAAACAAAGCTTATATAATAGTATAAAGCAAAGAAACCAGTCATTTACTGCCACTTTGTAGCACATACCGGACTTTTTCAAAACCTGCCCTACACAAGTGTCAGTTCAATTCAGTTTTATTTATATAGCGTCAAATCATAACAGAAGTTATCTCAAGGCAATTTACAGAGACTCAACAAATTTTGCTCATCCAGTGAAGCAAAATCTCCCCCATGAGCAAGCTCATGACGACGGCGGTGAAGGAAAAAAACTTTTACGGGAAAACAACCCCGAGCAGACCCGGCTCTGGGTGGGCGGCCATCTGCCTCGACCAGTTTGGTAAAAGTACGCGTGTATAGCGTGCACACCTCAGGCGTGACTCGGTGCTCTTGTCTCTGGATGGATGCAAACGAGAGCTGGTTGACATAAAGAGGCAGGATAAAGACTGCAGGAGGCTCACAGCATCGCAGCAGCTCCTCTCCACTGACTGACTCTAAGCTGATTCTTTGTGTTGTGTGTGTGTGTGTGTGTGTGTGTGTGTGTGTGTGTGTGTGTGTGTGTGTGTGTGTGTGTGTGTGTGAGGGAACAGATAAGCACGTTCTCCAGTACAGCCAGGCTGCCATAGAGGAAACTTGTTAGTTTTCGCTATCACATAACGTCTGGTTTATCCTCCATAATTCCAAAGAACCCACTGGGAAAGTGTGGGCGCTCGTTTCCTGCTGTGTGCATTGAGATATTTTTAGGTTTTATAGTAGTTTTGCACAATTGTGTTCACATACTTTATATATGCAGTACATGAATGGTGGCGACAGCAGTCAACACTAGAGGAACGAGATCATATATCAAAATTCGATGTTTCGCAATGCAAAAATGTGACAATGTATCGTTGGGGCAGAAAAATAAATTGTGATATGAGTTACATTTTATCCTGCAGTAATCACAAGACTCGTAAATTGTATTATTTGTACTTTGTAATGACAGCATATTAGTATTATTTGAATTCGAGCATGCCAGTAGCATCGTTAGAAAGATGTGTGGCTCAGAAATAAACGCACAGTCATACTTAATTTACAACATCATACGGTTGTATTGAATCGTAAACCTAATGGCGCATATCAGATCATGACATAATCGTTTCATCATTTCTAACTGGAGGTCCCTCTCTCTTTTCTCATTTAATATTTAGTAGAAAAAATGTGTACTTTTCAAATAAGAAGAAAATACAGTCATTTATGCAGGGAGCAGAGAGGAGCCCACACATGTTGAGACACACTTATTTGGCTGGACGTCAATGAAACTCCCGCAAAGTTGAAGCTGGATCCCGCTGTCAACGTCCACTTCTTTCTTGTGGCACCACCTCGTGTGTGTGTAGGTGTTTACATGACATTTCAGCTTGAGGATGTGAAACACCGCAACTTGGAGAACCTTAAAACATATATCTGATTTCTTGTCCACAGTGGTGTGTTTTATGTTCCCTATGCAAGATAATGGGGTCCCCTCCTCTTTCTGTTCTTCATCACCTCCTCCTCTTCCTTCCTCAGTTTGTCCTTCAGCTGGGCTCAGGATTCACATCGCATCGATCCTCTCCTTGATGGTTTGGTCACCTGACCACGTTGCCTTGAGCATGCATTGAATTTTCATGTTCCAGCTACTAAATGATCCACTCAGGATGTGACCGCCTGTAGTGTTGTTTTATTTATTCATTTATTTATTTTAAAGAGAAAAAAAGCACTGCTAAGAGCACTTTCTGTGCTGGTGGATCGAGTGACATGGACCGCACACTGATTCTACTGGTTAGCTACTTTGTTTCTCATTTTGCTCGGGGTCTGTTATCTGTAAACGTCACTCAGCATGGCGAGGAAGAGGCTGCTAGGTGAAGTGTTTTACGGCTTTAAGGGCGGACCCGCTTAAGTGTTAGCACACTTACAGTACAGAATATTGCCAGCAATCTCCCGTTGTGGCTTGGGGTTACAGTCGCTATCTTTCAGGGAAACATGTCATACGGCTCAGCTTTTTCACTTTCTACCAGCATGAATGAGGAATCAGAAGAAAATAGACCGAAACTACCGAAACTCTATTATAGTCTTTTGATCATCTATCTATCAATCTATATTTATTTATGGTAAGATGGTTATTTATGGTAAGAGTACAACAATTAACGTTAGTTAACTTTAGTTAATGGCGTAATGGATAATTAACTGTTAGTTAATGAATGGCATTTACTAATGTTAATAATATCTACAATATCCCTTAAATAACATATAAATTAATACCTTAGCATGAACAGCATTAGCACATGATTCTTAGACACATTAGTTAACGGTTAGTTAACTGTTACTTAATGTTTATTACCTGTTACTTAGTGTTTATTATGGCATTAACTAACGTTAATTGTTGTACTCTTATTGTAAAGTGTTACCTTATTTATTAATTTAATTTTTACATGTGAAATATTTTGATGGTTTATAAATGGCTTAGTGTAAACTTGCTGAGTGAGGACTTAAATCTGTGCTATGCAAAATTGCTAGCGTATACGTGCTTATGCATGTTTTTTGTTTTGCCAGTCGAGTCTAAACTTATCCCTCACCAATTTTGCGGAGAACACATTTAAGTTGTTACAAAATATTTATAAATATTTTTCACCCATGATATAAATCAGAGACGTGGCAGCGTTGAATACATTGCAGTCTGCTTATAACTGGCCCTAGTTTCAGAGTGTGTTAGAAATAGATGTTACACAGTGCTTCACCATGACAAAGGCAAGCCTCATAATGTTGCGTATCTGTTTTATTTAATTCTACTTTTAGCACATAGTAAGATCTCATCCATACTGGAGAACTGGGTGGTAGAGCTGGGATCCAGACAGCCACAGCTGTTTCCTCTATGAATCGGGGCTGAAGCTCATCATTCTTGTCAAAAGTTTCCACGGTGTCACCTGGACTTGGAGCTCAGGGTGAACTCGGCCGTCTTTGAAATGATTATTATTCCTCTTTTAGACTCATCCAATGCCACTCTGCAGTGTCTGTGTTTCTCTCTCCTCCATAACGTTTCAAGGTCGACACCTGATGATAACACAGGCAAAGTGGAAAAAAGGCGTAATTTTGTGTGTGGGTGCTCTTTGATTAAACACCCACTCCTAATCTTTAACCTTTGACAGGCACTGCAACGGTTTAACTATGCTTTGAAAAATTCATTTTTATTGCACATATCAGAACAGGTAGCGCTAGACTTAAAACCCTGCATTTGATAAAAAAAAAAAAAAAAAAAAAAAAAAAAAAGAGGGCAAGATTAACGTCCACATTGTTCCGCTCTGTTTTGTGGGATCTGCCCCTTTATTTTCTGTGTTCGACCTTTATATTTTCAGCCATCTGGATTCAGACATGTTAATATGCTGTCTGGTGAAGTCGCCTTAATTTAAGTTGATTTATGGAGTGCTAAGCTAAGGGTCTTCCTTGTATAGACAAAGTAATAGACAAGTATAATGAAGCAGCGCATGCTCTCAATGCACATGCTTAAAAATCAATGTTTTTTTTTTGTATATTTCATATTTTATTAATACTAGCATGTTATTTTCCAGCTTAGTGACTGAAATCATTTTTTAAGTATGTATACATTTTTGTATTTGCATTACTACTGGCACACTGACCACCACATGATCAGTGGTCCATCTTCCTGCTCGTCACAATCATCTTTTCTCTTATTTCTTCAATATTTATGCATTTCTTTGCCAGGGGTCACGGTACATGGTTTGTAAAATGCTGAAACGTGTAGTTTGTGGGTCAGGTTCGCTCACAGGGCACAGTGCTAACATTAGCCAGCTAGATGTGTCGGTGAGATAAAGAGCCGCCTGCCTGGCAGTCATGGTGTCTTCTCAGCTTTGAGCTTTGGCGCCATGGCAACAGAGCAGAGATCCAATAGGCAGCTGGAGGCAGTGACAAGTCCCACATTTTAAAGTGGAATCAGAGGAACTGATTTCAGGTGACCGACTGAGAAACCCTGAAATTTCCGTGAAGCACTGCTCCCTACTCTGACCCTGCCTGCCACCAACATCACTCATCTCCAACAAGCCAACCCCCCCTGATTTTCCTGAGTTTCATCTCTGCCATATTTTGATCAAATATCACAATCTGCCCATTTACTGTGCTTGTTACAAACAGTAAAACAAAAAATGTGAGACTGCCACTATTGTTGTTGTTGCCAAAAGGCTGATAAAATAAAATACGAAAAATGCGGTCTCCGTGGTTACCTCACTGGCATTGAAACTCTTGTTAGGCTTCTAATTTGTCTGTGATTTGGATGATTCAATAAATTACTTATAGGCAGCCTTGGATGTGATACAGAATGATGAACGGCACACTTAGAATTACCTCAGGAGTAAAGACAGCTCTTTACCCCATCATAACCAAAAATATAAGCTCATTTCTCTCTGTTTATGTCTCTACTGTTTATGTTTTGTGAACATTCGACATCAAAACATTAGATTCATGTATTCAGGTATTTAAAGGTGGATTGTTAGTCTTGGCATGAACCTGAGAGGTTTTATCCTTCCTCAGCCTCATCCTCTACATCAGTAAACAAAGTGGTGTGCCCTCCCATCTGAAACTACATAGTCGTCCTTTAAATTAGTCATAAGAAGTTTTAATTAATGTGTAAGGTCTTGGTAAACTATTGCACAGATAGCAGCGTGAGATCCACACAGGTCATTTGATTAGTAGAGAGAAACTTTATTTGTCTAGCATCTGCTCCTGTTTGGCACATTGTGCAGGTCTCGTATGGTAAGAAGGTAATTTTAATCAGTAGTAGGCGTGTGTGAGGTGAATTCAGACTTAGATGGTGGAATTATATTCTGTTTTCTGAATTTGCTTCTTTTTTTTTTCAAATACAGTATGTTTCTATGGGGAAAAAAGATTTTTTGTACTGTCATAGTTCATAGTTATACGCCTAGCAAGTCGCCAGAATGCAAGAAATGGGGATGAATGAAGGTGAATTACCCCTCGTTCCCTTTCAAAACTGTCCCTGTTTCGAGACTCTCAAGGTCAGCAAGTATACCAACAAGTGAGTTAGTTTGATCTCTAGACTTGTGTATTACCTAATATCGTTTTAGATGTGACGTGTTATCTGTAGCCCTGTGGAGATTCTTCTTGAACTACTCTGAAAGCGATGCCCTGTTATAGCCTGATACTGAATACCTGTATCTCCACCTCTCTTGAATCATGCTGAATCATTATTAATCACCCTTGGTCACTATAGTTCATTGAAACCCTCTTATCATTTTCCTACAGTGGAACATGTGAGAAGGCCCACACTAAATGCTCCGGGAGTTGCTGACAGACATTTGGGAGGGTGGGGGGGCTTAGCACTCACAAAGGAAACTGCTACTATGCACACTATTCACTCGCAGTCTGCCAAAGCCGTCCGACTCCTATTTACCTGCTGCGGGCCGGGCTGAATAGACCGGGGGGCCCACAAACAAAGAAAGTGCCTCCCACAGACGAAAGCAATTGTTCAAAAACCATTTCAGAGCCAAGGCAATTGCTGGCACACTTATTTCCACCATTTAAAATGCACAACCTGCTCTCCTTTGCTGCTGCTGCTTTTTTTTCTTTTCTTTTTGTTTTTTATTTTATTGTATCCCTCAAGGACAGCAAAAACCCAAAGCGCATGCAGCACTTTAGGGGTTAATGCCAGTGCCGGTCGTGCTGAGCTTGCATTTGCTAAAGGCCATGGGAAAAGACAGAGAGGGCAGCTGGCAGCCCCATTGGCTCAGGGATTTCCTGTTAGGGTTTGAAATCATCCAATGGGGAGGGACTGTTTGGGAGGGTTGGGGTGGTAATGAGGTAATTTTTTTTTTTTTTTTTTTTTTTCTGTGTTGGGGTGACATCATCGCCTTGGAATTCTCCTTTGCCATGGGGGGATGTGGAGGAGGCGGAGGGGTAGAAGGGAGGGAGAAATTAAATAGAAGGTAGAGAATGTGATGAATGTGTCCTCATCGTGTATGTGTGTGTGTGTGTGTGTTGGTTGATGGGTGTGTTTATAGGCTTGTGTAGCTTTACCTCTCATAAAATCAGTCTGATAGGTTTAATTACTGGATGGAAAGCCTGAATCGAAAACTTGGCACCAGACCAGGAATCCCTGTCTATTTATGTCTCCCAGTGGGGGGAGTGAGGAGAGAGGAGAAGAAAAGGAGGAGAGGGGTCTCCCGTAGACAGTCTGCCGTCTCCTCAGCTTGATTTCCACTTGTGTGTGTGTGTCTGTTTCTCCATCCCCCAACCCCCTTCCTCTCCTTCTTAGAGGTCATGTTTTCTCCTGGCTGCTGAGGCTTTCAGCTCAGCCGGCAAACGACGACGGCCGATTTCACCTCCATTACGGGCTCTTCAGACGGGCTTGATGACCCACAAAATAAACAATGTCATTCGTCTCGCTGCCGTCAGGCTGAATAATTAAAGATGTCGTCTGAATTCCATGATTGCCACTGAAATGCTGGGAGGGTGGATGCTGCCTTTACGATCAATAAGCCTATTGATCATAAGTGGTCAATGAGTTTTTGCTGTCGTCGGCAGATGGATGGGGTGTGGATGTGGCTCTAGGCTTGACACAAATGATGGAAGATGGGATAAATAATTAATAAAGAGATACACCCACCCGTGGGTGTGGGTGTGTGTGTGTGTGTGTGTGTGTGTGTGTGTGTGTGTGAGGGAGAGGTGTAGCTTCCAATACTGCCTCGTAAATCTTTCATCATTTCATCTGTCAGTTAGCGGTGATCCTGCCTTCCTCCAAGACTCTCCCAGGACGCACGGTGTTTCCTTTACACACCTTCTGCTTCCTCTGGCTGTGTCCGCCTGCACGTCATGTACTGACCTGCGGCCACACGAACACACACACACGCACACACAGAGGCATGCTGTAAAAATGCTGACCAGAAGTGAATCGTCAGCAAAGTTAGCCTGGGAGTCATATTAGATTTTGGGAGGCTGTGCTGTGCTGTAGAAAGGTTCAGCATCACAGCTCCAGTGCTGTAAAGCATTACAGGGCTCATTTGAAAAGCAGATCATCAATCACAGTTTAGATAAATGATATATAAAACAAAAGGACAGCATACTGATGTATGGGAGCTCGACATTTGCTGCTGTGTTCCCAAAAGCACGTGTATGGACAGCAGAAAATAAAGACAGCTTGTCGTCTTTGTACCCGTTTTAGCTCAGCTGTTGCAGGGCAGATCCATATTTTGGGGCTTAAAGACAGAAGGACGCAACTGGCATGTCAAACCACCAAGGTCCACATGTCATTTTAGCAAACATGCGGACATTACTCCTAAAATGATTGAAAAATGCAGCCCCGAAGAGTAATTGCCTGCATTTTTGTCTTGTGGCTAGCTTTTGTGTGTGTATGTGTGTGTGGTGTCTACAGGCCCTTAATGCAGTTTAAATAGCCTCTCATTTAACCGGTAATATATGCAAATACATTTTTCAGTATGCGTGTGTGTGCATGTACTGAATGTGTACGCATGTGCTCATATTAATGCACACAAGGCATATTTTTCCTTGTTATTTGTTAATAAACATGTAACTCCCCATTAACCTCCTCTTGTTTGTTAATATCCATGTCACTGATGCCTTGTCCAATACAATTATATTTCCCCTTCCGCAGAAGCGGGCCCGCACAGGGAAGCTCATTCCATCCATTCATTCAACCCTGCAGTTTTTCCATTCATCATCAGCTCACACATTTCAACCCTGGGACCAGTTAATCACATCAGGTATTGACCCAGGTCAAGTGAACTGCCTGATGAATGGGATGCACAGTAGTTCAAAACATATTACACCATGCAATGGTCCAATGAGATCATCTCACTGGGCATAATAAATATGAATTACAGTGTATTCACATAAAGCTGTGCATGGGTAATTCATCTGCTGTCTCATAATTTTAAAAATTATTTCACTCATTATCCCGACTCCCTCACTTTTGTTTATATTACTGAACTGCTAACATCTGGAATGGAGGGAAATGGTTTAACCTTTAACATATATGATCGTAATCCTAATTTCATTCAAAGTTTTTCAACTTGGGTAGATTCATCAAGACTTTCAAAGGGTTATTTTAAAGATTTCATCATTCATACGCCGATGTCTTCAAGCTCTGTAGATTTAAATTTATCGAGACTAGTCTTCCATGTGTTGCTCTCTCGGTGAGCAGAAGTCACTGCAGTCCGGGCCAGAGGGTGCAGGAATCGGGGAGCGCGAGGTGAGGGGCCAGGACGAGGGTGGAATTTATTACACTCCCAGGCACTTTCAGCTAATTCCATCAGGGGATTTGAGCAGGGAGTGAGACGGGTCGCAAATTTACAGCACTCCCCCCTCCTCCTGCTCACCATCACTGACGGCTTCCCGGCCCTTTGGGAATACAGCTGCATTTTATGTTGCCTGAAATTTATCCTGTTTGCTCTTGCTTGTTCATTAAAGTTATTTATATACAAACATCTTCCTCACTCTCTCTTTGATTTTACCCTCTTCGTCAGCCCTTTGACTGTAAGGGCCGATGAAGAGGATAAAACCTCTGTCTGTTGAACTTGACCATCATTATGATAAACTTGAACTTGACCATCATTATGACAACAAAAGCTACTGTACAAATAAAGCCAACAGTGCAAATTTTGCCAGTATGACCTCTGTCAGCTTTAATTTACTCCTACTTATAACTTATATTACCTTTTTATTTTTGTGTGTGCCTCTTTTTGTCATTTTATTGTTTTTGTTTGTCACAGGAAGGCGTCTGAGCTTGCCAAAATATGTGAATAGTTCTTCAGCCAACCAGCTCTTGGATAATCATAGTAGAGGGGGCAAAGACCCGTTTCTGAGTCTTTCACATTGCTAATCCTCTTACACACCCCTGCCTATGTGCACTCTCAAGTGAAAGTCCGACACACACACAGTCACAGAGACTTCTTTGGTCATTCTTAAAATAAGCACTTTTCATTGTGGAGGAGTATTTTTCATCCATGGTAGTGAGAGTCCCTCCCTGACTTTTTCCCCTCCCTGATAACATTTTTGTCCTGAAGCAAGAAATTTGGTGTCTCCATCTGGGAGCGGCTAATGTATTCACTCTTATCTTTAATATTCTGCTGCCACTCCCTGCTCTGCCAGGAGAGAATTTTGGATGAAGGAATTCAGCCTCAGAGCAACACGGTGGTGCCTGTGTGTGTCTGCGCATGTGCTTTCTATGAATGAAAGTGCGTTTATGCATAAAGGTGTTTGTGCACACACACACACACACATGCAAAGACATCTGTGTGTGTCTGCACAGATCCGCCCCAGGCATGACTTTGTGGCAGCAGGATGCCTGTGAGCAGTGGAAGGCGGTGACTGAGCGGCAGACAGCCAAGACAGCCGAGCGGCTACCGGCTCGCTGCTGTGGTGTCTTCTGATAATCTTGACCCACTTCCAACTCTTCTCCTCCCACCAGCTCTCCCAAACCTCCTGCATAAATGAAGCAGGCTCCGTCACAATATGCCGAGCTGCTCCTCATGGCAAACTCTGCATCCAAATACATGTACTTGTGTCCATGCTTGCTCAGGTGTGTGACCTTAGGCGAAGTAAAAGCAGGTTTTTGCTGCTGCAGAGTCATGTGGGAAGGGTTTTGGTGGCATGAGTTTCTTGCTACCAGCAGCTGTAACATTACAAACAGCCCCAGTCTTGTTTTACAAGAGACAGCAAGCAAACTTCTCTCAGCATTTTAATGATTTTTCAAGTCCTGTAGTGAAGAGAGGGAGAAAAGGGAGTGGAAAAAAATTGTAACTGCATAATTTGGGTTAGATTTGAGCCCTTGTAGTCACAGTACATAAATGATTTCAGTCACTGGTTCAGTGCCACTCGCGCAAACCCCAGCCATTTCTTTTTCCAGCCATATCCCAGCTGAATCTGCCTCCTTGTCTTTTTTCTCCCTCCTTTTCCCAGCCCTGACAGAGGCTGACCTCCAGGAAAACCACTGATAGATGGTGCCTCATGGAGATCAACCATTTTAATTGAAGCTCAGGTTGACCTGGATACAGTTTCTCTTTATTCACTTTATTCCGGTGTAATCAGTTGATTAAAATAAGGACTTGATTCTTTAGGTGTGACCATTTTCTTGTATTCACTGTGTAGATTTTCAGCGTTTAATAGTATTAAATCTTTGCTTTTTGTAAACTAGATCAACAAAACAACAGGTTTGAACCGGCTTAGTGCAGCACACTTTTTGAGATGGCTTGAAAATACACAGCTTACTGAAAGAAAATTGATGGCCCATCTGTAGAAATAAGTGAAGTGGCATTAGGCAAGGTAAAAATATAATAGAGTAGTATCTTTTAAGCTGACCAAACCTGCAGTCCAGTCTACTAGTTCTTACCAGCACAGCTTGGCATAGGCAGCACTGTGGCTTGAGCCCCATGCAGACTGCCGGTCAGACCATTTGGACAAGATGAGAGAAAAACGCCGGTCTGCTCCTTTTGAAACCCCGTACTCTTTTATTCAAGCTGCAGTGAAAACTCTGCTCATGCTTTTGAGCCAGTCCCTGAAGTGGGACTCGGCCAGACGGCTGGCTGATGGGAGGGAAGCTCCACTGGGAGGGACTGAAGACACTCACTTAGTCATGGCTGTTAGACACAGAGATTTAGACAGATCACAAACAGACACACAAACATGCAAGCACATATGAGTAAGTGTACTCACACACACATAGAAAACATGCTCACACCCACACCTAACTGTAAGCATTATGTTTATCGTACCCAGGGGGATAATCCCACTTTACAAATTACATGCACACACACACACACACACACACACACACACACACACACACACACACACTCATACACACATGGTGAAAATGTGTGTATGAGTCTAAAGGTTTTTGATAATACTTTTTTATAATATATAACATTCTGTAGAGCTGTTTCTTATCAAGTATTGGTGGTGCCCTCTATTTTCATATGATGTTACAACACTTTAGTGCACTGTGCTAATTGGATTGTGCTAATTGTTTTAATAAATTGGAATGGGACTTTTGAATTAAAATGAGCTAGTTTGTCACCTGATTGATCATTTTGTCTGTTGTACATTTTATTACCCAGGTGTTATTCAGGGAGACTGTTTGTCCGACTCCACATTATTCCAAAACCCCAAATGAACTCTCCGTAACTTTGGTTATGTTTAGGCAGGACTTTCCTCAGGTTAAGGTCATGCAACATTCACATAGCACCGTCAGTCACTCAGCTCCAATAACTCCAGTTTGCGCATTTTTTTTTTTTTTTTCAGAGCAATGGGCTTTCGGAAAAGTGGGCTGACTAATTGGGGTTTCGGATTACTGGGCTGTTGGACGAATGACGTGGCACCTTATTCAGGAGTTGTCACTGTTTAAGCTCCGTTCATGCATATCCAGCCAGTTCTGCAGAATATTGCAATGATATGGGATACAGATTGTATCATGACTCATGTATCAGGGTATGTGTTGTTTCACGTCCTTCCCAAAACCTAGCCCTACACACACACACACACACACACACACACACACACACACACACACACACATTCTCATACCTGTCCTACTGGCATGAATCAACTTGAGCTGATGCCTCTTGTTTTTTGTTGTTTTGTTTTTCCTCTTAAATTGTTGAACAGATGAGCTTTTGTAGTGTCACGTAACAAACGGGTTTCTGTGGAACTGATTTCATCACTGATTCTTGGCACCGAGGAGGAAACAACTCTCCTTCCCTTGATTTTTATCATTGGCTTAAATGTCAAGTCAGTGTGCGTGTATGTGTGTCTCCATGTGTTAGCAGCTTACAGGCCGCCGAATGCATTTTAAGTGCATTTGTAAAGTGTGTGTGTGTGTGTGTGTGTGTGTGTTTGCCCGACACCTGTCCTACTTCAGCTGCACAACCTGTCCGCCATGATATCAAACACCCGCGCACTCCCTCCCTGTCTTTTTCGTCTGCCCTTCACTCCTCACTCTGTCTGTCTCTGTCAGCATCTGATGTCTATCAGTCTCACGTCTCTCTGCTCCGCTCGGGGCCGTAAGAGCAGCTCGCAATCACCCACTTTCAACTCTGGTGACAGACAGTCCGCAGGTAGAGCTTAATGCAGATAAAGGCATGGACCAGGCAGAATCTGCAAAACAGATTACCACAAGCACAGCTCAAAGCAAGGTGAAATATTTGCTACTGAATGGACAGGATGAGGATTTGTTTAGCGTTGGCTTGTTTTATTGTATATTTCATTTCATTTTTGAAACTTTGACACATTCATGTATGGTTGAATTAATGTTTATTTAAGACCTCCCACATGTGCTCACAAAAGGGTGTGTGTGTGACTGAACACGCACCCTCTGTGATAAAAAGCGTATTGTTTTAGCGCCTGCCATTTTTCTACTGAGTTGACATTATCACAACTTTGTGTAGCATTCTTCCCTTTCACTCTGTGTTTTTCTAAGGTCTAGTCATAGTTTTGTGTGTGTGTCAGTGTGATCTCATTTCCCGGTGCCACCTACATAGGGGTGGTGTCCAGTAGATCCACAAAGGGACTTATTATCACAAGGAAAACTATAATTTGGGGCCCTGCAGGGTGTCATTAAGTGTGGATTTATGAGGTGCACTGCAGCAAAATGGTGTCGTGGTGTCATCACAATAATAACTTCATCTGCTGTGCGCTTTCAAAGTTCCTGCAAAGTTCCTGCATGGTGGCATTTTATTTGTCAGTGGTGTTTCACCGAACCTGCTGCTTCTGTGAAATGACCCATGAAATGAGCTGACAGTGATTCTACTTTCCCAGGAACTCGAGTCATATGTTACACATGTTTTTATTTGATTTGGTAAATCATTTTGTTCATTTTTTGTATTGTTTGAAATTACATTTTTGTCCCCCACCATTGAAGATCAGAGAAATGATTATGGATTGGGCTTCATTTGTTCGTCGGTCCATATGATTTCTGAGCCTCTGGTGGCCTGTTTTGGACAAAACATGGGAGGGAATGATGGATTTTGACACTGGCCATTTTGTCTGTAAATCTGATCGGCCCGCCACAGCGCCACCAACAGGCCAACAAGCGTCCTGAGCTCCATGCTCAGCAGCTCGGACACTGCTGGGTCAAATTTGGTTAACCTCTGGGGATTGAAGAATTTTAACATTTTCATCCAATATCTGCAAAATGAAAATGATTGGTCCACCACAGCGCCACCAACTGGGCAAAAAGGCCTAAAGCTTGTAATGTCTCAGACACCTCAGACCACACATATAAAAACAAAAAACAAAATCCAGGGTGACTTTAACCAATTGTACTTGCCAATTACCTAAATTAGGATTAATTTAGGTAAGTATATAAGTATTAATGTTGGTATTTCAGGCAATATGCTTATTACTTATGTGCTTTTTACTTGAAGCTTGATGTAGAAATATCTTACAATATGTGATCATGGCTGCCATTATACAGCAGGGGGTCACTTGACTTTTTTGCTGTGTTCCTGTTTGCTTGTCTGATGCTGATTTTGATGTTTCATTAATGTTGAAATTTTCTATGAAATTAATTATGTTCTCTTATCTTTCATGCAGATTAATCACGTTGCTCATATATTTCCTTTCTGTCCCTGCTTCTCTGTCAGGTGTTGTGAGTGCAGTGCATCACTGTCGCACTGGTACTATGAAAAAGATGGCCGGCTCTTCTGCAAGAAGGACTACTGGGCCAAATTTGGGGAGCTGTGCCACGGCTGCAACGACCCCATCACTACCGGCCTCATCATGGTAAGACGATCCCTCTGCGGGGCTCAGAAGCCTCTCATCTCTCCGCGCCTCCTTATCTCTTTGTTTGCAGACAAACCTAGAGTTACAGCTCAGAGCTGTCTCCTTTACAGCATGCACATACATACATACAGGAGTCCACACACACACACACACGCGCGCGCGCGCACCCTAGTCAATACATTTCCAGCTTCACTTCTCTGTCTATGTAAACATGCATAGGATCTGTTCCAGACCTGTAACTGACCCTGATGTCTTTTGTAGTTTTGTCAGATTGTCTTACAGACCACCAGCGAAAGCCTCGAGCTGCTGTTGTGATACAGGAAATCAGAGAGGGACAGGTGCAGGAGAGATCACGGTGCTGGAGAGCTGATAAACAATCAGCTTAGCCTCCACTGACAAGTGGTGTTGCATTATAGAATGGAATGGATACCAGGATCAATGGAGACTTTGTGTGTATCTGTTGATTAGTGAAGGTATCATGCACTTTGACAGCTGACGGAAAAGGAAATATATAATAGGACCATATAATGCTGTTATAATGTGGCTTCATGTGTTTGATATTCAGAGTCTCTTATGAGGCAGTTCTAAGTTCAATTTGAACAGTAACTGAGCTTCTCAAACCTGTCTGGACGCTTTAAGAGGAGCATACCTATTTTCCCGGTGCCCATGATCCCAGGGTGCCAGTTCCCAGTGTCAAAAGTTGCCAAGATCCTTTGTGTCCAGGGTCCTTCGTTCCCCAGGTCAATAATCTGTTAACACACGTTAACTCTGACCGTAACAATAACCACCACATGGGACCCTGGGAACGTGGATGCAGGAGTGGCTCCTGCTTGAAGTCCGTGTTTGTTTAGAGGCCTTCAAGGCAAAATGAGTAGGATTTGTCTGTTGTTGCCTCCAACCTGTCCAACAGAAAACAGGCCAACTTCCTCAACTTCATCCTCTCCTTCGCAAAACAAGAAAATCCAGGCAGATACACACCGCAGATACACACACCGTCACACATGGGTCATAAGTGATGATTGAGAGGAATTATTGTTCTATGAGTCTATGCATTGTTTTTTTTAGTAAATTCCTACTCATTCATTTAATCACTGCTGCAGTCTTTAGGGCTTCACAGGCCCCCAGTTTATAGAAGACAAAAACGACACCTGAGCCCTCATAGCAGGCAAGAATAATCCTCTGAAAATAAGCCCAGTAACCAAACAGAGGGGAGAAGGAAGAAGTCTTGGGAGGAATCACAGAGAGGCAAGGCTCTCAGTGTGTGCTCACAGCCATGTGATGGAGCAAGCTGTTTGACTAAATTGGGAGGTATATCTAATAATGTGGCCCGTGTGAATAGGCCCTATCAGTGTTCAGTAGTCCAGAGTAGTGTAATCTGTGATACTGCAGCCTGGCAGTGAGTTGAGTGCATGTTCTTCCCTGCTCACTCACCACTGGTACACTTTACTGAGGTATTTTTGGTATTACTTGTTAGTTGTGTTCACAGCACCCACTGAGGTAAAATTAGAATTATCAGCCATGGCAGCCAGTGATATGAAAGGCATGCCAAGTGTATTTGGAAATATGTAGGGCTTGCGTTGTGGAAAGCTGCCCGCCTTTCTGCTTTGCATGAAGCTCGCATGTCAGGGAAATCGAGTTCCACGGAGAACACTAATCAGCTCGTTGCATTTTAGCAGGTGTCATCGTAAGCTAGACGTTAAAGTGCTCACATGTGCCGTTTGAAGTGGGATTTAACTTAAATGAGTGGCGTTTGTGTGTCAGTTGCAGGCAATGGGGAATTTTGTATTTCCTAAGTGTACCATCATGGACACATGCATGCACTGCTACAGGGAAGCCAGGTAGCCAAAATGGAAATAGATCTTTTTGTATTGCAAATTAGGCCAGGTGACCAGGAAAGAGATGGAGAGTCTCCACTATGTTCAAATAATCCATTCCTTGTTTTATTATATTACAAGTTAGCTTTGCAATTCTGATTCCCTTATCAGTTGTAATGTCTTTTAGTTTCTACCTTGAGTCTAAACACCAAGACATTGTTTTACGTCCTCTATTGCCCACCATTGTGACGCTTTTCACTTAAATATCTTAGATAACGTCTTTCGGTTCAGTTCATTACCAAGACGAGCTATTTAAGCTCTGGAGTCACTCAAGGGCAAGTTATGAGAAATTAACATTGTTATAGTGCAGCACAAGTACTTATAACCTTGGCTGATATCAACATAATAGCAACTCCTCCTTATCTGTACACCATTGTGATTTGACCAGCGTGTGTGTGTGTATGTGTGTGTGTGTGTGTGTGTGTGTGAATGGAGCATCTCCTTTATTTCTTCTATCTCTCCCAGCAGGGAACTTTTATTTCTTTGCATTCCCCGTTTGCCCTTAGAGAATGAAAAGAGTCTATTACCTAAAGTGGATGAGAATGTCATTGTAACCTCTTTCATTACCTCCGCGCTTCATTGTATTCTTTGTATCCTACTCAGTCAAGGCTTTTTATTGCCGACCTTGACCTAGCCTCACAACAGCCTCGCTGACCTTCTCTGCTGTACTGCACCACTCAGTGACTCAGGCTCTGCAACCAGCACTGTAGCCCTGTAATTGTACCCTGAAGAGGGAGTGTTGTTTCCAGTGAGATAGTATAATGTAACCATGAAACATTTACATTTTAGCTTTAATCTGAGGCGTAATATCTGTACTTTTAGATTATTTCAGTGAGAGCAAACGTGCTACTTGTGGGTGGCAAACAAAATCCCATTTTTGAGGTAATGATTTGTCTTTGCTGTCATTCCTTGTTTTACGTTACACGTTTTCTAAAACAATATGCGGCTCATTTAGAGTCCTCTAAAACTGAAATTAGGTTACAGTAAAAACCTGGGTCGCTTGGACGTACTGTCTGTGCTCATGCAGCTTTTCCTCTTGGGCACATATTGGAGCAAAAAGCCTCTTGCGGGTCATGTGTCATGGCCAGTTTGATGGTATCTGTCAGAAGTTATTCATGTCTGTGTCGCTCTCTGCAGGCCTCGCATCTATCACTGTGAGTGTGTGTGTGTCATTTACACTTCATCCATACAGCTTGCCCTCTGCAGTGCAATCTTGGTAATGAACCAGACATGGAGGCATATAGGAGACTCTAAAGTGAATTAGCTGGAGAGAAAGAAGCCCCAGATCTCCTCTGCTCTCTCCTCCTCCCTCCTCTCTTCATTGCTCTTCTTACAGTGCACAGACACTGATGGACTGTCTCTGCAGTCACACTTTAGACAGTTTGAGAGGGGTCAGCCAGTCACGTTGCATTGCCAAGACGCTCAGACCCAATTGAATTACGGTACAGACGGGCAGACCAAGGTCGGCTTCCTGTGTCCATGTCCCTGTTGTATCTGCCACATGCAGGAAGGACGTGGGACGTGCAGCGTCCTCGACACCTGTCCAGTTTTAGCAGGGTGTCACACTCTGATACGTCAGCCCCGCAGATGCCACAGCACCTGAAAGAGCTGAGCGCAGTGAAAGCACAGCAAGCTGGGTGATGCAGTGATGAGTCACAGTCTGCGGACTGAAATGTTGAATTCGTTAGGTCAACCAGAGAGGAGAAGCACAATAAATGAGTAAGGGGAACAGTTAATCCATTCATGATTATCTCTCACATGCCAGGGGAGTTTGTCAGTGCTGGCACACTGATGTGCACTACAGTGGAAGCCTTGCTATGTTGTTCTTTCATGTTTTGTAACAATGTTTATCTCGTATATCTCAATATCATCTGGGATTTTAGCTATTGTAATATTGTGATATGGCATGAATGATTTCATTTCTTGGTTCTAAAGGGTTATTAGACTGTTCTAGTTTTTTTTATTATTTACCTGTGCTTGCTTGGACATCATATCCACATTACTAATTATTGTTTATCAACACTATCTTGAGAAAATATCTTACGCAGGCACGAATTTTCATCCCTAAAATAGTATCACAAAATTGATTTCAAGATATTCTGTCAAAGATATCTTGTTATTTGTATTGGTCCTTATCGTCCAGCCCTTTTATGATATTATCATCATAGTGATGGACCAAAATGATATGTGCACAGTATATACAGCCTAAACAATACAGTATAATGTTGAGGCCATCATGATATATCCTTGATAACTGACTTTCGAATGTGCAGGAAGCCTCTGAAGTAAAGGAAGTATCATGCAGGTCCGGTTTGTGTATGCAGGCGTTAGCTAGTGTATCTGAATGTGTGTATTCAGCTTCTGCAGTCTCAGTCTGTAGCCTCTCTTCTCATCAGCATCTCCAGCCTCGAATCATCTAGCACTAATTCAGGTAGAGGGGCTTACTCGATTATTTACTATCCTTACTGTGTCTGATTTATGTCCTGGACACTGAGTCAACGCCTTAAATTGAATTCTGTCTCCTCTCATCCCTCCATCCATCCCCCCTGCTGACTGACACATCCTCGATACCTCCATCCGTCTGCACATTCAGTTTAGATTCAGTCAGCTTTTCTTCAGGGCTGTAATGGGCCCAGGGTCCGACAGTGAAGACTGGCCGATGGCTTGGGCACCAGCGGACTGGCTGCTGCCCAAAATGAAGTTTCCCGTCTTTCTGTCTCTTACCCAGCAGATAAATCTTTGCCTCTCTGTTCTGCCATTGGCCTGCCCCCTGCTCTCCTGTACTCTCTCTGACTAATCAAATGAGACCTCAGCTCAGAGATGGTGAAAGTTGTTTGCATTTTCCTTGCGTTTAAAATAATGAATCAGTTCCATACTTTTCATTTCTCAGTGATTTCAATAAAGCTAGCCAATCTTTTTTCAATGGCACTGAAAAAAACACAAACACACAGCCAGTGAATGAGCCAGAAACACCAAACTGTGAACTGACAATCCATCGTCGGGTCCCAGTAATATTTTGGCAGCGTTCATCATGTTACTGCTGGTTACATTTGTAGAAAATCTATCAGTAATGCAACATTGGCTCATTCATGAAAACAGTCAGTATATTCAGGTCCAATTTATAGTTTAAAAAATGTTCAGGTGTTGAAAGTTAAATATTTCAGATATGTTGACAGTTCTGTTCAATTCTTTTTGTAACCTGTTTTTTACTCTCGCTGTTCAGTTATCTTACATTATTACATTGCTTCACTCTATTCAAGAGTAGTTATTTTTTTACCCTAAAACAATGACAATACACAATGGACAAGCAGAACTGATCCTCGATTGGCCAAGCAAGTTGAACTTTGAATTGAACCATTGGGGCTTTCCCTATGTTTTCATTTCAAAATTGTTACAAGAAGTATTCAAACCGTAGGTGCTGAAATGAAAGAATTTCCCATAAACCACGAGCCAGTCCTCATGACTTTTTGAGATATCTGGCATCATAATCAGCTTGTACCAGCTCTGAAAACCCAAACATCATGTCCTTGGAAGTTGTGTCAAAAAGTGTCGGATCAGTCTGTCATAACTTTGACTCACGACACACAGATGTGCTTCAACAATGGCAGCGTTGAAACACTCTTCCCACCATCCCAAACACTAAGTTCTTTTCATTTGTGAAAAGGCACTTCTATGAATCAACACTCTATAAT
Organism: Myripristis murdjan; assembly: GCF_902150065.1. NCBI lineage: Eukaryota > Metazoa > Chordata > Actinopteri > Holocentriformes > Holocentridae > Myripristis > Myripristis murdjan. The sequence continues at coordinate 26,859,134 of NC_043992.1, read as the reverse complement.
CCCTCCCCACGCTCTTTGGTAATCCCTCATTGACCTTGTGTGTTGTTTTAAATTGTGTAATGGCTGTCTAAAACTTCATTTAGAGAAGTTAGGCTGGACCACAAGAGCAAGTCCTCTTTTCTTAGGGCCGCATTAAACAAGTAGGAAGTGAACGCTTAACTAAAAGGGGATTAAAAACAAAGAAATAAATTAAACGTGGACTTCACCAGGCAATACTAGGTCTCATATGAGTACAGTATGAACACAGCCAGATGAGAGTGTAACCTGAATTGGTGAAGAGGAGCTACAGGGTTGTAATTTGATGGTTTCTTTAAGTTTTGAAAGCTAACATGACTTTAAGTCTTCCTTGTTAAGGTTTTTTCCATTGCTATTCCACATGCATGTATCCAGTAGCTGTACTACATGTGGTTTTGTGAGCAATCCAACAGAGAGACAACAGGATTAGGAGCTCATATACAAGTGACAAATGCCTGCTTGACTTAACCTGGTGCTTACAGTGTAAGCTGAATATAAGTGATGTTCTGTTTATGGAACAATCTTAAGCAATGGACGTATTTTTCTGTGTTGTGATGAGACTGGTTGGCCACTAAACCAGTGGAAAGTCCCACTTCTGCATTATACTTCAGCAGCTCCCACGGGTGTGAGATAGCACATTGTTCAGGTGGGAGTCTGCCAGCAGTTGCTTGTGTGCATGTCTGATCATTGTTTTGTCTTCAGTTTGTGTGAAGGCAGAGCAAACAAGCGTGCAGTCAGTGTTTCGCAAGATACTGTAGCTACTCAGATTTTATCATGTTTCTGTTTGTCCTTGGAGTTTTTCTCAGCAGCAGGATCAGATGTTGGTGATGTCATCACCAACACACAGGCCGCTCCTCGGGGTTTCTAGGGAAAGGTGGCAGCAGGGTGACCATGTGAGGTGTTGAGTTGTGCTGTAGAAGGGGAGATTTAACCTCGTGAACATCCTGGGATGCGTTGACCTGGGCGTAACACAATGCTCTTTCACAGTGTCTCTCCTAACATTGGCTCATAGAAATTATTTTGCATATTCAATTTTGCAATACTCTGTGGATCGCTAAAGGGAAAGTTCTCCTTCCACTTCCCCCGGTCAGTTCAGGGACAGACCCAGAGCGGCATCTCCTCAGCCGGTAGGGACCCAGTGCCTTGCTCCAGGACACTTCGACAGGATGGGTGCCTGCTCATGTACAGCTCTGAACAGTATCTTCCAAAAGACAAACAATCTGAAATACCCTATAGGATGGAAGGTCCTTTTCTCCTCTTTGGTATATAAAAAAATTATTTTAAAGTACTGGAAGGATACACAGGCCCTATCACTACAAGAATGGAAGGGACTAATGGAATATTATTTAAACATAGAAAAATCAATGCATGAAGATCGGAACAAAAGGCAGCAATTTAGTAAAGTATGGCAGGACATCTATGAAGCCTTGTAAACATATTGGCTAAAGAATAAAGACTGGATTTGATGACTAAAGAACAGGAACCAAGTGTGTGTGGAAGTATGTGTGTAATTGTGTATGTGTGTCTGGGGAAGGGTGAATGGTATACGTGGAGGTGTGGAAATGAATGGTATGTGGATGAGTGGAAGTGTGAAGAGTATGGGGATGGGTATATGTATGGGCTGACCTATGGGATAGGAACGTACTTCCGTTAAGTGGGTAAATGTGTGTGTGTGTGTAGGGGTATGAGTATGAGGGTGACTGTGAGTGTGATCTAAGACCCTGTGGAGTAGAGGAATACAGTATACAGTATGCTGGTATTTGTATCATCTCTCGATGAAAACAAGAAAAATAATTATTAAAAAAAAAAAAGAAACAAAAAAGGATGGGTGCCTGCTCATCATTCTTGCCAACCCCCCCATACTTATTTCAAATTTCAAAGTCTGCCCATCTACTATATGGCCATAAACTTTCACTGCTGTTTCTGAATGGTCAGCAAAATACGTTACACCTAAAATTCAATCTGCAGTTCTCACTTCCAAAAATTTCTGTCTTCAGTGAACACAATGTTAGGCAGACTGCTTTTGTTCTTGCTGAGTCTGACATTCAGACAAATGCATTTTTACCTGTCAAAGGCAAAACAGTGTCATTTGTAGAGCTACAGTAAATGAAATCACACAAACAAAGACCTTTGAGACACAACTGACAAAAATGTGGAAGAAGCCAATAACTTTTCAGTAGCCTGTGCCCCCAACCATTTCCTTTATCCTTGTGAAAATTTCCCTTCTTTTGGACTGTCAAGGTTGACAAGTATTGCTGTCTTGGGGGAGAGTACCTGGGCTTTCACTTTGAAGGGTGTTATTCATGTTCATGGTGCCAAACTCGAACTGAGTCAGTGCAGTTCCTGTAAATGTTTGAGTTATATTGAAACGTCTCAGGACTGACAAAAACAAGACTTAGCTTCTGACCCTCCCTCTAGAAACTGATTTCAACAGCTTTGCCTGTTGTAGTTTATTTTTGGTATTTTCCAGGCGTGGGAACCCCCTGTCAGAAATCTTTGGCAGTATATTTTTACCAAGCTTTTCTCAATTCCTTCTTAAAGGACATCAGCATCTGAATAGTGAACTGCCTCCAAGGCGTCTTTGGAGGCTGTTAAGTTTCGCATCCTGATTGTCAGTTACAGGGAAATGGGACTGTGGTTTTGATTTAGCCACTTAGCAGTCTTGCTGCTCCGCTCAATACCTCATGGTCAGGTATCATTTAAGGTTGTACTGTACCACTTTTTCAGTGCTGATAGTAATTATCCTACTGAGTCCTCAGCTTACAGGGAACAAATTACACTCAACCACTTAAACACTGCTAAAAACTACTACTTGCAATGTGTGTTGCATTCCTGGTTATATCTTTTTGGGTGGTGTATTCTTTTTGTATTCCCATGGATAACTGGTCACACATAAATGGTATCTGTCCTTCAGAATCTAAGAGGAAAGGCTTCTTTATAGAGTCATCATCCATTGCAATCCATGGTAAAAGAAATAGAAATGCCCATTTCTCCATCGACTTTAGTCTTGATAGACCATAAATGCAGTGCTGCTGCAAGACATGGTGCATTTTGAGTAAAAGAAGCCACTCTCAAGCATGATTTTTCTCTTTTTTTTTTTCTTTTTTTTTTTTTTTTTTTTTAGTGAGGGAAATAATGCTCTTCTTCATCCTGTCGCTGTCTCCTCCAAAACACATTTAACCCTCGGCTGAATGGAACAAATTCAGCTCAAGCTCCACAGAAGATGTCAAAGGCATTCTGGGAAATGTAGCTAATCAATAACTGAAGTAGAAGTGGACAGGCTGATGGAAAGTGGATACAACAAAAATAGAAATTGCAACACTTCATCACAAAATAACTCCAGGAGTGCACTGGACATCACATAATAATATTGAGCAATGGGAGAGTATTCAAGGGCGGCATGTTCTTGTACATGTTCAGAGACTACCAACCAGCAAGAGCAATCAATAACAGCTAATTATAAAGTCAGACAATCTGCTCATTTTGCTGTAAAATGTTACACACGTCTCTTGGGGGAATTCTCTGTTATCGACAAGCATTTAACTGAGCTGATACCTGATTTCAGTGTTGTATTAATGTATTTCCGACTGCTGCACTTTGTAGCCTGGTTTTAAATACACAATCTGCCCTTTAACAGCAATTTAAAGTCCACTGCTGGACTTGCAGGCTGTTGTGTCATTTGCTTGTTAATCTCCTGCATGACTTGCTCTCCTGCCTTGTCTGTGTGTCTGTGTTTCATCGCCACCATCCAGTTACTAATGCAACTCCCATAACTCCTAACTCAATCAGGGCTTTTGCCTGCCAGCCGTCTCTCCCTGCTGTCTGTCTCTCTGGCTCCAGTATAAAAAGCAACAGGCAGTGCAGGGAGTGCATCTGACTGACTATTAATATCTGCCCACTCCCACAGCCCCTCTGGCTTATAGAATTGAAGGAGTAGACATTATAGTGGAGAAGACACTTGAGCCACATTAGATACATGAAGGAAAGGAGACAGGAAGGACAAGAAAGGGAGGCAGAGAGCAAGAGAGGGGAGAGATAACAGAGGAGTGACTTAGCAGGAAGGACAAAAGTGGGAAGGGACAGTGTGCAAGGGAGGGATGAAGGACAGGGCTAATAAGTAAGCCGGATATTATTAATAAAGATCACACAAGCCCGCCAGATGTCCTAATTTACACTCCAGGCCAACGCTGCATGATTACAATCTGCACACAGCACCTAAATGAAAGACGTTGTGCTAACATTACACCCATGGTACATGTGTCTTACACATGTGGCTCTCATGGATGTTTGGTGAGCTCTTACAGGTCTTGGTGTGTTGTGGGGCTGGCCGATGTCCACTGAATTGGTGCATGACGATGTTGTGTGTGTGTGTGTGTGTGTGTGGTGGGGGGTTGCTGTTATGGACTACTCCTATAACATGTGCCATACCAAATTGGTGTGTCAGTGTAAATTGTCTAAAATTCTGAGTCTTGTCCTTTTACTTCTTTTTACTGTTCTTGTCATCTGTAGTGGTTATTTGCATAAAAGCACACGATTCCAATGTTTGGGAGATAAATTATTGTATTTTTATTTATATATTTGTTGTGGTTTAAAAAAAAACAAAAAAACTTGACATTAGTAGTTTTAATTATGTATCATAAGCTACTGGTTAAAATTAGTGTAAGGAAGTTACAGAGATCATGTTTCCCTCTCTAATATCTATTTTATATATTGCGGTGGGAACAATCAACAAATTTCTCTTTCTAACAGCTGTATTTACTCAAGTTTCTCAATTACATTTGAATGCATCATGGTAACGTCATAATTTACCTTCGCCCAAGTCTCATTTTTACTGAATAGAGCTTGAACGCCTCAATATGTGACTCGATGCAAGGTAACGATAACGAGGAGCCGACAGCAGAGTTTGAAATGGCTTAATGGTCGATGGCCCTCAGTAGATGTTGTTGGCGCTGGTTGTATATTATGAATTGTAGTTCATAATATACATATTTACACATGCACTAACATGTGGCAGGAAACTCAGCATTAGATGTTGTTGTTGTTGTTTTTTTGTTTTCGTGGGCGTGACATCAGAGGGCTCAGCCCTCAACAGCTTCTGCTCCGTGTGTCTGTGTGAACTGACTTGTTTTCCACAGACGCAGGAGACGCTGCACTCAGACAAGTTACTCAGTCGGATAAACAAATATTTTCCAGTCCACTGTGAAAGAGCACATGATTATCTACATCATTTCACAGGATTTTCAGTTTAAAACCTTCAAAAGCTACTTCTTACAGGGCCTGAATTTAGCTTGAAGAAGAAATTTTATGAAACTGAATTATTCATAATGGGCAGCCATGGTTGGCTTTCATGCAGAGGACAAATTTCATGTTTATATCCACTTAAAGTAATTTCAATTTGGAATGTAACGGGGCCATGCAATCAAGTGATCATCACAGAGAGCATAATTTATTCTATCTGCTACAGGGACAGCAGTTTTTTTTTCTATTTGCCTCTGTTTCACCCCTATAAGTTTATATTGCTGACCTACTAAATTTTACTTTTAAATTAAACAAATGAAAAAAAAAACAAACAAACTGAATAGTAACATCAACAGAGCCAATGATCAACAACGCACCCTTACACTCCCCTGTGGGAGCTTGTTCACTGTGCTCGTTGTCACTTGTTTTGAAATGTGATTTCTGATCAGCCGTGACTTTACCCTGCTTGGAAAGTGGGGGGGAAAGGAGTGGGGGGAGGGGCGGGTGGGCAGGGGCGGGTGGGCAGACGGGACACGAGGAGGAGAGGGGGGAGCAGGAGGGGTGGGGAATTTTCGAAAGACACCAAGACGGAGCAGCCGGCAGGCGCGTGTGCTTGGGTGGGCGGGGCCAAACAGGAAACGATGAGGTCATACTAAAAATGAGCGAGAGAGAGAAAGAGGAAGGGAGGCGGGGGGAGCGTGGAGCAGTGACATCGCTTCAGAGATGAGCTCAGCTGCAAAGGCGTGGGCTGCCCTCTCTCTCTCTCTCTCTCTCTCTCTCTCTCTCTCTCACTCACTCACTCTCTCTCTCTCTCTCTGTCATACTCCCTCCCACCCTCCCGCGGCATCTCTCTCTCCCCGGCTTGGCCGCTGCCAGTGTTTTGTTGTGACAGCGGGGTTGCCTCAGTAGAATGCACTAGAGCAGCACAGAAAGCGGCCGGCTCTTGCTGACATGGTGGGAGATTTGTTTTTCTGGAGCTTCTGCTGTCTCAGGCTGTGGAAAAGGGACAAGAAGGTAAGATGTGGGTTATTAGGACTTGTGTTTGTGTGTGTGTGTGTGTGTGACAGACCCGGGTGGGAAGCAGCGAGCCGGTGAGGAGGCTGGCGTCTCAAGTGGCTGGTGAGAGCGTTTACCGGCTTGCTGCTTACACTCACTGCATCTTTCTCTACTTAATACTGAAAACATAAACCTAGTAATGTGTTGTGTGTGTCAGCGTATCAGTGCGTTGCCAAGTACAGTAATTACAGATCTGCTCTTCTCCTTCTGTAAGGCGCCCTAGATTTTTTTTCTTGCCTCTTCATGTCATTAAAAAGTGATGAGCCATCGCTTATGTGCTATTATTAGAGCGTATTCAGTCCCAGATACAAGTAGAATTGAAGTCGGACGGTTTGTTTAGACATGGATCGCAGTTGTCATCTAACTGTGGTGCTGCACAGTGTTGTGTACCACTCACATACAAACAGTTGACACTAAATAGTCGGTTCTTTTCAGCCCAGCTGGATGCCAGGCTTTCAGATAAGAGGAAGGATGGGGGGGAAAGAGGCTGGGTCCATTAGCAGCATTTCTGAAGCGGAGGCCTGTACTGTATATGCTGTGGTACTGCACTGTACTGTGTGTGGCAGAAGGGGGGTTTCCACTGAGCAAGCATCAATGTGGGCCACTGTTTATTGGCCTTCGCTTTCTGTCTCTCAGCCTAATTGTGTTTGCCCTGGCTCTCAAAGAGTTCCACATAAACTAGAGGCGAAATGACATCTAGCCTAGTCAGGAAACCTTTGTGGGTGATTTGCATTTAAGATTTAGTCTCTATCTGTCTCCTTATGTCCTATAACAGGATTACGTCTTTATCTGTCATTACATCTTCTCATTACAATCCTGTTTGGCTCCCAAAAGCCACAGCATGGTCTGGTGGGATTGTGCAGTTGGGGTTGTACAGAGTGTTTTTTTTTTTCCTCATTTATTGAAGCTTTCGGTGTCTAAGCCCCCCAGCAAATGTTTTGGAATTCCACCCTGTACATTTTTGGCGTCTGACCTAGAATTGATTCTCTCTTTGGGGAGTATCAGGTACCTGATGCACGTGTTTCTGATACCGCTGTAGTGACATGTTGATTCTGCAAGCCTGAACTTGAGCTTTGTCGTTGTGGGAGCCCTTGGGGTGAAGTTCGCTCCATCAAACAGGAGGTTAAGCAGAGCCAGATCTCCTGTGATTTGGCTCAGCCATTTGGAAGCGTCTCCTGCAGCAGCTCCTTCATCACATCGAGGTGTCGATGATGTGAGGTCATTGTTCCACGTTTAGTCGCAGCTCGTTGAAGTCAGAGGACACTGGCTGGTGTTTACACCGGGCTCGCTGATGTAAGGGGTCAGGCAGCATGTGGAGTTCACACTGAGGCCCCTGGCTCTTGGTGCACCGCAGATAAACACACATAGCCACAGATGCATTCACATGCACTCACAAATGTGCACACACATACACAAATGTATTCACATATGGTCCATATTAGCCATATCACTGCTGTCATTTGGTGTAGAATATATTTCAGTTAAAACAGTGGGAACTTCATGCTGTGCAAACCCACAAATGAGGTTAGCAATAGTGCAAATGATCCTTGTAATTTCATTGTAGAAAAACTAAATTTCAGTTGAGGTTCCCACATTTGAATTTAATTACAATTTTTTTTTTATCATACAGATTATAGTTTACATTTGAGAACTGAGATGTTATCATGCGCAGACCCCAGGAAACAACCCCAAAGGAAGATGAAAAGGAAACTAGATGTAACCACACAGTTCTTCTTAACTATGAGTCAGTGATAGCGGAGAATCCATGACTGGTCATCAACATGTTGTTGAGATGTTTAGTGACCATGACTGCAGACAGTAATACACTGTCATAAATTCCCTAGTTGGTCTAAAATTATCCATTTACAGTCCACAGCCAACCTGAGGATACACACATGCAGGCTAACACACACACACACACACACACACACTATCATATAGAGGTGCAGACTCCAAATTTCCAAATTCAGCCCATTCATTAGAACAAATAAACCTCAAGTGCAGCACAATTGAACTTGATTCTTTCCTCATTCATACACAGCAGAATTAACACTTCATGAGTGTGAAAGCATTTTTTTTTTTGCTTGCACTTTGGTTGTTGAGAAGGAAAAAATGATGTAGAAAAAAAAATGTGGAATCAATGAAAAAAAAAAAGTAAAATGCAGATTTTACAAGAAAAGTGCATAGGCCTTATTCCATATTCATACAAGCATACGCCCCTGATTCGTTTTGTAATTATGTTACTAAATTATAAGTGAAAATGGTGGAGCCTCATTAATTCTGGCTTATTTGTAGAAAACAGGGCTAGAACAAATGATTATTTTTAATTGATTACTTTGATGATTGTTCTAAAGATTACTGAGCATTACCAGTACTTCCCCTGCCCTTTATCCAACATTAGCTTCGATTAGCGCTGTGCTATTTGTTCAAAGTGCTGCACAGCTACAGCCACATCATTAGATTTGATAAAGACAGTTTCTTAACATGCCATAAAAAAATATAGCATCGTGGACTGCAGTTGCATCATTTAAACCATGAAACAGCTATATCAGTGTGACAGATTTACAGTGTGATGCTCTGTCATCTTCCTCACTCGGAGGTTTGATGTCCAGATGTCAGAGCAGAGACATCAATGCAGCCAGAGTAAAGGCTGATTTATTCTTCTGCGTCAAAACTGTCACCATGGACAGCCGGAACAAATGGTGTAGTTCTGCATTAGTAAGTCTGTGCGTACATCGCTAACATGCTAGATTGCAGTTTGAAGTTTTCATTAAAACCTTGATAAAAGCACCAGATATAATCGCATCTACAGCGATTGTACAGTCGGTCACATTTAATAGTGTCCAAACGATGTTTTGAGGTATTTTTCACAATGAATTGGGTGAAATCTAACAATCTTTATAATTTCGGGACAAAATCTTGCATATGTTTGTGTTCATGTTTCCAAACCTCCTCAGCTCGTGTTTTCTTCTACCAGCTCCTATGTCGTCTGTACTATGAGTAAAAATCACCTGACGCTCGTCAAAAAAAGTACCAAGAGTCCAAGTTGACCAATCACAGTTCATGTGAGGGTCACATCAACATCAGCAGCAACACTTTGACACTGACATGTAAAGTGGCCTTGAGACCAAAAGTACATGGATCTCACCTTCAAAATAAAAGCGCAAGATTAATGTTTTTGTACCGGAGTGCCAATTCTGTTGCCGTTACAAACAGTTGTGTCACAGTGGAGCCGGGCCACCACTGCTCAGGGGATGTAGGGAAAATGTGCACAGAGGGAATCTTTTTATTTGTTCTCTTTCTTTTTTTTTTTTTATTCTACTCTTTAGTGAGTTTCATATTTCCCTGTGCCATCAAAAGCACTCTGGCTCACTGTCATCTTTTTGAGGTCAGGCTAACCATGCGACCGAGAGCCTCCGGTTACCCACGGTAACTGAGCGGCACACTGTTTCCAGATGCCTGCTCGGGTGCGGCATCTTGACCCTTCACCCTTGCTCTTGGATCCTGTTGACCCCCCCTCCCTCTCCCGCTGCCCCACGGGGAAACATGTGCTCATGATTTGGTTTGTTGTCACTAAAGAGGAGCAGGAGGCCACATGACCGGCTAACACACACACACATACACACACACACACACACACACACACACACACACACACACACACACTTAGTGCAGGTATAAACACAGAACAGCATGAGCATACACACTGTGCAGAGCTTGGTGCACACAACTACACATAATATAGACAGAGTGAAATGGTTTCCACACGTAGGCGTCACTTCACACACACTTCACACACACACTGCCTCTAACGTCAAGCAAAGATGAAAAGAGGAACCAGTGGGGCATAAATGCATGCCGTGTTTCAGTCTGTTTGGAGCCTCTTTTGGAAACAGTTGGTCAAGCTGTCAGGTGGTTTCTTACCACACAGCATGTTGGTGTTTATTTGGGCCAGTCACTACAATAGAAATGAGAGGTGAGTCACATCGTTAGTCATATGGCACCGTGTTTTTTTTCCTCGCTCTATATTGGTTTTTACACTTTGAGGAATGTCCTGGGTGTCTGCACAGCAGTTGTTGCTGGTCAGATGTGACACTAGATGGGGGTGTGTGTGTGTGCACCTGTTTTTTTTTTTTTTTTTATGTGTGTGTGTGTGTGTGTGTGTGTATCAGTGTGTCAAGGAAATGGCAGCCACAGTGTTATGTTGTGCAGTGTCTCACCGTGTCTTCATCTCCGTCCAGCTGTCCTTTCTTCCTGTCTTCTCCATTTGTTGGGTTTCACACCTGGGTAGCACACACACACACACACACACACACACACACACTAGGAAACAGCTGTAGCAGAAGAAAATGAAAATAATTAAAATATCTATTATAATTCAGTAAAACACAATTTCCTAAAATACAAATACAGAAATAAATGTTGTGGGCTGTCATGCAGGACGTTGTGGTTATATGATAGATGCCTTCGGCGACCTTTCTACATGACAGTAAAACTTAGTAAAACAAAAACACTTTTGATGCCTACAACCCGCTTTAGAATGACAGAGACAGGACAAAACTCATAATAAATCACAACCATCCCACTTCTAAAAGTAGAATGGAAAAACTCTAACATGATATTAGTTTTTACTGTCTGAGTAAACACAGAGTCCTGGGTTTGAATCTGGATCTGGACCTTTTTGGCATGTCACACCCCTCTCTGTGCTAAACTTTCTCTTTCTCTTCACTATTAGCTAAAAGCAAAAATCCCCAAGCAAAAAACACTTCTGAATGTTGAAAAGCTCTTTTCCTCTCCACATTAATGTTGCATCTTCGTTGGAGCCCAGCCAGCCTCAGCCTGCTGTTAGACTTTAAACTCAACCCAGTTCACCTCTGGTTACAGTGTCGCTGGTACCCGGCCTCCCTGTTTTGTGATGTGGTGTGTTTATACTCCTGTGATCATAGCTGTCATGAAGATGTCAGGCGGTAATTGTTGTTTATGACCCCTTTTAAAACGAGGCGGCTTGGGGGAGCAAACTAAAACAAAAGCCAGTCAGTCAATAAGCCCCACGGCTACATGTTTTCTACTTATTTGCTTCGCTCTCTGTCCCATTACATAGATGTTTCCTCTGCAGAACATTTCAATCTGGATGTTTACTATTCGTTTACTAGTCGTTTTCTTCGTTTTTTTCCCACTCAAATATACAGAATACACAGGAAAAGAAAGCAGAAAATGCCTTTCTGAACCTTCTGTGTCTTTAAGCCATGATTTCATTCTCCATCTCTCTCATAGCAAAGTGTTAGCACTTGTTAACAGATGCAGCATTTTCTGTCTGTATTTAGCTGGAAGGAGATTCTTGATTAATTACTTTAAAAGTCATTAATTAATTTCCTTGTGTGGTGCCCTGAGGACTCTCTGCATGTTTTTGTGTGTTTGTGTGCTGTGGTTTCCAGAGAAACTCTCCCAGGAGGGCGGGGCAGACATATGGCTACAGACATTGATTTTATTAATTCTTTGATCTTCCATTTTCCACTTTGCTTTTATCTTTTGCTCTTGTTTTATTGGTTTTATTGACCGTCCACAAGCAGAATTTCTCAGTTAAGGCAAATTGCAGTGGTGCTTTAAATTTCCATGAGGCTTACCCTGATGGGTGCAGCTGACAGCTGCGGCTGAGTCTGCTCCATGTCCTCTGTGATGATGGTTCAGCTAAATGCTTCAAAGACAAAACAAAGGCAATAGCGCAGCTTTCTGACAAGCAATACATTAAGCGTGTCCTGTCCTTAATACGGTTTACAAATTATACCCTATGATTAGGGATGGAAAGAGGCAGTGACATTGTGCTTCATGTGTAGGGAGACTTTAAGTTTATAGTTGTATTTTTTTTTTTTTAGAAAAATATCCATTTTACCTCATCTTGTTTCTCACTATTTTAATCTGCAGTTTCTCTATAAAACAGGCTTTTTCCAAATAAAAATGAGTGAAACTTTTAAGATCCAAGAATTTTCTCTAAACCATGTACAGTGATATCTCCCAAATTTCACAATCAACATCACTTGAGTTTTTTCCATTTCTTTGTTTTTGCCTCATATTTCGTTGATTACTCTTTGTTCAGTGTTCCCCCTTGCTGCGCCCCTCCACACGTAGGACGCCCCCCACCCCCCCACCCCTCACTGTATTAGAATTGCAGATGATTGCACTTGAGAGCTGCTGTCAGGGGACCCAGCCGTTACAAGTTTTTTCTGCCACTCACAGCACAAAATGAGACCACAAGCCCTGCCTCTCGGGACTGTGTGGCGTTGGTGGACTTAATAAGAGGTCCTCAACCTCCAGCCGATGAGACCAGGACTTGTGTTTAATTGGCAGGGGAGTGGGTGGGTCATTTGCATTAACGGCACAATATTACCTGAAGGAGTTAAAAAGGGTCGGGTATTGATCGAGTGTTGTGGGTGGCTTCGCTTTATTGACGCTTGGTTGATCAGAAAACACCTTGCAAGGTCAAACTGATTTAATGAGGAACAGGAAAATGAGAGGCGCAGGTTGGAACTGATATTCTCAGTGTTGATGATGCAAAGTCGACCTTTTCCTCTTTGGGGACTTATCCGATCGTTTTGGGTCTGACAGACACCCTGAGCTGAAATCTCCAGATGCAGCTTCATCCCCAGATCTGTGTGTGTGCTTAATCTTTTCATTGCCTGCTCTGTTTTTTGGCCATAACTCAATTCCCTCTCTTGGTTGCAAAATTGCCGTAAGCTCTGAGGGGGATCTGGCAGCAGTAAACTCAATCTCCCGGCTTGTAATTCGGCTTTGGCCTTGGTGACCGGATCTCGCCCTGCTTCTCGGACCGGTTATTTGGCATCATGCTGCTTGCTGCTCTGATTGCAACACACACTGCTGTGTTTATGTTCTCCTGTGAATTTTTTTCTTTGTAGGTCAGAGAACAAGTGTAGTGCATACATTTTGCAACGCTGTGCTGTTTCCGTCAATCTTTCCGCACTTTCCACAGATGATGCCAAACGAGACTTGCTGGACTGTAATGTGTTCAGGTTTCAGCATGTAGTCACTTTTTCGGTGCAAATGGAAGGATGTCCACTTAACTCTGTGTGTGTCGTGTCTTGGGCAGGTCGCAGGGGAACAGAAGTACCACCCAGAATGCTTCACCTGTCTGAACTGCAGGGCTTTCATCGGGGACGGCGACACATATGCCCTGGTGGAGAGGTCCAAACTCTACTGGTGAGCCTCAAACACAACATCATGCAAGGCTGCCAAGACAGGGACATGCAGAGTTCACACACCAGGCTATCATGGCCAATCAAAATCACATTTATTCTCCATGGATACACATGCTGCAACAGGAATTTGAGCTGGCTGTCAGGGCTGGGCGATATGGACAAAATCAAATATCACAGCATCTTTGACCAAATACCTCTGTTGATATTGCGACGATGACTGCTGGTGCTTTCATAAGATACATACACACAAGAGATTTTTCTAAAACAGTCATCAGTAATGTGGGTATGATGAGCAAACAGGTAGAGACAAATAATAAAACAGCTGGAACAGTCAGCTCTAGTTCAGAAAATTGCATTTCTTTACTGTAATGCAGCTTTTAAAACCAGGAGAAGACATCACAATATTAAATAATACAATATGGGAAATCTCAGATGATATCGAGTATTGAGTATTTATTTATTTGATTAAGAAATCAGGGACAATACATATTAATGGACACTTTCGTGTAAATATGTAGGATTGTAGCGAGCAGCTAATTTCCATCCTTTGTCCCTAGGCAGGTTGATGTTATCATTGTAATCAATAAAACAGAAATGCACTACCAGTAAATGGTGCAAGATACAATAACAATAAGAATAGGAACAGTACATAAACAAACAATAAATAAACAATAAGCCTGTTGCTCATGACAGACCAAAAATAAGGTGTCCATTAGATGTTAAAGTGCTGGAGTGCTAAAGTGATATAAGTGTTAAAGTGCGTAAGTGCTAAAGTTGAATATTGCACGTTGCCCAATTGCACATATTTTGCACACACAGACGTGTGTGTGCTGGTGTTATTGCACAGGTTAGCATACATAGATATAATTATGTACGCATATCTAGTCCTATATCACGGGATCAATAAGATTTCTATATGTTGACCAGCCCTACTGGCAGCCACTACAAAAAATAAGCATTCGCACAAAGGAAATGAAAATACAAAAGTGAAGTATATGCAAATTATATAAAAATGGCAATCATGCATTTGGACTGTAAAATGCCTGGAGTGAGAGTTAATGTGGTACTCAGTGTTTAGTGTAATGCACTTAATCGTGACACATCCCTCTCTCTGTTAACTTCCTATTAGCCTGATGCTGTACCAGTGAAATGTTAAGCAGCACGTAGCTTAACCTTGACACTGATGTAAGCGGTGTGTTTTCTGTGTCCCTCAATTCACCCGAGTCAGTTTTTACTTGTTTTGGTTCAATTAGCTCCCTCTACAAACTAATCCTCTTGAAGCCCCTTTGATGTGCAACCAAAACCACAAAAAAAAAAGTTCCAAGAGGCTACAGCGGTCATTGACTGACAGAATCCTAAATTTATCCGTCTTATTTTGGGCTTCAAAGGCCGGTTGTCTGCTCCATGAGGAACCGTGGTGAAATCGTCCTTTCAGAAAGCAGCTGGGGCCAAAGACAGAGAAATCTCCTAAACCACAGCGTTGCTACAAATGTTCGAGGTTATGTTGTGAAATTTGACACAGCAGTCTATTTTGGATGGACAGGCAGACACACACACACTAATTGCTTCACGTACTGAATTTTCCAGTCACATACACACTCTTACCAAGGAGCTACTAGGCCAGACTACAAGTGTAGGCATTTAAATGATAGCCTTGGTGTTTGAATAACTTTGTAGAGCACAACCTACAGTGACAAGCAGCTGCCTGTTAGCCTTCAACACAGTCTGACCGGGAATTAATTTTCAGCTTCAGAGACATTACATATAAACCTTTTTGAAAGTGGGAAACTCACACCACATTCAAATACACCTTGAACTTGTCCACCCAAAAAGATGGTGGCAAAGGGTGCTTTCTTTGCCTGCTATCAAGACTGAATTGTGAACTCGAAAAAAAAATCATAGTTTCTGCTTCTTGTGAGCATTTTATCTATCCAAAGTTGACACCATTGTAAATTTACAAGACAGATATTTCAATGTCCGATTTCCTGTGAACGCAGCATTAGCAGCAGCAGAGCAGTGTGGATGCAGACAAGGCAATGTATTACCAGAGGTGCTAAGTAAAGGTTGTTAGGAAGCACTGTTTGCAACCTTTTATTGAGATGACAAATTTCAGATGTATTTGGCTGAGTTGTGAGTTTCGCATTTTCAAAAAAAAAAAAAAAATTAAGATTTACTTTTGAGCCCAAAAACAAGTGCCCTGTTGGACTTTGTTGAAGGCTGGGAATAAGCTTCGACTGAGTGTTAAGTTTCTCCTCACTAAAGCTTGCGGTGTGGTTGTGCAGTTTGTGCATTTTAATAGGCCCTGGGCTGAAAAATACTGAAGCTTTCCTTTAAATTCAAACTCCACAGAAGCAGTTTTAGAAAAAGATGCAAAAAGTCTGTAGGAAAAGTGTGCTGTCAACTGTCTCGACACCAACTTCAGTCTGTTTTAATGTCATTATTAGACAAACTGCAGGTTTAAACTCAGTAACATTACAGTCACGTCGAATTGAGAGCATAAGTCGCTTAAGGCCTAGTAATCAGGCTGTTGCTGACCTCTGCTCCTCCAGGGTTGTGAGTGTGACTGTCATTAGCCTCAGGTTTAATTAACAGAGGCTTCAGTGTGAAACCGACTCTGGTAAATAAAACTGACCTAAGATGCTGCATGGAGATACACACGCAGCACAGATCAGACGTTGTCCTCTGTTGAAATGTCCTCTTCCAGACTTTAAAGAATGATTCCTTTCTCTCCAAAGCTTGTACAGATCATTTTTGTTGCCTCTGTCATTCACACACTTTTTTAGCGGTGTGTGTACACTGTCGTCTGCAGTTTGAAATGTCAGAAAACATGTCCTGCCCTGTGTACAAGCCAATCACTGCCATTCATTTTCATCAGGTATGAAAAACACCTTCCAAAAACTTGAAAAAACACCAGAGTATTCACAGTTAACACACTGCTTTATCTATTTTGTCTTTTTTAAATCATAAAGTTATTGTACTTGAGTGTGACCAAAATGGAAATCTCTGCAAGAAAATCTTTACAGTGGCACTTTGTTATTTATGGTAGAATTATTAATGAAGACAGCAATTAAATCCAACCTAGGCAATATTTTTTAAACAAGGGAATCTTTGAATATCTAATTATGTGGCACATATATACGAGTGATTGTAAACTAGTCACAGACTGGACTCTGCTTTATGTGGGTCATGAGGGATTGTCTCTATCTAGAGATTTGTAGGTCACAAGGCCAGGTTGTTTTGGGTCACAACATGAATGAAAATCAGCCATCACGAAAATTTATCATCTGATAGCTGTGAAAAGTAAATGAAAACATGATTTTTAAAAAAAGAGGCCTTTCAGATTGAGGTGAGCCCGGCAGCATCTGTTGGGTTTGAATCATTTGGTAGCTATTTCATGAATCCTCGCTGATCTCACTCTAGTCATCCCGTTTTTGGGAAAGAGACTTGTTTATTGCCTCAAGTTATGAAATTGGTTTAGGCTTATCAAAGGTCAGTGTGTGACTGTTCCTGCTGAACAACGGCCGCCCAGTGTCCCAAAGCAAACTGAGGTAATGGCTGCCCAGTAACATGTGATATGGTGAAAACTGCTGGAATGAGAACCGTGAGTTGTCTCATGATGGAGGATTACATAGCCATCAACCTCACGAGGATTTCCATTTTCTGCGGATGACGAATTCTTACAACTTCCCTCCTCTCTGCTTCCCTCTGTCCCTCTCTCGTCCTGTCTTCCTCTCTCTTTTTATTCCCCATTCCCTCTGTTTTTTGTTTTTATCTTCCCTGTTTTCTCCTCTTCCTCTCTCCCTCTCTCTCTCTGGCTCCAGCGGTCACTGTTACTACCAGACTGTGGTGACCCCGGTGTCGCTGCCGGATTCGCCGTGCTCACGGATCCCTCACACAGTCACGCTGGTGTCCATCCCAGCCTCTGCCGACGGCAACAATGGACGCAGGGGGCGGGGCTTCTCTGTGGCCATCGACCAGCCCCTCAGCCCCACCAACGGCTACAGCCCCGAACACGGACACACCGTCAGAGTCTCGCAGTGAGTCCATCTGTGTGTGTGTGTGTGTGTGTGGGTGGGTGTGCATGTGTAAATAGCACAAGTGCAGATGGTGATGGTGAATGAATGACAGACAGATGGAATGGGAAGGGAAAAGCTTCTGTTGAGAGATCAGAAAATGAAAGGTGGTGGGCAAATGATCTGAGGGAGAGGCTTAAAAGAAATGGAAAAAAAGGGCGATAAGAGGGTCTTATTTAAAATTCATGCAGAATCAAATCGGAGGAAAAGGAAATTATGAGAAATGAAAGTCACTGTCATTTTAATGAAGTGAGACCTTATCATATACCATATCCATGTCCTGAGGAGCTGTCAGCGGATTTGAATGTGTCTTAAAATGATTAATCCTCTGCCGTTTTCCCTAACTGGTTGTTATCGTTCCTTATCCAGGGTGGACGCAGACTGCATCAGTCCCGATGTGAAAAATTCCATTCACGTTGGAGATCGGATCCTGGAAATCAATGGCACGCCCATTCACAATGTTCCTCTGGATGAGGTAATTACCGCACTGTCACATTGTTAGTCTGAAATCCAATGGGATCTGGAGGACTACCTTGATTTTTTTTTTTACATTTTCATGTTACTAAAGTGAGAAAATTGCAAATTGTCTTTCAGCAGTCCTAAAAATGTTTGTTTCAGTAATCCTGGGAATGCTTAGAAGTTGATATTTCATTAGCTTTTGATGAAATAAATGGATCTGTTTGTGAGGGGAAAATCACAAAGGAATAACACATTCATCCATCACAGAAGGAGCAAAGCAATCCTAATTCAGTTTGTGAGAGCATGTTGTATCGCTGAAACTCCACGTATCCAGAGTAGATTTCCCTGGGGAGGAAAGGTCCTTTATGTTTACTCCCATCGCCGAGAACAGAGGCTAGGATCTCATTCTGAACATGTAATATCCAAACCGAGCAACATGTTGCATTTTGATGCAGTTAGTCCATCGGGGCTTTTCACTGATGTTGTAATTCTGGACTGACTGGCCCCTCTGACGCTTCTCCGCCTCCAGATCGACCTGCTGATCCAGGAGACCAGTCGGCTGCTCCAGCTCACCATCGAACACGACCCCCACAGCCAGGGGCAGGAGGGGGGCTCCTCAGAGGTGGAGGAGCAGGCAGACGAGCCCCTGTCCACCCCTCTGTCAGAGGGACCCAGCCCCATCCTGCCCATCACCCAGCCCCCCAATCCCGACATCAACAGTCTGCGCTCTCGCATCATCACGTAAGAAAAAGACTCTTGCTTTAATATGAGAAACCATTACATAAGAGGTACCAGCAATTACTTTTTTCAAATTAATATCTGATTTTGGAGTGAGATATTTTCAGTCATCATGACACTAAACCCCAATATGTAACACCAGGAAGTCATCATATTCTTTTAGTTCCAGTTGTCCATCTTCAGGTCCATCTCAGGCATCCCATTGTGAAAAAGTAGCTTCCTCACCATATTAATCAGTTTAATTAAAGGAATACTCCAACATTTGGGGCAAAATACCCTTTTTTTACCCCGACTGAGACAAGATGTTCGCTAACATTTCCACCAGTGTACGTCCTCTTGCTGTAAGGTTTAATTCTTCACTTTGACACGACACAAAATGCTACCCACAGGAACCGAAGTACTGGGTGTACTGAGGTGAAAATAGTATCAAACATCTTGTCTCCGTCTGGGTAAGTCGGAAAAATGGTACTTTGCCCAAAACGTTGGAGTGTTCCTTTCAGATAAGATAAAACAAGATGGCACTTAAATGGGCCCATGGGGAAACTGGGTCATTGCAGCAGCAAATAGTAACAGGATATGCTAAAGAAAAGTCAAATAGAAAAAAAATAATAATAAAACAGATGGGGGTGATCTAAACATGCACAACCAACACTTCCATCACTGGAACATGTATGTATGACAGCATGAGGATATTAAGATGTGCAAAATAACAGCAGCACTGCAGTTTGACTCAGTATAATTTACTGAGACAAAGAAAGAACGGATACACAAGATATAATAAGTGTAGTATGTAATAATACTAATACATATGCAGTAACTTGTGCATCATATTCACATTAACCAGTCCACTGAAGACAATATCAAAAACATGTCCACCTGTTTTGAAAAACTACACAGTGTCTCTGTCTCTGCCCCTGTGCCCCTCTCCCCTCTCACCCTCAGGCGGAGCTACAGCATTGATAAGTCGCCGTGCTCCAGTAACGCAGCATCCCCGCTCTCGCAGAGGAAGGACATCAACCGCTCCGAGTCGCTCCGTGTCGTGTCAAACCGCACGCACCGCATCTTCCGCCCATCCGACCTCATCCATGGAGAGGTGCTGGGGAAGGGATGCTTTGGGCAGGCCATCAAGGTACATCTGAAGACACATTTTCATGCCTGCTTATACAGTGTGCAATATTTTTTTTTCCCTAGGATGGCGAAGTCATGACCTAATTGACCAACTTTCATTCTTTACAGCCTTTCCCTCATCTTAGCCATAACCAACTTATGCCCAACCCTAACCATAACCAATAACCCAAAATGACCACCCAAATGACTTCACCATCCTTGGAAAAAAAAAATTGGCATACAGTATGCACACATGTACGGTGCATAGACAATGTAGACTGGCAGTGTAGTCATTTGTAAAATGTCCAGCAGATGGCAGCATTGAGATAATTTTGTGGCGGTGAGAGAAATGCAGGAAGTTACTTTTCATTTGAGTGGCGGGGAGGCAAGAGAGGAAACATCTGAGATATTTTAAGATTTTGCCGTCTCATGCTGAGATAGGTGGACTAAAAACAATTCACATATTGTTAGTATTGGGTTACAATAATGTCATCCACTGCTGCCTGAGGCACAGCTTGGTTAATTGCGTCATTGCATGTGGCCGCAGGTGACCCACAGGGAGACAGGGGAGGTGATGGTGATGAAAGAGTTGATTCGCTTTGATGACGAGACACAGAGGACATTCCTGAAAGAGGTGAGTGCAGACAGACACTCCTAGTCCCTGCATTATGTGGGATTATAAAATGTACTCTGGTCCATTCAGAGGCCGGATCAATACAAACAATAAATCTCTGACGTTCTTCTCTGCAGCAGAAAACAGTCATTTGTGAAACTGAGATCTGAAATCGATGAGCCTTGAACTCTCATCACAAGATGATCTATTTGCAATGTGATCATAAGCCATTTGATTCAATACTAACCCAATTTAAGTGAAACATTATTGACTTTGAGGACAGGCAGCAGCCTACATGTTAAAAAGGCAGTCTCGCTGCTGGGGGGTTGCAGGTTTGAATTCGTGGATGAACCAGGCAAATCTGGACAAAGGGAATAAATTAACAGCAGGAGATGGTGGTTAAATTTAGCAGCTCCTCAATGTAAATGTAGGACATCGCTGATAAAAAAGGAAGTGTTCTCGGTGTTCTACCCTGGATAAACGAAAGTTAAAATAATGAAAACGGAGCTACCTTTGATCTAGGACAAAGAAAAGGGAGTCCGAAAACTGGGGCCTTCTTTTCAAATGTACTGGAAAAACATCTTATTTCACTGACCACACTAAGCCTTGACTTGTCTCCTGTGCTTCCACATAGTTAAAAAGATAGCAGGGAATGAGTCATAACAGAGGTTATAGACTCCTGTAAGGGTTTTGGAGGGATTATTACCCCTAAAGTGGCATGAATTTACGCCCTCCAGGGACTGCCCACCCTTAACTTTTGTGTAATTTTGAGACGGACACTGTGGCCAACACTGGCTGTTTGATGTTCAGTATCTTAGACGCGCTCAACCAGTTAACAACCCTCTAATTGAAACGTCTTAAGCTGAGGAAAATTGTTCCAGTGTGCGTATGTGTGTGTGTGTGTGTATATGTTTTATTTGATAACTCAAACACAGTCATTTCTTTGTAATTGGTGTGTTAGATTGGAGAGTTAAGGGGAAAAAAGGCAGCTATAAAACAAACCCCCGACCATAAGTATGATTATTACAGCCTCTTGCTGCTTGTAGGTGGCCCAAGTCTTATATTATGTTGCTGTGAAGTCAAAATGGCTCAGAGCAGCACTGCAGCATCTCTGGTGAACGTTCGCAAAGAATGCACCAAACATTTGTACGACTCGCTTGATTTGCTCTGCTGAATGGCTGGATTCAACCAAGAGATCCAGGGATTGCGCATGTGTGTACGTGTGTTTATAATGATGACATGTCTACTCTCACTCTATGTCCAAGCCTCAGGGAGGAGAGCTTGTTACGAGGTGTCAGGGTAGTACTTGTAGCCTCCAAACCACACTTTCTGGTCAGCTTAGTCCCCAGTTTCTTTTCATGTTTTGCTACACTGCTACACTGCCCAAATACCTTACATTACTTTCAACCATTTTCCAAAGCATGCCATAGTTACTGAAATGTTTAAATGTGTTTTTCCGCTGTACCTCCCAAGCAGCCTTCCATATCCATTCCTTTCACCATGGTATGAAAATCAACTTGAAATCTTGACTTGAAACTTGCTTGAGATTGGTAATCCATCATTGTCAAAGCTACTTCATGAAAAAGATAAATAACTACGATATGCTTTAGAAAATGAGCATTAGGACTGTAAATATGCACACATGAAAACACATACAGAAACTGGAATTGCACCCAATCCACTAACTCTTCATGACTATATATATATATGGAAAAAAGAGTAAAAAGAACTTGAAAGTGTTGAGTTCAGTGATAGTGGGGGACCATGCTGGGATCAAAGTAGCTTTGCTGGTGTCGCTAAAACTGTTTTGATTAAAGCACAAAAGCAATGGGAGGTGAAGTATTCAAGGTGTCAGAGGTGATTGTGCAAAGCCTTAGTTAACCCGAGAATATTAAATCTAGAAGTAGGATAGAACTGGAGTGCTTATTATCCATCTGTCAACCTTTTGAGCCACATTTGGAAAACAGCACAGTTCAGAGATTGGTAAAATTGGGTGAAATTGATACAAAAATGCTATAAAACACAAGCTTCACATTAAATTAAAAGGAAAGATTTGGCTAAAGGGATTATTGAATAAAGTTTAAGGAAAATGTTTTTTTGTTTGACTTAATGTTTTGCAGCAGTTGAGCAAAACCTCAGGCCATTTGAGATCACAGCAAACAAGTGTAACACCAGCTGAGATCCGCTCAGCTAAAAATATCCTAGAGTGGCATTCCTGTTAAGAAATGCTGTGGCTGTTATTGGTGCTTTCCAGTGATGCTGAGGTCTGAGCTGACGTGCGCGGTCGTGTGTGAAGATGCCTGTCGTTTTAT
Source organism: Myripristis murdjan (assembly GCF_902150065.1). Lineage (NCBI taxonomy): Eukaryota > Metazoa > Chordata > Actinopteri > Holocentriformes > Holocentridae > Myripristis > Myripristis murdjan. The sequence goes on along the minus strand of NC_043992.1, from coordinate 26,836,312 downwards.
GGTTTTGTCAGGTGAAGGTAATGCGCTGCCTCGACCACCCCAACGTGCTGAGGTTCATCGGTGTCCTGTACAAGGACAAGAGACTCAACTTCATCGCAGAGTACATCAAGGGAGGCACCTTGAGGGACATCATCAAGAAAATGGTGAGAGCACCTTCTATGTTAAGCTTTCAAAATCCTTGTGTAAAAAAAGTAATCAGTTTGGACTTTGATTGCCTCAGATGGAGTCCCTTTTAGTTTACAAGTGTGGAGTTTGTAATAAGTAATGAGAAGTGACTGCCGAGCATGTAATTCAGATTTTCCGTGCTCACAGGACAGCAACTATCCGTGGAACCAGCGAGTCAGTTTTGCCAAGGACATCGCTTCTGGGATGGTGAGTTTCAGCCCCTCCGGGGCTATAAATGGGTTCATCGGTACAAATGAGTGCAGGGCGGCCGAACCTCATTTTGAATTCTAGTGGAGATCCCAAAGACTTCCAAAGATGCCAAACATGTCCTGCTGAATTACAGGGAAATGTGTATGAAATGACAAGACGTCATATATTTTCTTACTGATGATGCACCAGAAGTAGTGACATATTGGATTTGAATATTTTCCCCAGTACCATTTAGCTTCAATGATGCACTGCAACCAGCAGATACAGTACATGTATGTGCCAGTGAAGTATAATCCTTTTTTTTTCTTAAAAAAACTACTTTAACAGGAATTCATCCATTAGAGTTGCAACAGTTAAAAGGGGAAAGCAAAACTAGAGGCTGATTCTATTATAAAAAAAAAAACAACAACAACAATTTCCTCTACAGAGTCTCCCCAGTCACAGTGGAGTCACATCCATAATGAGTGTAGCAGTCCCTATTCTCTTTTCTGTTGTTTCCCCCTAGTGGCCATCTGTTTGAACTGCAACACCATTCATCCTATACACACTATTTTCAACCCCCCTATGGAAATCACAGCATGAATTCCTGCAGGATTAGACCATGGGTTAAATGTTTTCCTTTGATATGAGCACAATGATGAATGCAGCACATGACTGGATTACCGCATGTACAACGCTAGCTACAGTACTTCCAGTGCTTCTGGATATGAGACAAAACAATGCTGGATTGTTCCACTTGGCATGGGTTTAAGATTGCCACTTTAACCGTTGTTTTTTCTTGTCTTTTTTTTTTTTTTTATTCTACCGGCCTTTCTCTATCTGTCCATCTATCTGTCATTCAGGCATATCTGCATTCCATGAACATAATCCACCGAGACCTGAACTCTCACAACTGTCTGGTCCGAGAGGTAAGAACTTGTGTGCGTGTGTGTGTGTGTGCATGTTTTCTTTGAGGATTAACACATTGCACCTGTGTATTGTAAAGACAGCCCAGAGCCAGCCTGAGAGACTCCTGCAACACACACAGAAGAGCTTTGTTAGTGCTCGGTGCAGCAGGCTAAGCCTTCTTAAAACACACACTCCACATGAGCAATGTGTAACGTAAACCTCCATCTTAACTTTGTAGAATAAAGACAGCCTTTATACATACATCGTGGAAAAAAAAAAAAAACACTGAATTATAGAGCTGCTGTCGACACTGTTTGGTAAATCGACAACGACACAAAGGAGCAGCTTGATGCTGAACCTCAAACAGCATAATGTTTAGGGTTAGACGATTGTCAGGGCGAAACACTGCCTTGGTGCTTTATCCTTTTTTATTCCCTCTCTCTCTCTCTCTCATGATGTAGGCCAGGCTGCTCTGCACAGTGTCTTTTTATAGCATAACATTTACATTTTATGATATGGCTGTCTGTCTCATTTGTCTGCTCTGTAGAACAACACGGTGGTGGTGGCAGACTTTGGCTTGGCACGGCTCATGGTGGAAGACAAGCACCAGGACAAGCTGTCCCAGGGTAAGCTGCCAGGCCTGAAGAAGCCCGACCGCAGGAAGAGATACACCGTGGTGGGCAACCCCTACTGGATGGCTCCGGAGATGATCCACGGTACGATCAGCAGCCAGGGGATGTTTGCTGAGTCTGCTTGCTGTTTTCCAATAATATCCAGCCACTGATTCACACTGTTACACAGATTCCACACCCGGACGTTGCCTAGCAAAATCTTGCTGCTATTGATCAGGCTCCACTTGAGCAATATGGGGTTAAACACGGTGTTCATGTGCATTTCAAAAGTAGCTGCTGGCTGTGCATGATATACCTCACAAAACATTAATTCCAGATGTTTTCTTGCACCCTTTTTTTTAAAATTTCATGCCAAAATTAGCAGCAATCTCAATTTTGTCCTTTATTCCTTCGCAGGAAAAAGCTACGATGAGAGAGTGGATATTTTCTCCTTCGGCATCATGCTCTGCGAGGTGAGCAGCCTTCCTGCAGTCCTTTGGGATTCAGCAGCGGTTATTGTTTGATTAATGCAACCCAAAAAATGCTCTGTTGTTTTGTCAGCTTTGAATTTTTAATTTTATTTGCTGGAAATGTATAAATGTAATGCCAAAGTTATCAAAGGACAGAGATCTTCCTTTTGAATTAGATGAAGTATATTTAGTGTACCTTTTGTTTCTCTCCAGATAATCGGCAGGGTGAACGCAGACCCAGACTACCTCCCCAGGGCGGTGGACTTTGGACTGAATGTGTCTGGCTTCCTGGAGCACTACTGTCCCCCTGACTGTCCCCCCGCCTTCTTTCCCATGGCTGCTATGTGCTGCGACCTTGACGCAGACAAACGGTCAGACATCTTGAACACTTGTCACTTTGAGACGCTGCTAGACATGTCAAGAAAAGCAATGAGATAATAAAATCAAAAATAGTCAAAAAATAATTTAGGACCACAATACCATACCAGTCTTATTTTGAGTCTGACAATAAACAATGGTTGATTGATTGATTTTGACTTCTTGTCAACAGTTGTGATTGTATCTGTCAGCCATAAATATTGGTGACAGAATAAGCTTTGGTAACTTAGGTAACTGCGACTTTGGCAATTTGACCAATTTCATTCTGCCTCATGTTCAAAAATGTGAAAAAAGCGCTCCATAAAACTTGAAAAACTCTTTACTGTTTGACTTTATTATAATCAATAAGTTTTTGAATCCACTTCTTGTTAACTCCCAAGTGCTCTGGTGACATGTGAGTGACCTCTGTGGACCTGGCTGCTTAGTTCAGGCTGATGCCAGGCTGAATATCAAGCGCTCCCTCTGTCTCTACTCTGTGTCAGGAAGAGTTTCCTTCAACCTCCACTTTACATGGGTTCTGCCCTCTGAGTTGTCAATCAGCCACTTGGAGCAGAGCTGAAAAGAGCAGCTGAGCAGAATTTAAATGCGCCTGCAAAAATAGTTCCTTGAAAGTGCACCGATTTTAATAGTTTTATGGTAATTTTAGCGAGCGTACGAGCCAGGTATTCACAGGATGGAATTACAGATTCCTAGTAATGTTCAAGTTTCATGGAGAAGTTTTGTCATATTTTTCAACATGAAAGGGAGCGAACTGGAATAAGGCAGCCTTGCTTTCTGAACAACCAAAGTATATTCTGCACACACTTACGCATCCGATATTTGTGTCAGACAGATGCGATCATGATAAACATCAAAATAAACGACTGCACACTGATGTGACTTTCAGGGAAAACTTGCTAAGCAGACATGAGGACGCAACAAGCAAAATGTGCTGTTCGCTCCTAATAACAAAATAATTCACGACTCTTGGGGAGAAGTCAAAACAGGTCCATGCCAGTCCTTTCAGATGAAGATGAAATGATATTTTGGACTTGGCTGTCAGGAATCAAAGATTGCTAACTGTCTGCTTTATCCTCAGCCCTGCTTTCACCAAACTGGAGGAGTGGCTTGAGAACCTGAAGATGCACCTGGACATCGGCCTGCCCATGGTGTCTGAACTGGACCAGTTGCACAAGGCCTTCTGGGAGAACCACAGCGTCACCCGCTCTGAGAACGGCCTGCACCCCCACCCCGAGCAGCCTGAGTAGGCTGGGTCGGACAGGAGGAGTGGGACATTGGCATGAACCCCGCGAGCGTGACGGAAAGCGTTACAGTGGTCATCGGTAAGGGCGGTGTGGAAAACCACCTACCTCAGGCGGTGCAGTGGCTGGTGCTGCTTTGCCCAAGAGGAGGTGCAGTTGTAAATACCCTTCCATGCCCCAAGGCGGACGCAGCGGGCAGAGGCTGGCACAGGCTGGCTCCGGCTTAACGAGCAGACTCAGGGGGAAAAAAAAATGTGGATCTGAAAAGCCACCTGTGTGAGACGCGCACACACATTCAAAGTCAAATCAAGAGACAATTCACTGCTATAGCTTGATTCTGCTGCACCCTCAGCTAAACAGGAACAAGTCATATGCAATCAGACCCCACCTTGAAATCATGACTCTACTCCTGAATCATGTGCATTGTAGATTTAACACCAGTGGGTTTTTTCACCTTTCATGCCATCCACAATTACTTGCTGTACTTACTGTAAGGTGTATATTCATGGGGATGAAGAAGTCCTAAAAAACAAAAACAAAAAACAACAACAAAAAAAAAAAAAAAAAAACAAGGCGTAAAACATTCAGCCTACTCCCTTTGGGTCCCTACAGAGTGCATTGTACAGTACATGTTTGCAGGTGTTTCTGTATGTGTGTGTGCGTGTGTGTGTGACTTTGGTTTGATTTTGGTTTTGTTTTTGGTTTGCATATCAAAACTCCAGCTTGAGAAGACTGCAAAAAGGAGAGGGGCCCATTTTACATGCGAGACAGACACACACATTGTCCAGTTGTAGGATATAGTCAAGACGAGCCTTTGAAGCTTAAGATAGCTTTCGTAAAAGTGCATGACTGTAAATAATACCGTCAGGTCATATCCTTGTCCATCGTATCCCTCTCCCCTTTCATGCAGCTGGCCACATGTGGTCATTTACAGTAGAATGTTATTACTCGGCCTGCCGGTGTCTATTGCGCTGCCCCCCTCCCTTACATTGTGTAGCACTGACTTAAACTCCGAGGTACACATCTTTTGCATAAATTTGGTACATCGTCTCCCGATCTCACAAGCAGTTACATAATCATGTTGACGTGATATCTTACGCATTCAGAGTCATAGCGATGTACATAGCTGGTAACATTGTAAATGTTTTAAATATTGTAAATGTAAAAACATATTTTATATACGTATGCTACATTGCCATATTTTTATTGGCCGACCAGTTGAAAATAAGGAGAGAAAAGGTTTGACTGCAGTTAACAGGGCACAGGCATTTTTTTTGTTTGTTTTTTTAATAATTTACACTTGTCACCATGGCGGCTGGTTAGGGGCTTTAAATATTGGAGAGTAGTAATCCTAGCACCCTAAAAGCTCACCCTACCCTCACTTGAGAGCAGTGTAACTCTCTGTCGTATCCCTCCACCCACCAACTCTCAGCGCAGCCTTGTCGAACCAAATCCTTGTATCATGATCAAATCTGATGATACTTGAGAGTTTTGAGGGCAAAGAGTTGTTACTAGTTTGCTCTCGTCTCACACACTTCACTGTAGTTCAGTCGTGGAAGTGGTGGAAACAGGTACCTCCGCATCGTGTCAGCTGTCTGTCCACGCAACTGTCTCTCCTTTTGTGGATAACCCACTCTTTGTTTACATGTAAATGTTTGCTGTAAATCTCGCCGTTTGTGTCTGTCTTTATATTTGTCTCTGTGCATTGCATATATTGTAACATGCGCCTTCGCACTCCTCAGAAATGATCTCTCTCACTGTCAGATTCCTCCCTCGCACCTTCTTCTAACGTTGATTTCCTCTCTACGATCTAAGAATCTTGTCATTTCCTACTCTCGTTTTCATGAGCTGCATGGTCTTTTAGCTGTGTGTATTTACTTCTGCTACTAAACCAAGCTATTTTTGTCTCTAAATATTGTGATTTTTAAATAAGAAAATGGAATGAAAAGACAAAAGTAAATGAAGACAGGCTAAAAAGGAAATGAGTAAAAAAAACAAACAAACACAGCATCTGTTTTTATATATAACCACTGAAATCTTTTTGTATAGATTTGAGTACTTTAATTTGCACTATATTAACAAATGGCTGGTTGAGGCCATGTTTTTTTATTTTCCTCTCTTGGGCTACTTGTGATAAGGAATTAAAAAATGTTGGTTCAGGTAGTTATATGAATGCAAGACACTGATAGAGCCTTTCAATCGTAAAAAAATGGATTCTGGGTAATTCATCCTCTTGGTAACAAACTGGACTCCTTGGAAATTAGTGCGGCTACAGTCAATGTGGCTTGTTTCGAATCGTTTTTTGGCTGTGGTTGCAGTTCTTGCAGGACCCTTGTAAATACTGCTCCATCCCTCTGCAACTTTCCTGTCAACTACAACTGCTGTACATCTGAGCTTCATGCGCCAATGGTCATATTGACTATATTTTCATTTTCAAGCAAAAAACAAAAACAAAATTAAAAAAAAAAAAAAAAAAGTCTCAGCTGAAAGTAGCATCACGGCCAGTTTAATGGATCCTGAATGACACAGCTTTCTTGTCTTTGCTACCAAGAGGATGCGGTGACCCAGCTCTGCCTGCTGCCTACAGACTGGTCCTTTGTGAATGATGTCCTGTGTTGTTCCTGACTGCTTGTTTTCACTATGTGATGTCCATAGAAGCTTCAACCACTGTTGGCCCCTCGTATAAATAGAGCACTTACACTGGCCTGTGATCCAGCTCTTCATCGTACCCCCTTTTGGCTCAGGGCCGTAATTTTCTGGAGCTACTTTACAATTCAGTTAACACAGCGACACAGGAAAGCAGTATTCTCTAATCAAGACTCAGAGGAGCATGCAACCCCCCCCCCACTGTCCTGATATAACCCAACAGGCAAAATATTCCTCTCTAGAGTGAGCCCGTCTCGGTGAACCTGTTTGTCCGTGGGCATGTACATGAGCGGCTTTGCCATGTATCTTATCTCCATTCCTGTGTGAGCCATGTCGAGCATGTTAGATGTGTCCGTGTGGATGTGTTGATGATCGATGAGAATGTTGCAGCAGCACTTCTTTGCAAAGGATCGTTACCTCTGAACAATGCTGTGCCTTTGTTGTAAGCTAGCCTTGCCAACGACTCGAAACGTGTTCTTTGAACTGATTTCCTTTGTTTGTTTTGGTTGGGGGTTTTTTTTGTGTGTGTGTATCATAAGTGCAAGCCTGATTCAAGTGGATTGAATATCATTGCTGATATTATGAGATTTCGTCTTGTTCTGTATCATATTTATATTTTCCAGATCTCCATTGTCAGTTTTGATATTTTAGGATTATATTTCTTCTTCTTTTTTTTTTGTGTCCTATTTAATTTTTTACACAAGCTGTGAAAACAATTCTGCACTTTAATCCTGAACGTGAACATTTAGAATCTGAGGAGGTGACTGTTTTTTTGTCACAGCTGAAATAAAACTGTTGCTCCTTAAAGACTTGATGTATTTCTTAATTAATGCTGATGTGTTTTACTCCTGGGTCTATTGCCTTTAAGGGATAAAGGGCAGTACAGATTTAAATAGCTAATACTGACATTTGCCCAGGCTTTGCCCTGATATGGATTTGAATTGAATTGCAGGTTATTTTGAGATATTTAGCTACACACACAGCCACAGCCAGCAAGACAAGAATGAATACTTTCTCAGTATCCAAATACGTGCAAAAACAAACAAACTACATTTTCAAAAAAAAAAAAAAAAAAAAAAGGCTGGTGCCTCAGCCTCAAAGTTAAGTAAGTAAGTAAGTAAATAAATAAATAAATAAATAAATAAAAGGGATTGATTGGAGTTGATCTGTCAGGAGTGTACGGCTGACCACCAGATGTCACTGTCTATCTCCACCATTCATTTCTATAGGAGGAAAAAAAAATAACAAAAATGAAACCAAGGAGACTAGCAGAGTCAAAAATATCATCACACATCTCCTTGACTAAAGTTCCTTAACTAAAACTCTGCTTGAAAATATATAAAGATGATCTTAGTCCAAGGGTTTTGACTTCTTCTATATTACATAATGTACACTATACTACTGATGATAGTCCTACCAGCGGCAACATCAGTGTTGTTATTACCATCATTATTTGTATTAGTCGTGGTGATAGTAATAATAGTAGTAGTAGTAGTAGTAGTAGTAGTAGTAGTAGTAGTAGTAGTAGTAGTAATGAAACTGTGGATAGAATAAGACCTATAGTATAGTGATATTCTGGGTTCCTCATATATAATCTACCAGTAGCCTAATGATAAATCACTATGATTTTACTCCAACACTTATATTGAAACTGATTCGGTGTTTCTCAATAGGGCGTTTATAGAGACCATGTCCAACTTTTTGGTATTTTCCCTCCCCCGTGGTTTCCTACAATATTGCAGTTCAGGCTTCGAGCTGTGAAATCGTTTTGCTGTGATATGTACTGTTATGATCTTAAGTCACTGTCTTTTTTTTTTTTGTCAATTATTTTCCGTGGTGCGTTTAGGGGCGCACGTCACCCCTGCCCATCGCGTCCACGTGCGATTGTTTTCATTCCGACGCTGCCTCTGCGGACAGTGTCTGGCGACGTCACGGGCCTGTCAGGGAGGCTGTGTCTTTTAAAACGCTCCCTGCTCGGAGAGGCTGCTGTGAACCACAAGCCCGGACGAGCCTGGCCGGTCAAACGCAGCGCACACTGCTCGTGAGATTATATTCACAGTTTATTCCAGATTAGGAGGCAGCACGGACGGAATAGAGCGAACCCGGGACGGACGAGAGGTGCTCGTTGCGTTTGGCGCTGAATAAAACTTTGCGAAATGGAAAATTCGTCCAGCAACAACCGGTTTCGGTCCGCAGTGTTCAACCACGGTGAGTACTATCACACACTGCCTCTGCATGTGGGATGGCACATTGGTGATGTCAGGCGTCAAGGTTAGGTAAATTTCATCACGCACAGACTGGCCCAAAGCAGAGCCGACCTCCTCTGTGGCGCTTACTTGTGTTTTTATTTATCCGGACCGCGAGGCAGCAACATTGCATCTAAAAAAAAAAAACAAAAAACAAAAAACAAGAGCCTCACTGTCCCGCATTTCGTGACATTTGTTGTTAGTGGTGTACAAGTCGGCCTGCTCAAATGTATCCAGGGTTGTTTGTAAGCAGTCAGCTGATCGGCCAGGATGCACAAACAAACAGAGCTAAATTTCGTCAGGCGGCACAGCTGGGAGTCATATGTGGGAGACACAAAATCCCTAAAAAGCCTGGCATTTTGAGCTCCTCGTACGGGACACGGGAGGCAGACAGCACACTGTAATTCTGTAGTTATGCAGGAATGGTACCAAGACTCGCCACACAAAACTATTTCTGGACCAAGATAGATGGATTGCTTGTTATAGCGATAAGGGCCGGACTGGGATGGAGAATTCCCCGAAGAGGGCATCAGATCCCGCACAGACTCGCCCCACAAGAGTGTCTGCTTGTTTACTTTAGAGCAGTCCTAAAAACATGCAATTTTGGCTCAGTTCCTCATGTCAGGCAGTTTTACCCTTTTTGGCCAATAGGCAAATCATTCATGTGCAAACACTTGGATGTGTCATTGGCTTTCTTCTGTTTTTCTCTAAATGTTGTTTTATACACAAAGATTCAGACGACACTATCTGCTGCTTGCATTTGACACATCTAACATATTAAACAGTATTTGCAAGTTCAGAGCTACATTCCTCTCTTTGCACAATCCTAGTTACATCAAAGGCATTTTTGGTCTTTCTGTGAAACTGATTTTAACTGTGTCAGCTGTGCACTGGTCACCTGTGACATAACATGCATGAAAATGGCTTTGGTGGTCTGACATTAGCCCTCAGCAATACTTATCAAAAAAAGTGCTCCATCTGTGTAGATAAAGTACATTTGTCCCATTTCAGGCAGAGCAGCGCCATGATATGGCGTAGTGGGGCTGGCACGCCCATCTGGCCCAGTGTAATTATTTGGATTTTCGTAGTGTGCCCTCTGTTCCAATCACACTGAAACATCTGGTCGATCCAAACTGTTGCCCCGTGATAGAGAGAGGGGATTGTGGGCACGAGATAAAGAAAGAGACAGACAGAGAGAGAGAGGGCACAAGCCGTTATGTTGAGTCTGTCACGTCCCTCTGCATCACTTGATCACTTAATAGACACTTCTTTGTCTTTTTGCTGCGACTCAGATTTGTTCTCATTCGTATTTTTATCCTGGAACACTGCGTGTAATGCAAGTGTATAATCTGCAAGCAGAGTGAACGTCTTATTTCTGTAAAGTGACTGTTTCACTTCTATTTTGAATGTCCTTGCCATATGGGAACCACATACTTTTTGTTATGTCACATGGGAGCCACATATAAAAACATACACAAAGGAACAGGAATGTCCCTGTGTTAGCCTGAGGACCTATAGCAACACAATCATTTTGTGAAAATGAACAGTTCTCTTACAAACCCAGAGCCACAGAAACAAGCTTTTGACCTCTGATGGCACATTGATGTAAAGACTATATTTTCCTTACCGATAAGACAGTGATATTTATTCACTGAAAGGCTGTCTGAATATGCATTAAAAACAGCAGCGAGTTGTGATTGTTAATCTTCATTTTACCCATATTGACCCATATTTATAAATTCTTTATTCTGGCTGTGGGAAAGCCATGCAAATACAAACCAAATCATCTTATTGTTGAAAAAAAGCTAAAAACTGAAAATCAGCGGTACTCCTCTTTAAAATGATCCGATTTCAACGACAGCAGGTGTTTTTATGTGGTAGAAGCATGCTCACACCAGCACACCACACACACTGGCAAAATAACTGTGTATGGGGCCCCACAGCACTGCAGCTAGCCAACACACATTACAAACATTTCAGTGCCCATTCATTCAACCTTTGCTCGCTCGTGCCAAATTCATTAGTAGTCAAAAGTTTCATGACATTAAACATAGCCACCTTTTTGTTTCTAGATTGTAAAGAGACAGACACACTGTTTGACATGTGATATCCTGTGGGGTTTGAAGGCCCTTTCCGTCTGTGAACAGGGCACACTGCATTCTCACATGCAGGCATTTTCATATGGAGATGAATAGCACTAATTTGGAGAATGTCTATTGTTTGCTTGGTTTAGCCAGAATACCGTGAATTTCTGTAAGCCTAGAGCCAGTGATGCCATCAGAGTGTAAAATGCAGAGCTGCTTGATAGACAGTGAATGCCATATTTATCTTGCAGCCTCTCTGAATCTTTGATATTTATGATCGGCTTAATTCGGTATTAGTGTTACCCATTCTGGACCAGAAAATCAACCCAAATTGATTCTCTAAGGTGCAGCTCCAGATTTTATGTCTTGGTGTGGTCACATTTTCAAATATTAGTTCTCTAATTTCTAACTTTGGTGTTACTCACAGGAGAAATATTCCTCGGACTGCCCTAGATTATTGGAGTACCATGCATAAATTAGTTTACTGGCCTTCCTCTGTAAGAATGAAGCCACAAATGTGTGTCCCTCATTAAACGGATAAAAAAAATTGCCATTGAAACCATGCAAATAGTACATATTGTACATATCACTGCAATAGTCTTCATTAAATTCAAAGATGCCTTGCTTGATGACTCAAGCAAAACTCTAATTTCTCAGTTCCCTCCTATTTTTAGCTGCAAACTGAACTTGTGAACTTTTAGACTGAATTAGAAACTAGGACTGCCTTATTAAGAGATCATAACACACTTCATAAATACAGAAGCCATGTTCCTTTTCAACACGAGATAACACCAAGCCATGACTTCAGGCCAGACTCAGTGGTGACTGTTGGAGACTTTAAAAGGAAGTCTAGCTGGAAAACACAAGCAGTAGGAAAGTGCGTGGTGTGGAGGGTGGCACAGTCAGCAGCATTCCTCAGAGAAGGCCTGGTGGAGAGATGCTACCACCCCACCGCTGTGGCCGCACTAACAGCATCATTGGTGTAGGACCTTTCCGTGTGGGTCAGAGGAGGAACCACAAAAAAATTAACAAGTCAAGCGAGAAGCCATTATAGAGCAACACAGGAATTGAAGATTGATCATGTGAGCCTCGACTCTATAATAAGATGTTTTCGACTCCAAACTGGAAGACGTTTTGGGAGAGCTGTGGTTGTGAATGTCTAATTTATCTGTTCACTTGTTCCCTCTGTCAACATGAACAGAATACTTCTTGACATGTTACCCTGCCATAGTAATTTCTCCAAAAGTGCATCTTGAATGATGTGTAATGTGTAGTGATGTCAGCTCTGTTTGAAAGAGACTGAGCAGCATGCAGCTCATACATTATATAGCGGCTATATGCACCATCTGCCAGATTCAGTAGCAAGAAGTAGTCATGAATGGTGTTGGAGGCTACCATCATATTCTAAACCCATGTACCCCTTCTCTGCTAAGTATGCTCTGCAGACTGCTTACGGTTTATGAATGAATGAATAATTGTAATATTGATAGTATATTTAAAGACGGAGCGCTTGGAGTGAAGAAATTTCCTGGCCACTGAAAGAACCATCAGATCAGAGACATCATGACTAATTTGGACCAGCGTCTGCCTCGGACTAATTCCTGGAGGGGCAAACTAATCTAGAAGTGCCAGACTTTTAGCTAACTGCATCTGTCATTAGTGAGCATGCTTCACTCCTGCTGTGTACCCTTGAGCAAGGCAGTTGACCCCCATCAGCAGCACCAGCTGGGGCTGACGGCGGTCTACTGCCAACCCATTATGTGCACTGTGTCTGGAAATGGTAATGTGTCACTCAGCAAATAATAAAGACTCAATAAAGGCTATCTTTTATTTAATTATACTGTTGCAGCTCTTGAGCTTGTTTTCAGTCAGGCTCCATTTCCTGAGAGGAGGCTGATGTCATTAGCCGCCCAGCCTAAATCTAGAAATATGCCAGGAGCCACTACCCCAATTTACTCGGGCGACAAAAGCACACAGACTTCAGACTCAAGACCAAATTTCAGGCAGTCTTTCAGGCACAAATACTTGCAGACACTTGCAACATCCTCACTCAAACTGTATCACATATTTCTCGGTGCCAACAAGTGCATGCACACTCTGATACTGTTAAAATCTTCCTAATTAAAAATAGTTTCATTATCTGTGTTGATAATAATTATGTCTACTCAGCTTGGCTAAACAGCTGACTGCGCAAGACCTCACTCAACGTTAGTCCTGTGCAAATATCTGTGTGGAAACCTGGAATTCATCTTCAGCCTGTTGTGAAAATCTTCCCCAGCCAAACCACAACCTGTCAGAGCTGCTTAACACAAAACTGAATGAACCACAGATTGACATCCATCTGTTGTCCTCAGATTATTACCAGCTTCCCACTCACGCAGTCTCCAAAAATGTCACCTGACTTTACAAGGTTGTGGGATACCATATGCAAAACTGTCATCTCTTATACTTTTCCAAATCCTGTTTGTTGTAAATAATGATTTTCTGTTCCTCTCTTATGTTTCTGAATTCTGTCAACCATTGGATGTGGATTCGGCAACCATCCTTCCCCTTGCTGTTCGATCGTTGTGGCCTGACCAGATGACGAGGTAAGAAAACAGAGTTTTCCTCAATCCTGCTGTGAACCTGAAGTAGGTCACTGTCGATGGGTGATCCGGCCTCGATTATCTCTTCAAAATGAGGCCATTGTGGTTTGTTGATGAGGTCAAGTCAGGCAGTGTATCCTACAATGGCCACTGCTATTTGAATATTTTTTCCTCTCACAGTATTTTTATTTTATTTCTTATTTTTTGACAGGAGTGGAGTCAGTGTCATTGGATCTCGACATTTTAAGGTGTTGAACTAAAATTAGAGGCCCACTATCCAATTTGTAACTGAATTGATTTTTCATTACATGCAGCAAATACATTTCCCACTTAAACACAGTGAGTAATTGAATTTTTGCTGTGAGGACAAAATGTTGCTTTGTGTGCTTCGGGGTTTCACTCGACACCTCGGAGGATTAGGTGTGTTCTTAAAACCCAGATTTTCTTGTTCCTTGTCTCACGCAAAGTGACAACTGAGGATCATTTGTGTTTGTAGGTGTGTCAGCTTTGCTCTCGTGAGGCGTTTGCCTGCTGCTTTGTCTGGTTTTAAGTGCTTCACTCTGTGTGTTTTTAACTTTTAGCTGTTAGCTGAGATGTTCCTCAAGCCAACTTGGCCCTTCCTTTCCTGAAGAGTGGCTCTCCTGCTCTCTGCAGCTTTTCCAGTAGCTAGCAGCCTATCACCTCAATGTCAAAAACCAACCCCCTCCCTCTCACAACTCCTCTCCATGTTGTTGTATACATCCCATGGCCCCACAGCTGTGTTTGGCCTGGCCGACGAGGGGATGAAAGGGGTGTGTGTTTGTTTTCAAGCCCAAACAGTTCACAGGGGGGTGGAGAGGAGTGGATCCGTATGGGCGTGACAAGCCCAGGTTCCTTCCTCAGCAGCATTCCAGACCTAAGTGACAAAGCTGCAATGTATGTAGAGGGAACGCCATGTGAGGAATTTTCAGTGGGACACCATCTGTCACAGGCGCAGAGACTCCTGCTCGCTCTCTGTCAGGTGATGGTTTTGTTTGGCTACTTCTCGCTCAAGTCACCCAACAAGACAGATGGCATGCTCTGATAAAGGTTTGGCACACCTCTAGCAGGGTATGTGATTAAACAGACAGATGTCCAAGTCTCCATAAATATAGTCTCTGGTCTTTTAACCACACCCGTCGTGTGATCTTTATAAAGTACAATATATCTCTTCTCAGAAAGCCATCATTCAGTGCAGCCTGACGTTCACAGCTAAAGCGCTCTTCTGCTGTGTCCACACTCGCGGCTGCAGCACAGGCTGGGCTCCGGGGTGTGGTAGATGAAGAGGGTGACTGTGGCTTCCTTTTGCTAGCCTTAAAATGCCACACAAAACACACACACACACACACACACACTCACATATGCATGCATGCACACACATATACATACACAGAGTGACGTCATACTATTCCTGGGCAGTGACAGATGTGGACAGAGGAGCGTAGTAAGGCAGACGACAGATCTCACTGTCAGAAAAAGAAAAAGAGGGGTCTCTCTCTCTCTCTCACACACACACACACACACACACACACACACACGCACACACGCACACATGCACAGACACACACAGACACACACACCATGGTGCATTCCAGTGTGGCTTTTACTCAACTAGCCATTAGCTCCCATGCCTTCAATTGCTCCTTGTCACTGCAGCCAAAGTGCAGGCAGTCTATACTTGGACTTTATTAGCCCATTAGCTTGCTAGCTACTGCAGCAGATGCCAGTTTTCCCTCATTTTTTTCTATTTCTCTTGTTGCAGTGTCTGTTTTTCCCATTTTTCCCAGCTGTCACTGCCTGTGTGTGTGTGTATGTGTGTATGTGTGTGTGTATGTTCATTGTGTCGGTGCACTGCAAATGTGGAGCTTGCAGATATGTGGCACCACACCCAGTCGTCCTCTGACTGACATCCCCAACCTGCTGTCATTGTTGAAGAAACACATACATATAATTGTGAAAATATCAACAGCAGTTAAACCAAGAGCAGGTCAGCGTCTAGAGTCTTAGTCATGATCTGGTGAGAGTCGGGGTGTTTTTCACTTTCTGTCAGTTATGTCAAAATATAGCGGTAATTTATGGCTCAACACAGATTTGTCAGATAAGGACAAATTGCCTCAGACTCAGACCTGCTGCAGGAACATTTTACTCTAAGTTTTCTCTCATCCTCCTAACATACATCTTGTCATATTTGCTATCATGTGACGCTTAACCACTGTATCAAATGTTAATGTTATGCATAAGACTGCGCAGTAATTCTATCATCCATTACATTATCTCACTAAATCTATCTCTACATCCAAGTACCCGGGCCAAACAATGGTCCCACTCTGTTTCGTGAGCCCTTTGGTAGTTGAGAGGTTGGCGTATCACTTGTCGGTGAAACCTGACCCATCATTTTGTATAACTCTCCGCTGGGCAAAGTGTGTGGGCTTAATACTGTGAGCTTGTGGGGAGATTTCGCTGTGTGATCATTGTGACGGCACAGTGATGCAGACACTGAGGCTGTAGCAGTGGGGTTTGCTTTTGACAGGCGGCCCTGGGGGCTCTCTCAGTTTGATGAGAGGGCAAACAATCGGGTTAGGGAGCAGGCACGCAACACTGTGTTGACAGCCGAGGTTGCTCTAAGATCGCAATTAAGAGATGGTGAATAGTGTGTGCTGCTTGAACAGGAGTTTGGTTTGGACGTTAGCAGCCGTCACGTCCAGCGTTCTTACACTGGAGCCAGTTTACTCCTCAGGAAGAGAAACTGCACTGTCAGGCAAATGCACCTTAAAGTCAATAATAATTATGTGGATTAATGTGGGGTAAAACTACTGCACCTCCTCCCGTCTAAAACTGTAGTCCTACTATTCATGTTGCTTCAGCATGTTGCTAACTGAATGGAATGAAATGAAAACTGCTTCTTGTGAAAGTGCCACCAGTAAACATGTTGGTAATTGTAGCGCCCCGCTTGGGCCAGTCAGTGCAGTGGTGAAACGCACCACTTTCACCAGTGGTGTGTGAGGTTTTCTGTGTGACAAAATACAAACAAATGAACAGATGAAAGCTGTAGCACCCACTTTGATTTATTTGAGTAATTCCCCTTTACAGTGAGAAAGAGGTGACCATTTCACTACATAGAGATTTTATCTGCTCCTTTTCTTACCACATGCATTAAATAGGAGTTGTATATGTTTTTCTCAGGCAAGAACTTTTGGGTTGGCAGGTAAGGATGAGATGATTAGGGGACACTTAATCCCTTTCCTCAAATGTTTTAGCCCAGTACCCTCTACCAAGTTAGTACTTGCAGTTAGATTTGGCTGAATTGGGAAGCCAAACTCATGACATCCACGGGTGTTATGTTCTCTCCCCATTCAATTTGTGCGTTTGTTTCTTTGTTTGTTAGCAGGACTTTGTGGGGAGGTTGGTCATGGGGCAAAGAAGAAGTAATTAATTTTTCACACTGACTGACTGAGGTGGTGTGTGTGGGAGTGGGTGTGGCATCACATATAAATGTATGTAACTTCAGAACAAATTCATGCAACATCATGAAACTTTGTGGAATGATTGGACATGTGGCAAGGAAGAACTGACATCATTTTCACATTGACTGGCCAAAGAGGGGTGTGGTTGGGGGTATGCTTAACTTTTGGTGAATATCCAGCATGTGGAACTGGCATATATTGACAGTTGCATAGTGTTGGCAGAGGTATGCGCTTTACCGTTTGCCTTCTAGTTTCAATAAGCGACTAACTTAATATCGGTTTACTGCTTCACCCTATTCAGTGCTCCTCTGACAGTCTTACTTCCTTTGCACACTGAGTCCTTCCTGTCCCCGCTGGGCCTGCTCACCAGACCCTCAAGCTACTTGGCTTGTGCCTTCATCTCTGCAGATGTCCCACGTCAGCCCGAGCAGCCCTCTAACCTCCAGCCTCAGCATCCTGCAGAAGTTTTGGTCAGAAGGCGACCCCAGACATTCCTCCAAAGCCTCATAGAAGCAGTCCCTGCCAAGCCCCCCAGCCCCTATAAATAATAACCAGCCCAGTTCCCATGGCCCCCACCAAGGACCCAGCGCTCAACTAGCAAGGCATGAACCACGGTGGCCAGAGAGAGCACCTTCCCGTCCCACCACTCCTAGAGATGATTAGCTCTCTGGGAGGAAGTGGGAGCTGGTGTTGAGGTCATGACAGAGGTTACCGGTCAGTCGGTTGGTTTGACTGTCAAGGTTTGTGGGAATAAAAGATCCATTACCTCTTGAAATCATGCGTGCTGTGCTTAGTATGATCATGCTGTGAGAGACAGGACTTGAAACAATCCATCAAGGACTATTGTGACAGCATATGCATCTTACAGTATTTCTGATATGCTGACTAGAAGTCAAATAGCATGAGGAGCTGACTGTATGGTTGTCAACACTCTTAAATTCATAACATCGATGTGGTTGCTGAATGTTTGTGGTATATTGGGAATCCATGTTCAAATTGTACAGCTATAGTATGTGCAGCATCCTCTGCTGGCCTCTACCCCCTGTGGGACAATTCTTAAATTCCTGTGTTTACTTTTGAATTCCTCGGTTTGTCAGACTACGCTTTTGGATGTAGTCATTGCTATCCCACTTGCAATCAGCCTATTGAGGATATTCATGAGCTTTCTGCTTACGTCTGTCCAATTCGTCTTGCAGTGTCATGAAACAGTCAGATTAGGGTGTCTAGTGGTTGATTTCACTCCATAAAGGGACAGTCCACCACAAAACACTTTCATACAGTTGAAAAACAGCTATTGGCAATGTAACTAGCATTTGTGCTTTTCGCCAAGTTGTTGGGTGGTGTATTTTTATTACTTCCATTGACAGCGGATAACTGATGCTGATTTGGCTAAATGTAGACGATGTGACGTCCTGTCAAGATAGTTCCAGCGCTGCCAGGGATTTGTTGTTTAAAATCAAAATCAAAATCAAAGAGCAAGGCATTTTTTCTAGACTCACCATCAATAATTCAAATACAAATCTGTCACAGAAGCAGAAAAGATGCAAATTTCTGCACCAACGGTAGCCAGACATGTCAGATTTTGAGTAAGAAACTGACTTTTACTCCACTGGAAAACTGTCACACACTTCATCCAAAAAAGCAACAGCTGAGTGCAACAAGTTCGGGCAAGTTTCCTGAGTTTTGTCAACATGCATTGTGGGAAACTGAGGAAATGGCTGAAACAGATGTAAATAGGGCAGGTTGAGGGAATGTGGATGCACCAAAAAAATAAATCACAACCATCACGGAACAACTCCTGGAATGCATTGAACATCGCGGATTGATGGCATGCAGCAGTGTAACAGTATCCAAAGGTGGAATTTCCCTTTAACATTGTCTACTCTAGCAAATCCCATCTTTCCTGTGTCACAAATTGATTCCTGCAGTGAAATTCCATACAGGCGGTGTATCTACCAGCCTGATGTCTGGTAGGATGGCCTGGGCTGGGAGCCAAGATGCCTTGATCTTATCTTTCTTGCTTATGGGAGCAAAATCGTGGAGTGCACAAGCGCTGTGAAGGCACGGCTTCACACCAGGCTAATTACGGCCTGAAACATCGGTAAAAGTTTTGGCATCAGAGCAACTGATGTCCTGTGTTTTTGTAAAGTTGAAAAAAATATCGTAATGATTGTTGTATAGTGACCACAACCTGGATTAAGTTGATATTGTGCTCAGTGAAAGTAACGCGCCTGTACTTAATTGGCTGATTCAAGACTTCCCTTTCATACATCTGCAGGTCTATGAGTTACCCCTCCACTGCAGCTTTGACCTCTGGTGGATACATATTTGTTTTCCTTGGTGTCAAATCTACCTCATGTCACTGCGGCCATCTCACACAGGATTATATACTACAAATCTGTCTGATTTCTAGATTAGTCTTTCAAAGGAGAGCTAACATCCAAGATTCAAAATCCTCTAATCCCTCAGCAGTAGCAGACAGTTGACCTTGCTCTCGGTCTTTTAATTATTTTAGTGACTTTAGATCAAATGTGATGCGAGCTTGACATCTTGAGATTCAGCCAGTGATGTTTGTGTGTTTGTGCGTGTGTGCAGTTATGTATAGAGACAGAGGTGAGGTGACAGGACCCAGAACCGGCATGGCTGAGGCTAATGCTCCTCAGCTGCTGCACCCCTCCACCATCCAAAAAAAAAAAAAAAAAACACTTCCAGATGCTCCCACCATGCTACAGGACAGCGGGAGGAAATGCCAGGCGAGCCAAAAGGAAGAGGAAGAGAGATGGTGAAGATCAGGGAGATCTTCTGGAGACTGGGGATGAAGCACGGGATAGTTTTAGCCCCTAGAGAACATAACACTGTGTCTTGATTCACTTCTAGGCCTGGATTATACTGAGAACAAATGAGCCCTGTGGTATATCTTCCCTATACAGAGTTTAAAGGAAGAGTTCACGAAAAACACAAATAAAGATATATTCCTAATTATTCCTAGTGCAGTCTATCCATCCAGATAGTTTGTGTCAAAAATTTACATTTGAAAAACTCAACAGCAGCTCTTTACAAAAAAACAAACAGCAACAGCCCTCGGGCTAAGACTTTCATTGGGAACTATTTTCTGCCAAAGAATACCAGCAAGTGACGTCTATCCTTCACCAAGGTGCACGTATTTGGGTCAGACTGGAAACCCTGGGAAATCACACAAACTATCTGGATGGATAGATTGCACTACAGTGAACTGTTCCTTTAAATCTGAAAGGCATAAAAAGCAGTTTGTTTGTATAACGTTAAACATTTTTAAACTTTAAACGTCTCTGTTGCGGGCGTCGTCTTATGTTGAATGCTATGTTATGTTATGTTAAATTGCTGACTTCCTGTCACTTACTTCGCTTTTGTAGTAAGAGATGTTAACGGCCAGTGAAAAAGGTATAAAAAATATACGTTTAGTGTTCAATGTTGGGAAGATAGATGAGAAGCAGCCATGAATGGTGAAGAGAGTGAATGGTGACAAACCTCAAAGAAAATGAGTTACAAAAGATATGAGATCAGTGATGATGATAATTTCTCTGAAGGGGAAGGCTCCAGCAGACCACCAGTATGTAGCATGCCCAAACCAATCCCCATAGAATATAAAAAAAAAAAAAACAGCAGAGAAACAAGTGGGGTTGCTCAACATACTGTATTTATCCATCCTCACTATCAGCATCATCAAAACACACACACACACACACACACACCATCTTGTCTGTCTATCTTTTTGAGGACATTATATTGACTTCCATTCATTTTTTACAGCCCTCTAATCTTAACCACAACCAAAACCAGCCTAACACAAACCCTTACCCTAACTTTAAGCAATAAGACAGAATTTGCCTTTGTAGTTGTGAGAACTGGCCAAAAAATCCTCACCTCCCAAAATGGATGCATTCTGGTCATCACTATGCAGCATTTACAAGTACACACACACACATACACACACAGAGACAAAACATGCACAGATGGTACGATCAGATTTAAGCTCTTGGTTGTAGAGTGTGTTAGTTAGCACTCTGCAACATGATTATAAATGGATCAGAGAGGCAGAGAGGAGTGGGCCAGTAGTTAAGACACTACCACAAAATTAAGGGAATGTTACTGTAATTGGAATTAAGGAAGTGGTCTAGAGTGTGTGTGTGTGAGTGTGTGTGTGAGTGTGTGAGAGAGACAGAGGGGAAGAGAGGCTGGAAAAGATTGAGAGATTGAGTGCGGGTGGATCAATCAATTAGTAATTTAATCAGTCATGGCCGTAGAGGGAGTAGCCTTTTGTGGCTTTTATTCCCTTAACCTCACACACTTGAACACACACGTAGACCTCTGGACCTTGTTGCTGGCATTAGCAGGAGACCCCAACTGTGTCAGACAGACAGATTCACACACACACACACACACACACACACACACACTGGGTAGCTGTTCACACACTGTGTGTAAACAGTGTCAGAAATGGATCCCAAATGTAATGGGGGTAAGCAGAGACCAGGTGCACTTTTATGAACCAGGAGTGTTGCTGGATTAGCGTTGGGTACTGTGTGTGATTTTTCTTCCCTCTTTGTGTATGTGTGTGTGTGTGTGTGTGTGTGTGTGTGTGTGTGTGTGTGTGTGCCTTAACACACATATTCCATAGCCAGCCCTTCCGAAACCAGACACCGGCCGTAACCGCCAACACTGGCACGCCACCATTTAGTAAATATTTACTGCTCTTGTGGTTTCATGTGAATAGTTTCATGACTTCCATAAATCCAAGCTGGCTAATTGGCTCAGCTGCAGCTTTGTCTTTTCCCCTGTCAAAAGACAAATTTAGACGATGTGGTGTCTTGTTGCTCTGCGGCAAAGTGTGTGAATGACTCATGGTGTAGGTGAATTAGCTGTGAATTCGCATAAAATTTAAACAATAGTGCTGGAAACGAACAGCGACCTGATCTGCTCCTTCTGCAATATGATTTTTTAAAATTTTATCTTTCTAAGCCTGTGTGTGAACAATCAGGTATTTTAAGATCTGTCTTCAAATAAGTGATTGTTAGTGTCTTTGAACTTTATCAGCTTTGTCTTTATGATTTTTCTTTTGAGACTCTTGTTGGAAAGAAATTCAAACTCTTCCCAAGCAAATGTAAACAAAACAAAGTGTGTACTACTGCTACATACCATGTTTTAGAAGCTTATGGCCACTGCTGATTATTTCCCTGCATGTTTCAATAATCTACTGACCTTCAAGCCACTGTTTGGATACTGATTTGCTTCATGTTGCATAAGGCCTTCTGCTGCACCGACAGCGTGACTCTGAATCGACTTCCAGATCACAGCAGCCGTGACGTTTCAGAAGGCGAGAGGCTGAGAGGCTGAGTTTGAACTGGAGCAGTGTGTTTTTGAACAGTTTGAAATACAAAGTGTTTTTGGACTTGACCACTGGGTGTGTGAGCGCTCGGATTCAGGAAGGAAGAGGTTGACGTTTCCTTCTGTGAGAATTGGGATCACAGGAACTGGGTGAGCACCAACATGTGCATCTCATTGACGGATCAAAGAGGAGACACGTGGCTCCTGCCTCGCTCCGTCCCAAAGCCCGTTCCCCTCTTTCCCCTCTTTCTCATGATTCTGTCCCTCCTTTTCAGAATCTTTGTTTTGTTTTGTTGTTTTTTTTTCAAAGATTTTTCTCCTGCATGAAATAACTTGATTGTCTGTCTGACATAGCCCGTCTCACTTACAGCACTGACTCACTCAGGCTCTCTCTGCATTTTTACCCCCACACATACATACTATACTCACATACCTGTGGCATCTTGACCTCTCTATTATCCAGAGGCACTCTGACCACACCAGGATCACTCTTCACTCCCATCTTCTCTCCACAGGCCTCCACCCTCACTGCCAGGGATTCCAAATACCCCCTGATACACACACACATACACACACATGTTCACACACACATTTAGCTTGGCAGCACACAAAATCCTCATTTACTCGCACTCTGTGTGAGGTATTTTTAATTAAAGGTGTTTATCAGATGGTGTGTGTGTTTGTGCACATGTGATCTTCAAAGGTTAAGAGGACACAGAGCGTGGTTGCCCATTACTTACTGCTTTATGGAGCTCCCCTTAGTATTTTAACACCATAAGTTGCTAATGACTTCCTTATTTTTTACTGTTGGTAAACCTCTTCCAGTCTGTTTTTAGAGACCTGGTCATTGGAAGGGAGCTGGAAAAACATCCGGTAGCTTTAGCAGATTAACAGGTTGCCACTGGCAACCTTTTATGGGGTGATGTACACTGGCAGTGGTGCTTTTGTGAACCTTCCTCTGAGTATCCTTTAGGGGTTTCTTTGTTGTTGAAGTAGTGCTTTAGTGGAAAAAAAAAATTGACGATGACACAGAAAACGGGGTTTGTAGGTAGGCCGCTGCGCTCAGTCCAGTTATCCGTCCATCAAATATCTATTAAAAAGAATGGGGTTGCACTCAACAGCGAGGATATTTTTAAGCAGTTTTTAGCCTATTTCAAGATGGACACTGAAGAGACACACCGGAGGCTGGAGCACCAAAACATTTTGTTCAGTTTAAAAGAACTGCAGCACTGACTGTGACATTCTTTTTACGAAACAGAAAACAGCAAAGTTAATGAAATCCTCTGGCCCCAAAATCAGGAATCCTCTGAATACAAAGTGATTTTGGCCTGAGGCTGTGTGTTTCCAGCTGCATGCTCACAGGCCGCCAGATAACTCGCATATGTTATTCCACATCTACACCTGTTGGATTTAAATGAGCCTGATTGTATTCCCAAAATGTCTTCATTTTCTTGTTACTTAATGCATGTCTTCTGGGGTTACTCTGAAAATGGTTCTTACTTCTTACTCTTACTTTGAAAACCAGCACTAAATTGCATTTTTATGTGTCTGTCTGTGTGAATGCAAAAGTAGGTGAGAAAGTGGTACATTATTTCCAAATGCACCGATCTAAGTTCCTTCAATTCTACCAAGCAAAAGTTAGTTTTCTCCCCCACAAGCAACTTTGGGCAAACTTCTTCTTCAGCCGTCACTCAAGTCACTATACAATGAAGGATCTGCCCAACTAGAAACATTCAAATTGAAAAACAAACAGGTGAACTTCCTGTTATTCACCAGTTGTAAAAACTTCACCTCGACTCTCTCTAACACACTTACCAGTTGATATATCACACTTGGGAATACAGGATTATCTGACTTTAGCAACATTTATTTTGCTGCATACTTTTTTTGAGGCGATGAGAAGGATGCTTGAGCAACTCGTGTATGTGTTGTAAGAAAACGCCCATATTTCCCTCGGGGATACAACTGTTCGTTAACGTCAGTGTGTGTGTACGTGCATGCACACAAACGTTCACATTTGCTTCTTCGAAAGGCTTTGTTCAACTGGAAGATATGCTGACCTGGAACTGTCAGTTTCCTTGAGATGCCAGGGGAAGAAACCACAAGTCAGACTTGCATTTTGCCAGCAGGGAAGCTAAAAGAAATTGGGAAACATTTGCAGTGCTTCTGATTTGCTGCTGAACAAATACTCCATAAGACTCTATAATAGTCTACAATAGTATCTGACAGTCCCTGCTCGGCTTTGTTGAATTTTGTGTAACTTTTTTGCTCATCTCCCAAGGGTTGATAAACCAGACAAGAATAATTTACTCTGTCCAAAATAATTAGCCTAATATACATTTTTCATAGGCACTGTATGTCACCCTGCATGCTTGCAAAGCTTTTTGAAGTCAAACGCCGTGCTGCTACTTGGTATGGAGCCAGTGAGTCAGTCCGCTTAAGATTTTTACCAGCATTTGGGACATGGTAAGTGTTAATTTTGGACCCTTGCTTAATATTTTACTCATAGTTTCTGAAGCAGTGAAGGCAAGCTGTGCGTTTTTGGATGAGTTTGTGTTTTTGTCCATACTTACAGTAGTCCTAATTTCAAGAATTTCAAGCCCCTCAGGCTCCTGTAGTGTCCCACTACCGGATAGGTTCTTCTTGCAGGGATCCTCTCCGCCCTCCTCTTGTCCTTGCTCTTCCACTCCACCTGTTCCTTCGCTGCCATCGGCACGGCAGACTGGCACCCGCCCTCTTGTGCCGCCTGTCTGCGATATTTATGTTACCTAGGAATGTGACATATTTCGAGAGTGCCCTGGAGGATCTGTCCATAACCTGTGATGGTCGATGGGATCAAATTACAGCACACATAAAAAATGTTGACGCTTAAAATATCTGACCTCGTAAAAAGCTAAGGGACACACAATGCAACTTTTCATTTGAGTATTTAAAATGGAGTGTGACTGTGAATTTTTTTCAGTTGTGAAGTGGTCGAGAGTTTCACCAACTTGTGTATTTGTGGCTAGACCATTGTCAGAGTTAACTACCAATCAGTGTTGTTTTTTTTCCCTCCCCACTTTTTTTTTTTCAAGACAATGGAAGTAAACCTTATAAGAGGATAACACGATGAAGCTCCAGGACCATGTTTATCTAAAGTGACAGCTGTGGCCTTTTTTTACTCAACTTTGATGACTGTGACATTGTTCTCACTGGGAAAATATATGGCATGAGTGGGCCAGGAGAAAGAGATCTTGACATTGCATAACATTGCAAAACAATGTGTGTCAGCCCCACAGCACTTTAAAAGAAAGCATGCTTCACACCAACACATCACTTAAATTCCTGTGTAGTACAAACAAGCTGAAGTCATTTTAATTCCTGTCACAAAAGACACAGAGAGACATTTTTTATAGTATTGGGGGAGTCTGGCCTGTCCAGAAGGCTGGCTCAGGATGCTGTTAATCTTAAGGAAAGTTTAACTGATTTACAACCAGCTTCTGTTAGTGTTGGAGCTGTAGCGCACCAGTCGTCTCAGAGGACCTTTCTGGCAGCACTACTGTGAAGTTTTTCTGTGTTTGTGGAGACAAAAGCCCGCTTTCCCCACTCTGAATGAACAGTCTGGTTATGGCATAGCAGTGTCTCTATCTCACATTGCTGCCCAATTTGCCTGGGCACCGTGCCAAAAGGGGGTGCCCCTCTCTCAGCAGCATTACCATGAGAGGGAAACGTTGAGGGCTTGTGCATTGTCATGTTGTAAGCATACCATTCTGCTTAAGAAAGGCACAGATTTGATCTCAGTGGAATTACTGATATAGACATTGTAGAATGTGCCACAGACACTGACTGAAACTCAGTTTCCTTGGCACATATCAGACTTTTCCTAAGAATGAACCTGCTCATGTTGTCCAAAATTCTGTATTTATCCATGCAGATTGATATAAAGTGGTTTTACTAATGTCTGATGTGTTTCATGCCACCTTATCTTATCAAGAAGCAATAGTGGCAGCATTAGAGCTTTTGCCATTAGGAGTTGAGAAGGTGTCACAGAAGCACTTCTTTTTCCTTCCTAATCTAGTGGCTAGTCCAGCTCGATCCAGGCTAAACCACAGCCTGATGGAGGAGGTCTGCTAGCTGACTTAGGAGTCTTGTGCTTGCTGGTGTCTGGGCTATTAATAGAGCTAGCCTGAGAATTCAGACTAAGGTCAGCAATCAGATTCCTGCTCCCAACAACTAGGAAAAGTCCCTCCCAAGAAATTATGCATTTTTGACATTGCTGTTCATGTATGTAAACTTCCACTCATACAGGATGTCTGTAGTTGTGAGGTAGGGGCATCCATTCCCACTTTTGCAGAGTTCCCTGCAGAAAGTACCAACTGTTGGTATCCTGCCGCCTACATCAGCCTGCTGCTCCAAGATTTTTTTTTTTAAAAAATGTGATTCACACAGTGGAAAGTACGTTAGGTCATATAATGTGACCTTAAAAGACCCATAAATCATGCTTTTTCAATTTATCAGGCGAAACGTTTTACGGCGCGTTGGAAGTGTACTTCAGTGAAGACTGTTGTGAAAAATGAGTGAAGATTTCATAACGTCCCTCTTGAAAGCAATTATTTGAAAGTTATCTAGTTTGGTGGCTTGAAGCTCAAAGGTGCACTGCCTCAGTATGAGCTTTTTTTGCAGCACAAATTGTACACCTGTGATAATTCTCTGAGTGCCCTGCAGTTAACGACTCGAAATAGCTCCCTCTCCTGCAGACTTTCTCTACAGCTAAACAAAATGTATGTGTAATGATCCAATGCTTATTCAAAGTGATTTATCAGATGGTAGTACTTAGTACCTACTAGCATTTTCCAGAGATCTGTATGCAGACATGCTGAACATTTAGCTTAATCCCTTTGATCCCCTTAATCCCATTGATTTGTTTTAATAATGGAAAGAAAAACACTCACAGACACCAGCTCAGTCTTATAAATTCACTGGACGGAAAAGCCATTTTTTAAAAGTTAGAGGCAAGATGGTACATCGTTTAACTCTCTTCCAAAATAGATGTGGTTCTCTTTACATTACAGATGTGGCAGACTAAAATATTGCTTCATGTCTCTTTTTAACACAACACTGTTGCTGCTTCGTCAGCAGTCTGTCCACTCGCACAGATGGATAGATGAACATGCAAGCATCAGTGATCACACACACACACACAAACACATGCACACACACACGCACACACACACCCTGCTGGTGTTAACAGCTTCACTCAGAGCCACATAAGCTAAACCATCACACACTAATTCCAACAAACACTGACATACACACACTTACACACAGTAACAGCCAGACCTCCCTACTTGTTCTTCATGCTTATTCTCCAGTCCCAGATGGCCTGCCATGAACCCTATATATTCCCGACCAGATTAACTCACACACTCTCACCCCGTCGCTACAGTATGGCTCACCCTCTCATTTGCAGTTTGCCTTGCAGATTACAAGCTGCTTAAAAACGGCACCGCTGAAGAGTTAAATGTCTGTTTACATCCGAAGATATTACATCACATTTTACCTTCTTATCTGTGCAGTTTTAGTCCACAATTTACTAATATACTGCTGTGTAATAACAGGCTTGGGATTTGTAATGCATCCATGTGGGCTTACTGGTTTGCGGTCAGAATGTGTTTGAGTTAGGACTTCTTACTTGGCCTGCATAGTAATATAATATGTACCCTTCATATCGGTCGTGCCATGGCATTTGTAGCTTCACCAGCATTTTTGTTTATGGCTATACAGCAATTCTGTTCATTCTGGTTCGTGCAGGCTTTGGTCCCATTGTATATGTGTAACACGAATCTGCTATTTTGGGCTGTGTAGATTATACTATGAACATCTGGTGGATTGGCTGCTTTGAGTACCGCACTGTGTGTGTGTGAATGTAAAAAAAATTTTAGCTCGTGTTACTGCAACAGATGCAGTAACAAGCCGTTTTGAAAGTCCCAAATGCCTCTCTTCATGCAAAGCTCAGCCTCTTGCATAGCAGTGGTTACTATATTATATAGCCATATTCAAATGGAGCAGAGTTGAAGTGGAGGCTCAGGGCTTTTACCTCTGCTTCTTACACTGCACTTCATAGGGCGGCTGGTAGATTCTCTGTTGTTTTGCGGTTTTATTTGAGGAAGACAGATTGATAAGAGCCAGTGCAATAGGGGGAAAAAATTACAACTGTAGATAGTTTCAAGATGTTCTTTGTTTTGGTACCTTGCTCAAAGCTTTCTCACTATCTATCTATCACTGTCTTTAATTCCTCCTCACTCTCTCTTTCCCCAACCTCTCACTCCAGCCTCTCTCTCCCCATCTCTGTCATGTTATGCCATGATGGCTCAGTGACTGATATTCCCAGCAGGCATGAAGACCCAGGGCCTAATTCTGCATAACAGTGGAGTCGATCACTCCACTGAGCTCGACTGGAAGAACTGCGAACTGGGAGTTTCTGAATGTGGCCCCTTGAAGAGGCTTCTTAATGTCCCTGTTGAGGGGACATTTTCTCCAGCATTTTCTCCATGGCATTTATCAGATAATGAGGTTATTGAGAGGCCGGGTCAAATTCAGTTTATCTCACACTGTGCAGAAATGCCAGGTTTGTTTGGAGTTGATTGCAAAGCTAAATCATCAAAGAAGAAAAATGAGTTTGAGCTTTAGTCAACCCAGACAGAGAGTAAGTACTAGACTGACTGGTGTTAAAATGCTTGTCAGAAAGGTTCTTTTTTTTTTTATCATTATAAGGATAAATAGATTTCCATTCTTGTGTGCAGGAGATAAAATCTGTCTACACAGGAACCCTGTGTGTTTAATCAACACATTCATCCGTGCTTACCAAATTTTTTTTCCATCCTACTTGATCTTGGTGACTGGCCTTGTCAAAGATCACAGCTCCTTTCTGATGGTGCAATGACCCAATTTTGCACCGCGGATAACTTTGGATTGTTTCCTCCTCTTGACTCTTATTTTCACAGAAATATTTCCATGCCAGTTACTGACGCACCCTTGGCAGGCGTATAACCCCCAGTTAAAGGGCTAGCTTCTGTCTGACATTTATTGCTCAAGTGCTTTTTTTGTATCTGCAGAGGTTCTGATATAAACCTCAGCCTGTCAGTTCACTCAGTCACTGGAAACTTTGTCCAAATCAAAATGTTGATGTTGAAACACTGGATTTCCTAGCTAAGAGTTGGCAACATTGAGCTGTTAGTCGAGATTCCGCGAAAAATGTAGTTTTTACTGTTTGGATGGCCATGAGTGTGTGCTTGTAATATCGTCATTTTCAAAACTATAAAACCGTCAAGTAGTTTCTTTAATGCTTCTCAGGAATTCATACATACATTAGTCCCTCCAGGTTCATGGGGGAACGGTTTAATTTCACACTGTATGAGACCCTGCAGGTGTCTCACTAGATCGGTGCCATTTCCTTTTGACGCCCTTTTGACACCTCATTTACTCAAGGTGTCACTTTTGCTGACGCACATTTTGTGTCATATTTCTTTAATGCTCTCTGAATGGGATTTAAAAATCTTTAGAATCTAAGCATCTTTCAGAAAATAGCAAATGTTTTCATCTCTTAGGTTGGTGTGCGCTCATGCTGTTTTTCAGTGGTATCTACTGTAGATGATGATTGTAGAGCTCAGTGGGAATGGTGATGGTGATATGACTGTGAGGCACAATGAATACAATTTATGAAGAGCACTGACAGAGTAAACTGCCTTATTCCACTCAATGTATCCAGTAGGCCAGTTTAAAGGTTGAGCTGAGAGGGACAGTCGTGCTAACTTTGACACTGCATCATCATAGGCTGTCATGCTTACCCCTCAGCTACTACATGTGTGAGTGAGTGAGCAGGCAATGCCAGGCCTAAATAAATATTATCATGCCCCACTGAATGTACCCAAACACTCTGCCCAGGGTAGCAGTTAGCTAAACAAACCAGAGGTTACAGCTCTTTGCTCAGATTTGAAACCATAGTGGCTAAAGCTGAAGGTTGATGCAGTACTGGGCAGTGGCCGCACCCCTGATTAGCCTCAAGTTTATTATTCAATTAGGCTTTCAATAAACCATAAAACCATGTGCCATAATTGAGATGAATTACTAGTGATAAAAAAGATTTTCTTGCATACTGATTTGCAAATCATAAATTTAATTAAGTGTGTCCTGTCAGATGAAGGTTCCTAGGAATTTTTAAGACCCTGCTGACTGTGATGCCGTGTATTTCCAAGGGAGGGAGTGGAGTGGGCTTCCTTTTGAAGACTGAAGTGACCAGAATGTCCAGTTTTTTGTGCTTAGCTGCAGGTTGTTGGTTCCTCACTGTGATGATAGGCGGCCTGTTTCCTCCTGGTACGTGGAGTAACTCAACACTAAATCATTTAAGTCAGAAAACATCTGCTGCACTGCTCTCTAGGGCTTGAAACTTAAAGGATTTTTTTCTGGCCACACCTAATCAGCGATGTGGCCACATTATTTTTAGCAGCTGTCAATCGTGAAGTACCTGCTGTGACATCACTGACTGGGTGTTGTCAGAGCTTCAACATACCTGAAAGTTTCAAGAGCAGTGCAGCAGAGGTTTTCTGACTTAAATGATCAGTCTTAAATGTCTCTGTCATCTGCAAACTTGAGAAGAAAGACATATCTGTCTTTCTGGCTTTTGTAGTGTTTCAGTGTCACGTGGTTAGGCTCAGGCATGCAAACCACTTGGTTATCGTATTGTAACGTAATATAACATAACATAAAGTTTGCAACAAATGAGCACCACTGTGGCTCCATGAAACTTGGTTTGCTCGGGTTAAAGTCAGTTATATGTCACCCTGCCTGCCTCCTTGTGAGGACATAAGACTAAGTGATTACAAACGTGCTTGTGATGCGTTACAAACAAATGTAATCTGCAACAAAATACGTTCCTCTCGAAATATAATTGAAAATGCAACTCAGTGGTATGAGAATGTAATTTTTAGGAGACGGGGTTGTCTTAGGAAGAGAGGGTACAAAATGTGGTTTTATGTTAAAGGTTAAAGTTTTCTACAGTTATTTGTATGACAAACCCCAAGACTGACTGACATAAAACCAGCTTCACACATATGGTTATCCTTTCAAATTAAACCGATTGGTCTAATTAGGACAACATAATTAAACCTTGATTGACATTGATTAGCCTGATGGAGACGCTGTGATTAAAGGTCGAATTTTCAAAGGCTCAAGGTCTTCCATCAGCAGCCCCATTGACACAAAACTTGCCACACGAATCAGATGCTCTTAGAAATTAACTGGCCTAATGGAGTGAACACAACGTGGAGATGCATCCTTCTCATAAGTTTAGTCAAAATTTGATCAGTGATGTTTACGATATGATGTGTGTGTGTGTGTGTGTGTGTGTGTGTGTGTGTGTGTGTGTGTGTGTGTGTGTGTGTATGTGTGTGTGTGTGTCTGTGTGTGTCTGTGTGTGTGTGTGTGTGTGTGTGTGTGTGTGTGTGACAGTATGCAAAGGTCTCCACAGACAGATACCAAACTCTGTACATTAGTTCTGAATAATTTTAAAAGATTAATTTGAGCAGCTATGGCACCATGTGGGGGAGGACATGTTTACTCTCTACTGTTGTATATTGTCAGTGGTATTATTAGTATTATTGTTGTTTATGGAATCTACTTTTCTGAAAGCTAAACTCTCCGTCTCCCCTCCTGTCCAGAGCACAGCCATGCCTGGTGATTGATATCTCTCCTCTCCTGTGTTTTCTGAAGTTTACTGCACTACAGTAAGCTGCACCCCCCCACACACCCAGAGCTTTTCCTCTCTCCCTCTCTCTGACCTTCACACTTGTCTAAATTCTCTGTCACATTTTACAGTCCTGTCCTTTCCCCCACTGCCTGTGCTGCTCCTTTTACCAGCACCAGCCATCGAGCCCGGGATGCAGCATGTGTCTGTATGCAGCATAAAATTATTCGTGTCTCGGTAAAAGACTGCGTAGCTCTACCGGTGCTGGAGGCGCAGAAGGTTTGCCTTTACAAACCTGGAGCAGCTCGCTGTCCCTGTCCTCTGCTGAGGCGTGTGTGTGTGTTTGTGTGTGCGTGCATGTGTGTGTGTGTTTGTCTGGGCTGTCTGCAGAATGGTAAGTGTAGCATGTCATCTATATTGCGATGAGAGGTGAGATATGCTAGGCTGCACAGTATAAGCCTTCCGTAGCCAATCGCAATTTAACCTCTCTTTAGTTTATAATGAGAAGGGCACGAGACAGAGCTGTGGCATTTTTGTCAATCTGCCTTTTGTTTTTGACATTGACTTAATCTGATGTTCTGACCAGTTGTTTATCATTGTGCCTGTCTGTCTGATATATCATCCATACCGATCAGGAGTCTTTTAATAGAGAAAAATGGCTTTCTTAATGCACAGGACTGTCTGAATTCACTCTGTCTGTGTGCTCTGTCCGAGCAAATCTTGCCTTTCATGCATCTGGTTGCAAGGTATAGCAAGGTATAGCTTAAATCTGTGGAGGCAATGATAATAACCCAAACATTATAGTTAAAATTCTGAATAAATGTGGCACTAATTCCCAGTGAGCTGTCAAAACACCAACCTGAGTGTTTAGCCCAATTCTGGTGAAGACTTCACACTTAGTCATGTACGTGCCTTGTGACAGCAACAACATAAACATTCATTTCATCTTTGCAAATTTGTCACATACATTTGATTTAAAAAAAAAAAAAAAAAAAAACTGCTAAAGGTGAGTTATGACATGACATGGCATGACATTTGTTGAGTCACTGTTGATTCAATTCATAGTATGCTTGTTCATCTTATGAGTCATTTCTTTTTACCTAAATACTATATTCTCAGAGATTCTCTACATTGTTGGCACCTATTTAAATTGCTCCACCTGGAATATGTGTGTCATGAGAGTTATATATCTTCTTGGTGGTCAAAGGACATACTACATACTGCAGTATGTGGCTGAATGTCTGTATGGGACAGGCGGTGGTTAAAAAACAAAAAGGTTGATCAAAATGTGGTAGACAGGAGTGTGCGCCTCACGTGAAGGGGCACATAGTGTCTGTGCCTGAGCTAGCACAATGTGCGTTTCAAGTGCACGTGTTAAAATCCCGGGCATCACAGATGAGTCATTTGGCGAGGCATCTGAGCCCTGGCCCACCGTGTGTGTGTGTGTGTGTGAGTGTGTGTGTGTGTGTGAGTGATTGTTTATGGTTACATGTGCTGAGGTTTTCATGCTTTTTTAGTGTGTGTGTGTGTGTGTTTTTATGTGGCTCTTGGTGTGTTTGGGCAGCAAGATTAGAGAAACAGATCACATCCGGGAGGAGGAGAACAGATGGAAAGAGTAGGAGGAAGGGGACAATTATGTTTAGTTCACGTCGGAGCCCAGGCCAGAGAGGCCCCACCCCAGAAGACACCATCACCATCTGTTGAGGGTTCAAGCCACTGATTGGCACATATTTAGCACCATTCCCTGAATCCCCATTAACAGCTAGTACAAATAATCCATCCTGCTTTGTGTTCGGGTGAAATATCTTTATGAATATGATATAAAACAAGAGAACACATGGATTTTCAACCTGGGTGAAGAATAGGCCCGGTGCTCAGCTGCTTTGTAGATATGAGAGATATGATGCTGACTGTCGAGGCCACATGGTGGGAATTTGGCTCCGGTGGTTTCACAGGTGAAGCCCAGATGTTGCGACCATGTTCCTCGACGATGGCTTTTTAGTCTTAACAACCTCGAGTCTCTCCAACAGCACTGAGCCCCAGGGTGCAGAGACTTTTGGAAACTTTAAAGGTCAGCTGGAGATTGGACCAGAGCCCTTCTGCTTATTATGCTAACGGCTTCATAATGTGAACACCCAGGGATTCCTCCAGACAAGCCTCATGTCTGGAGTGTCAATCACAAAGGCCAGGAGGCTCATTTTGGGCTGCTGCTTGTCACTCAGTTAAGCTGTTATGACCAAAATGATCTTTCACTCTGGAGATAACCACTAAACAGGTCAGTCGCACCCCAGACGGCCCAGGAGCGGCGTCAGGAAGCCTGGGGGTCAGGGAGCAGGGTGGGTGAGTGACGAGTTCAAAACAAGACTGAGCCTGGAGGATAAACATTATGCTGTTGCACTTGATAAATATTGGAATTATTGGATCCAGATTTGCCAATCATGTTGCTGTTTGTCTCGGGATAGAAATATTTACCCAGTGTATATTTATCTCCTGGGTCATCTGAAACTTTATTTATGAAAGTCACCAGAGGAAACAACGTGTGTTCAGTGTCTGCAGAGTTACGTCATATGACTGCAGCACAGCGGATCACACTCCATCACACTGAATTATTCAGGTTTAGAGGAATTGAGCCCGTTCACACATCTGGTTTGTTCTTGCTTGAATGGAAATGTTTTCATCAACGCCAGTGTGGCATTGGATTGGGTTCTTTAATGGCTGCCTCTCAGGGACCATGCAAGACCAGACCGTTTGCATTATCTGCGCCAAAGGTGTTTGCACATAGGCCTAGCAACTAATACTGTAAAGTCTGGTGTGTGTGTGTGCGTTTGAGTGTGTGTAATCATACATCTTATTATTGTCTACATAACACAAGCATCTTAAGTAAATCCCCAAATAGCGTGATGCAGAATGTTTTGACTGCTTATGAAAAAAGCTAAGCCTGTGTTTTCTTATTCACTGTAATTGTTCACACCCCCTTTTAAAGTCATCCAATAAAAATGTACTTATAGACACATTCCTTTTCAGGGACCAGTGTGCTTAGTGTGTTTTATTTTATGTGTTGTTAAGGTACACGGTGTTGCCTAGAGTCCCCAAGCGACATTGTGCAGTTGGCATGCAGATAATCCAGAACGTTATGATCCTCTTTTGAAACACTCTTGGCTTTCTGAAAGGCATTTCCTGAACATTATTGAGAAGTCTGACCTGCTGGTTTGGCACACCTCAATTTGAATGTTCAACAAAATCTAGCTAGAGACATGCAACAGACAATGAGAGAGATAATTAATTTTCAATAATAATATCTTGTATATAACCTACATATCTTATATATCTTACAACATGTTTCATTAAAGCTCTTAAGTAATCAGACAATATGCAGACCATTCATATGGACAACTAAAGAAAGCCTTGCATTTTTAATTAAACTCTCTGGTTGAGCATGTTGACATGCTCACCAATACTCGATTACAGGGAGTAATAATTTTAAGGCAGTAGTTTGATTATGTTTACATTGTTCAAAGTAACACGACTCCTCTAATAAGCCACCATACATGGATTCATTTAATAACAGATCAACAGATCACTACACTGCAGATGTTATTGTTGGTGTTTGATGTGCATTTAGACATGACATAATGATATAAAAGCTTAAAAGAAGGACTCAGTGGAGGCCAGTGGGTTAGGAGAGGTTTGTTTCTGGAAACCGCGAAGTACAACTGTACATGTTTAATCTCTCAACAATAGAGAAATACGTATTAAACACTGAAACCTGAAAAATTAGCTGTTTTTTGAGTTGCTCCGTTTGAACCGTGTCTTCAGTCGAGTGATTTTAGCTGTTCAAGGTGACGTGTGCAAATTGAATGCAGATGCCGGAAAGCGTTTTTAAAGTGCACATATAACTGCAGGTTTTGGGTTGCACTTTACCTTCTGCCTGTCGGGAGAGGGCTCTGTGACTGAGGCAACGAGTGGTGCTGCTGGGGATTAGTTCAGGCAACTAGAACGACTAAATAAAGTTATAATTAGGATTATGGTCAGGTTTTGGTTCCTAAAACACTTGCTTAAGTTCAGCAGCTAAAACAATTTGTTCAAGATTGGGTGGAAAAAGAAAAAAACTGCCCTCCAAGTAAAAATTTAAGTCATAGTTGAAAATTTTCTAGGATTGAGTTGGGAATTGAATTTTTTTTTTATTGGGGTGGAGGTCAAGGTTAAACACAGCACCTGTCAGCACAACAAGGTTAAACTACTGCATGTTCTTGTTGTCTTGCCTGTGCAGTGTAATCCTTTTGCAGTGAGAAGATGCATTTCTCTTATTTTCCGTGCACAGAGCATATACTGTGGTCATTTCATGAAATTTTGGGAGCCCATGCTAAAATTTTACACAACAGGATCCATAGTATTTATTGAGCTGCTAACCCATTCAGTGATCATCTAAATTTCATTTGGGAAGAGAGTGATGCATTTCTATTTTAGTCATTTTTTTTTAAGGATGCTTAGTGCCTGTGATGTAATGAACAGTCAGCCTCCAACACTGCCTGCCTCAGGAGGATCCGCCAACTGGGGTTGCTAAATCTGCTGTTGCAAAAGTAATGAATCTAGGAATAGCTTAGCTTGTGTACGTTTCCAGTCAATTGGCACCTTTGGCAAGCCAGGAAGTCTCGTCCAGACGCTGACATCAATTCTCTTATTGCATCTGCTGAACACACAATGCCAACACTGTTTCAGCAAATCTATGGCTCTTCGTTTAGTCTTGACCCTGCTCGGTAACATTTTGATAAGGCCGTGCAGGAGCCAGAAATCACACAGGGTGGTTTTGTGTTCACGTAGTGTGGGAGATAGACAGGCAGGAATGCAGTGGTGCAGAAGCTAGGCCACACAGCCCGCTGACTTCCCTTTCGCTGGGGCAAACAGAGTTCACCACCCAACAGATGGTGGGCTTGTTTTGTCTGTCACAGCTTTTCATCTCTCAGGTGTTGGTTTTTCCCTATTCTGTTTGGGTGCAACAAACCAACCTAAATAAACATTAACATCACCTTTCTAGACTGGATCAAAGGCAGGCAGTTTGTTCTGTGGTTTGTTCGTCATTCAGCACTCGTTTATTCAGTGATTTTGGGGTCATTGAAAACCAATAGACATAATAATCCCAGTTTCTCATTTTGGATAATGGCTGAGAATAGGCCTAGTAGTTTAAATGTCCAGGTCTGTGCCAAAGGCTGTGGGATAAAGTGCAATTACTGAGCTAAGTGGAAAAAGCAGAGCCTTTGTTGTGGGTTCTGAAACAGAGGTGAAGTGTATTTTCAGCAGCTTTTGTACACATTCCTGCGTGAGAGACTTTGTGCTTGATTTCTCTGAAAGGTGATTCTATATCTGATAAGAGCTCAATCTGCTTTAAATTTTAAACCATTCTTCCTTAATTTAGGCAGGTTACATTACACTATCCATGCTCTTACTAATGGTGCAGTTAAGACCCCTATATGTTTATCTTAATTGTAGCTGCAGATTACAAATGGAGCATGAGAGACACCCCCAGAATAATAATTCTTTTATAACACTTACTATAAATACAGTTCACAGGGCTCTAATACCTAATATTTTCTGCTATTTTGCCTGCAACTCTGTGTTCAGTCCTGTCGTAACTCCCACAAGAGGAATCTTCAAAAAAAAAAAAAAAAAAAGTGGCTAAAATGAGCTGCAGACAGCTTTTGGCCTAGCTGGAAATCACACTCTCCGCTGGGCCACCAGCACAGCAGGTGTAGTTCAGAGAGTGTGTGCTGCTCACTGACACTGTTTTGTACATGCAGGACAAGCTATGGATAACAGCATCCAAATTAGTTCACCCTGCCCTGCACCAGCCTAGAGGGAGCCATTTTTAGCCCTTTGATATATCATGTGGTATCATCATGTGTTTTCCTGTGTTAACACACCATTCAGTGTCATTTTAGTTTAGTTTAGTTTAATCCCTCTTAGCTGTTACAAATGGTCACAGCTACTCTTTGTCCATAGAGCACAAAATGCATGCAAATATACAAGAAATAAGGAAAACAGCATGAAGAAAACAAGCAGGAAAAGAAAACGTAAGAAAAAAAAAACAATGGACAAAAAATTATTGGCATGATATCATCCTAATTCTGTTGCTGATAATTGCCTGATAAGCATCCAGCAGGCTACATCTTTTCTGCGAGGTTGGAAAAAACGTCCATGTTTTCTTCATAATTGTCATTAATTATCAACGTTTCATCTACAGGCTCTGAAGTTTCAATGACAACAACTATAATACTTACAGGTCTAGCTAGCCTCCAGCTAATCACACTATCAGATCTGTGTCCTGCTACACATCTCACCCGCAGAGGCGGATTCTCACACACTCTCGGCCACAGCGTCAAACTTCAAGAAGGATGTTAGCAGAAGTGACAGTCGCTGCAAATCTGGGCGTGTAGATCAGTGGGGCTTGTCATTCTGTGTGATATACAAGCTAATAAGCTAATAAACAAGCTACCCAGGCTTTTTTTGGTCCAGCCAAAAATAACGTCATAAATTGCTATCTGGTATTTGAACATTGCACCATTGCTGTCATTGCTGTGGCCCAGAGTCATGGAGCTTGTGGTCAACTTCCAGGTTCAGGAAATACATTTCCGACTGAATAAGTGGAACCACTTAGAACAGAGCTATTTGAAATCTCTATGCTGTAAATGACTTTCCAAAATACCTCTGGAACATTTTTGGCATCGGTCTCTGACCACATGACATTCCGGCTCACTAGTAAAACGTGTTAATCCCCCTCGTTGGTGACCTCACCAACAGTTTGAAGAACACAAGCGTGGCAAGTGAATCACACAGTAGGTGGCAATGTCAGAAGAACCAAGAAATCTTGCCAAATGAAACAGGCACAAGTGTGCATCTCCTACTTCACCTGTTACATTGGTTCATCTAATTTGATTGACTGTGACAGTGACTTATGGGGTACATGCTTCATTTTTTAAAATCATTTTAAGTAAAGCTCCTAAATTTGAATGAGATTATTATGAGGCCACTGGCAATGGATTTTGGGGCTGACCAGGCTCTCATCAAGTTGAAACCAGCTGTAAATATTGCCAACAAGTTATAGAACAATGTAATGGCTATATACTGTACTCTGTACTATACTACTAAGAACTATTCAGTGGCTTTCATTTCTTCAATTCTCTTGGTTACTGTAAAATGTTCAGTGTGATGAAAATGACTTGAACAATGGAATTCCTCGCTCCTAATCTGGAATTGCCTCTCCCTTTCTTCAGTCCACCCAAGGAAATACCTCTGCGGCAGAACCACATGAGCCATTGTTGCACTGTGCCACCTTGTGAGGGGGAAAAAACAAAGTGAGGGAATGCTTTAGCTCCTTTCCAACAGGAATCTTTCTGTGTCAGATAAAGAACCTTAATTGAATGGAGGAGGAAGTGTCGGAAGTGTAGGTTCAGCAGATCCAGCGTCTCCCGGTTCCTTCTTGTTGTGGAACAATATTTATGTTCCTGCAGAGGTGGTGGATATCTGCTGAAGCGAGAGTCGGTGTACACTGCATGCTACTGTACCATGTACATGTTTCTCAGACCGCTCAGGAGGAAATATGCTTGTAATGGATTTTTTTGCATATTCTCTGTCTTTCTCTTATATGAAATTTTCATATCTCATTCAGTTTTTTTTCCTTGTGAGCTTTCCTTTGCACTGTCCTGCCTGCTGTAGACAGTCGTATGACTCTCCGTGCCTGGGGTGAATGTCGTCCTTGTGTTCAGAGCTGCTATGTAGGCTATGCATGAGCTTGCAGCACGAGACCACTACCAAACCGCTGTGTGAATTACAATAATTTGCCCAGTGTTATGTAATAAAGCTGCCATTAGAGGTCACAGCTGGCTCACTGTGGTGATCACAGCCCACTGACACTGCATTTCGTTTTAAGGCGATGGATGCCTGCAGCATTCAGATTCCCAGCCTTGTTTGGTGACTGAATATGAATTCACATGCACAAAAGCACTACACACACACACACACACACAGGCTTCAATGCTCATATAAGTCAAGCTGTTTCCAGTCTCCAACAGTAGATGGCACTACCCTCTATTTAGTGCCCGCTCCCTTGGGGGTGTGTTTGCAGTGGTGCGTCCACTGCAATGAGCAAATTAAATGCTGTGCTGAGAGAGTGCTGCTGCATACGCATATGCCACAGAGACATGTAGAGATGTGACCTTGTGTACTGTCTTCGCTGAGCATTTGAGATGCAATTAGTAGAGCAGACTCCCATCCGGTCACAGGGTGAAGCCTTTTCGGGGTCTTGGAAAAAAATTTTGGAATACCAGTGCTTGCCCTGGCTCCTGTTCCGCGTGCAATGGCTTTTATCAAGGAACTCATTCCTGCCCCGTTGGCCCCGCGCCACATGACCTTACAATGTAAACAGGGGCAAAGACATTTTAATTACGGCTTGGAATATGATCCTCTGAGCCCCAAAGACAGCACTTATTGTCATGTCTAGTCTGTCTGAGCCTTCATTTAGTGTGTTCGCAGGCCTACGTTAATTGCAAGTATGTGTGTTAAAAAAAAAAATGAAGAAGGAATGAGAAAGATGAGGTACCCCCACACTGCTGTGGTAGTTATTTTTTTGCAGAACAAGATCAGATTAATAAAGTAGAGAAGAAACTGTTTAACAAGCAAATCTAGCTGACCTTAGTCAGTTTTTATTCTCATATAGTGATAGGTAAAAATGTTACACTGTGTAGGTTTGCACTATAGACTATGGTCAAGTAAAAGATTTGCACTAGTTCAAGAGTGTGGTTTTTATCTACATTAATGTGTGTGTGTGCGTGTGCATGTGCCACTGTGTGTGTATGGAGCAGTATGCAGTGATTGTGCTGTATATCTAAAGCCATCCCCTGGGCACCGTCAGCTCTTCCAGGCAATCCATAATAATCACACTTATGATGAGGGCCAACCAGAGAGGATTAAAGTGGACATAAAGTCATCTCCCCAGACACAATCTTTCCGAACAGGAAGTAGTAGAAACTGTCTTCTGTCTGTGAGGTTTTTTTTTTTGTTTTTTTTTTGCCGTCCCTCCCCATTCAGGTCAGTGCTGTACATTTGTCAGCTTTATAGGAATTTCAGTGGGATTTGCCTACTGTGTGTCTACCACGTCTGTTGACCTGAGACTATTTGTATTTTTTTCGCGCTCTGCCTGCTGCTTATGGTAGTTATTACTGTTGTATAAATTGGCACACTCGGCAGCGAGGGCTATTAAGATTGGGATCAGGTCACGTTCAGTTCTTCCTCCCATAGGCAGAAAATGAATTCTCAGCTGAATTCTGCCTCTGCGTTTCCTCTCCTCCTCTCTCTCATGTTGAAGTGAAATGCCAAGATTAGATCCCAGCCCAGACACGAGTTGGGCCTTTCAAACTAGATCTCTGGCTTTGTAGAGTAGACAGTAAAGGGCTACGGTAAGGCAATGGGATTATCACAGTCCACTGGATGCAGGAACACAGTCATGTAGTGCTTTATTTCACTCCTGCTTGGCTTTTTACACAAGAACCACAGAGGCTGACATTGCAAAGGC
Source organism: Myripristis murdjan (assembly GCF_902150065.1). Classification (NCBI taxonomy): domain Eukaryota; kingdom Metazoa; phylum Chordata; class Actinopteri; order Holocentriformes; family Holocentridae; genus Myripristis; species Myripristis murdjan. Next base: position 26,794,656 of record NC_043992.1, on the reverse strand, counting down.
TAAGTCACTGAGTCTGCTCACTTTACTTAAAACAGACATTCTGTGCAAGACCCAAAGGAATAGCATAATCACAAAATCCTAATTCCTTAAGAATGAGTGATTATTACAAGACTAGCAAAGCACAGTGCTCTGGACAGATTATGGGAAAAGCTTTGTACTGTGGCCTTTGTGTGTGTGTGTGTGTGTGTGTGTGTGTGCGAGAGAGAGAGAGAGAGAGAGACAGACAGAGAGAGAGAGAGTGTGTGAGAGAGATTGTGTATGTATCAGATGAAAAGATTTTTTGTAGCATGCAAGCCACATACACCCTACAAAAAACTCTCTCACCCTCTTTCTCCACACACACATACACACACACACACACATACACACACACGCACACACAGGCTTCTTCTTGCTCTCTGCAGTGCCACTCTGTCCCTGATACCGCCAGCTGAGCGTCCTGGCCTGGATGAGACGGCCTTTGTGAGGAGTTGTATCCATATTGCTGTTTAGTTGTTTCCCATCCTCTGATGGTCAGCAACCAAAGAGCAAAGCCTGAATTTTTGAAATTTGACATGTCAAGCCATCTAATCCAATCTAATTTACAACCTTATTATTCCAGTCATAGACAGCTCCAATTACACCAGGATAGTTTAAACAGAGGCAGCACTGTATGTGTTCATTCATGCATGTGTGTGTTTGATTGTGCATGTATGTGTGTGTGTGTGTGTTTTTGGATGTTTAGGCAATAGATCTCAAACTCGTGGCTTTCAGGAATGAGGGCAGCAGAGGCTTTTTTGGAGGCGACAGGGCAGATGTTGTCACGCTCCCAGCAGAGCAGCGTCTCCTCTGAAGTCAGGACGGCTCTGCAGACACGAGCTGCCGCCGCTCCAGCTGCCTCTCATCTGCATGCCCTCCTCTAATTGGACCAAAGCAAAGAAAGGGGGCGGAGCTGTTGACATGCTCCACATGTAGAGTGGCTGAAACGGAGCCAGAAGGTGTATCTATTCAAAAAAGAAGTGGAGGGAATGTGGCTGGGCAAATTTGATGCCTTCTCATTGGACAGGCAGGGAAAATAGGTGTGCATATTTAATGAGGGGGTGCCCTGAGACTGAAGAAGTGATACTTAGTCTGAGGAGGTTTTCAGGGCCTTTTCGCTGCTAATCTGTGTGTGTCTTCTTTTGGCTGGCTGGGGAGATTGAGGGGATACCACTGGCTCTAAAGGGATAATATGGCAGCAAATTCTGAAGCAAACAGTGATTCAGAGGTATGTGTTTGCTGTTTTCATTGTTCCTGGCCCTGCTGTTATGTGTGTTTGTGTGTGGTAAGATAATAGCTTGTTGTGCAGTCTCTGTGTGTGTTTTTTTCCTTCCTTTCCACTCAGCACAGACAGGAAGAGAAATGAAGCTAGTTGCATGGCCATATGGATATCTACACCTGGGTTGTTTACATACTCTTCATTATGCAAGACTTGGATCGCAGACAAGTTGGGTCATTCATCTGGACTCATGTGACTGGGCTCCGTACTCAAATATGATTTTACAGCAGGAATGACATTTTCTGCTAAGCCTTTTTCCCATGACCTTAAAAACGTTGCTTGATTTCTTTCTGCTGTCTTTTTCTTTAAGAGGTTAAGACTCATGTATTGATCAGGTGAGACAGCTTAATGCACTGAGAGTGCGGCGAGTGTCTTAACCTCTGAAGGTTGCCAGCTGTTGTTGCTCAGTCCGTGACACTGACGGGAATGCTTTTTGGGTAGGTATGCACGCACTGATGTCAGGATATTATTGTCAGAGGATGCTGGCACGCAAATCCACAGGATTTCAGCCTCCTTGGAGTGATACAATAGCAAAGCTAGATGCTTCTGTTGTAGAGCAGAAGGAAATGTGTGTCTTAATAGCCTTTTCTGTTTTCTTACCGGATGTAGAGATGGAACTAATGCATTGGAGTTTTGTTTACAGTACAAGGAGCAGAGTAAACTTGATTTCAGTCCAGTGATGGCACATTTGAATGAGCTCTATAGTTGCATGCATGCCTCTCTCTCTCTCTCTCTCTCTCTCTCTCTCTCTCTCTGACTCTCAGTCTGACTGTGAAGTGAGCCAACCTCACACAGAGCCCTGCTATCACCATCCAAACAACCACAGCATTCACACAGAGCGCACATGCTCACTTCACCACCTGCTACTGGCCTCACCACAAGGGGAAATCTCACTGGTATTCGGCCTGTGCATTCCTCAACATTCACATTATAAGGAGGAATACAAATTTGGGGTGTGAATGCATTGAATTTACGTTTTTATACTCACAGGATTTCTGAAAAAAAGAAAAAGTCGATTCACGTGGGGTTCAAGACCACAGCGTATGCGGATAGTCAATTATGAACCCTCCACCACCCCCACCCAGTCTGCCTTTGCAAAATCCCTCACACTGTTCACTTCACTGACAGAGTGAAGTAAGCACTTCTGCCAAAAGGGGCGGGAAAATGCAGAGCTTGCCAAAGGAAAATGATTTAGAATTCAATGAATAATATCGGAGAAATTATTGTAGCTGTAGAGTATAAATGGCTCCGTCGACTGAATTTTCCTCCCAAGTTGAAACCTCCTTTCACCATACCAGGTCAATAACAACAAGCTGCATGGTTTCTTCATGACTTTCAGCAGCTTCTGATTGCATTTCCCATGTCATATAGAGAGCATTTGAAGTGGGCTTTCCCCTGAGAGCTGCTACAAATCATCATCCATCAGCAGCGTGGCAGCCAAACCCACTACCAGGATCCAACATTAACAAAGCTGCATATTGTCAACCACACAATTTGTTTATGTTGAATTTGGTTTCATGTCCTACAATTGTTTCTCAGGGACTGCCTGGGCTAACCAGAAACTTTTCAGTCCCATCATAAAATACGCCCCTCCTCTCTCTGACATCCTAAAGAGCTTCCTTTTCTACTTGACCAAGGCAATGCTTGCCACAATGGTCTCCTTGATAAGCTTTGATTGAAACACTGTGGAAGCTGGTATTTGTTTTCTGTAATAGAGTAACCAGCCTCTTGCCCCAGAAACTGCTTATTAGCGTTCATTTAAGAAAATATTGGATTCCTTTTAATGTATGGCCTACACTGTTTATGTAATAAGCCGCTCTGTGGTCTAATTGTTGCTTTACCTCCAGCACAGTCATTACACATGACAAACAGGACATTCCACAACAACTACTGTTATAGGTCAGAGATCTGAGATTGGGCTCCGGCCAGGGTTCAGCGTGGAAGTCCTATCTGTTGTGAGGCATCAGCATACAGCTTAATTGCCATGTATGTTCCTATTGATGGTGCAGAAAATGCCAAAGGAGAGAGTGTGCACACACAAAGTGCCACAATGTACCGCATCTTGATTTTCTTTTTTGTTTCCTTTATTCCATGACAGTCTGTGGACATGAAATTGCAAAGTAAAGTGAATCTGTAGAAATGAGTCCTTTTGTAGTGTGACTAATGTGAAGAATTCTTTAATACCAAGTGGACTTGCTCTGTGCTGTTAAAGGGCTTATTTTGTCACATACTGTTATTCAGCTTCTGCTCTGCCCGAGCAGCCAGCCTGTCTGAGGCATTACCAGTCGCGTGTCTCGCTTAAGGGCCTCAGCTGCGTATGCCACCTTGGACTTGAACCAGTCACAATCTGGTTTCATCTGGTCTGAAGTACAAGAAATCTGCTCTGTTTTTCCTGTTTCATCAGGACATCGCTGACAGACTTTGACGACTATGACATCAGTAATGTTAAAGGCTACCTAATAATCGTAATGAGCTAATCCTCCAGATGAGCCAAAATGTCAGTTTGGCCACTTATGGAAATTATAATTGGTGCAGGTCTCAGCTGAGACTTAGTCCACCGGGAGGCTGGCTGTGAAGTGGTAGCCTAATGAAAATGTGTGAAATTGATGTCAGAGCCCACTAGATTATTACTCTAGTTATAGAAGATTGTTTTCGTAATTAGGATTAAAGAATAAAGGGCAATTTTTGTCAGTCTTACATGAAGTTGGACTATAATGTTTCCCTGTCAAATAGGCCAGGGTCTTGAAATATTTGTGCCGTTTTGTTACAGTATTGATGACAATTGTGGTGTGGCTTTGTTGCTTTGGTATGGCTCATTAGAAGTATATTGATGTTTCTAGCAATATGTCAATAGTATGTTTCATAAGCATATTGACATATTGGCTTCACACACAATGATCCATCACTTGTCCACTGGGCTCTGTGAGTGTGTCTCCTCCCTTCAGTTTTAACAGGTAAAGCAAATTTGCACTACTGAGCCTTGCAAGTAGGCACATTTAGCTGGTCACATACAATGCATACAATATTGTTAACACCAAAATGTAGGCAATAAACTCAGAGAGACACGTCCCAGTGTTATATAGCACATTCTCAGGTCAAATCGCTCTATCATGCACATTTTTAAAGTGTTATTCTATTTCTATTATATTTTTTTGAAGCTATGAAGGGTTAGAATATCAGACTTTGCTCGGTCAGACAAGCACTTAAGGGAATTGGATCCCGGCGAAGGATCTGGTGCTATACTGCTTGTCTGGTGGGAGAAACTCACACGGCTTAAGAAAGTTGGGAAAGAGCATAGGGGAAAAGTATGTATGTGGAAAAACTGCAGTACAGTAAAATCTGATGCTCTCCTCTGTTGGACTGCTATGATTATTGAAGTGCAATAACTCTCCAGCCCGCCTTTTGCTGCTCAGAAGGAGGGAATGGGAAGATGAACGCTAAACCCGAGCTTTGCCTACTTGAGAGGGCTGTGTGCCAGGCATACCAAGTAGCTCCAACTGGATGGTCTGCCTGGCTGGAAAGGATGATGTCATTGATATAACTACTCTCCATTACAAATGCTTTTGTTGTTGAGCTGTTTTAAGCTCTGCTCATCTGGTGTATCTGCTGACTTGTGAGATCCATTACACCTACTTTCTCTTCTCCCCTCCAGCTCACTGTCATGATATCACAGCTCAAGAGAAGAGTAGTGTGTTTTTGGCAACACCGGCAGCCCGGCAGGCAGATAAAAAAAAAAAGAAAAGAAAGAAAGGTCCCATCTACAATGAAATATCTTAATTTCTAGTATGTCTTAAATCCTTTTCAGCTGCGGCTGTGGTCTTACCTAAGACTTTGATATCAAGGATAATTACACCATGGAGCAATAGCCTGATTGGTGCAGTGGCAGAGGGAAAAAAAAGCTGTGCTGTGCTCCAGTTTTGACTTTGTCAATTCCCTTTAGAAAAGCTGCTTTGGGGCGCTTCGTGGAAAGTAAGTTTAGTACCTGCACACAGCAATGCCTGCCTCATCAATTAGTTTTAAAGTTAGTGTAACCAGATATAAGTGGCTTAAGGAAGCCAGCTCAAAAAGCGGGGTCAGTGTTCAGGAACGGCACTTAAGGAAAGTGTCTGCATCACTGAATTTGGTTAAAAGCATATTTACATGTTCCACCAGAGCGCGGTGCACCATTAAGTTAATTACATACCAAAAATGAATAAGGAAGACTCCTAGAGCACTTCCCAAATATTAGATATAGTGAATTGTTTTGGGTTTTTTTATTCACTGATTTTGCATTTACATCACTCTCTGCATCTTATTATGTTCTGCTGCCATGGTACATGGTGCGGGACATGATGTCATGGTGGCATCTGCTTCTGCCTGTGTGCAGTGCACAATTTAAAAAAAATAGATAAGAAAAATACATGATGTGAGCTTCATACTCAAGTATACACACTACAAGTTTCCTCTATAGAGAAGACGATCTGATGAGAATTTGGAGCAGTGATGCATACATTTGCATAATTAATAAGGAAAAAAGCTTACTGTTTTATGATACAGAGTTCATACTAATTCTGCCTCTGTGTTATGTGAAGAAAACAAGTGTGCTGGCTCAGAGAGACCTATTATATATCACAGCGATTACAGCGATGCATCAGGGGACTCTAGTCCTCTGGTGTGGTCAACATGTTGGGTGTGCTCCCGCTCCAGTTTAATATGTTTTCCTCTGTTATAAACCTGCTGTCAGGATTTGCATTGTTACACTTAGATATGCATTTCTATGCACTTTGCCAGAGGGTGAAATATTAAGTTCACACGGCAAAAGAGTGGATTCACTCCCGGAGCGCTTGTATCCAGTGTGTTGACTCCACTGCAGGTTCAGGGTCGGGCTTTAGCCTGTGAATGGTGACATGCAGCTTGTCGATGGTGCTGATAAGGTCCCTGGGGCGCTGGGTGGCTCGATGGGGCTGAAGGACGCTGTGTCCTCTGGGAGGGAGGTGTATAAAGGCAGGGGCTCCCGGTCCCTGTTCCCGCTGGCGGCTGGACTGGGCATGAAGAGCAGTTTTTGCAGAGGAAAGAAGAAAAGCCTTTTTGTTCTTAGAAAGGGTGCCACAGGTTAGACGCTGCAACAGAGCAGGTGAGGTTTCATGTAGACTTTGGGGATGGGTGTGTTTTTGCAAATGTTATGGTCTTGCATTTATTCTGGTTTTGTGACTGCTACAGTCAACTTTGTTGAGGAACACTGGGTTTGTGATTTTAAAATCCTTTCTCCATGAGCTAGAGATGTTGGAATTTGAATAATAGATTGACTCATATATGTTTCTTCTGGTTCTCTCAGTCCCTCGTGCTTTTCAAAGCCAGTTGGCAAAATGTACTAAATCTGAATGAGCATTATGTCTAAATCTGTGCTCCTATTGACCAGCTGTCCTATGTAGGTCACAGGACGAACCATGTTGAAGAAGTGATTGGACATTGATCCCTGTGGTTTGGGCATAGCAAAGAAAAGCAGGTCACAGGCCTCCTAAGCTGTCAAACTGTCGATTTCTTCTCTGCCCCTAAGCTCCAAATCCCAGTGTGATTAAAACTGTAAACCATGAATGGATGGCATGGAAAACCCTCTAAGGATGACACAGAAGACGTTTTTACGTTTACATGAGAAGCCTTTTTAACTCAGGCAGAGGTTAGCAATCATGGAAGGATGTGAAATGTAAAATTCAAGTCAGCACTTTGCATCAGACATCCAAGTGACGTCAGTAGGGACATTAGGCTATAATAAAGCACTAAATCAAATGCAGATTGCAAGATATATATAAATCCAATAGCGATATTAAGTTGTTATCATAAAAATAATACAAATATGTATTTTTCTTTAGATTATGTTGGATTCAGAGTTGGCTTTTTTGAGAGCCTGTGTTAATGTACCAGGAATAGACTCCACAAAGCAAATACTTTGTATAAATTGGATTTTCTTTAATTTCCTGCTTTGTAAATGTGCTTTGTAAATATGAATGTGTTTTTAATATGGGTCTAAATTTAAGTGAAATCAGAGCAGAGGTGTCTGTCAGTGTGTTCTGCGTTGGTGTTTTAATTTTCATCAAACATTCAATGACTCTCTTCATTACATAACTCTATCTGGGCCAGATAATCTCATCTGCCGGCGCTGACACTGGCTAGAGTGGTGCATTTTTGGAAGCACTGAATGGAGCGATATCAGAGGATGTTAAAGTAAGTGCACTGCCACAAAATAAATAACATTAGGTGGTGCTGCAGTGGCAGACGGCCAGATCAGACCAACTTGACATTTGGAGATTGTGGAAACAATAGTTTAAAAAAACAACAAAATTTTAGTTCAGTCACTCTGGTGATTACTCAACTGGACAATCGTGTTGCCTGCTCTGGCACCTGCGATCAGTTCTCCAGTCGCATCATGACGCTCATTACTTTGCCTTTATTTAATCATTTCACGTTTTTTTCTTCCTCATCCACCTTGTCCTCGTCTGTTCTGCATAAACGCTGTACGTAATGCTTTCCTCTTGTAACACCACTCCCATTTCCGCCACTCCTGTGAACCCAAATGATCCCACGGTGGATTCTCTTGGGGTCGTGCTCCTTCCTTTTCTTCCCTGATGCGTGTGTTCCCTTGTCCGGCTAAATCTCCATCCCACATGCATACTCTTTCCTGGTTTGGAGATTGCAGAGTGCACTATAGCCCCCGTTGCAATGGAGGACAGTGACCACGAGGCTAACTCTTCTTCAGATGAGCAGGACTCCCACCCTGCCTCCCCTCATCACAGCAGGGAACATGAAGCCGAACAGGTATTAGTGACTCCCCAAAAACGCCCCCGCAATCTCCCCCCAACCGAGTTTTAAATGTAAATACTGAGTGTGTCATTCACCAGTAAGAAGCATCATCTCCAGTTATCTGCTGAACCACAGTAACAATTCAGTCTAAGGTTCTTGTTAACCAGTGATGATGGAACATAGCTAAATACATTTTCTCAAATATTTCACCTAAGTGCAGCTTCAAGGTATCCGCACTGTAGTTGAGTGTTTCCATTCTGTGGAAACACTCAGTTCAGAGATAAATATTGTACATTTTACTCCCCTTGCATTTATCTGGCAGCTGTTGTCAGGAGTTCCTTTGCAGAATAAGGTTTTACACACAAAATGTAAAATATCCTGTGATGCATAGCTTCACAGCTGTTTATGGAGCGGTTAGAGCTACAACAGTAAAACACTTCTTACAGGTTAATGCGTTAATAATTTAACACTGTGAGAGGAACCATTCTTCATTATGACTACTTTTACCTTTCACATTTAAGCACATTTTTCTGCTAATCACTCTGTGCTTTAACTTAAGTCAGATTTTGAATGCAGGACTTTCACTTTTAATGGACTGTTTTTCCGTTATGGTATTGGTATTTTTACACAAGTGAAGGATTTTGGTGCTTTTTCCACCGCTGGTCAAAACACCCCTTCCTGTTCCTGCTTTATCTTTACTTGTCAAGCCACAGCTATCACTGAGGGTTTCATTTATTTATTTATTCTACTGAAAACAAATGAAGTACTTGGCCGGTATTGCCACCCTGAGTCATTTGGCTCTTCCATGTTCCCTCAGCTAACGTAAAGTGCATAAACATAACATCAATAGCAATTCGTAGTATGGGCACTGTTGTTGCTGACTCTCATTAGAGTTAAATGGCCTCATTGCCCTCTCTGTGCCACTGCATTATTTATCTTTGTGCTAGGCTAGCCAGGGAGGTTTTAATCTCTCAGGGGCTGGGAGAGCTGTGGTAACAGGAGTACAGAATACACACAGCAGCCCGAACTTCAGCAGCGGATCCTCTTACAGGCACTGCTACACACCAGAGATCTTTTTTAGTTAGTGTTGTGATGATTTAATACACAGTGACTTTTGAAATCCTTGCAGTTTCGTAGTAGTTGCAATGAAGTATGTGATGTAATGACAGAAATGCGTTAGTGAAGCACCCTAGTTGTCACTGTTGTGGAGACGTTTGCACAACAAATCAGATAAAGGTAACTTGACAAAAAAAAAAAAAAAAAAAACATAGAAAAGGTCTAATAACATGCAGTGCCTCCACAAAATTAATCTAATGGTCATCCATTTCTAACAGTGAAACCTGAAAGTGATAAAACACTGCAGGCTCATTCCTAAATTCAGTCATGTCAGTTTTACAGCAGTCGTTACAGAGGTCCACTTTAATTGATTGAACTCTGTTTGCTGAGATAGTTATATGGATGATCATTCACCTCCAACGTTATCCTTCATTAATAATTATGAAGAGTAGTTGTCACTTGAAATGTACACGCCATGCTGAGTTCAGGTGATGCTTCTTCACCTGTGAGAGAGGTTCCTCAGCCCTTTGCCTCTGTCTTCGTGCTTGAATGAATTTTGTTTCCACTAAAGAACTTGAGTGAGAGGAATCCGTCTTATCAGTGCTTTAGAAAGAATTTCTAATCTAATAAATTTCTAATAAGTTCAGGAAGGTTGTTAATGAGAGTGCCCACTGACCCTTTGATCATGGGCAGAGTTTTACATCAGAAATGGTAAAGAACATCTTCGCTGATATTGGCAGTGAACACAAATTGATTTCATTTTGATGGTCTTTCAAGGATTTCCACCTCTTTGGCTCTTAGGTGTCACACTTCAAAATATTGCACACTGGCATTAAATATTCACAGTCTGACAATACAATGTTTTCAACCCTGTAGCTTGTAACTGTGCTTCAGAAAGACCATCACATCTCTTCCTTCCACTGTCTGAGTCTTCTCAGCAGAACATATATAGGCCAACTTGTATACTTCAAACAACCTGTTCTGTTTCCCTTTACCATTAAAATACCGCAGGCCATTCTTCAGATATGCGTTTTCTGCTCTCCTGATCTTTAATACTTTGCTTTTACATTCACTCCTTGCCTTTCCTCTACCTGACTTTTCCTCCCGACCGCTCTGTTTTCCTCCACTCTGTCTGCTCCTCTGCACCGCCTCGTCCACCCCTTTCAACCTTGACTTCTCCTTAGCATTCAAGTCACTCAGATGACTCAGAGTTGGAGAACATTATGCAAGACCCTCACCACAATGGAGGGCACCGACACCACCACCATGACCATGACCACAAGCACCATCATCACACTCATGACAGGGAGGCTGAGGGCGACGACCGTCCCCACACCCCGTCTTATTTGCGGCCCCCTGTGGCGGGTCGGGCGCAGTCGGATTCAGATCCCAGGTTTCCACTGAGCGTTGGTGTGGAGTTTGACTTGCCGCCCCCCATCAGCCCCACCAGGCCAAGGAGCCCTTGGGCTCGATTTGACCCCTACGATGCTTCTGAGGTAACTCCAGGGGGGCAGCCACAAGATCCAGAGAGGCAGCACAGCATCTCGAGTCTTCGGTTTAGGCTGCTTTCATGGTGACGCTGTAGAAAATGTTGAAATGTGCATGTACAACAACAGATTGTTTTCAGTTCACTGGCTACAACAGTGTGCGTGAAGATCACACTACTTGATGCTGGTTCTGTTTCTTGATTCTGACCCTGATAAAAAGAATAATTTGCGTTCATTCATATCGGGTGGAATGGGTTGTGATCGGTGCTCTGTTGATATAAGGCGGCATTGCTTTGTGTGCCATTGTTTACGCTGGATTTGACTTGTAGTTAAGGTCAAAATCAGAAAAAATACTTGTGGGAAAGTTGAAATTGCCTAACGATACATATATTGTGCTATATCAATGTGAATGGGAATGCCAAATGTTTTGAGTGGTTTGTTATTTTTACACTGCCAAATGTACATTGCGAACTCATTACCCTTCCCTGGTGTACTGACTGACCTTCTGGCTTTTATTAATGTCATTTTAGGACCAGGACAAGGAATATGTGGGTTTTGCCACACTGCCAAACCAAGTGCACCGTAAATCAGTCAAGAAGGGCTTCGACTTCACCCTCATGGTGGCCGGTGAGTTCTAGTTTGCTTTTATTAGTGGACATTTAGTCTCACATTCATATGGAATTGCAGTCATGTCAGGCCACTTGTGATTTTGAAGAGGCTGCTAACAGCTGAGTCCTTGTTATTCTTTGTTTCAAGGGGAGTCTGGCCTCGGCAAGTCCACCCTGGTCAACAGCCTCTTCCTCACAGATCTTTACAAGGACAGGAAGCTGCTCAATGCCGAGGGTGAGGAAGTCACAGCTCTGAATTTATTTTTGTTCACTGACTTAGAGCAAGATCATCTGATGACTTGGCTTATATAATATGCTCCTATAATATCTCTCTCAAATAGTGAACACTGAAGTGATTATTATGTAAAAACGATGGTTTGTGTCCCTCCACCCAGAGCGAATTACTCAAACGGTAGAAATCACCAAGCACACAGTGGATATAGAGGAGAAAGGCGTCAAGCTGAAGCTCACCATCGTGGATACACCTGGCTTCGGAGATGCTGTTAACAACACTGAATGGTGCGTGCTGAAAATCCCTGCTGAATAAAATGACCTCAATCAAAAATGAAATCGCAAATGTTTACACAGAATAAATGGATAACTTTAGATTCTGTAGCCGAATGCGTGACAGTTCAGCTCTTGCACAGTCTGCGTTGCCTCAGTGATCGAGCTGCCTGTCTCCTCTCCAGCTGGAAGTCAGTGGCCGACTACATCGACCAGCAGTTCGAGCAGTATTTCAGGGACGAGAGCGGCCTCAACCGCAAGAACATCCAGGACAACCGTGTGCACTGTTGCCTCTACTTCATCTCACCCTTCGGACACGGGTATCACAAAGCTACGGGCCTCCTCTTCTTCACCTTCTTTCTCTTTCACTGTTTCTGATGTTGGGGGAAAAAGGAATTTTTTTTTTTAACCACAGTATTTGATAGAAAAAGAAGAAGCTTGTTCCTTGTATTTGATTCCTTGTATTGAGCACAGGCCTATTATCTTCACAAAAAGATACATTATCATTACATTATCTCAATGCACTTCTCATAAATTAGTTTCTCATTCAATCTCTCTTATAAAAAAAAAATTCAGACATTGTTCTTTACAGAGCCACCAGAGTAATTGAGATTTACAGTAAAAGTGCCTAGTGTACCAGTGTTTACTAGCAGCGCATTCAGCCCCATAAATTGTTAATGCAGCAGGCACTTCCCTAGAGTTAAAGCTGTTCTCCCCTGCCCTCAGGTGAATTTACATCTGGTGCAATGCTGAAGCGTCCCACCGTCGTTTGTACTGAGTGCTGATGTGGTAATTTTCAGTGCATTTGTGCGTGTAGTGGGCACGTGCTCCGTTTCACATCACAGTGCTCATTGAAGAAGAAATACACCACAAAACTTAGTGCTGCAGTGCATCTATACAGTCACATTAATTGGGACACTGCTCCCTCTGTTGACAAGCCTTAGACATTGCCCTTGATGGGACATTCCCATAGCTATCACTTAAATTTGAAGTGAAATTGAACCTGCAGATATGCTCCTAAGATCTGGAATCAAGTCTTTGTTTTTCAGTTTTGTAGTAATGGATTAAAAAATGATAATCTTGTAAGGGCTGGAAATGCAAGGTCTGGATCGGCTCCAAAATCAATTCAGTTGCTCTTGGCACACGGCCTACCTGTGCACCAGATTTTATGGAAAAGCCTTTATGAGTTTTTGAGATGTCCCACTGACAGGCAAACAAACAGAGTAACTAACTCAGCAGAGGAATTTATAGCCACTGCTTGTAATAACAATGAAACACATCCAATGACAAACAGTGTATTTCAATCATGATGAAAGCCTGCAAGACTTTGGGTATTGATTGAGCTCAGAGTATGTATTGTTGTAGACTGGGAATGAAAGTGTGTTGTGGCTCAGTGCATCACGAACGTATTGTATCTCTTCCAGTCTGCGGCCTCTCGATGTGGAGTTCATGAAGGCTCTGCACGAGAAGGTCAACATCGTCCCCATCCTGGCCAAGGCCGACACACTCACCCCCACTGAGGTCAAGAAAAAGAAAATCAAGGCAAGACTGATTCTAATCTGCATATTTTCAATCTCCACACGCATTTCATTGCGTGAATGAATGATTAATAAGCATCACCCTGCAGTCAGGACATAGCCAGAGCTCATCTATCAGTTTCTTGGTGAACAATGATAGGCTTTGTTTCTGTTGCTGTCATCACTGAAGGAATTATTCACAGTGTTATGCTCCAAATGTGTTCCTCATTCTGTCAGCGTACCCACTCTTCTCCATTCCCGTCCATTCAGATTCGAGAAGAGATCGAGCAGTACGGTATCAAGATCTACCAGTTCCCTGACTGTGACTCTGACGAGGACGAAGACTTCAAGCAGCAGGACCAGGAGCTGAAAGTGAGAGCCGGAGCTCCCAAACATGAGTGCACATGTGGTTTGGAGTTTGGCATACAGAGCTCTATACTTTTGTAGAGAGAGCCAAAGATTCATTATCAGTCCCCTTTAATGTCGAAAACCACAAGAATATTTGTCAGATTTGATTAGATCAGATTAACAGTTGCAATTACTGACATGCTATTCAAACGAGCTATTCAGCATTCAGTTTTACTACATGTTGACGTAAAAATCATGCTCACATTTCAAATTGGTATAGCACCAAAACAGAGAGATGAAGCATTTCTTGTAGAAAACACAACATTAGCAGTGTTTATTTTTTCATTTTATTTTTCAGGGCGGCTAAACTACCATTCGTTTCTGTTGAAGATTCACATTTTGTTTGATTACATCCTTTAAGATGAGCATATAAATACTGCCTAATAATGAACAAACAGACCACACAACATGACCTTGACACCTCGATGGCTGCCTCAGTGTATGGTCTCAGTGAGGATATTGTCACTGTGGCATTATGCTGTGTTTCTGTTGTCTCTGCTCTTGAGAAGCGATGGCAGATATGGTGATAACAAATATTAAAAAATGGGGGCAAAAATAAAATAAATGAAAAACAGAAATATAGAGGTGAGAGGGTAGCAAACTCTCTTAGCAGTTAATCACAGTGGGTGGCTAAGGAGTGGGGACCAAGTGTATGTGTGAATAATGGATTAGATCACAGAATGAGAGTAAGAAGAACGGAGCAGAAAAGGAAAGATTGCTGAGGTAGCGAGAACCAGATCTGCACAGCACCACTCACTGCTGCGCTGCTTCATCCTTAACAACATGTTTACACCCTCCCCACCCACATCTGTTTAAAGCATTACCGCCCTTTCTCTTCTCCCCACAAGGAGAGTATTCCTTTTGCAGTAATTGGCAGCAACACGGTGGTGGAGGCCAAAGGGAAGAGGGTGCGAGGCCGTCTGTACCCCTGGGGCATCGTGGAAGGTACGATTCAGACTCCTAAAGCATCTGTAACACCTGCTGCTGCAGTTTGCTCTTGAAAACACAAATTGACCCTGTTTGGACACCGGACGACATTTAGAAATGTTGCTAGTGACAGTGCTCACAAACACACCGCAGGTTCATTAAGGGGTCTATTTTACATTTTTGTTTCTAGTCACAGTGTCTAGGAAAAGTGATTCTGGTTCAACTCCTCTGAGCTACTTGCAAAACCCTCCTGATTGAGCTGAAACTCTTCTCTGTGTCGTGCCCGACAGTGGAGAACTCGGCGCACTGCGACTTTGTGAAGCTGAGGAACATGCTGGTACGAACCCACATGCAGGACCTGAAGGACGTGACGCGGGAGACCCACTACGAAAATTATCGTGCCCAGTGCATCCAGAGCATGACCCGCATGGTGGTGAAGGAGCGCAACCGCAAGTATGCTCACAAAAAACAAACAAACAAAAAAAACAAACAAACACAGGAACACACACAAACGCTTACACAGTGCTTGAATTTGTGGGTCTTACTGTGTGCCGGCATCAAATATAAGACATTTCTCTGAGTACATTTATTTTTGTCTCTCTCTGCTTCGATCATGTGTTTCTGTTTTCATAGTTTTATGCACAAACGATGTATCCATTATTGTTTTTTTATTTCGTTTTTTTTTTTTTTTTTTTTTTTTTTTTGCATAATTTACAGTGAAATAATTAACAATTTATTTGATGGGTTAGGCTGTATGATTCAATTCTGGCACATATACATTAACTTTTCTGTTTTCCAGTTTTGTGGTTCTCTTATTTGTTTTTTGGTTTGTTGTTTTGGTTTGTTTTTTGACTCTAAGATGTTAATGAGGTCTGACAGTCTACAGCATCCAGCATAGATAATGAAACGGTCCAGGTGTATTTGGGTGTGCTTTGTGTTGCGCTGTGCCTACAATGTGTTTCTGTTCACTTGAGAGAATGACCAGATGATTGCCTCCCACAAAAATGACGGCCAAGTAATGGTGACAGTATTGAAGCACCGAGGGTTGGTCTGGTCTCAGGTGGACACAATTACAGCACGGAAAACTGGGCCCTAAACGCCTGGGGCTAAAAGACTCGGAAGGCGATGGTGAAATTTGTAGCCACTGCTCCCATGCTGCACCCTGCATGGATACACAATCAGCTGATAACAGGCACTCGGCTTGAAAACAACATGAAAGATGAAATAGTGGCCACATAATGAAATGATCCGAAAAGCCCTTGATTGACATTTCTATCACTCTCCTCTAATAAACTGTAAATATAAAATAGTAGGGAGAACCACATATAGTGGAAACATAGAGGAAACAGTATAGTAAGTATAATGGAAACATTCAGGCTCATTAGCCTGAAGAAGCCACCAGCGAAACACATTGCTCTGAACTTAAATAAAAGATCCTCATGACACAGTCCAGTGTGCGGTATGTTTCCACTATATGTGGTTCTCCCTACTAATTTGTTCCTCCACACTACCAGCACCTCGACTGTCACTGTGCACGGGCATTTTCCTACTTTTTGTAAATATAAAATGTTGAACCATTTTCTGCGACCTGTATCTCTGCAGTAAGCTGACCAGGGAGAGCGGAACAGACTTCCCCATCCCCATGGTCCCGGGGGTGACGGACAGCGAGACAGAGAAACTCATCCGAGAGAAAGACGAGGAGGTACGGAATGCCGACCACGAGCCGGACACGGCACAGCAGCATGAGCACGAGCACGATCACGAGCACGAGGCCGAGCACAGTTCAGACCAACTCGAGCACTCAGAGCCTGAGCCCAGCTCAGAGGCACAGCCAGAGCAGAAGGACCAGGAAGACTCTGCTGAGTCTCATCCAGTCAATCAGTGAAGCACACAGACAAACTGATGTTCCCATAATCCCTGTTTGAATGGTCAGGTTACATGCTATGAGCTTAAACATCTGGATGATTTTATGAGGATAAACATAAAGTCGGTTTCTCACAAGTCATCTGGAGCTTTGAGTGGTGCTCATATCTGTGGCATCACCTAGGATTAGAGTTTTGTGTAGGAAGCAGTGGGAAGAGCGAGGGTTTGGAGAGAGCTTAATAGTCCTGGGAAAGTTGTGGAACCCCTCCACATGTGAACATAGGCCAGATCAGCAGAGGTGCCAGTGAGCAGAGGGATTTCTTGGTTTCCCACCCGAGATGCTGCACAGTGTAGCTGCTCTCCCTTCATACTGTTCATATAAACCTGTGATCCCCAGCCACTGTAAATATTTAAGAATCACAATTAACACAGTGCTTCATACTTACAATGCATTACCAGAAATCCCTCTACTGAACCAGCGTTATCATAATTTATAATCAATAAGTTTCAGCATTTGAGCCAAGTGATGGTACCTCTGTGTCCACGGTGCAGTATCACCTCCCCTTGTGTTTTGTCTCCCGCTTAGTTTTGAGAAATCTATTTATTCCACCAAATAAAGTGAATATTTTTTCCTACATTATTTTTATTTATTTATTTATTTATTTATTTTGATATTTTCTGTGTAACCAACATTAAAATTTTGGAAACATAATATTTCTGTTATAATATTATGTTTTTACTATCACTGTGCTATCTTTGAATGTGTGATGCATGTGTATCAATGAGGCCTGGGGGCCTGTAGCACACAAAGTGAAACGCAGTCACATCACAGCGCAGACAACACAAATGTCGAATATTAAACCGGCTGGCAGCAAATGCTTGGTTCACTTTTCACAAGTTTACATCACGTTATGAATCTGAAAGATATGGGGCAGAAAAGTAGTATCTATCTATCTATCTATCTATCTATCTATCTATCTATATATTTTAGTGTGGGTGACAAAGCAGTCCCAGTCATCAGCAAAGGTCACATGATCGAGACTTCTCCCCCCGAGTCATATTGACTTGTGACATGTGATCAGCTGAGTTGTGCGTGCTCAGGCAGAAGCTTTTTCTGGGGCATGCAGCCTGAAAACTACACCTTTAACGTCCTGACTCCACACTACCACAAATGTGACAGGAAAAATTATATATATATATATATATATATGTATAAAAAGTATGTATCATGTGGATGTGTTAGTGTCTAGGGGTGGAAACTGGCGATACTATCACAACACAGGCGATTCTGCGATATGTGATATACTGTAAGACAATAAGCTATGATACATCACGATATTTGTAACTGAAGAGGAGAAAGATGCCAGGAAAAAGGCTGCACACTTTTCCAATACGCAGGCATCAGTCGTGTTTTTCAGTGTTTTAGTCTGCACAGCGGCTGCAACAGGAACATGACAGAGCAGTTCCAGTTCAAATAGCTAAAGGCAGCGAACAAATGCACCTCATAGGAATGCAAAGTTGAAAACTCAAATATCGATGCATGGCACGAGTGTATTGATAATGTATCACAAGAGGAAGTGTGGTGATATATTGAAGTATTGATTTATTGTCCCACCCTTACAACTGTCCATCATGGCTCCGCACTGACATGTGTCTCCTGTCTCTTTGCCTTGCAGCTGCGGCGGATGCAGGAGATGCTGCAGAAGATCCAGGAACAAATGCACACTCAGAAGGAAGCCTATTAACACAGGCCGCTGGTCGCTCTGCCGCATGCACACGTCTCTCTTAAACTGGGGGAGAAAAAAAAACAAAAACAAAAACAAAAACAAAAAAAACAACCCAGAAAACCTTTCCCAGAACGCTGACATCCCCAAGTGTCCACCCAACCACGACTCACCTCACCACCAACACGTTACATCTGCATCAGGGAGCAGACGAGGAGGCGCGGGGCGGCACGGTGAGATGTTCTCCAGACTGTCAGACATGTTGGCACCAGCAGAGCACACACTCCTCACCCTCCTCCTGTCCTCTCAGCCCTGTCCCAAAAAAAAAAAAAAATACATATCTGCCTGTCCAAGCCGGTGTCCAGTGTGACGCCTCGTGTTGTCCGCTGTCTTGGTGAAATGAGTGGCATAGAAACAAGTGGGTGCATCGGGACGTTTCATATATCTTATTTTTAGTAACATTATAACGGATTGATTTTGTTTTTCCACATAAGGTCTTGATATAAGGTTTACATGCAAGTGACTGGTTGACTGGTGCAAGGATTTTTTTTTTTTTTTTTCAAAGCACATTTTTCTCCCACAAGTGTTTCTTTTTTATTAGTAGGCCTATTGTTTGTATTTTATTTCTGTAGGTCAACTTGCATACATACTGTAATAATTTAATTTTATATAATATTACATTTGTAAACATTTTTATTATCATTTACATCTGTTATGTGTTCTTGGGTTTATTTGACTACACAATAGTAGAACTGCTTGTCATGGTGACCTAGGCTGATGTACAAATGAGTGTGTGTGGGTTTTCTTTGTGTAATTTTCCCTCAGCAGAGGCTACCGTTGGTTCATTTGGCTTCATCTTGATGTGAGGATTTAGTTTAATTTGCAGTTAAGTGTTGTCTTGTCAGTACCAGCGTGTTTATCATGAAGCCACCCAGCTATGCATCCTCACAAGCTTGATGTTAGCAGCTCCGCTCAGTGTTGATTCGTCTCGATTTAACTTGAGTAACAGTCCACCGCTCACCGATTGCTAAATCAATATGTAAGATAAGTTTTCTCTTCATGATGAGTGCAGTGTGGCGAGGTGGAGATTTGCCCAAAGCAGAGTTCTCTCAAAGTCTGAGACAGCCAGTCCGCATCCTGGGGGGTTGTCATCATTAACCAGCTTTGATACCTGCCAGTGCAGCTTTATGATTCAAGGATTTCGGTGAGACAAGACCCTTATTGTGCATGAAGTGACAGTATGAGTGACGGGTCGCATCAGAGGCCATGCAGTGTGTTTATTGTTGCATGTGTTGTGAAGGTAACTCAGACTGCAGAGGAATGACCAGTTTCTTGATTATAATCTCCATGGACGATGAAAATATGCATCTAAATTAACTTTTGAGAAAGATCTTGAGATTGAAGATTTTTTTTCTTCATTATTTTGGTTGGAAACGACTTCAGTTCCAGTGAACTCGTATCATGCACATGTGCTTTAAACAAGGACGTAACCTTGAACATTAATTATATAACCAAAGCCAATCCTGACGAATTTAATTTGTTTTCAGTTTTGGATTTTCCCTCGCAAAGTTCACATTAATTATTTTACATTTAACTGTGGATTCTGTATCCCTCCCAGCTTATGGACGTGTTACTAAGAAAAATAAAAATAATTTTGTTTTGGAATAACCCATGAAAGCTAAGAATAATGATCAAAATTATTGAGTGCATTTAGGCGTTTTTGTTTTGCATCCCAGTTGCGGTTTCTTGCGAAGCATTTGTGTGAAAAGCAAACACTTATTTTTGGTGATTTAAATGACTCTGCCATGTTTTGAATTTAAGACCCATGTATGTTTTGTTTTTTTGTTTTTTTCCTTTTAAATTACATTCCTGAACTTTTTATTATTTTTTTATTTTCTTTCCGCTTCCCCAGCTGTCAGAGACGATCAAAAGCAAGTATCAGTCAGGTATTTCCTTGGTTTCTTGTTTCTTAATTTGTTTTTATATGAAATTTGTTTTTGGTTGTCATTCTACTTTTTGGAATATATTTATGTAATAAATTTATAAATGTGATGTGATGGAGAGGACACTATGTAAAAATTCTAATATTGTAATAAAACAGAAGTATAATTTCATGCCTCCATTTGACTGTGAGTTGTGTTCAGGGGTGAGACAGACAGACAAGACAGACAGACACAGACAGACAGAACTGTGTGTGTCGTGTCTTCAGTGCCGCACCAACTCACCAAAACAAATTTCTCACACGTGTTGATGGCCAATAAAGCGATTCTGACTCAGTTTTTCCACGTTTTGCGGTGTGGCAGCTGAAATTCAAAATGCTTTTTTCCCCCCAACAATATCCACAAGCTAACCCTAACCCATAAATGATGAAGTGACAACATTTCTACATTTTGTTACAAACAAAATGCACTAAGTGAAGACATGTAATAGTAGAGAGTGAATTAGAAATGCACACATATTACTTCATGAACAGTTTAGGTGAAAACATCAAGGTGTTGAATGATTTTTTTTTTTTTTTTTTTTTAATGCATTTTGTAAGGTACAGTTTGAAATGAAATGTTATGGCTTGAGATGACTTAAACTTTTTAACCATTAACTCAACTTGGATTTCCCAAATTAAATCCATTATTATAGGGAATCAATGTGAAGCTCAAATTGCGAATCTGTTGCTGTGCGACTTCAAAACACGACTGAGCATTGTGTGTCTCTGCTTAAGTTTGTCAGCTTTGTGTTGGAGCCGCTCTCGGTTTAGTCCACTGTGCCGGCACTTTGTCTCACAGTCAATCATGCTTTGGTTCTGCAAATGCAATTAAAATGCTCGTACTTCTGCATATGTTTAGAATCCAAACAGGACACTGACTGAAATACAAAAAATGTTTTTTTGGTGTTGGTAAAGAAAAATAGTGCCTCAAGACATTCGTAAACATAATACAATTTATTTTTAAGCATCTTTAGATCCACCCCCCCTCCCAATCTTTTTACATAAGACAATTAGATCTAAATGCAGCCCAAAATTTACAGGCAATATACAACTTAAACTTTCTCCATAGGGAAAACACACAATTATATAGTTGCTTTATCAAGTATATGAATCCCCGTTAACTTTTACATGTTTTGTTTTGCCACAATATGATTTCAAAATTATTTTAATAAGCATTATCTGCATAAGACAGAAAGGTGTTAACTTCATTTTATATTTTCACTTCAAAGTTTCCCACTCTAACAGAATATTTTGTGCAGGGTGTAAGGAAAAAAAAAAAACACCATCCCCAGTAAGTGCCTGTTTAATCATACTGAAGCATGACAAAATACCAAAAAATTAATGGGGTCTATACTTTCCAAAGTGCCTTTTTGTGATAGCAATGTGGAAATAGGTCTGTGTAGTAGTCACCCCCGATATACAGTACTGTACATGGTCCCAGAAAAAAAAAAAAAGCTAGATTATAAAATTTTCACTGAACAGAAGTTTTACAGATGGAACAAGTAACAGTAAATCTTAAAAATACAAAATATTTTGAATGTGTACATTCCATTTACATACAATTTATACTTTAATAAAGTTTGTTTTTCTTAAAAACCAGGGCTTAACAACTTCTAATGAGTGCGCTACTCTGTATCCTTTCACAGATTGATACATTCAGATTAAGGTAGGAGAGCACAGCGGTTTGCTGTCCCAGCAAGCGCTATGCACGACTGTAAACTGTTCTGCTCGTTGGGACTGTTACAAACTCGGTCTCACAGTGCTAGAATGGGGAAAGGGTCATCTCGCAGGAAGATGGATTGGTTTCATGCCAGCTGTCGCAGTCATTTTGTTGGTAGAAAAGGTGCTGGTGCACTCATCTTGGGTAAGGTCAAGTGTACCGGGTCACCAAAAGTTATGGATGGCAGAGATACAGGCCGACATGTTCTGCCAGTCATCCTTGCAATGTAATTACTACTCTGACATGTGAAAGTATCCCAGCCTACAATGTTTACTAAAGTACAACAAATAGTACTGCCATGGTGCGCCTCACTTTCAAAACGACCGACGCAACTATGCACCACAATCATGGCATGTAATCAAAGCATGCAAACAAGTCCTACATGGCAGTACAGACATATACTTTACGATACTTTTGGACCAAAATCCTATTTTCCACTCAACACTCAGCTCCTTCACTGTGTACAATCACGGCAACGTTGAGTTTTAACCTCATCTCTGATATCCTCTCCAGACATTTTGCATCTGGACACTGCCAGAAATGCCCATTAATTCTGATATGGGTTTAAACTGTTATTTCCACCTTTATGGTTTGTCTAAAAAGCAGCCTCCATGCTACTCTGCCCATGTAAGCCACAACCAAACCATTCAACAGACAAGAAAGCTTTTTGGAAAAAATAAAAACATGCATGCAAACTTTAACTGGTCACATCTTTATCCTGTTTTAGACACACTTCAGAACTGCATTTGAATAAACAGCAGCCGTGACAGATGCACAACCTCATTGACAAAAAAAAAAAAAAAAAAAAAAAAAAACAACAGACTTGACCAATCAACAGTAGACTGTTCAGTCTACTGACAGTCTAGACAGTTTGTTCAAAGGACATAAACTGGAGATGAGGAAAACAAGCCAAAACAATGTGACTGGCTTTAATCCTGACTAGCCGTTACCCCTAAAATGCTTAATCTTGACAAAGCCACACTTTGTAGCCCTTTCTTTAACTCTTAATGGCCCCTTGTTTGAATGATGTCCCTCTGCACAGTCTCACTGGAGGATTTTTCAGTCTTCACAGGGATACAACTACGACAGTGGACACAAAGAAACAGCAGGGGGGGCTAGTGCTATATGCAGCTTCACTGTCCGCTGCAATTTCGCAGCAGCAGGGGTAGTTCAGTCCGTGTTTTTGCTCCCGCCCTGCAGCCATGTGCCTCTGCTGGAGAGGAGGAGGAGGAGGAGGGAAATCACATTCTCAGTGTGCTCCTTATAGCGGGTTGAGCACTCTGATCCTACTCTGCCACAGGTCTCAATACCCAGTGCAGCTTTTTGAGTGCACCGTCTACTATTAGATAATCCCACAGTAGTTGCAGTGGTAATCTGTGGTAGTCTAGACACCAGTCACCACTTACAGGGACGCCATCACAGGATCCTGTGTTGGCATTAGCCCATATTACCCTCTTTCTTTATGGTCGTGTTTTCAATTAAGTCAAATGTCAACTGGTCTTGTGTGAAATAACAGAGATCTGACTCGCTCGTTCGAAACTACTGCTCCAGTATCTGCAATGATGGATGGCAGGTGAGGGGTTAAAACTGCACATCTGCCCACTGGATTCTTCCCACTGTTCTGTATGCTGCCAAACACAATCAACATGATTACCATGAACTATATAAGCAGCCTGGCATATCCCAACTTCATGATCAAGATTTGCATTCACCTCTTACGATACCATGGTAGACAAACACTGAAACAGGTCTGCAGCTTTTTTCTGGAATGTTCCAAGTTGCTTTTAAGTTGATGTAATTCTTCTGAAATGTAACATGGTTCTGTGGATCAGTGAGGTGTCTAGCAACTCTGGTGCCCTCAGCTGTGGGTCGTGCTGATGGCTTGGTCTGAGGCCCGTGGTTCACCTGTATCTGGAGGTGTCTCCGTCTGCCTGCCTCTTTGGCCCGTCTGTGGCCCGCTCCTGATGCGGGCATTCAGGCCAGCTTCAGGGTGCTGACGGGGAAGGAGGGCATGGTCACCATTGTCACAGGGTTGAGCACCGTTTGGCCCACGAGCTGTGGGTGGTGGGTCACCACCTGGGCACCCACCGCTGCCTGCTTGCCCACGATGGTGGCTGTTGGCTGGCTAGGCGCTGTGCCGTTCACCTGGGCGTGGGTGAGTGTATGGGTGATGTGACCAACCATGGCTGGCTGGGTGACGGCCACTGGCTGGGGGTACAGGGCGGGAAGGTGCTGGCCCAGGTGGGCCACTGGGTGCACGGTGATGTGGCCAATAGGCTGATGGCCAGGAGTCAACTGAACAGAGCTAGTGGTAGTGGAGGGAGCCAGGTGGGCAATATGTTTGGGGCCCCCTGCCTGGATGACGTGGTTGACGGCTTGGATGACTGAAGCATGGGAAGCTGAGGCGTGGGCTATAACGGTGGGATGCAGGCTGGGGGTGGTCACCACTTGTGTTTGTGTGGGGAGTAAAGGCTGGATCGGGGTGGTGGTAGTGTTGGGAGTTGTGGCTGTAAGTGTCGATGGGGCTGCAGGCTTGGACGCCGGCTGTGGGAGAGTCATTGGCTGAGGCTGGGGCTGCAGCTGAGGTGGGTGCAGCGGGGCCTTGTGCTGGATGGAAATGTGCTGGGTGATGAGGGTGGTGGTGGTGGGCGGTGGTAGGGTTGGGGTTGGGGTTGGGGTTACAGTCTTGCGCAGCTCAGGCTGCATGTTTTGAGGCACGGTGGGTAAGGCAGTAGGTGCTCTG
Organism: Myripristis murdjan; assembly: GCF_902150065.1. Classification (NCBI taxonomy): domain Eukaryota; kingdom Metazoa; phylum Chordata; class Actinopteri; order Holocentriformes; family Holocentridae; genus Myripristis; species Myripristis murdjan. Next base: position 26,770,044 of record NC_043992.1, on the reverse strand, counting down.
GGCACAGTCTCATCCAGGTCTTCATCCATGATGTCTTCACCTTCTGCAACACAAAACAGACAAGGATGAACTCAGTAATACATTTAAATTCACACTGACTTTAATGATCGCAAGAATTGCATGACAAAAATTGTGGACCAACAGAAATACAATGGCTGGGAGGACTGCACTGCCTCACACAGAGACCGTACTGTACAGAGTTTTTTCCCCCCATTCAGTGGCTCATGTATTTAAGGTAATATATTTTGGTAATGATGACCAATTTTACACAATATTTTAACAAGAGGTTAGATCAAGGTTGCACCTTGTGGGCCGCCCCTCACCCCTCCCTGACTTCAGGCCTTGATGTGTAGTGTGTACCTGAGGCAGTTGAGGTTGAGGCCTGGTCCTCCTCGGGCTGCACTGTCTGTCGGAGCACACGGTCGATCTCCATCACATCCATCCACTGGCTCAGTTCATTTTTCAGCTCTGCCAATCGCTGCTGTGTAGCAATCTTCTCCCGGGCCAGTCGCTCCATCTCGTGCTCATACTCCTTCTCCTTCCGCTTCAATGTCTGAACGGACAAGGCAGGAAATGGTTAAGGATCTCCCTCCCCGAATGGCTGTGAAGTCAGTGGAGGGGCTTGAACGCATGAATAAAACTCTTCATCGTGAACTTGTAATACCAGCTAGTGAGTAGCTCTAAGATGCTGCCACCAGCAGATGTAATTCACAACATTCCTCATCTGTGTTCGTGATTTGGAATTGACCAGCAGCCCTGAAAATGAAGGGGCAAGAATCACTTTCTGCCCCTTTTTATTTTTAATGCATAATCACAGGGCAACTTCCAGACCTTGTACGCACCATGAAAACCCATCAACGTCATATATGTGTAAACAGCAACTGCTGCATAATCCGCTTCCTGTGATCTCGCTTTCACAATGGCCTGCTTACTGTCACAATGTACAATATTATATCAACATATATTGTTCTACAGAATACTCCCATTCAATATTTGCAAACAATATCATGGCATACATAAGCAGAGAATTTCATCAGCTTCGTCATATATGCAAAAAAAATCAAACAATTCAACTGAGCCACTAAAGGCGAAGTAAGTTTCTTTCAACGACTAAAAATCAATAAATCATGCTGATTTAGGCTATCATCAACTCTCACCAGATGCCTAAAAAACAAGGAACATATTGTTCTCAAAACCAGAGAGCACAACAGCAGCACTCCAGGAAACTGTCTGATTAGTTAATAATTTAATAAACTTCAACAAATAGCCTGATGATGTCCAAAGTTGAGCTTCTGGCTATTCAACAGGTGTATATATATATATATATATCTGACAAAACATGTAGAGTAAAACTGAGGAAAGGCTCAGAGAGACACGCAGGAGGAGGAGGAGGAGACGAGAGGGAAAGGAGGAAGGAGTTAAGCATGGAAAGTGGGAGGTCCTTCCAGGCAATGACTCTCTGTGACCCAATTTCCCTTAACCCGTCAGCTGACACACAGGAAAACCAAACAAACTGAGGTAGAATTCCCCACTACAGGCCAACAGTAGTAAAGTCATGAGATGAAGTTCAAAACATTGTGAAAACTCCAGAGAGTCAACAAATGGCAAATGATTATCCATAAACACACACCTTTTTAACCCATGACACGCAGAAGGTTTCATTCCCAAATATTATAAACAAATGTGGAACACAATTCTGTCAAAATGAATAGACACTGTGACTTTCTGCCACAATACCAACAGGATGGAGTTACACTGGCAGGGATTAGCGTTTTCACATGAAACACTGCCTGTAATTAGACGACTTTAAGCCATTCTCTCAAGAGGGGACAGGCAGTGTCTGAATATACAAACACAATTTCTGGCCTCCTCGGTGAAGCTCAGTGAAGTGAAACTTGAGGAAATCAGTGTGCGGTCTTGCTCTGTTGGAAGCAACCTGATGAGTCAGGATCATAAAACCATTTGCCCAAAGGGTGAACGTCCTGTGAGTGTTCATGCCACCATGTGACAGGTATCTGTGTGTGTGTGTGTGTGTGTGTGTGAGTGTATGTGCCAGTCTGTGTCTGGCTGATCTGTATGCATCTAAAAAAAGAGGTACATGTCTAAGTGGATGAGATGTTTCTGTCTTAGTGTGGGTGTGTGCACATCAACAGTGGATTATGTTTATAAATTAGGACTGAACATATTATCAAAATCACACTATGGCCAAGAAGTGCCATATCCAAATCGCTGGAGCTGCAGTTTTTTTGATAAAAGTTAAAAAGTGTGACAAAACGTTGTAAATAAAGTGTTATGGTGCTACAGAGATGCCCTGGCCTTCAAACTGTATTTTTCAAATGTAAGAAAACATGTTTATTTGGTACAGACACCCAAACGAAATCCATCATCATTTTAATAGCTTTTTCAGTGAAAATGAAAATTACAATGCAAAAATGATCATTCCTACTACAATTGTGAATCATATCGTAATAGCAATATTTGTAAGATTGATCAAAACATGATTTTTTTTAACCATCATGTTCAACCTTAGTATAAATAGCTAAGCGGGACAAAAGGCAGGCCTGGTCTAATTCAGCACCTGTTTGTAGTCTTTATCCAGGATTAGAGCTCCAAGGGTCAGGCTGTCTGTGCAAAAACACTGGGCTCCTTCCCGCTTGAGACGCTAGTACACACATACACACATACACACATACACACACACACACACACACACACACACACACACACACACACACACACACACACACCAACACACACAGTCATGCAGTTCCCCTGTATTCACTCAGCAGTGGGGGGGCTACCAAAACAGGAATATTACCTTCACTGCCAAAATCCTACAGTCACTATAATTAAGCTCACTCATCCAAAACATAAATAAATAAGTTAATTATTTCATTACAAATTGCAATTTTATGACATATGAAAGAAAAAAAATCAATCAAAGCAGATGTGGAAGCAAAACTGAGTACAGCCACTACTAGTCACAATAAATAAATAAATAAATAAAATACTAGGAGGAGGAGACGCGCAGCCTCGTTCGATTGCACATGATATATTACATGGCAGTATTACAGTGGTGTTGTAAAAACCTACAGCAGCAGTGCTCAAGCCAGTCCAACTGTTTTATTTTTTCACAGTTAGATGGAACCAAATACACAGGAGGAAAACACTTTTGTCATGCACTCTTAAATTTGCCTGCAGAAATCTTATGTTCCACTACCTGATGAGTTAGATGTGTCCTCTACCATGCACCTCTAACTCATCTGACTGGACAGTAACAATGAAGTATATCTTCCACATAGGCACGCCTGGGAGAAATACTTTAGTCTGTACACGTTAGCAGCATCTTTGGTCTCACAAAATGAGGTACTGAAATGCCCTCGTTAGTTGTCATGGGAACAGCAGAACACCTCTGAAGGTTTCCTTGGTAACCTAAGAGACCGTGAGCACCTTTGTACACCAAAAGGTTTGATTTGATTTTCTTTAAATCATTGATAGCACGTTTCAGAACAAGGTTTTGTGAACTGTGGGAAAAACTTCCCTGTGGCCGAGTGTGAGCATAGCTGCAAAAAAACACTTGCTGACATGCATGGAGAGGGAGTGTGGCTTTACAGGCTTGCCATGCTATACATACTGTGCGTAGAGGAGTAGGCTAGTAAAAAGGACTTGTCCGTAAGGCAAGATGCAAATGCAGGGAACACATGTGAAACCTGTGGAACATGTGGACGGTGTTGATGTGCACCAGAGAAAAGGGACAGTCTGTTAGTCTGCATACTCAACGCTGCTCCCCTTTTGCCCACACGCAACAGCAGGCAGCACTTAACAGAGTGGCGCCACAGCTGTGCATGCCACAAACTATGAGTCATCGAAGAGAAAGAGAGAGAGGTTGAGAAAGAGAGAGAGAGAGAGAGAGAGAGAGAGAGAGAGAGAGAGAGAGAGAGAGAGAGCATGCTCCACAAACACCAAGACCCACTGAACTTGCCCGGCTACGAACAGAGCCAACATGAGGCTCGTTGCTTTAGCAGAACGTCGCTCGATTTCATGACGGGAGAGGAGAACTCTTGCTTCTTAACCCCATTGAGGGGGCAGAGAACATAGTAACAGCTAGTAGGAGATTAACCATGTAAACCTCAGACCAAGTCAAGAGCAGATGGACTGCACATGACTTTTATCACCCCTAAGTCACGCAACCAGGCCCGTCTCATGTGCCACAACGATTCCTGGCAAGAAATCCCCTTTACAAAAGCAGCACTGCAGCTAACATGGTCACAGCGGCATTGCGATCCACGCCATGAAACAGGGAGGAGGCAGAGGAGGGGTGGGAGGGGGTGAGGGGGGTGAGGGGGGCAAGGTTCCAATTACCTTTTGTTTCCTTGCACATGACCGCACCCCTCAACCCCCCTCCTGTTTGCAGAGATGAGGCCCCGCCTAGGACATGTTTGTGTGTGTGTGAAAAAGTAGATCAGCGTGGGGGACAGACTGCATCGCTTGTGCGTGCTTGTGTGTGCGTGTTTGTGTGTGTGTGTGTGTGTAAGGTAAACACTGCTCAAACGCTGTCACAAGCAATGCGAGTGCCGAGCACATGGCCCCACAGAGAACGAGAGAGGGAGGGCGGGAGATAGCGGGGGATTGAAAGAGAGCAGAACAAGCTGTGCTCACTGACTCACTTTTGCAGCAGCCAGAGACAGACTGCACTAGGCTTGGCTTTCTTAAAGGGCCAGGAGCACGGGAGGCCACGTTGCAGACATGCTACTCTGCCCGGCTCACTGATCAGGCTTCTGTATGGAGGTCTTGTGACCGTGTGGTAACCATAAACCCTTGTCTTACTGTGCCTTCAAGCTGGAACACAGAGCTTCACGTGGCGCCTGACTTCAACAATAAAAGGCTTGTCAGTGGAAAAAGCCAAATGCCTTTTTTTGCAAACAATTTCTCATGTGCAAGCTTGTGCTGGTCATAACTGGCCTAATTACCCCATCTTGCAAGTTGACTGTGCAGCCGTCAACAGCCCAGTTCTATACAACACAGTAGTCTGTGATAAACCTTTTCATGCTTTGCTACTGGGAGAGACAACAACAACTAACATGGAAAATCTGTCTCCATTTAATTTTGAGGTGCCCTTAATGTAGCTGTGTTGTAATACTCCTTACACAAACACACACACACGCAAACCATAACTGGCCAGCAATATTATAACCATCCATCTGTTGATCTGCTGCTACAGGTTAGTCAAATGAACACAGCACCAAGAATGACACTGCAAAAACCAAACATTGAGTGTGATTGTGTTCTTGACTCAAAGCAGAAATGCAGAGCCTGACTCAGTTTAAACCAGAGAGGTGCCCCATTCCACTACAACTAATCCAGAATGTAAAACTCTATTTTCAGTCGTCATGGAAGACAGATTATGTTATGCTCAAGTCTGACGAGATATGGCTATGTCAAAGCCATCAGTGTGGCTGTGCCTTCAGGCAAGGCTTTGAAGTAAATTGACTGTTGGACCTACTTTTCATCGAAGAAATGATGGGACTTCAAGACAAGCAACACACAAACTTCAACCAGATGTCATTATCAAACTTAAGTGGAAAAAAAATGTGTTCAAAAGTGTTCAAGGAACTCTTACGAAATACTGTTAAAGAGTAAAGTTTCCCCAGCAGATGGCAGAACACATTTTAAACTGGCACTGGGGAGCTAGCACTGGATGAACAAGTTCAGTCAGCTTTGAGGGTAAATCAAGCGCGAGATGAGTAAACCGAGCCCTGTGTTTACCAACCCATGTTCCCTCCCTCCTGTTGGCAGCAAAGCCCGGTGGTACGGCCAGCCCAGCCTGTTGCAGGGCTGGGCGGGGGCCCAGCACGGGGGGTGACGTCACGCGGCTCAGGCTAGCCATGTGCTTGCTGCTCATGTGGCCTTAAAAGCTCAGAGTGAGGCAGGATGGGAGGGAGAGGGAGTGGAGAGGAGGAGCTCCGGTACATCAGGGTTTATTTCACAGCCTCAGCTTTAGCAGAGCCACCACAGGCTCAAGGGAAACAGCAATCCCACTTCCAACTGTTTATATACATTCATTTAAAAAAATTAAAAAATCACCACAACCCTAAAAGGAAAATAATCTATATTAAAGACCTTGACAACATGAACAAGAAAGACTGTGACACCAGTAAGAAAAGAATCCATTTGTTCCTTATTATCAGACAGGTTGATTTCTGGTTGCTGAGTCACTTGCTGCTATGCAGCAAAGGAGAAATGAAATGAGGAAGTGAAATTTATCAGACAGTGTGGCTGTTGGCCAGGCTCGTAACACTCAGAGGGGAAACTGATAAAGTCCAGGCGCAGCGGCCACTTTAGTGACACACAGATAAAAACTCGACTCACTCGCAGATGAACACTGGAGGCTGAGTAGTGAATCAAAATGAAATGTAATCCCTGGCCTAAAGCCTCTTTTGAAGCTCTCCTGTGCTCATCCTGCGTGCAGACTGCCTCTGTGCTGCTAGTCCAAAAGGAGGTGAGGACAGGGGAGGGAGCGGGGAGCATGCAAGGAGAGAGGCGCATGCAGTCAGGACACGCGTGCCCAAACCACCCCATGCCACGATGACAGAGGGTACATGCTGTGCTTTTTTTCCCCCTACCTATCCATGTCCCAAAATTCCCTTCATTTATTCCCCCCTTTCCACACACACACACACACACACACACACACACACACACACACACACACACACACACACACACACAGCCAGCCTGGCAAATAACAGACGGGGAAGCCACCTTGTGACAAACTGGAACTTGCATCTAAACTTATCAAGGAGCTAAACTGTACAGTAACCGGATACACACAGGGAAACACACACACAAACACACACACACACACACACACACACACACACACACACACACACACACACACACACACACACACACACACACACACACACACAATTACCATACATTGCTTTGTCTTCACTGATCTGTCAAAGTGATTTTTACTGTGCACTTTGAAGCACAAAGTGAAAAAGTTTGCGGTCTAACTTAACAAATGTTTAAACGACACTACAAAGGTGAGGCTGGAACAGTTAACATTACAGAAGAAAATGGCGTCAGCCCTAGATGTTTGTTTGTTTCTCAGTCCATGTGCTTTAAATACATCCTAAGTCCAGCTCAGCTGTTGATGGGGGGGAGGGGGGGGGGGGGGGGGGGTGAAGAGATGCAGGTCAGTCTGCCAGTCGAGCGCAACACACTGAACACCGTATTGCTTAATCACACACACACATACAGAGCGAGAGGGTGGAGGGAGGGAGACTGGGCAACTGAGCTCTGCACTCACGCTGTCCTAGTTTCTCTCAGTAGCCATGCACAGACAGGAATAATCAGACTCCTGCCACTGAGAGCATGAAATCAGTAGCAGAGACCTCCTCAAATTTTACATTCCTGAACATCTGCCAGGGTTATGTAATAAGGGATGCTAATAAGACAACACAAAAAGCAGGAATGTTATTATTGTGCAAAATCTGCTACTGGACAATATTTGTTTTTTGTCAGAGGTGTAAAAACTAATAAATGCCCTAATTTACTCAGTAATTATAAAGTAGCTATGTAGCTCTAATAACATGCTGTTCGGGTGTTGACCGTGCAGTCACCACTGCAACAGGTTCCTTTACGGCCCTCTCACTGTGCTGGCAAGTCCCATCATCAGCCGGCCCACATGTAATACCTCCTATATCCAAGTAAGAGCCATTCTAACTGTAAAACCTGGATCACTGCATCACACCCAAGAGATGACAACTGAATGCAAGAGTTAAAATTAGAGCAGTGGTGGAATTTGCTCGACCTGTTTTGAGCCGGGTTCTTGATACAGTTCCCAGGTCAAGCGGGTGTTGTGTCAACATGGCCCACAGTCAAAATATTGAACGCCTAGCCCCTCAAAAGTGGCTGGATAACTATCATGTGACAGATTTCCTTGTGTACAGGGATGTAAGCAGACAAAGCAACGCAAAAAAAAAAAAGGGAAAACGGGGGAAAAAAACATCAAATGTAGTGGCCACGGCCTTGCCCAGAGCAATGTTTTACATCAGGACTAGTTTCTGCACCTTCACATGTTGGCTGACAATGCAGCAATCATTTGTTTTTACAGAACAACCAAATGTACCCTCCTCTGATCGTAATGTCTTGCTCTTTGTGGCTGGAAACGATGGGGGTGGACAAGGAGGTCCTGTTTTCTGCTGTTGACTGTTTAGGAACAAGTTTTGGTTTCATTTCCTGTACGCACTGAAGGTTTCCTTCCCATGACCACACCTGACCCTAAAATTTAGGCAATGGCTGCTGAGTGTGTGCACCGTCTGCTCATGACACTTTAAAAAAAACTGCTCTCCTTGAAGAAAGTTAGACAGCAAGATAATATCAAATGTGATACATGTTAGTGTTGTGGGCCATAGTAAAACCACAGCCCTTCAGGGGAAACGGTTTAACTACCACTACTGTGCAGCTCGTCTTTCTGACAACCCAACTCAACATCCAAGTCTTCCCCTCAGGTGCCTTGTATCTTGTCATATCTGCTCTATCAAAATAACCACAACATCTTTTACTACGACAAACAAGGACTTTGTTGATGATAATGTGAATAAACTGGGCTTGTATTTATTTACTGCGATAAATCATTAATGTATTCCCATGATTCAGAAATAATTATGCAAATCTTGATTTTGAAACATGTGGATCAGTTATACTGAGAATGTTTTGTCTGAAGTTTTTATGAAACTGTTGCAGTTTTGAGAGATAAAGTCAATATTATAAAGTAACATTTGCAAAACAGACTTGACTAAAGAGTTAAATTGGAAGAGTCCCAGGTCAAGTGCATATTGAGTCAACCTGGCACACAGTCAGAATATCCTGTAAATCTTGATTTTGAAACTTGTGAATCAGTTACAATACAGAAGAGAATATTTTGTCTTCAGTTTTTTATTATAAAAATGTTGTACTGCAGCAAAGCAAACTTGATTAAACTTTGGTATGTCAGTTCAATAGTAAATGTGAGCACCATGAAGTCAGCACCAACAAGTTTTAAGGCGGACGTTTGGACGTGTCTCAGATTCAAAGACAAAAAGGAGCGATGTGAACTCAAACAAACTCCATAAACTTTGCCCTCTATAATTAAATATAATAATAATTAACATAATGTGATTCCAGGGCAGTATTACACACACCACACACCTGACTGACACCAGCAGGAAGTTGTCCAACAGCCTGGAATAAAATCTAACGAAACTGAGCCTGCCTACTAGTGTGTGCATTTTACATTTGACCCACTACACACACTACAGGGCTTGTTACATATTGGTAAGCTCACAACACACAGAAGTGTGCATCACTTAAAGCCATAAATGTAATTTACCTTATACAGACAAAACGATAAAAAAAAAAAAACAGCATTTAGCTCCATCTGTCCCCTAATCCGTATTAATGGTGCACATATCACAGCAGTAAAAAGATATTATGCACACATTGTATAGAATATTGTTTCAAAAGTAAAGCATACAGTCATAGCACACCAGAAGCCAAACAATATTTTGATCACATGAGAACGTTTGCCAAAAACTTTACATATTCAGGGGCTAAGAACCAATCAGAAAACTCAGAAAGCCTCAGAAACTATCAGCTCACCTGAATGTATCTGAGGGCACTTCTCAACACGCTCAAATTGGAGGTCTTCTTTTCATCTACATTGGGGATGTTCTTTTTCAGGGTCTCAAAGCACTCCTTCAAGTGTGCTCGTCTGATGGACAAAAGGCACAAAAAGGGGACTTGAGGCAATGGAAACAGCAGGAAAAGCCTTGGTTTCACTGCAGATTAAGGATTTCAATTCAAGGCTAAACATGGGTCACACAGCTGATGACACCAATCCCAATAGGTTTTGATTAAAAAGATCATAGCATTCAATTTCAGAACTGAGAATCAGAACACCAATGAAACATTAAGACATGTCAACTTCAGAGGAAAATCTGCTACATGCCACATCCCAGTGTGTGCATAAAATCTCCAATCTTCACTTAGAGAAGAGCCCATGTAGACAGGTTGAACCCACCTGTTTTTTTCAAGCTTGTTATGCACTTCTCTTGTGCCTGCCCTGTAAAAGCACAGATTAAAGCACATTAAGAATTTGGTATCCCAAGGGACAATAGGGGAGGAAAAAAACTCTTAAAAACTCTACCTCTATTGCCTCACCAACATATATGTAGGCAGATAAAATGTCACATTATTCTGTTTTGGATGTCCAATTAAAAGTTGAGTTTCTCATTTCTGCTACGTATCACATGGTATACTACCAATGTAGTAAAGCATGCTTATAAAACTCTAACCCTAACCCTTTCAATTATTATTTCCACCAGTTAAAAAGGGACAAACCATAAGACATACCCTCCAGGTCGCTTCTTGCTGTCATGGTGGCGCCCGTCGTCAGGGGGGCTGCCCCGGTTGATTGGGCTGTTCTGCAGCGGGGCCGGCGGGAGCGTAGGGCCCGGCTGGGGAAGTAAGGCATGCTGCTGTGGAGGCGAGACGATGGAGCCAGGATAGCGCTGGAGCAGCTGCTGGAGCGGCTGGTGCTGCAGCTTAGCGTTGCTGGGTTGGGCGATGAGCTGCGCGTGATGGAGGTGATTCTGTTGAGGTGGCTTGTGGTTGGAGGCCAGCACAGAGGATGAGTGCTCGGGTTTGGGCTGCAGAGACAGAGGCAGAGTCGCGGTACTCTGCTCCTGAGGGGAGCCGGGGTCGCTCTTCGGGGAGGCCAGGTGTGGAACGGCTGGAGGAGAGAGAGTGGCCGTCGGCAGTGCGGGTGATCCTGTGTGGCTGGGGGAGACCACCGGGATGGGGATGACTGTAATGGGCATGGAGGGGGGAGGCAGCGGTGGCGGTACGGGGGCCGGGCGGCACTCGACGCGAAGCTCCTCTGATTTGACCACATTGTTGATGTGGATGGCTGAGGTATAGTTGACAGAGTGCTTCTGCTCTGCCAGCAGCTCCAGACGCAGCTTCTCCTTTAACTCATTCTCCTCTGTGGAAGAAACACGGCATCATAACAGGCTCACATAACAAATCCCACCATTTCCTTTCACGCCCACTCCAGGCTGAACAAAACACTGCTACACCTCAAAGTACAGTTTCACCTGACAAAACATGAACGGGCCACTACATCTATTTAAAGACAGAGACATTCTATTAACAATAAAGACTACATTCAATTAGGCTGTCGCCTACGAGAGGCTGTGTTTTAGGCCTATTTGCAGTTGATGCTGAACAACTGCCAGAAAATGACTGACAAACCATTAATAAATCCTCAGTACCAGCAGGAATACATAGACCAGTATCGACTCATGAAGTCCCACTGCCTGCCTTGACCCAGTGACATTGATGACACTTGACACTTATGACAGAGATGGGCCAGGGATGAAAGATCAACCAAGAAACGTTTCTAGAGTTTCTTTTCCACTCTGTTCCATGTTCCTGGTTTCCTGTAAAGGCATTAATGGAAATACAACGCACCCGACACACACAACTCTAGACTTTGTCCTTCTTTGAAGGATCTCAGATGGCTTGAAAAGACACCATGTATAATGCAACTGCCTGAGATAATAAGCAAGAAGACCCTCCACCTTCTGTTAAGCAGAACTTGTATCTGAATATGTAATTGCTGGTCTTCTTTTATTTCTCTCTGATCTATGCCACTCTTGGGGAAGCTGTGCACAGTGCAAACAGACACTGGAAATTAGGGCAGTTTTCTTGTTTTATGATTACATCACACCAGTAAATTTTCCCTATCTGCAATGGGTCGGAATAAATTGAGTGTTTCCCACAAAATCCTGGGTCACTGGTGGCAGATCTGAACCAGGTCGGACAAGCTTCACAGTGATGAGGACTGTGTGTGCCCAATACAAGAGGTATTGCTTACAAGGTATTCTCACAGTTTGGGATATCTATTTGTCGGATAATATCTGTGGTGGATTAGTATTATTATTTGTACCTGCTGCTCCACTAAACCTGCTTTTCATTTTCAAAAGCCACCAGGAATTTACCTAAAAGAAAATGCCAACATAAAGGATAATTCCCTTAACTTACCACTGCACCTTCAGGCTTAATACAGACAAATTGTGAATCAGCCTCACTGCATTTATTGGTATCACCCAATTTGTGAAATTAATGATCAATCAGTATCTGCCCTCAAAATAGCATCTGAACTTAAATACCCTGAAATTATGCAATTACGTAAGGTGATTTCAGTGAACTGCACTGTTTACCTACCCAGTCATTCTGTGGTGGCTTTATACCGGAAGCTACTAAAAAGATATGAGAGGCAAAAGATGGAAAGTCCTCACACTTTCTATATCACTCTGAAATTTTGATCTGTCATTTCCCGTGGGCAAAGGTGTAAATACAAATCAGAGTTTCAGAGTTACATTTGCAACACAACAAATCTACTGAATCTCAATTAGCTAGGACGTGACGCTCCTCTCAGTTGCAGACCCACTTTGTGATTTATGCAGAAGGTGTTTTTGTACATCAGATTTTTGCCTTGTGTAGCTTCAAGGAGTTTGCTCCTTGTTAGAGGTTGCTCACAGTTGTAGTCCAGTGACAACGTCATGGAAAGAGGTGCAGCTTGATTTTGCCTGCAAGTGACAAGTTCTGCTCCAGTATTCTCCAAACAAAGCCTCACACTGGGAAAAGATAATTCACCCCTAAATGCATATAGTAACAGATCTGAGAAAATACCCCTCCAACTCCTCGTCTGCGACGTATAAGAAGCTTTAAGGAGATAATTTGAGTCATGTTTTAGAGGGTAAAATGGGAGGATCACATCTTGGAAGTAAAATGTACAACTGGGAGAGCTTTTTTTTTTTTTTTTTTTGGACTCTGCACGAACAGCTAACCTAAGACGGTGCCGACACAGAGCGAGCCACATAAAACATTTCAATTAATACAGAATAATCCAAGTCTTGAATGACAGGCTTGTTACTCGTGTACGAAGAGAAAATCCTGTTACCCCTACTTGAAAATCAGTAGCTGAAAACACGCTGCCTGATGTGATAAACAAAAAGGTAATTGCGTGGACATGCTGAGGACAAAAGGGACACGCTCAATAATGTGTGCATAATACATTTCGCTGAAAAGGAGGGGGTGGAATCGGCGAGTTCCATCAGCCTTGTGCCATCCAATCATACGCGAGAACACCCCCGCCGACCCCCCAACAATGTGTGGTTCCCACCGAGAGCCATGTAAGGATGCGGGAGGAAGGGGCCATCCAGTTGCTATGGCAGCTGTGATGTTAGAGCCGTCAGATGCAAGCAGCAGTCTTTTACATCAATAAGGGGTGGAGCAGGGCCATTTCAGCAGGCTAAACAACGGTCCCTTGCCCGTAGACTTCAAGATTCAATTCAGCGGCTGACGTAAAGAAATATGAGGACGTTTATTAGTAGCCACTAAAATCAAGGTAATGCCGGCCGGTCTCAGGAATTCTGGCAAAAAGGGAAACAGATATTTATGAAGGTACAAAGAAGCTCTGACACTCAAGTTTCTTGACAATACAGCTGTTTGTCCTCAAGGAGACGGCCATAAAGATAACGAAGAACCTCATTTATGGCCACTCCATGTAATTTCTCGGGTAGCCAGTGGAACAACTACTATCACGAGTGCAGGCTTGCAGCTAGAAGGAAGAATACCATACCTCCTAGTCAGTGCCTCGGATAGGAAACTGACTGAAAACTGTATCAGAAATTTCCACCACCATCTTTGCCTTGGAAGAGTTAAGATTGTGATTTTATGAGCTTAGAGAAAACTCAGTGCTCAACACCGGTGATTCAGGTTTGGATTAAACCCTTTTAAGGTGCCACTGTATATTCCTTCCTTTAGCCTGCCACACAATTACAATCTACCGCAATGATACGTGACCTCGAACAGTGAAGAGTTCAAAGTTCAGGTGCACGTTCATGAATTATACTGCAGTTGAATTCCTCCCAAGAGCAAACACGGCCTTTATCTCTGGCACCAGGGCTTTGAATAAAGGGCAAACACGGTGCTATATCAAAGCAGATATAATATACAATTTTATATGTGAAGATAAAGCAGTCAGTTTTTCACATCGAGTGGTTAATCCCTGCTGCTGGAAACTTAAATGATAACACCGCAGTTATTACTGTATAAGTAGAAGTACTTCATATATTAAGGAACAACACTTAAAGTGGTTCCACATGTCATATGAAACCATTTTTTCTCATTTACACATTTATTTATTCACTATGGACAGGATTTACTAGCTATGCTTTGTGGTGAACGGCTTCTTTACACTTGATACCAACTGGCTGATAGATTCAGTTCTGTAGTGCCAGTACACATGAAACTGAGGGTTCTCTTCGCTCAGAGGAAATATGCTAAAACACTTAGAAAAACAAGAGAGTTCTCTTCTGTCATTATATAACTGCAGCAGTACATAGCAGAGAAACACTGCCCTACTTTCCCCCACACAGTGACCTGCTCTGGAGTAGCAGGGAGGAGGGAGGAGGCCTCAGCTCTACCCATGCAGTGGAGCAGGAGCAGCTGAGAGGAGGATCCAGCAGGAGCTCTCACTCTGTGGCAGTTCCGGGTGCAAAAAACTTCATTTAAAAAAAGAAAATAAATAAATAAATAAAAGATAAAGATGGTCAGTAGCAGAAAACTGTCTCCTCTCGTTCAGCCAATAAAGAAAAGGCTGTGAGAAATGGCTTGCTGCTGAGCAAAAGTGGTGTGGAAAATGAAACTATTTGTTAAGAGTTTTGAAGCAATATATCAATATTGCATCATTGTGATTTCAGGGTTTTGGACATTATAATATCATGATTTGGCTAAAGTGTTGCCATGTCCCTATATTACAGGCTACATTTCAGTAAAAAAAAAAGGATGTGATTTTCTGAACTTATTAGACTGTTGTAACTGTTCTATTTTGTTCTACCTGATTTGATTGTCACATAGCCTACAAACTGTGTGTATAAATATTTTATGAAAGCATGAATTGCATGTCATGCCTACATTACCATAAAAATATCACGTCATATCAAATATCAAATTCAAACACGGTAATGTTTGATTTTGTCCATATCACCAGCTCTGTAAATAGCTGGATGAGATCCGAGAAGGGAGGAGGCGTGAATGTAATAACACTGTTTTCCTAGACTGCTGTAAGTCTACCGTGACTAGAAAAACCAGTCTTATCTCACAACCACCGACATCATCATATTTGTTTTTTGTTGCTGTCCTCTTTCAGATATTGTTTCTGTGTATTATTTGTCTCGACTGTACAGATAAGATCAGTTTGTAGAGACGTTTGCAGAGCGGACGCGTCAAACGAAGTGTCCATCTTCGCGATAGACAATCTTTGGGAGGAGTGCCCGGCGCGCACGTGGTGAGCAGGGCTGTCCCTCGGTGTGTTACAGAGATGGGGCGTGGCTCTTTGAAACGCGTCACCGACAGACAGTCAAAACTGAAGCTCTCCAGCGTCCGGAGCGCCGCGTAGTTTCTATTATCACATTACAACAAAAACAAACAAATAAACACCGCGGGTGCGCATCATGATGCTAATGTATCAACAGTGGAAACGGCACGGGGCGGCGGGACGGAGAGAGACAGATGCGCAGAGGGGGGAAGCCTGAGAGCTGGCGTCATTTGATACCCCGGCGGTGTCAGGTCATTATGTAAAGCGAGCTCGGCATCCCCTCCGCCACCGCCCTTTATCCGTCACATATCTTGTATTTGTGCTTTCAAAATGTTTTGCACCCGTATGCACGAGAGCGCATCGATCTGTGCAAAACGCGCCCTCGTTATGCGATCACGACAACTTTATAAACAAACCTCGCTTCACGTTATTACCATTGTTGCAAATGGACAGCCCCTCTACGTGTCTGTGCAGCGGCTTTCAATGCAGTGACTCCTCAAGCTGCAGTCGCCCACATTTAATAATGCCATAAAAACATACAAGGTTTATTTCTGTAAGATTAGTCTACATGGGATCTGAAATAAAACAGAGATACACGGCTTCTGCGCGGCGATATGAAAGTAAAACTGAAATACCACTGAGTGAAAGTTGAACCAAATTATTTCCGATATTCACAACTTAGAATACAAAAAGCAACAAAACAGCAAGGTGCACAGTGATATATTTCATTCAGCAGTCATTTATCAGCAATAAAATAAAGCTGAAACAGTTGTTGCACCCACACTGACAGGGAGATTTTTTTATCCTCCAGAGGCACATGTAACTTATTTGGAGACTCCAGCGCGTTTAGGCTTACTTGATAATTAAGGAAATACATAAAGTGTATTATTTCTTGTAAAAGCCAACTTACCACGTGCTCTCTGTTGTTGCTGGGCTTGCAATTCCAAAAACTCGGCGGCTTCTAAGAGCGTTTCGATGCTCATTTCTCTCCGTTTGGAAATGTGACTTTTTTATTAAGAGATGGGGAGGAAAACGGTGAAGCAAACGCGACAGGCGCTTGTGTATCTATCTATATGGGGAGCGGTTCCCAGTGTGTGGAGCTGGAACAGGGTAATGTGATATTCCCCTCAGTAGAAACTTCCACATA
The DNA here is from genome assembly GCF_902150065.1 of Myripristis murdjan. Lineage (NCBI taxonomy): Eukaryota > Metazoa > Chordata > Actinopteri > Holocentriformes > Holocentridae > Myripristis > Myripristis murdjan. The sequence continues at coordinate 26,753,458 of NC_043992.1, read as the reverse complement.
CGTAGAAGAGTTGCAACAAGATGGCGCTGAAAGTAGTAGGAAACAAATAAGGTTTGTGAACCACGCACCGTGTGTGACCGCCCACTGACACACTCCCTCCCCGAGCACAGCAGCGGGGAAACGAGAAAACATGGAAGGCGACCTGCTTGGACGGCAGCACCTTAATAAAACAGTTTTTTTTTTTTTTTAATCAAACAGTTTTCAGCTGTGTTCCGGTCACGACGGGTTTCTACTGTAAAATCAACCGTGTGACCACAGCTGCTTCTATAAATACACCAAACAGAGAGAGAGAGAAAAAAGAGCTCCCGCCGCTTGGCAACCACTTCGCTCTGCTACTTTTCCTCAAAATGGCCCGGAGAAAGGAAACATTTAGTAACAATTTTATGGACGAGTAAAAATTGTATTTATTACATGCGTGCGTGTTCCCTATGTGTCGTGACTGCGGCGTTTTCGCGCATGAAAGCGCCTTATCTGTCAAAACTCACCCCTCGTTTGTTCATACGTTCATTTGTCAATTACACCAACCTTTCACTTTTTATGTCTAGTCGCTAGTTGAGCAGTGTGAACATTAGTTACTGTCGTGTGCCAGGACAGACATCATATCATGAGTCGGCGTGCGTGTCTCCGCAATTTGCAAGTGACCACGACTGCAGGTGAATTTACATCTCATTAATATTTCGCTCAGCCACCAATCGCCGTGGAGAACAACAAGGTATGGCGCTTGCACACATGGGCACAATGCAGCACATCATTTTCATATCGCTCTCCCGCCTCCCCGGCTCAAAGACAGCAGCGATTTGAATGCTGCCTGCAGGTGAAGCGATGCGCCGACTCTCATATGCTAAAGTGTCCACTCCAGTTCATCTTTGATCACAGCAGAACAGCCAGTCCAGGCCACAGTGACACCTGATTAAAGCAATAGGAGTTGAGGGAGGTGGGTGATGCCGGAAAGCATTTGAATCAAATTGGAAGACAGCCTGAATTCTGCTCACAGTTATTCTCTGCAGGCTATCTGTCCTGATGGGATTTCACCCCACTAGTGACCCAAACTGATTCAAACGCTTGGAAAAGCTTGAGCTCTGCTGTACTCTCAAAAACAAAAGTGTGTGGGTGAAGTGTGGTGAGCCATCTCTTTCGGTATCAGTTCATAATGAAATATTCAATGCTCAGGACATTTCTATTTGGGGGGAAAATATGAAACAAGAATAACCAGACACATGCATACAACCTCCCACCATAACACACTGGTTTGCATGTTTTACAACTGAAATTAAACTCATTAGGTCAGACCACACTTCCAGCAGTGGCCTGGCTGTGGCTAGACTGGTTTTAAAATGTCAAAATCACCTTTCAACTCACAGCCCTTTCACAAATCCTCTTGTGTATGCAACTGGACAGAATTCAGTACAAATATTCCCAAACTGCTCTGAGAGAGTAAACCAAAACTAATCAGTAATGTGACCGTAACCATAATTCCATTTGTTTTCCCCTGATGGATCAGAACTGCATAAAAGTGCTTATTATTAGAAGAAGCAGAGGCATTTTGTGACAAACCTAGAGACAGTGCTAGTCTGTTACTGCTCTACTTTTGCCCAACTCTCACATGATTTTCACTGGTGAAGTCAAAGTCCTAGCATAACCCAGGGACAGCTTTCAGAACACATAGTACAAGCAGGAAACGCGCATGCTCTCTTTCACTTACTCTCTCTCTCTCTCACACACACACACACGCATACACACACGCACACAACCGAACAATGAATGTGCATGTGCATGCACATGGCCCTGGATATTCAGGTCTCCTTTCCTGTTATTCACTCAGCTCTAATCAGGAAGTATGTCAGCCACAACCTAATAATAATGGACCACAATAGTGCAGGCTCTCGAGGCACAGGAAAGACTGAAGGAGTCCAGGAACACCCTGTAGTTTTGGCTCTCGTGTAAATGGATGAAAAAAGATCATTAGCCAAAGTAAAAACCAGACAGGGATCAATGGTCATCAGAAGTCCACTCACAAAGACAGTTTGTAATGAGGGGCTAATTAAAGGGCTTTATCTAAGATGAATAATGACAGGAATGTGACCGACGAATAGGAAAGATATTCTCTGGCCTCTAGTGGCCATCAAAGGCCACTGCAATGTAGACACCCTACAAGATCTGAAAATCCAGTCCATCTAACTTGACCACTGGAGGGGACGAAACAGCTTTAGAAAATTACAGATGCACAAATTATCAAGTATGTTACTAAAATGTACATTTATTAAAAATACTTTCTTGGCAAGTTTGAGCTGGACATACCAACTAATGTGAAGGAAAACTGCTGACCCAAGAAAGTCAGCTCATATGACCTGGAAAACAGTAGATAACGTACTAATCCATTAGAATGATCACTGATTTCAACAGTGCAGTTTTCACCACAAACAGCTGAGTCCAGAGCTGAATCAGCTGAACTGTCCTTAAAAATTAAAAACATAAACACAACTTAGCATAAGTGGGGCACTCAAGCCTGTTCTCTAAACAAAAATAGCATTTTTCACATTTTTACTTGACCCCTTTTCAGGACTCTGCTCTATTCAATGTACTTCTCCAGTGATCTTTGCCACTCAAGGTTTGGCCACAGTCTTGAGGAGTGTGTTCTTCAGATAGGTGCAGAGTTGGTTCATCAGGTCTTTATTCTGACCCTCGACCCAGTGCATCTCAATCACAACATCACTCTCCTCAGGCATCACATTCAGCAGACACTTGAAAAGGAAGTGCTCAGCTGTACTGGGGCTCAGAGGTCGTTTTGAGGGCAGTACTTCCTGTAAGCTGCTTTTTGCTTCATGTGCAACGCCAGGAGCCTCCTTTTGTCCAGCTTCCTGTCCTGTGGCTGGTGCTGACTGTGCTGGGGGTTCTGCAGAGGTGAGAGACTCCATGTCCACATCTGCAGCCTTTTCTAACACGTCTTTTTGTTCATCAGTTGGGTTTTGCAGTTCTTTGATTGTCTCGTTTGAGGTGCTGCTGTTGGCCGTTTGCTGCGCAGCGAGCTCCTGTGCTGACGGAGCTTTGCTCTTGCTGCTGTTCTGGGTGTCGCTGTTTTGTGAGGAGGAGGGCTGTGCTTGGGAGGAAGGGGCAGCAGCAGGGACAGCTGTGGTCAAGGTGGTTTGAAAGCTAGCTCCAACAACAGGAGGTGCTCTGGGAAGCTCCCGCAACTGACGTGTCTGTTCACGTCGCTTCTGACGCCCATGAATCCATGTGTTCTCCACCGCAGTCAAAAGGAGGCTTTTCTGCTGATTTCTGCATGGGACCTGCTTGTGCAGCACCTGCAGTACCACACAAAGTAGAAGGGACACATACACATTGATGTGACATGGTTGGAGTGTGTGTGATGTACCAATCAGATTCATTATCTTCACTTATTTTAGTTTAGTTTAGTATCACTGTACTGATTGCAAATATTCCCTTGTGAAAATGGCAGATCGTCCAAGTCACTTTGCCATGAATTCTGATGTTACATGTGGTCTGTACTGTTGAGTTTTAATCAAATCAAAATTATGCAGCTGAAAGTGCTTTACAGATCTGAATAAGATAAATAATATAATTAAAGAGAACAGAAAACAGATGGAAGTTTGAGTACAAAACATTTTAAGTACAAAGCTGTGTATTAGCACAGGTATTAAAGCTGTACTAAGGGATTTCTGACTATTAGAGGGTGTTGAAAGTACAAATTCCTTTTGTAAAGAAACAACACTCCTTCCCAGCAGATCACTTATATAAAACAGAAAGTAGCTGCAGTGCTGACTGCAGCAACAGAGGCACTTGTGCAACTGATCTGAAATTTGGATTCATTTATCTTAAGAAGGTGCTGTTTCAGAGAAGCTTTGAATAAAGCTGAAGCAGTGAGGGAGTGGACCAAGGACTGAAGAGGAGCTTATTCTTGGCTGATAAATTTATTTAGATAGCTAAAACCAGGCAACAGCAGGCTGGCTGTAAACTGTATAGTGGAAAGAGGACCCACAGTGATGAGTCTCACATTGCAAGGGGTCATTTTACTGAAAGAAATGCACACAATATTGCTTCAAGTATGCCTGTTGCAACTTAGTCAAATGCAACAGTAAAATATGTTTTTAATTTGGTCTTTAAAGCATCTGCGTTTCAATGACTCTGGCATCAGCTGGAAAGCTGTTCCAGAGGAAGGAGGCATACAGACTGCCACCCAAGTCGTTTTGGTTATTGTGGTTGGATGGTTAAAATGATTTAAGACATTTATTTGGCTCCAATGGATCAATTACAATGAGAAAAAAAAAAAAAAAACAATAGGGTCAGGCTCTTGAGGGATTTAAATAAATTAATAACATAAAACTTTATTATGGAGCTGGTTGGTTTTCCTCTTCCCCAGCTGCTGCTTTCTAAATAACTTTCCATGGAATCAATATTTTTTTATCTTTCAAAAAGGTTTAGGAAATTAATCTCCTGTTTATCTTTGTGTTATGAAGTTTTGTGAAATCTGAAGATTAGTGTCTTCAATACCATGAAACGATGTTCACTGGACTTAATGGAGCATGTGAAGATTGAAAGGAAGGGACCAAAGATCGGACCCTGTGGAACACCACACAGACTAGAGGAGTACTGACCTATGATACAAGAAATCACCTCCAATCAGATAAAAGCTGAACTTATTTATCGGGCCGTACCAGAGAAGCACACATTTCTCTAGTCTGTACACGAGGATGTTATGATCAACCACATGAAATGCAGCACTCAGGTTAGAGAGCAGAGGACCGATGGAGAGCACACTGGAATCACTCATGTCTTTCAGGTCACTGCCAATATTAAAATGTGCCATGTTGGGGAAATTCTCCAATGTAGATAGTCTTTTTAAAATATGAATCAGCAAATTATCTTAAAACTGTATTGGCGCCTCACAAATCCTTACCCGCAGGTCAGTGAGTGTCCTCTCCACCAGACCGGCGATACTGTCCACAGGGCTGCGGGCGGTGCAGCCGATAGCCGAGGCCTTCGCCTGGAGCTCCTTCAGACCGGCCTCTGGAAGCGTGAACGACAGTGGCTTCCGGGCCTTCTCCAGCTTACGCCGCTTACTGGGGGGAGACTGAGACAAGAGAGGGGAGAAAATCAACCAAAAATCTGCAACACAGGTTCTTACAGACGAGTAAAACAAAATGCAAGTGATTAAAATTAAATAATATTCATTAATTATCACTGATTAATGATCAAAATTAAATTTCACACAGAATGAGAGGCAAAGTGTCAGACAGACAAATCCAGAGGGAGGGTGGGACAGAGAGAACGAGACACAGATTTGTTTTGGATAGTTTATTTTTGCGCATTTTCAAACTGCATCACCTGAAATGAACATTATACATAGATAATTTTATAGCAGTTATTTTTGTTGCATTATTTTCTGTTTTCATACGCTTTGGTGTTTTAAATAATTCTGTGTTGTGGTACTATTGTGTATGAAATGTATTAATAAACTGTCAAAACAGACTAGTAAACTAAAAGATCGGACGTCTGTGTAAGATGCTGAGAGTGACTGACTGAGTGAATCTATCTTGGTATTAAGATGTCATTACAAGAATCTTGGACAAAAACGTAAATGGCCAGAAAGCCGTTAACAGATGGCAGTGAACAAAGATAGTTCGAAAAATGCACAAGGCAGAAGGAAGATCATTCAATTTGCAGCAGCGAGTTCCTTGAAGAACCATTCAAAGATATTTGTGAATGTTTGGACTGGATTATAATAAAATACTGGTAGTTGTCATCAGAGCAAAATCAGAGTAGAAACAAAACTTAACAGGAAACATTTAATCTGTTTTGGAGTCTCCAAGATATTCAGTAAAGACAAAGCTTCATTACACTGCATTAGATACTACTGTCTGAGTCTGTTTAGCTGTAGTATACATGCACATCATTCAGTCTGTACAACACATAGAGGTGCTAGATAAAAAGAAGTTGGTTTCACTGACTTGAGTTACGTCTCGGTCAGAAGGCTTTTTCTTCTTCACTGGAAAAAATGACTGACTGGAGAAAAATATTTAGTCTAACACCCGGCTGAATTTACGTCAATTACACCATTCCTCTATGGCCAACTTTAAATTCGCAATTTCTGACCACTAGAAGGTGCTCCATTTGTGCTCGCAGCTCAAAATATGGCTTCTGGATACACAGCAGATTGCTTGTAGAAACTGAAAGGCAGGAGATGTTTTTGTTTTTGTTTTTTGGGGGGACGGGGTGGAAATGAGGGATACATTTCAACGTCAGAAGGCTCTTGTCGGATTACTTGGATTACAAAAATGTGGTGAAGTGACAGACTGGCCATAAGGTAAGCTTTTAATTAATTGTCTCTGTTGCTGCAGTGGTGATTGCAGCCACAGACACACTCACGCAACTGATCTGAAACTTGGATACTTTTATCTACCAGTGAAGTGAAGGGCAGGGGAGGAGCTTGTTGTCAGGCCGATATGAAGTTCTCTTACACTGTGTGGTGTTCGTCTTTAAGAAGCTGCCCTGCCACCTCTCTATAAAAAACTGAGCTGTCGATCTGACATACTGTAGCACCCTGTGGCTGTCCAATCATAAACTGGCATTGATACTACTCCTCATGCATACCTCCCATTCCCTACATAATTAAGGCAGACTCACAAGTTTTTACACACACACACACACACACACACACACACACACACACACACACACACACACACACACACACACACAGCAAACATCCAGTACATCTGAGTTTTACTCGTTAAACTACAATCACAATAAAACTGTGATGTGTAGAGACACAACTCATCCAAAATGCTGTCATTATTATTATATAAATGGACAATAGAGTCTGTAAATGAGGAAAGCAAGACTGATGGTTTCTTGGTCAGGGCCATAAAGGCAACAAGGGGGTGGCTGATAAAACCAAGGGCATCAAAGAGGTGAGGAGACAAATCACTTCTTCACTTCACCACAGCTGTGTAAAATCTGGCCTGATGGACGAAGGGAATCATGCTGCATGAGACGATGGCTCCCATGTCGTCATATCACAGATGCCTCACTAATTGCGTCAATCCATCTTTCTGCTCAGACCTCTGACTCTTTGCCTTCGTCTTGTCACCTCAACACGACAGTGGTCATGCTATTGCCAGTACTATGAGATCTGAAGACAAAGAAAGGCTGCACTGATACTAACGTAATTCATTTAAATTTTGCTATTCTTACTTAACTAAGCAATCATGGCTGCCAGTTAACATCTCTAAGTAACATGTGAGAAGTTGCAGACTTGTACTCCTCCATAGTTCCCACCCACAGTCTATTTCGAGTGTAGAAATTCTTATTAACAAACATCTGTAATGCTGCCATTTTTTAAAAAATCTATTTAATTTTTTTTATTGCTTTGTTTTTATTTTACTGCTTATTTTTTCATGTTTGCTGCATATTTTTGGTGTGTTTTTCCCTGGTTAATTTTATTACCTACTGCTGCAGCAACCTTTTGTTCCACTGAAATCAACGGGTCTCATCTGATCTGTGTGATATCAGATCAGTAACAGGCTAACACAGCAATGTATCAGAAACTGACATTTGATCCCAAGAGTCACTGGCTAATATGTCAAAAAATAAAGCAAAGCAGTTTGAGTTATGATGTGTGTCCATCCTTTTTGATGATTCCAAGCTAATGGCCTATAGTGAAAATAATGTTTCACTGCTCAATATGTCCTTATACTTGGAATTAAAACCGGTGGCATCAGTGTATGCCTCGAGCAAGGACAAACCATCAACAGATGGCAGGACTTGGCAAGCTATCCAGACACACCACAAGAGGGAGCCCAATCCATTTCAGCTTTACCTGGACCTGCAGCGAATTGGACACTGCTGCTTGTATCTGATCCACCACCAGTGTCACGCTGTAATGGCGGAAAAGGTCATTAACTGTGTCTGTATACAACACACACACACTCTGCTGCGCTCTCTCTCTACATGTGCGCAGAAGCCAATAAGACAAACTACACTCGCAAGCCCACGCAGGCCCACTGACGGGGGGCAGACAGCGGGGGTCTGCAGTCACAAAGTACAGCGACACTGCAGACAGCACGGCCAGCTGACCTACAAACACAACAGAGAGGCAGCAGATTGTGACCTTCATGCTGCTGCTCTGATATAGGGGTAAAGTTTCTATTAATCTTTCATATAATGCTTCCTGTCTTATTCTTTTTAACAGGAAATACAAGCAGGTTCTACATGGGCACACTAACTAAATGGTCTGTCAGCCTTTTAAGCGGAAAATAATTTTGCAGACACATCTTTAGCAAAGGTGGCCATATTTAATGCACGGGTTGACATGTTTGCTGTGGTTATCAAAGGATGATGCCTTGTCTGGTGGCTTCTAACAGCTGCTTTGTTTCCCCCCCACTCTGAAAGCCTTTCAGGTCATCAGAGAAGGAAAAGAAATCAATAAAATCCATCTAGACAAGCCTGTCTGATCATACAGAGCATCCTCGACATAGATACAATGCACTAATACAAAAGCACACACACACACAGAGTCAACATGTACAGATGCAATCATAGAATCGCAGACAAAGAGCACATAACCTACATAGCCCACATGTACAATTTTAGGTGCACTCCTCTCCACTAAATCACATCCTCTTCTGTGACTCTGCCGCTCTTTCACTCCATTATTTATTGGACTTACCCAGTCTCACCTCGATTCATCTCTGACACACATACACATGCACACACACACAAACACACACACACATACACGAGGGCTTTTACACCAACAGCTAACTTGCCTGCTCTGTGGGTAATGACGACCCCACTGTAAAAGCCTGCCCTAATTTTGAAAACCAAAAACAGTAAAAAGCCTGAGTACAATAAAAGCAGCTCTCCTCAGATAAGATGTCATTAAATCATCCATTTGCCCCTCCTGCATGCATGCACACAAACAGATTAAAGACAAAAAAATAAATAAATAAAAAATGCAATAAATTTAAAAAAAGCTACTTTGGGCATATTTTGTAATCCATACTCTCTGCTCTCTCCAACCCCCACTCCCTGAACCCCCAGACTCCACCGCCTCTATCTCTGGTATCTCTGGTGCTTTCCTGAACCTTGAACCCTGCTTAACCCCCTCCTGCCCAGGGCCCTGTCTAAGTCACATGATGCTCTGACAGACCACTATCAGCAGCAGCAGCAACAACAACAACAAGCCTCAGGGCTGCCAGAGAGCCTCGAATTCTTCAGCAGTCTATTGTTTTTGCAATTCCTATTCATTCTCTTGTCTGCACGTGCCCGATCTCACTTGCCATTGTCTCAGTCCTTTCCTTTTGTTTGTTAAGATTTCTTCACCTTTCTCTTGTTTTCCCTCCATCCTCTCCATCTGTGTATCCATTCAACATCCTCCACATAATGAGTAACGGCGAGCTATAGAGAATAGATGTCAGTCAGCCTTGTGATGCCAGAGATATCAATCAGTTCATTAGGTGTGTTTGTCAAGAGTTGAATGTCCTTGTGCCAGGCTATTGTTGCAGGGGAGAATTTGTTGTGTTATCTGCCAGCTCAAAAAACAGAGACGAGAGACTGATTTGTGCAGGGTGCTCTCCTGGTAGGAAAGGGTTAAGTAGGTCACAGTTGTATGCATGTCACATATACTGTAGGTTATATGAAACATTAATGAACACCCCCCGCGCACACATGCATATATTGGACATCCATATGATTTCACACGCACACAGAATTAGGCGTTCAGTCATGCATGGAATTGCACATACATAAACTCTCTCTCTCTCTCTGTCTCTCTCTCTCACTCACACACACAAACACACTTGAGGGGTCTGCCTAGTAATGATGCTGTGCAGCTCCCGTGTGTAAAGGACTGCGGACAGGAGTGAAAGAGGAGGAGGGGGAGGCAAGGGTGCAGTAGAAAATGTAGGGCAATCTTTCTGCTCAACTGCTTTTATGTTGAAAAGCAACACAGACCAGAGGAACCCAACAAAAAGGAGTCTGCAACATTCCTTATCATACCTCCTCTTCTGCACCTAGTAACCGGCCCCCCCTCCCATTTCCTTCACCTCCTTTTGTTCAATCTCTCTCACCACTGCAACATTTTGCTGAGTTATCTCAATGGTGCTTTTTACTATTTACTATTTTTGCTATTTCTATTTCTATTGCCTGGCTACAGCACATTAAAAGCAGGTAAACATCCCCCCCAGAGGGTGGCATAAGTGGGTCTAATGGAATGTGGCTGGACGCAGGGAGGGAGGACATGGGTAAGAGAGGGGGAGAAAGATGGAATGGGACACAGAGGGGGTACATTATTGAGGAGGTTTTGGAAACGTCCAGCAGCAGGTGGGGAGCGGCCCAAGAAACAGAATGACTGCAGGACAGTCTGCTGAGCCTCAGGGGGGCAGCATGGTCAGAGTTCTTCACAATATCTGCACCATCTTACCGGGACGATCACATCATCATAGAAACTCCAGGCCAGCGCCCAGCGCATGGTGCGTCCCTGACAGAACTCTGTGTGGGTCACCTTAGGCACCTGAGCACACAGAAAACACACAGCCAAAAACCAGAGTCAGACACAACAAAACATTCTGACGCCAGCGGCTCACCAGACGCAATTTCACAAAACCAACAGATTCAAGGTCTATGAGAAGTAAGTAATTGTGCATTCAGGATGGATGGTGACACAAACCGAGCCACTGTGATGAGCAAAAGTTGGAAAAAAATTAAGTCATGCAAAACAGCAAAAGGGTTCCACTTTGTCTTTGAAAGGAAACTGTAAGATAATTTGGAGCCGTGTCTGTATTCCTGCATGATATGAGCCATCACTACAGGCTTATACATATTATCTAATCTGGAAACATGGAAATATGGACAAACTCAAATATTACAATGTCTTGGACCAAATAATTGATGTTGATACTGTGACAATCACATTCAAAGGTCTGTAGTCACTTAGCGTGAAGTGTGATTAAAGATCATGTTATCAAGAAGAATGCTCGTGGTAAAAAGAAGAAAACAAAGAAATACAAAACAGGTTTAAATAAGCAAATACCGTTAAACAAATCAAGAATATGCGCTGTTACTTCAGCCAGAAAATACATGCAAACATAGACATTGTGCACACTGTGAGTGTTTGCTGCAGCAAGCTCCACGTCTCACTGTGGCTGAAAAAAAAAAAAAAGTTCATTATGGGAAAAAAGACATGCTCACGAATATTGTGCAAAAGCCCGTTTTGAAACAGAACAGAATGTACCACTTAAAATCGTCTCCCAGGGCTGCTTCAGTAAATAAGAGGCCGAGGGGGGGAGTGTCTCTAAGATAAAGGTTAAAGGTCAAGAGCACTGTATCAGAGAGATGAGGCTTTTACAAGGAGGCCTGGTTAACATTTGCTAAATTAAAAAAGGAACGAGACAAGGAGGTGACTGGGGAGGCGGACAAAAAGGAGTGCCAGGTGCACAAAACATTTGCATATTAACTGGGCTAGGGTTCTTTTTACACACACTTTAAAATGTGGAAGGATCCTCTTCTCTGGCTGATAGCCAAGGCTGCACTCCTGCTGATGAGCAGCGATGGCACCCTGAAACCACCAGAGGAGCGACGATTTAAAGGGGTAGCAGGCTGGGGGTAAAATGGATGATCTGGGATGACTGACAGAGGTTTGACCCAAGGCTTGGTGAAGCTGCTTTGATGCCAGTCTGTTCCCAGTTCTGCCCACTGAGTCATTTCTTGTACATGTGAGTGAAGTGACTGGCATTGGCTCAGAGGCCTCCATCAGTAATGAGTCAAGTGCCGGGCTGTTAGTTAGGCTAATGGCGCTAATGGATGGTAGCTACACAGTGCTTCACAATTCAGTCACACACTGCTAATGGAAATCAGCTCATTCATGGCTGGTCTGTGGCATTGCTTAGCTGGCATATTAGAGAGACTTGATCCGTTACGGTCCACTGGGTATCCCCCTCACCCCAACTCAAAACATCAACATGCCGTCCCAAAGGAGCTGGGCTACAGTTGGTGGGAGTTGGGGGGGTAAGGCGCTGTTTAAACAAGTTATTACCCAACCTCACCCTCTGGGCATGTTGCTTGCATGCACAAACCGCGTCCAACACACTATGAATGCTTTGTAATATTTATTGACTGCAGTGGATGTACATGTTTGCGTGCTTGTGATCTATGCCTTTGTTCTGGCTACTCACCCCTTGCTTTCTCAGCTCCTCCTTCAGAGGTGCCAAGCTACATTTCTTCCCCAACATGCAGCTGTACCACCTGTAGAAGGAACAATCCATATTAACCAGCTGTGTGTCTTTTCAGATGTGTTAGGGGCAGATGGCCCAGGCATGAACTTCACAACAGAGATCAAATGAAGCGAGGTGGGTCAGCAGCAGAGGAAAAGCTGCTTTGATGCTGTCCCATGTTGGAAACTGAATCAATATTCTCCGCAGTGCAATAAAAAGATTAGGCTTTTTGTGATCAATACGCAGCCTATAGAGTGTTCAGCCAGGGAAAATGGAGGAGAGATAAACACATCAGGGAGTCAGTTTAGCAGGAAAACTGGCCAATTTTCACCAATCTTGTCAGGGTGTGTTTGGTTCTTACTAGCTTCTGTGAAGGCAACCCTGTGATCTTTATGCAGTGGCCATAGCTTGCAGAAAAAATGAAAGTATTTACATAAATTGCATATAAAAAAGCTACTGCCACACCACAGAATTACATACTTAAAAGAGGGCTCGGCATTGGCATTAGGAAAACAATACACATCACAAAACATGGCCCACACTGGGACACACTGCAATAACTAACTGACTAAATGTATAAACAGAGCTTAAAACACAACATACTGAGCAACACCTCATTAGACTAATATATGATGTACTGGTGCTTTCATAAGATGTTTATACACAATGTAATCTTTGACAAAGTCAATATTAATGTGGATATGACGAAGAAGTAGGTGGAGGCATACAATCATAGAGCTAGAAGGGTAAATTCAGAAATGAAATCCTTTCACTGTAATGCAGCTCAAACCAGGAAATGACGACAATGATGCCATATTACAATATTACCATATCCAAAATCCCTGACAATATCTACTCTTGGATCACAATATCAATATAATTTTGATATATCACCCAGCCCTAATTCAAACTTCCCATTCCAATTTATTAAAACACACTTAGCACAATTTGCTGGACATGGTTCATAAAAGGGTTGTTGTCACGTGAAAATGAAGCGCATAAACGATACATATCAATACAGGGGGTGGGTACAGAGTATTGGAAAAAATGACATCACAACACTCAGCTGTATCAATTATTTTGCAGGGCTTCAGATCTGTTTGATTTTTAACTTGTGAAAAGGCTGCAGTGAAGGGCATTCAGAGTAAACCGAGTCAGGGAGGCATGAAGATGCCTATGTGGAGAAATGCCCAGAGGGTTGGACGGCTGGGGGGGGGCACCATCTCCTCCTGAAGTGACACAATGAAATATTAAACAGCTCTAATATCCACAGATGTTTCCCACTTTTCTGAGCAGAAAGAGGGAGCAGGGGGGGCTTAAAATGTGTGTTTGCCCCCATGACAGCTCCCTGGCTTCCCTCTTCCAACGAGACCCTTTTAAATATCCCATAGCAGCTGGATGAAGATCCCAACTGTATTCATACTCTTCACATGGGGTCTTCTCGAGCGAGGACGTGATTACAATCTTGTTACCAGAGATGGTAATTTTCATATCAATGGCAGCGAACACTTAGCAGAGGGCACGCTGAATAGGGAGTATCATCTCTTTCTCCTAACTGCCATTTTGGGCACTGTGGTATATGTGTGTGTGAGCCTGTGTAGTATGTGTATGCACATGTGTTGTAATGGTAACCAAGGTGGCTCGCCCCCATCTGGCAGTAATTACAGTTTAGCGTTGTTGGAAAGGAGAGCTGGGAGGAGGAGGAGAAGGGGGTGTCTCCAAGGGCCAATCAGAAAAGCTGGCTGTGTTTCCATGGACACCTGGTGGCTCTGGTGTCCCAGCATGCTTTTGGGAATGACAGCCGGCTCTGGCTGGCTTGGCCCAAACCCCAAGCCTGACACGGCAGGGGGAGAGACAGCCGAGGAGAGAAAAGAGGGAGAAGAACAAGAGCGGAAGAGAGGGAGAATGCGGTTTCTCTCTCTTGGTGGCAGCCTCTCCTCTCCGCGTCCAACTGCAATGCTCAGCTACACAAGAGCGTACAGGTGTTAACATGGCGGCAAGTGAAGCCCCTCTGAGGGCCACTCATCTTTCCACTGAAGCGAACACAGCACTGCATAGAGCACACACACTCTTGTGCATTGTAATTACAAAGCCACACAGACAGACACACACACACTGCACTCCCTCTAGGGGGCCAAGCAGGTGTGGCATGTCTAATAAGCTTTAATAGCACCTCGCGGTTCCTCCCTCCATCCGTGTCTCACTCTGCTGCACCAGTGACAGCCCTTGTGATGGGGGGAGGGTACGGTGACGGGTTTCTGGAGCCACCCCAGCCACCCAAACACAGCTGTTCCCTGTGGGCATCCGGATACTGCTAGGGGTGAGCGTGTGCCAAATCATTAAACCAACTCTGGGTGACAGCTCCATCGCAGCACTGCATCCCATCTGCGCCCTTTTCCTTCTTGGTGTCTCCCCGTCACTGGAGCTCTCAACTCCCATCCAGCCTCCTCTTGAGCTGATCAAAGGCTCTTTAAGGCCTTGTTCAGACCGCAGGCAAAACGGATTTGTTTCTCAAATCAGATCTTTAAGACAGACCGTCCGCACTGTTATTTGCATGTGATCAGGTCGGATTTGTGTGTCCAGACATCACCAACCTATCTGCATGGGTTGCTGTGGTAACGACACAGGTGTGAGTAACTATGTATGTTGGTGAGAAATGTAAAGAAAGCCTCCTCCCAAAGTGCCAGCAGACAATTTGCTTCAGCATCTGTCCATGCACTGCTGTTCTCTGTGTCGTTCTCCATACAGCATTCTGCTCACCACTCTGAGTCACTACTGTCACTCTGAATCTGATGTCGGCGTTGTGTGTCGTGCTATGAGCGACGCCAAAGAAAGTTTGAAATCCGGTTTGAGCGGCCTTTGCATCCAGACTGAGACACATCTGTAGAAACCTGATTGGAATGGCATTTCAAAACAAAAAATGCATTTCATGTGGTTTTTGGCGATCTAGACTCCCTAAGATCAATCTGGATATACAACCTGGACATGCCAAAAACAGATCTGGTCTGGCAGTCTGAACTAGGCCTGAAAGAGCAAAACTGCAATGCTCTTAGGCCACCGTCTGCCAATGCAAACTCTGGACTGTAAATGCTTATTGTTTCTCATAACAGAACCTGATAAGGTCAAGGAGGTCAGTCTCTCTCTTAAGGGTATGTTTAGTTTATTAAAGACCCAACCCCCCTCAATCGGCTAAAAAATAAAGCTTGGCAAAAATTTCAGGCCAGAGACAAGCTCTATTCCTCACCGCAGGCGTTTCTTGAGCTGCAGACTGTCATGAATGATCCTCTTGACAAACTCCAGTTCACCGCCCTCCGCCATGATCTCCGTCACACCGCCTGTGTTTACTGAACTGGGAGGAGGTCGCCGTGAGTTTCTTGAATTCACCCCCTGGAGAGAGGAAAAAGTCACACACAGATAAAGATAAAACTATTAGAGCTATTAGAGGCTCACTCTAGCCAGCAAACAAACGCTATCTTTATTCTCAGGAAGCAAAATGAAGTTGCACAAAAATGCTTAACCTTTTGAATTCAAAGGCTTTTAAGATTCAGACACCAGTAAAAAGCAAACATATTCAGGACACGGCGGCTCATACCTTAGCTTCTAGCTGGTTAGCAAAAAAAGGAGGGTTGCACATGCAGAAGTCGTACACAATGGCCGTCTCTTCTTTCAAGGCATCCATCAGCAGCGTTTTCTGGGGAACTTTGACAACTGCAAAAAGAGGACAAACAACACAAAAAGGCAAATGCAAGACCAGTTGAAATGGTAAGATGGGTGTTTTGGTAAATCACAACACAGATCTTGGGATGAGACTTGTAATAAATATTGTATTGAAACTGCTGTTTTAAGGTAGTCAGCTGATTTCTTGTGATCTGTCCTTTCCTCACGGTGATGAGTGCACAACATTTACCTTTAATGAGGTCAGAGAGGTTATTCTGCTCCACGTTTTTTGTAGCATAGTCGAAGCAGATGTCATCTACCTCTGTGGCAAGGAAGTACCAGCCATTCATAGTGGCGCCCAACAAGGGATAGATACACGATGCTCCAGTGCCTGAAAAAGGACACACGAAAACCCACACAAATAAGTGTGTATGCTTTAGAATGATGAATGGGTATTGTTTTCAGTGAAAATGCAAATATGCCGTGAAGCTGTTTTAAGTAAATAACCGTTGGTAGAGAGGGATATCCAACTGAGTGAGATGGCATGAATCTAATAAATTCTCTCTTACTTGTTAGGCATAATGGATAAAAAGGGAGTTCAAGCTGCTATTATCAAATCATTTGTGCGAACAAAGGCCAAACCCCACATTTTATAGTCTAACCAGACCTCAAAAGAGGTCCACTGGGGAGTAAGACAACATCAATTAGCTAAAGACAGGGGGAAATGATAATGCCAGCGGCTATCCATCAGGGAGCAGACAGCCCCAATCTGCTTACAGAATGGGTGGGGTCACCAATCAGTGACCCTTGGCTCTAAGGAGCCATGGAGACACACACACAAATGCACACACATGTACAGACATAATCACAATACATGCAAGCACAGGCAGCTGTATCTCTGATGGATAGAGCGGCAAACAAGCTGTGACATGTGGATGGGGACTTGGCTAATAAGTGCGAGGTGCACAGGAAATGGATGGGCTTTGTATACCAGCTGGAAGTGCTACCAGGCATATTGTCTTTGTCGGTCTGTGCCACTGGCAGCCAGCCTCTCTGTGGAAGTGGGACAGACTTGTGCAAGAGGCCCAGAGATGAACTTTGCTCAAGAATAATCCAGAGGAAACCCTCTATGGCCACATAAACATGAAACACTCATTATAATTGTTAATTTAAAGTTTATGTATAAAATCATAGTGCCAATCACTGTGAAGTGATCAAGAATCTAAAACAAGTCTAGGATGAGTAGAGCAATATTTATCTGAAAGGTTGTGGGATGAAATACAGAAAGCTGATGACACAAATGGTGTAACATGAATATAAAGGGGGACGTGTGATGCTACCGATGTCGATGCCCTTGCGCGGTTGGCCCTGGCCATCGATCAGGTCCTCCACCCAGTGGATGTAGTTGAGGCGCAGGGGAACAGTGGGTATGAGGCGCTCCAGAGGAATCTCAATGGTCAAACCGAAGTCCTCTTTCAGCAGCGTACAGGTCAGCGCACGTACCGCCTCTGGCTCTTTGAAATTCACGCTGGAAGAGAATCAAATATGCCAACTTGAATCCATCATGCCACAATCAAAAGCAATACAGCATTTTCTAATCTTCAGCAAAAGCAAATACTGCTCTTTGATTTGAAAATGTACTACCTTTATTAAACTCTGTACTTAACAGTCAATAGTCATGAACAATTGATAATGATTTCAATTTGGTGACCAGTTGTACTGGACCCTTTGCTTCTTCAATGAGGTTACTCATCACTGTCAGTATTTTACTCTTAACACAGCACTCCATTAACCCCCTTCCACTCCTGCCTGGTTCTCTGCATTCCTCACCATTACTTCTCTTCACAGGCACACACTTTTGATGTAGAACAATAGTCAGATAAGCAGCCCATCAATTTACACTCCCATGCTAATGACATTAAAATTCACATTTTCAACATTTCCAGACCTCCCACTTATTCCCAATTCCCAGTCCCACACTTTCAGCTCTCTCGCCCTCTCCTCTCAACATGCCTAATGATTTCAGCTGTCACAAAAGCAGGCGAGGGTATGGGAGACCAGTGAGTGGGCGAGATAGGTATAATTAAAGCTTCTCTGAGCTGAGGTGCGCATTCGCACCTCAGCTCATGTAATTAGACACTTCTCAGTGATGAGAGCGTCTGGCACCTCAGAAGTTTGGTGTGAGCATATTCTGAAAAGTCTACCACCAATAAAGATAAAGCTGAGTCTGAAATCCAGTGCTTTGAAAACGTATTTATTCCCCTAAAAATGTTCTGCATTTTGTGGGGTTATAGCCCAAATTTAAAATGAAAACAATTTTTTTTGCACTTTTTTTTTTTTTTTTAAATTAATTAACTTTTTTTTTTGTTCATTTTGTCAACCATTTTCTTTAGGATGAAAAATAGCCGTTGACAACCCTTTTTTTCATGATGACAAAACAATAATGTTAATAAGTTGCTCTATGAAATCGCAAACCTAAAACAAAATATTTTTTTATTCAATGTAGACTAATAGACAGGCACAAACAACCGAAAAATGTGCCCCCCCTTTTGCCTTCAAGATAGAAAACCTAACAGACAGCTAAGCTGCTTTCACTGTTAGTCTGAGTGCAGAATATCCCTCTTGAAAATTTCAAAGCACAGCAATAACACAGCATTCTCAGTGTAACCTTGGGAAACACTGATGCTTTGAAGAGGAATAAACTCTTCATTTCCTCCAAAAGGAATGCCAAGGTAGAGAGTGTCCATTCTCCTGAACTGACAGTTAAACATGATGAAACTTTACAGATGATACTCTGACGCTGTGAAGGCATCATGGAGCTGCACTCCAAATTATCCAGCTACAGAAACCTGACACAAACACTGAAGTAAAGAGAGTCTTTGCTATGGAAACAATACATGGTCTTGTCTAGTATCATCGGTGTAAACTGGCAGGCTTCAGAAAGTTGCAGACCAGACGTTTGAAACTTTGAACTCGTCTTGTGAATCTTTGGTGTAAAGCACTGAAGCTCTAACAAGCACATCAGGTAATCAGAGAGCATGCCCTGGTGTTTATTTATGAGCTTTAATGTTGACATACTTAAGGCAGACTTTATCCTTTGTATTGTTTCAGGTGTAAAGTTAATACAGTGTTAAAAATGATGCTCAGTCATTTTAAAATATTAGTAAAGAGCAATCACCTTAATACAAACAAGAGGACTGGTCAGAATAATTATCAAAGGCAGCTCCGAAAATGCAACAGCATTTTTAGAACAGTGTCCTGTCATTAGACTACATTGAATAAAATGACTGTGCCTAAAATTATCAGAAGTGCTTCTGACTAAAACTTGGCTAATACTAATGTAAAATAAATTACTATAATCTCACAAAAACAAAAAATATTTCAGCAGATGACAAAGATTAAAACTAGTAAACTAAAATTCAAATACTTGTCAACAACAACAAAAACAATTTGAAAACTTGATAATCGTACTGCAAAATGATATATTGCTATTGTTCTGCACTTCCACTTACAAATGGAGCGACAATTTATATTCAAACAGGACAATGACTAAGTGCATGAAGCCAAATGGCTTAAAAACAAGAATGCGAGAGCCTCTGAGTGGTCCAGCCAAACACCAGATTTAATCCCACTGAAAATATGTGGGGGGAACTTTAAGAAAGCTGTTCACATCTGCTCCTCATCCGACTTGATCAAGTTTGAGCAAACTGCCAAGGAAGGATGGTGGGAAATCCCAACATTCAGATCCCGAAATTCAAATGTGCTGAGCTAATCAATGCATTCATGAGGATTTGGAGCTGCTAAAAGTGCTTCTGCCAAGGACTGATTAAGGGGGTTGAACACTTACTTAGATAACCATTTCTGGTTTTACCTTCTACCTTCTAGTTTTAAAAAATGAAATACATATATATAATAAAAACATTTGCAAATTCTGGATCATCTCAAATAAATTGACAAAAAAAAAACAACCTCTAGTTAATGTATTTGAATTTTTTCAGGTCCACACTGCTGCTGCTCAATAATTCATTGATTTTTTTCTATTTCTCTCTTTCTGGGCCTGGGTGATGGCCAAACTTCAAAACATGGCTCCAACAATGAAGTTTTCTATCGAGGGGGATTCTTTATCTCAGCTGCAATTCGTAAAGAAGATTCACTACAAAATGGAAGGGAGAAATTCTGGGTCCAATCGGGTCTAATCCCCAAATCTTGCCTGCATCTTCATTCAGGAGTGATAACAAAGACAAATGACTCTCCGCTGGTCAGGTGTGGGATGGATACAAACGAGAGGCACTTTACCTGTAGAGGCTAGAATCAATCTTACCAAGTGTCCCTATAACTAATGAACATATTAGGTTAATGGTCCAGTTTAATCAGCTGCTGAAAGAGTGTGACCTTTAGTGTCAGGAGGAACGCCAACACCTGGCTGCTTTGGGGATGCACAACACATTTTAACAAAAGATGAACCGGTGAAGAATTTGCAGATTAAAAACTTCTTAAGTGGAGGACGAATTAAGGCGAAGGGGGGGAAAGTGATGCATCAGCATAAGGCGCTTCCTTTCCAAATGACGGCATGCTCCTCTCATCTGTCCGTTTCTTATATTAATATTCAGCCCTCGATCCCATTTCTCCTCAGAGGCATCATTAGATTAGGATCAATATACAGAGTGAGGCTGTTCAGAGCAGGCCTTCTATTTATAGCACCTGATGAGTGTGTGTATGTTGCTGCTGTGTGTGTGAGGGTGTGTGTGCGTGTGCAATGCAGACCAATCATTCCCATCAATAGCGCTGCCTGCAAATGCTATGTCTCCATAGCAACCACACCTACTGCACAGCTGAGGAAGAGCACGCAAATCTGGCCACGCTGGAGCAATGGCTGATGCCAGATAGAGCGTGAGCGTGCCCGGGATTTACGTTTTCTGCCTCTGCGTAGGTGCGTCGCTGACTGGGTACGCCGTAACGTGGCAAACGGTGTACAGGATGGGACAAACCAGCGCCAATAAGTCGTGATTTGACAAGATATCTCCATGTCAGGACAGCTGTGCAGGAGGAAAAAAGGCAGGAATCTCAAGGCAAGGCATTGCTGTGTAAGTGTAGTTATTAGGGTCATAAAACAAAACACTATTCCAAGTAATGGTCAGTGAAGTGTCTGGCTATATACTGTAGCTGAGGCAGGTAAAAAGGAGCCGAGGGAGCTGTGCTGTGTGAGTCATGAAAGAGACAGTGGACAATTACACAGGGAGTTTGGGATCCTGAACCTGCCAGAGGGCTATGATGAGCAGTTTCTCTCTGCAGCAGCAAGCAGAGAGAGGAGGACAAAGGAAAGGAGGGAGAGAGGATGAGAAATGGAATGGAAATATTTTTGTGTATGTGGAGGGGGCACATCAGCAAAGGGAGAACATGGGAGGTGTGGAGGACGAGAGTTGAAAATGCTCATGATGCAGCTGAAGAGAAAAACTTGAAGAAAAAAAAAATTGCTGAGCGGCAGAACAGTCCCTGGTTGAGGTTCAAATAGATGAATGAGACTACCTAGTTGTACCAGGGGGAGGCTGCCTGCTAAGAAAGACAGGAGACCACAGCCCCATCTCACCTCCACCCTCCTGCCGGCATGCTACATGATCAGCATGAAAGCACACAGACACACACAGGCACACTTTTTTCTGTCTCTCCCTGCAGAGGTCACCTTCAAGGTACACTTATTTCATTGTGAACGTGCTGAGAAAAATTTGTGCTGATTCCTCTCCCATGTTAGGACTTTTTTATAATGCTGAGCAAAACACATTTTCACTCAGAAAAGCCCAGATGAGAGCACTGGTTAAAAGTATACAGCTGAACTGGTCGTGAATGTCTGTGTTAGTTTATTACCCTTTAGAGGAAATTAGTTTTGCAGCACAGTGCTTACAGCAGTGGGAAGAAACATTGCACGGTGCACAATACGGAGCAACACATTTGAATTATTTTGCAATTCTGCAAATAGGCTCCTGCTGAGCTTGTTAGGATTTCCTTAACAAACAGAAGGCAGGACTGCTCAATTACGGCTAAGGTTATGATCCAGATTTTTTTTTCTAGATATTATGACCAGGATTTTGTCAGTCTTCTCTTCACATACTTGTATCAACATCTTGACTCATTTTTACACCATCAGATGAGCTAAATTAAATGTTTTGAGTAGTTTAAGATTATTAACCGTGTAAACAAAAATTGCTATACATGATTAGAAAAGAATCATTCTGCAGCCGCCACATTTAATTGCACTGTGCATTGTCATTTTTTCTGTTCAGTGATGGCGGGCGTCAGGAATACTTGAAATCGAGGATGGTAATATCTCATCAAGGAGGTCAGACCTCTGAAGTTTACTCATCTGCCAGCGACAAATTAACCAATCACACAAGTTCCTATAATCAGATCAGTTCGTGTCAGCCCGAGAAAGCTGATTGCAGCTGCTTACCAGAAACCCTGTGGCCAGCCCCAACATAACCCAAATTATAATTGCAAATTAATTGGTTTTCAGATAAATCACGGGGGGTAGGTTAATGTTCTACCTAGCTATCAAGATGGGTTTGGAGAAGTCATAGCCGAAAATGGTTTCTTCACAGCTGCGGATTTAAAAAGTGAAAAATGCAAAGCTGATGCCCTACCTGGGGCCATGACTTTCCTTCTAATCTCTTCCATCAGATATCAGGAGGGGAGATGTGTGGTAATGGTGCTGCTTAGATTACCAGTGTGCTTTGGAGAATCACTGCGGCTGACCACTGCGGCACGTTTGCATTTATCAATTTAAAACATGGCACACACAAGGGCATAATCCTTCACGGGGTCATAATTATTCCTTCCTACCTTCTCTATTGCCAAGAACAGGTTTAATAATGTATTTCTCAAGGACCCTGGTGTGAAAATTGAACATTCCATTAATTGAGGAAGTGAAAACCCCTTCCACACATGATCGTCCCCCACTACATGAAAAATATGACTTCCAAATTAAATGTCACCCTGGCTGTTGCATTTTTAATATCCATTCATGCTTCCTAATGCTGTCCCTCTATCTGATCTGACACCCCCCCTCCACCCTCCAAAAGTACGACTGCAACAAGCCAAAATTCAGAGTATTTAGGGCTACATCTGCTCCCCACTTCCACTTCAATTCCAATCACATCCCTTTCCCCTGCCGCCGCTGGATTGAATTCCCCGTCTCGACCCACCACTATCAGTCTTCTCCAGCGAGGATCCCAAAATGAGCAGAGACATATCTCCCCTGGGGATTGAGAGAGTGTCTCCCCAAGATTACTCTCATCCTCTAAAGTGACTGCTTAAATACCAAAAACCCAGTAGATGAATTCATCTGGAATTACAAAAAAACACTCTAATCCCTCCACTAACAGAGTGACAGACTGGGAGGCGAGGAGACTCGCTGACTGCCAGCGAGTGCCAAATCTCTGCATGTGACAGCTAACCAGAGCGGGCGGCCCGCCGCAAAGCGACACACTAATCTCAAACCTGCATTCAAGTTTCAGGCGAGGAGGCCGGGTCAGGAATTGTTTCCCACCTGTTCGCCCATACTGAATGAAGGGCAAATCCAATCGTAGTACAATGTGCTGCGCAACGTTGTTGTGGTTAACGTAAACTAATCAAATAATGAAAACTAGGTGTGAAAAAACATTTTCATTAACTTCAATAAAAAATAAAAATGAGGCTTTACAAAAGAAAAGATAACTAACAAACTGTATTGCAAGTTTACAAAACTAAGTAAAATAAACTAAATTATAGAGAAAATGTCTTTTTTTCATCTTTGTCAGTTTATTTCATACATAAGCCTTGTGCTGTGGGTGGATACGAAATCTACCTTCTGATTTTTTTTAGCTGTGCCAGTTTTACACCAGCAGATGGCTAATATCCTTCTGCAGTCACACAAGCCAGACTTGACAAATACCCCATATTGCAAAAAAAAAAAAAAAAAAAAAAAAAAAAAAAACTAATACTGAAACCAATAAAAATTACACTAAAACTATCCATTTTCAAAAAATAAAACTGTTCTAGAGAAAACACACTTTGAAACTAATTAAAACTAAACTGAAATTGAAAACAATAAAAAAAAAAAAAAACTAACAAAAAATGCAAAACTATAACAACGTTGAGTAACAGAACCATGGTTGGACTTGATACAGACACACACACACACCTAGTGCTTTACCAGCAGCAACCACAGCTTCATTACCGTGTCCTTTCACATTTTCCTGCTGGTTAAAAAATGACTCAAATGGTTAAAACGAGGGATTTAGCTAATTGGCTAATTCCCTCATTGTCTAATTACTAATCCCATGCTAAGCAGCACGCCCAAACACTGTCAGCCCATTGTTTGTCACGCGTCTGTCTGCCTGTCAGGGAGGAACACAGACAGAAAAACGCCACATAGTGAAGCTCTCTAATTAACACCTGTCACAGATGGACATCAAGTTGAGGTTTGCAGCAAGCCCACACGCTCATGCCTGATCGTCAGAGCGACGGCTGACTGGCCACCGCACAGCCACAAAAGATCAGCCCACAACAATATGTTCACCGTGGCACGCAGATGTTCACGCCTGCCACCGATACCTCGTCACACTCATCTGCATAACACAAAGTTATTTCCTCACCGAGCTGACCTGGTGCCTGTTTTACATGACAAAGAAGAAAAGGATGAGGCACCAAACCAAGACCGCGTCTCAAACTGAGCAATGCAAGGTTTCAAGGCAGAGAGAGCACAAATTGTTTAAAATACACCTGCCATAAACACAAATTAAACAAAGGATAATAATAATAGTAACAACATGTTACCATGATGAAGATGAGAGCATAATTAACGAAGAAGAAAGTTTTTTGGAATGTCTTTTCATTAAAAATACAACTGTGCTTAAATGGTAACATGCATGGATACAGACGCTGCAGCAAATATGTCCACTTTGCAAAATCAGCACAATAGACTGAAGCAATTTTACAAAACTCAGCAAAAAAAACGGCAGGTTGAAGCCAAATTTAAACAGCAATAAGCAATTTTAAGATCGGATAACGTCGGATTTCACAGCCTCCTCACTGGATATTATCACAGCTGCTCTGCCAGTTACAGTTCAGAATCCAACGTATCTAATGACCAAATATTGAAACTGTGAGTGTTTCTGCTCTTCTCTTTGATGCTTCAGTATTTTCTAAATGAAGGTGGCACTTGCCTCGCTAATCTCATAACTAGACGAGTATGAGGAGAAAAACACAAAAAAAGAGAGAGTTGTCGACAGATTATGTTCATACAACGAAGAAAATATTAGGAACACCTTTGTGATATTGAAATGGAAGCTGTCTTGCACAATCTATGCCTAAGAATGATTCTCTACCATCCTCATGACTGAATTGGTTTATTAGCTGAAAATCATGTGGAAATAAAAGCTTTCCCCTGCATTCTTTACTTTATTTTAAAGAGCAGCAGTTACAAATTTTTGCACAATCATTGCCAGAGTATGTGTCAAACTGGAAAGGAAAGCAGAGAGGAGTACAGGGGTTGGCAGCTGGAATAAAAGAAAAGAAAAAAAAATTCCACATTTTATGCTGTATCCAAAACACAGCTTCCAGTGCCCTGAATGGCTCGTGCAGAGAAAAGGAGCGCTGGACGGAAACAGAGAGAAAAGGACAGACATCATCTCTGTGCTTCACGGTGCTTTGCAAACTCTCCCACAGAAGCAATCATGAGCTCGCGCTGGTTGACGTCAACACCACTAATCCCATCAGACATACAGTACTTTTCCTTTGTTCTGCCTGGACTTGCTCATAAAATGACTTCTCAGCAGTGCCTTAGTGAGAAGGGCATGAGCATCAGTGGCCTGACAGTTTGAATCCAACACTGGTCTCAATTAGTGATATTTGGTTTAAGTACAGAGGGAAACAAGGGGAAATTTCCAAGGCAATCTTCAGTTGAAAGTAAAATATCTGGGGTGTAACAGTCATTTAGATAAACCTAGCCCAGCCTCTCTCACAAAGCAGGAAGCCAACAAGCAGGCAGGCAGACAGAGGACGGACCGGAGAAGAGAGAGAGAAAAACAAAGACAGTAAAACTCTGTTGCATTCATCATTTGTTCTCCTGTTGTTGCCAAAAGCTGAACGAGCAGTAAAGATGAGACTGAGTCAGGTGGGATATGAGTACTCATGGTGGAGGCGGTGTGTGTGTGTGCGTGTGTGTGCATAATGTACCTCAGGGCGTGTATGAGTTGAGCTGGCATGTTGGTGAGAGGGTGTTTGTGTACACTGCTTGATTAAATATCTGCAAAAGATCTTGTGTGTGGACACGAGAGGCTGAAGAACTGCTCTGCAAACCGGCTGTGAACTTCCTGCTTGACGTTCGGCTCGGGGCTCAGAGTCACAGAGGGAAGGTGGTGAGGTGACGCCAGCATCATCTTCATCACGTCCTTCTGCTGAGCCGTCCCAGTGACAAAGGCCCGTCTATGAATTTCACTACACTACTTGCTGCTGCCACTGCGAAGAAGCTTCTTAGCTAAAATTATTTTCCCGATACTTCTATGCTAATACATATTACCGTTCTTAACAACCAGGCAATCATGAGAAGGACCTTTCACTATTGTTCCGTTAGCTTTGCATTTGTGTGTTGTCAGTCGTGGTCGGCGATAAATCAGTTAAACTGGACTGATGTTTAAAACCGATGCAAAAAACGGCTGATTTGAAAAAATCAAGCTTTTAACTATGCATGTTGTAACATTATAAAAGCAGCTGAGCACTCTGTCAAACATGCATGTCAAGAAGTGTGTGCATGAATTCACTGGTCACATGATCATGCCCACTGAGATTCCCATCAGTTTGTAGTTGTAGTTAGTGGAAAACAAGAAAAATCTAGATTAAAACCATAAATCATGAAATGTTTGAAAAAAAAAAAAATTATTTATCGCCGCTCTAGTTGTCAGTCATGCTGAATGAAAATAAACTGCCTCTTTTGTTCACTGTTTCCTGATTTCAGACTGCCCAACAATCTTTGAACAGATCTACACAGCAAAGTAACTGTAGTATTGTCTCGCTCTGTAACAGAAAAGATTTCACTTACAAAACGTGTGTGCCAACATCCAGCCCTTCACTGACACCCACGTCATTATGGAGCAATATTTACAAATCAGAGAGGACTCTGGGATGTTCTGGTTGAGGTTTCTGATGAGTAATGACTCACACTGAGAAAAGATATTCTCACCAAACTGATGCTGGTATAAAACATGTTAAATCAACAAATTCTATTTATTGCACCATCCTATTAATCAGCAGATGCCACCAGATGTTCTGAGGAGGATTTCAGACACAGAGAGATCTGCTCACAGTCTGATCATATATTCACATGTGGTGATGAACCACCGGAAAACTTCCTGAAATTATCCATTTAACATCTGTCTTGAAAGACAGAGTCTTCCCCGCTGCTCATCTGTGCCCGCTTGGCATCACCACAACAAACTGCATCTTTTCTACGCTCACATTCCTCCCTTTAAAAAAAAGATGAGGGGGGGTGTACTATTTTTTTCCATTCAGTGGCATTTACACATCGCAGATCATATTAATACAAGAGAGCTGCTGCTGGCTGAACCTGCAGCAGCACAGTGTGAAAGACACGGCTTATGTTTTAGAGGTGTGCAGATTTCTTGATTCAAAGATGCATCACGATGCGTATACGGAAGATTCTGCATCGATGCAGTCACAAGGGTTGCAAAATTCTGGGAATTTTCAATGCTGGAAACTTTCCATGGGAATTAACAGGAATATATGGGAAATGACAGAAATCAATGGGAATAAACTGGAAATTTGCAAAATTGCAGGTTAGCCTGTTACAATGAACTTAAAGGTTTAAGAGGATGTTGATGAGGTTCAGTAAGAAGCCACTGACAGCTGAAAGGACTGAGGAAAAATGCAGAAAAATGCAGAAACCAGAGGCTTGAGAGGTTTGAAAGAAAATTCTTTCATTTTACATTATGAATCGGACTTGTTTTTGGGTGGGGGGCATAGGGAATATGTTTATTTAATTCTGTATTCATGGTTTTTATTGCTCAATGGAAGAACTGATTAAAGTTACACTCACAGATAAATCAAACTCAAAAATGTCATTTTTTAAAAGGTGTATTAGTTAGCAAGCATGTCTAGTTATGCCAAAACAAAACAATCATATTTATGTTTGTATGATACAATATTCCTGTTAATTCCCATGGAAAGCTCCCAATTTGGAATATTTCCCAAATTCCCTAGCTAAATTTCCCATGGAAAGCTTCTGGAAAGTTTCTGCAATTTTTTTGCCCCTTTGGAACCCTAGCAGTGGCCGAACATAATCATGCACGCTGTCTGGAAACCTAATTTTCCCCGCAGCGGAAGCCTGCATGGCAGATTGTGCTCAGCCACTCCCTCGCTCCTGGTCACTTCCTGCGGCCGCATGCACAGTGCGCTCCTCCTGCGCAGAATGACGACGCTGCCGCGCTCTGTTGACTGCGGAGGAACCACGCCGCAGGCTGCATTCAGACTGCAGTGCCTTCCCACAGGGCCGTATGACGGTGTGAGTGTGTGTTTTAACGGCGATGACACAATCAGAGAGTAACGCTTCATTTTTCTGATTCACTGCTTTGTTCTCGCTGCTGCTGCTCCCTCTCTTCATTCACTCTCTAGCTCGCTCGACCACCGCTGCTCTCTCTCTCTCTCCCTCTCTCTCGTGCTCTCAGCTCACTCAGTCTCTCTCAAGAATCAGGAAGCCGGCAACAAAGTCCAACTTAATGCCCCAGCAACGGTGGGAAATTTACCACCGTGTCTGCAAGCTGGAGAAACTCAGTCATGAGCGTTTAGTAGGACATATGCACAGTCCGCACCAGGAGTCCGCATCGTTTTGTGCTTGTTGGAGATGACAGCAAACATGTAGTGCAGTACAGAAGGTTTTATGATATTTTGTTTTGTTTTGTTTTTGTAATGTTTATGTACTGAGGTGGGTCACACAGATAGTGGTATAGAAAAGATGCAGCTTTTATATTATAGACATTATTATAGATTTTTGAAAGCACTTTCTAAATAAAATATGTAGTTCAAATTTATCTGACTGCTTGTGTTAACTGATGAAAAATGATAGCAGCCGTTGACGGGGGAGTCATAATCAAAGCGAATCAAGAGGCCAGTGAAGATTCATACCCTTAATATGTTTTCCATCATTTTCCAGTACAGTACCGGCCACCCACACCAAACTGAAACCCCATCATCACATCACTCAGTGGTGGACGGCTGTCAGCCACTGGCGATGGAAGAGGATGTGGAGGATGATCATCCATCGGCCCAACCCTCTTCTATTTCTTATATGTTGACTGAAGCTGATCTGGCAGCTAGTGGTGGCCCAACACCTTCCTGACACTTTAATGTTGGTTGTTCCTTTATTACCTGTTTGTATATAGTCTCGTTGTGCAATAACACCTACATTAATGTTAGCAGCAGCTTGGTGTACTCACACGGGTCGGCCAGTGAGGCTGGTGTGCACATGCTGCTGGAAGTCCGGGTACTTGGAGGCCAGGTAGGCAAAGTCCGGAGGTTTGTCTTTGTAGCGGTTCCGGGGATGCATGGACTTGTTCAGGGCCATGTCTCCTTCCTTGACGGGAAGTTTTGAGCTGGGAGCAGAGGGCACACACACACACACACACTAAACACTGCACTACAAACAACAAGCTTGATGAAGCTGATACTGTTATTTACATGGAGAAGTGCTGCTCAAGTTACACATTTCAGATGTTTTAGTGTAGCACACACTGTCTCGCAAACATGGGAACTACACACTTCATTCCCTTGATACGCTGCAAAAAAAAAACCACTGACTACAAACTTTAAAACCAGGGGGGCACCTTGCTAGCAGAGGCTAATGTGGAGCTAACGCATCGCTAACATGCTAACAGCAGCGCCTGCCTACCTGTACGGCAGTTTTTCTTGTTGTTACTGAAGCTTTTAATAGTGGCGACAGACGCTTTTTTTCACACTCTTGACACGCTCACTGCTAATGGCTCACGTTGCTCAAACGTTTTACCCCTAGCAGCCTCTTCCGCCATCTCATTCAACGTCACTACCCTGCGACGAAACGGGTGACGTTCACATCAACCGCATCATTCATATGAAACACATAAACCTGTATTAAAATAATTAAAATTAAAAATATATACTACCACTACTACGACGACTACTACTACCAATAATAATAACAACAACAACAACAACAACAATAATAATAATAATAATAATAATAATAATAATAATAAATACATAACTATTATGGATGCAGCTCATTAACTTCTGAATGGTACAATCCCATTTATCAATAACCATAAGTCAATAACATTTCGTTTTAGTGCTTCGTGCCTAAGTATTACTCCATCTTAAAAAAAAAAAAAAAAAAAAGGCTACACGTGCAAACAGAGCCGAACAGATGACAAAAGACACCGCAAGTGCAGAGTTTTCTTTTATTATGTCGCAAACAATAATGACATCCAGATATATTGTTAACAATTCGCTGTGTGAAGAGTGAGACCATAAGTAGCGAAAACATGAGCTCCTGCTGGAGCCGGTGGAGTCTGAGGCCCTCACATCTCTATTCACAAGGCAGGTTACAGTGGACAGGTGGACTCGAGGCTGTGCACGAGGACCCACAGACAGCGCGTGCTCGTCCGTCGGCCCCCCCGCACAGCCCAGCCGGTGCAGCACAGGGATTGCTTGGGACCTGCGAATGGCAACAGGGGTTTCTCCAACAGGGCACATGTGTATACAACACCAAAGGCTGTGTTGTGGCTTTTTCAGTGAACACACTGTTCTGACCTTTAATTAAACCCTCTTCCTTGCCTGAAACAAGGAAGGGAGCCTGTGTGTCTTTTTCTTTCTTTCTTTTTTTTAATCAACAGTCAAGAGTAATTTCCATTTATTCCCTGGCCTGGTTTTGAATAGGCGTGTGGTAGTGTAATCCAGAAATCAGCCAATTGCAAAAAGGTGAGAAGTGTCATTTTCAAAAGGTCAGTCGCTTTGTCTTGCACCAACAAGACGCACACACGCGTCCAAGGAGTCTGAATTCTCAAGCTCAACCAGACTGTCCAAACAATCTCTCCATTTTTTTTTTTTTTTTTTTTTGGCTTCAGCTAGAACATTTAACACCTTGGCATTTTCAGGGCCATGCCAGCTTGTACTACAAAATGTCTGGTAAAAGGGAGTCAACAGAGAATCAGAGCTGATTCTTTGCCCAAATTCTTTGACAGAGGAGTTGTGACAGACTGCAGCTTGCAGAAAACAGACCCTGGTTGAGTGGGGGCACCAAAGGGAGACGTTAGTGGTTGTTCCCCCATGAAGGAGAGGGGGGCTTCTCCTTTGGGACATCCTAGTCTGCCGCAATCCCATCGCATTTACAGAAGAGGGAGGGAGGCAGCTCATCTGTGGGTCTGGCCTCCCTCAAATTGCATCACACACACACACACGCACACACACACACACACACACACAAACAAAACCAGTCTTCCTACAACCACATAACAGAGCTGTCTGACATAATCAAGCCAGCTGACCTGTCTGGTAGGGAGTCTTTCTGGTGTCCATGAGAGACCAAGTGAATTGGCACAGTGCACAACTTATGTACACAAAGACACCTGCCAACTGGGACGAAACAGTTTCTCCACTTGCCAATCGGACCAATTAGCACTGAGTCACTGACATAATGAGGCTCCTGCAGTTGATGAGCACTGAGAGAATATTTTTCTGCTACACTAAGGAACATGAGCATCAACTCGTTGGCCCCACCAGACAGCTCTGCCTCTGGTCCAGGTTTACATGCAGCAGTGCTAGATCAACAGGTCACGTCACGCTCACACTAGCCACTAGCAGGCCGAGCAGCAGATAGCCACATCCAGTACACACAGGAACAGGAAAACTTGGCAAAGAAGCTAGATAAGATCAGTTAAGCAGTGGAAGTCTTTATTATCAAGGAAACTGCATTGGAATGAAGAGGCGAATCAAAAAAAAAAAAAAAAATTATGATTATGAATTTATCAGCGTTTTCAAAATGTTTGTCTTCGATCATCATAAAAGGACCAAAGACTAAATGAGAGCAGGGATGTGCAAGATTAAGGAACAGTCTTGCCAGCAAGCAAGATGTCCTATTTTATTCCTCCAAGGGGAATGGAATGGTTAGTTTCTACAGTATGGACTGAATAACAATAACTTTCCATCATCCCACCAATTTTTTTCTTTTTTTTTTTTCTTTTTTACTAGCATGTTCCACCAAGATTTAAAAAAAAAATGAACATTTGAAGAAAGCTACTCAGGAGACATCTGTAAGTTTGAGATGGTCTGCAGGGTTTTCCTGAAGAGCTCCTCACTGCTCCCAGGCACAAACCCTGTCTGGTGCAAAACCAAACACAATGGCTGATCAGAAGCAAGGGAGCTGCACTGCCTTTAATGGTGAAAAGCTCTTTACAATAAAAGACAAATCTCAGCGTTAGATTCCTCTGCAGAAAACACAATCTACACAGGTGATTTAGTTATGTCTGCTGCTAGCGTTTCCTCACTATTCCTGAATTTCCATCCACTTCGTCCTTTTAGGCGACGATACAAATTTGCCGTAACTCTTCATAAGCTATTTTTACAATTCGTATTTTCACAGAAAACTGATTTGTTACTCAGAACCATTTTTATTATGCAGAGTATATAATTTTACCCCTCAGTAATTACAGATCTTTGCACATCCCAGATAAGAAACCCAGGGGGCTCACTTTGACTCTGTCATGCCTCTGTTTGTTTGTTTTTTGGACTTGTGTATTTCATGCAGGGCTGAGGCTCACCCACCCTTGTGACACCTACAGAGGCGCCATGGGACGACTGAGCATCTATTGACTCTGCATAATTCCTGTGCTACACAGACGATAAAACCCTGGAAGGAACTCATCAGTCAGGGGACTTGAGACAGAGACGACTCAGTTCAACAGAAGTCTGACTTGTAACATCGTAGTGCACCATCTCACAAAGGGAGATGCACCTAAGCTCCTTAGAGATTAAAAGAGATAATCCCTGAAGTGTGCCAGGGCCCAGGTGCTACTGTAAGCCAGACGCTCGCTGGCAGCAAGAGCCAAACAGGTATGGGGCAGCATTCGAGGTAGCAGCACCTCATGCTTAGAGCCACACTAAAATTAAGCCTAAGTGCTTGCTAAACTGGGCATCAGGAGTATAGCGTAGCATGGCTGGTCAAAAAAGCCAGTGAAAAATACTTTGATTCTTGACTGCAAAGCAGAATTTAGCAATGGGATAGTCATTTAGGGGACACTCATTTAGGATGTGCCACCATGACAAGAGTACAAAGCTGCTTTCCAACCCCCCAAGGTCCAAAGACAAGTTTGAAACATTCGTATATACAGCCATTAAAATATTATCTAGTTCCACATGAAGAGAAATGGTATGCACACTTCAGAAGTGATGTTACGAAGCTACAGATTATTCCAATAACAAAGCCCCACAAACAATCATATCTCCATTAGGGGATTACACTTTTCCTTTTCTTGCCTTTCCTCTCCTCCTCAAAAGTTCACCAAGCTAGGAACCAACAGACTACGACAGTGAAAGGAGAAGGAAAAAAATAACAAAGAGAAAAAAAAAAATCCTAAATAAAAAAATAGACAAAAATAAATCTTACACATAAAGACATTGTCATTTCTTAAATTATCGGTTTTTAGTGCCCTACATTTTACACCCAGTCAAAAACATCTGCCTTCGGTTGGTCGGTAAGGCTGCGTGACAGACGGCCAGCCCCGTGTTAAACCTATGGTACTTCTAGACAACGTTATGTAAATTTACAGTATACAATTTTGGATTACCATGCAAGAATACTTTTTTTGTGTAACATTTAATAGCTCGATCTACATCCAGGAATAATTTACATAGAAGGACAATAGTTATTGGACCAGAGAGCGCAATGGGTAAATAACCATGGTGGGTGAGTGCAGCCGGAGGAGATGAAGATGTGTGGGTGGGGTTTAGGTGGGGGTGGAATGAGGGGGGGCAGGTACGATGGCAGGAGGGGGTGTGGGGTCCAGAGGAGCGCTTGGGTAATTGGGGTGGTGGTCCAATCCTCCAAGGTCCGAATCAGCGGCACTCCCACACTTTTACTGTTTGATCTACACTCCCAGTGACCACGTAGGGAGCAGCCTTGTGGAAATCTGAGGAGGAAACAAACAGGTATTGTTACAGAGCAAAGTAGAGGAAACAAACTTACACTGAAGATGATACAAGGTGTCTACAGACATCAGACGGTTAGAATGAGTGCTTCCTGAGACCTTTACCAACATGAAAGACCAATTTTTGGGCATTATTTTGTTTTCTTCTTTGAATAAGCTTTGCAGTTAAGTGTAAAGAGAAGCACAATGTATTTTTTCCAGTGCAGGACGTTTTAGGCACTAATATATTTGGTTATTAACTAGATGATTCTCTGAAACTGTAATTCTAAATCTCCTTGAGGCTAGACAGTAAAATGTAACAGATGAGACCACTACTTTCCCAAACAGAACGTGGGACAGCTAAGGACAAGGATTTTCTTGGAATTCATTGTACAAGTACGACAGAGCAGTATAAATGAGTTGGGTTAACCTAGATTAGGCATTTTCTAAACAGGAAAGTGCACCAATAACTAAAAAGACTATTAGGTATAGCAGTAGGCTTCAAGTTTTGCAAAATCAGAAATGTTGACATTGATGCAGAGGAACTTGATTCATTTTCAAAAAACAAACAACAACAACAAAAAAACAAATAGATGGATGAATGAAATCAGATAAAATATGTGTTGAAATTAAAACCTCATACAAATACAAATAGACTAACCTCATATGTTTTTTATGGCCTGACATTTATAGAAATTGAATATAAGACTTTTTAACGCATGAAACAACACCCTGTAGTAGGACATATATATATAGGACAATGTAACACAGCTATCAAACATTACACTTAAGGTCACTCATCATCAACTTACACATTCTGAAAAGCAGATTGCCATTGGTTTATTCTGGCGAGGTTCACAGAAGAAGGGTGAAGTACTTTTGGTATTTTATGTACACGCACAGAACAATAAATTAAGAGGCAAAAATAAACACCTTTTTCAGCAGCCTCAACAAAAGGTGCTTTGTCTTCCGAACAGCTCCAGAATTCATCACATCAATAGCTTACGGCAATATCCTCTCTGGCTGAGGCAGGATTTAAGAGGACTGGGTTTCAAACGGCTTGCCAAGCAAAGCTGGCTGAAGAGTTAGGAAGGCTCCTCAAGAGAGTTCCCAAGCCTTGATCTGCTAAAAAGCCGCAGCTACGGGGAGGGGGAGGTGGGAAAATCCTGGAGCGTTTGTCTACCTCTTAAACCCCAGCTGCCAGCAACCCCCAGGATGCTGAACAAACTGCCTTTGGGAGACACTGGGGCTCCTTCCCGCTACCAGTGTTCAACCTTCCTCTAAAGCAGATTTGGGTAACCCCTGCTCCACTAAGAGGTGTGTCTAAGATCAACCTGCGGGTGGAATAGGGAGGCGCCTACCTCAGGAGACCTAGTGGTAAAACAAAGAAGAGGCTGGAGCTTCTTTTTTTTTCTCTCCTCTCTGAGAGGAGGGGGAAAAAAAAGCGTGGAGTTGGGCGAAGGGCCTGCTTACCCAAAGAGGTAACAAAGTGTTCGTGGGCACCCAGGGTCTTCATGCAGCGCTTGTTCTTGTAGTCCCAGATCCTTAGGGTCTTGTCATCTGCACAAGTTACAATGAACTTGCCCCCAGGATGGACCAGGACCCCGCGCACCCAATTGTCATGGCCAACCTATGTGACAGATTGGTAAGATTAGCTACTGCTGAGGCCAACTGCAACCCAATTCATTTAACTGATAGGATGATTGATCTAAGAGATATATATATATATATAAAAAAAAAGACTGCTTTTAGGTTATATACTGGATTAAAAAAGTTAATTAGTTAACACGAGATCATCTTATGTAATACTCACCAGTGTCATAAGGCACATGCCAGTGCTAACATCCCACATCTTGATGGTTTTGTCTCTGGAGCCAGACAGCAGGAAGGGGCCTGGCTTGCCACTCTTCTTGGTCTGATAAATACAAAAGGGGAAAAAAAAAAAAAATCAAAAAGGTCAATTTTGTGTCAGTTATGATGCAAAGACAATACAAAATACAAGCGCAAATCAGCATTTCAGAGTTGAATTGCACAGGTTAACATACTGAATACTATCATTTTATTTCCATAACAAAATTGCTAGCACCCTTAAATATCAAAAATAAATAAAATAAACAAAATGTATAATTAATTTGGAAAAAAAAAAAAAAGTTGCGTTAGTCTTTAAGGAGCTGTGTGGTGGCGTGCGATCACTTCTCATGCACTACAGTACATGTACCACATACATACCAATTTACACTAATTAGCTAATTTCCATGCAATGGGCAGGCAATGCGATAAACCAGAAAAAAAAGAAAAAAAAAAATCAAGAGCATTGTACTGTCTGCACAAAGACTATTTTTTTCTTTGGTGCTAAGCAAACAAAGCATCTGCTTTCTTACCATGTGGGTTTGTGTATCAGGCACACACGAAAAAGAAGAAATTACATGTCTAACCATTTTAACAGTGCCAGGGAAGGGCATGTTCAAACATTTACGCTGGCAGACTGTTAAAAGACAATCTATATATATGAGGTACATTTCACCGTTCTGGAATGAAAATTGTTGTAAATGATGTCAGTGGAAATCTCATAATCACTCTCCCTGAACGTGTTCTGCTGAATGAGCAACAAGCTGCCGTCTTCAAAGCAGCAGACTACGCTGAATACCTGGGAGTGAGTCAGTTTTACTCTTCTGGCAGCTCATGTGAAAGCACGTGCAAACATCTGCATCCGTCAGCAGCTCTCTCTCTCTAACCTGCGGTGTGTCCAAGTTCAGTAACTCCCCCAGCCCTTTTATCATCTACCATTTTTTGTGCATGATTAAACACCGTGACAGTTAAGAAATTAAAGAACATCAAAGACAGCCTCTTTGCAAGTGGAACATTGTTTTTCACTGCACCCAGAGTTGGGCTCTTGCTGCAAGGACTAATATTGTTTTAACTGGAAAAGGCGAGAATTGGACACACTTGATCACAAGGTATGAGGAGGGTGCCTGGGCTGACCCACGGCCATGGCACTGCTGACACCCTGCGTGAGCTTGTGTGTGTGTGTGTGTGTGTGTGTGTCTATGCACAAACTCAGCATTTCAAGCTCTGTTCTGTGCACATGGTTGTCACTCTATGAGGCAGTGTGTGTGAGCTCCACTAACATGGCTATGCATTTGGAAAAGGAAAATTTTCTCCATCACCTGATAGGGTGAGAAAATAGCATTTGTCACAAACAGATGGTCAAAATAAAACTGTTGGGCTATTTGTTTGGTACACAACCAGGGGTTTACCAAACAATCCTGCCTTCACTCAAGAAAGAATGAGTAAGCCACCACTCTTTGCTTTATGTGCAACTTGCAATGCAAGGGATGACAATAAGCACCGACCGATGGCCTGAGGCCAATAAGATGCTGACTTGGGCCAGCTGATTGGTCCGTCATTGTCCCAGTTGGGCCAGAGCCCAGAATAAAGTTTCTGGTGTTACCATTTCTCACCCGCTAATAGGCCTCTCATCACTGCCCCTCTGCTCTGCTCCACTGTTTTGTGTTATTCCTTTTGAGAAATTAATCTAGGCACCGCTTCAGCCTTAGTGAGATATTCAGCAACTTGTGGTGTAGACACGGTGGCAGCTGCTTTGAAATACAATATGAAAGAAAAAGGAAAGTTTCTTTTGTCATGGAAGCAACAGTTTCCTTCGACTGAAAATGGTGAAAACATCCTGTGCTGCTTGTCATCAATTTTTAAATAAGCTGGATTGATCTGTGTTTTTAAAACGGCATCACAAATTACGGAAAACACCAAGTGTGTATGTAAAATGGGAGGTTGATTCATTAGGTGCCAGTAATGTGTGACAGATGAACTGGGCAACTTACTTGCCATTTGAATGGGCCCTTTGGTTTATGTTTCCTCATTAAATCACTGCAGGTTAAATTTAAGGGAAAAAAATTGTGCTTTGGAGTTTTACAGACTGAGAAATTATATGTTTCAAATTGATGTACATCTATTGTCCCTTTCATTATTTATTTGTTTCATTTTGTACTGTAGATTTAGAATTGTCAGTGAATGTTGCAGTATATGTTAAAAAGTAGTTATTTTAATTTTTGTGTGGAAAATAAAATTCTAAACAAACTGTGCAGTGTTACCTCAGCATATGTAGATCTACGTGAATCCACCCTTGCTAGAGGTTGAATCTATGTAAACCTAGTGTGTGACTGATTTGGAACCGGACCTGGCCCAGGCCAGACTTGTTTCTAGGTGAGAGGAAGATCTTGGATTTGACGAGTGTCCAAAGTCCATTTAGAGCTTTACCTCAGTGCCTGTGGCATCTAGAATGGTGGGGTAGGCACTCTCTGGTGCCCAGGAGATGCACTCCACCACGTGTTCGTGCTCTCGCAGTTCGGCCTTGCACTCTTTGGAGGCCACCACCCATACGCGCACCGTCTGGTCATTGGAGCAGCTGGCAATCAGTGTGCCGTCCTGGTTGGGCCGCACCATACGGACCCACTCCCTGTGGCCTGTGAAGGTCTTCACACAGTAGCTGACGGGCAGAGAGATGAAGAAAGTGGTCACCATGTTGTCATGGCAGAAGTGATAACTGAAGCATGATATCATACTGAAAGAAAAAAAGGCTTGAACAAAGCTTTGATGCATACCCAGTTGCCACTTCCCACATTTTTATGGTTTTGTCCCTTGAGGCAGAAACTATGTGATCTCCGTTGGGCATGATGGCTACAGAAGAAACATTGTGGTCATGTCCTGGGGAGGAAAAACACAGAAGCCAATGGCATTTAGCTACATCTCAAAAAAACTGTAAGAATAATACATGCTTTGTCAGCAAAGTTATCCAAATTAACTGGCATTTTATGTTAGTGTAAAATACAATAGCTGGAACAATAACAGGCATGTCTAAACACAGTCCTTTTAACCTTCACTTCTTCCATTTGACAGAGCAATTAAAAACAAAATTCACTTGCCAGCTATGTTTTTTTAACATGTCTTTGGTTACCAGCTGTGCCAAAAAAAAAAAAAAAACAACAACAACTTTGAGTTTGGGCCTAATTAGCCAATTAAATGACAAGTGAGGCGGCCAGTTTGCTGGGGCTTACTTTGTTCCGGAGAGAATAAGAGATGTCTAATTACCTAGATGTGAGGACATATTTAAGCTGCTAAACAGATGAAGACAACGGTAAGTATGTTCTGAAAGGCCAGCTTAACTGTATGTGTGTAAATGTGTGGGTGTGGGCGTGTGTGTACGCGCCATCAGACCATAATCACGGGTGGCAGCTACAGAGAAAAATGCTATCTGGTGCTGAAGAGGATAATTAAAGAGCTGTCCAAATCGGCACTAATCTACTCCACCAAATCAGCTAGCCACATGATTTTTTTTTTTAAGACAAATGGGGAGAAAGGAGGAGCAGAACAAAAAGAGAGAAGGTTGAGTAGGATGGATAAAAACAAGTGAATGGAGACAGGGGTATAAAGAGGAATGGAGAGGGGAAAGAAAGGGGCGGGCGTAGAATAGGCCAGTGGGCTCATTTTAATAGAAAGCGTTAGACTGACTGATCTCCAAGATGTTTGTGAGACGTGAACACAGCCTGTCTGTCTGAGGGAAGTGTGCCAGCTCCCACTGACTGAGTGTGCCAGCTCCCACCACCATAAAAAAAGACTGGCAAGTAGTAAAATGCTGTTGCAGAATTTACAACTCCAACATGGGCTTAAGTATGACTGAGTGCTACTTGTATGGTGGCTGGATAGGCTTATTTACTTCATTCATATTTATTCATGTCTGCTTCACAGCCACACAGTTTGGGAGAATAACAGCAGAATTTGGAAGAAGAGAACCAAATGTCAATTCCTGAGACTTTAAATAGGTTTAAGCTGGTGGTGGTGGTGGTGGTGGTGAAGGTGTCTCCAGACAGTTCCAGTGAGGTTTACATAAATAAGAAATAAAATACATATTAACCTCTCTCTCTTTCTTTTATATAGATGGATAGATAGATAGATATGGATAGATAGATAGATTTTTTTCCACTCATACTGTGGTCCCTAAATCAGCAGGGCCTCAGGACACATGTAGGCTATGCTGCTGCAATGTACTCATCAATTAGGATTTAAAAGAGGGAGGGGTGGATGGAGAGAGAGGAAGGGGGGGTCAGGGGTGCTGCCTAAGGACTGTTTCATAGATGACATGAACAATGGTACAGCAGATTCACAGACAAGTAATAATGATAAGACTTGTGGTTAAGAGAAAAATAAAATAAAGCTCAGCATGCATTGCTGTGAATTAGAGCAGACATAGGCTTGCCTGCGTTTCATCATGAGCAGCATCTGCAGCACCTGAGCCCTGTGTACAATCACCACACAAGCATCTATAATCCATGATTTGAGCTGTGACCGCACCGTTCACAACTTCAAAACAGCTCTCCAATTTCAAGGGTTAAATGAGAAACTCAATGGCCTGTGGCAGTTGTGTTCAAATGCAAGCTAGTTTGTATCTGAAATGGAAACTCGAACAAAGAATCTTTGAAGCAACCTCACTGTCCAAAAGGCAAAACTATTTTTTCTTTGAAGTCACTGCCAAATCTCATTTCAAGCAGTTATACCAGCTTAGCATCATCAGGCCAGGTGTTAACCCTTTTAACAGGAAGGATGTTTTGGATAAAAATGAATTCACCAAATTGCTTGTCTTCTCACCATGCATGGTCCTGATGCATTCAAAGCCCTGGAAGTCCCACAGCTTGATCGTCATGTCTGCAGAGCAGGATGCTAGCAGTTTGCCGGTCTGGTCAAAGGAGATGTCCTGCACGGAGTCTGTATGGCCCTTCAGTGTGCGCTCAAAGTCTCCTGTCTCATAATCCCACACCTGATGGAAAAAACAATGGTCAGTTATTATCCTTAGAAAAAGATGAGATTTTAGAAAATAAATACTGCTAAAATAAAGACATAATCACATACTATTCTTAACACTTGCACAAACGCATGTTCTTTAGCTGTTCATCTTCCTCCCAAAACCCGGGTAAGCCCACAAATGTCACATCATCTGTGGCCCGTGTCATTCAGTTTTTTAGCTGAGCAGCCTGGCATAAAACAAGCTTAGCGAGGACAAAGACTTTGTTAAAATACCTGATTAAAAAGTAACTTATACACCAAGGTGTCCTCAGAGCTTGGCACTGGCATACAATTCTCTTTGGCACTACATACATATTCAATGAGTTCCAAGCCTTTATATATTGAGTAGATAGAGAGATGGAAAATAGATACAATGAGAGACAGACAGACAGATACAAGAGAACTTAAGGTGAACTTAAGGGAAGGTTACTTACACTATTTGGACAAAAGTATTGGGTCAAACCTTTTAATCACTGAATTCAGGTGTTTCATAAAATCAAGCACCTGGCCATGCAGTCTACCTTTACAAACATTTGTGAAAGAATGGATCGTTCTGAAGATCTCAGTGAAAATGAGGTAACTAGAACGCAGACTGCAAGCCAGGCCCTCTCGTCCAACATCAGTGTCTGACCTCACAAATGCTCTTCTGGATGAACGGGCAAAAATTCCCCCAGACACACTCCAAAATCTTCTAGAAAGCCTTCCCAGAGGCGTGGAAGCTGTTGTAGCCGCAAAGGGTGACCAACTCCATATTAATGCCTATGGATTTGGAATGGGATGTCATAAAATCTCCTGTTGGTGTAATGTGAAGGTGCCCCAACACGTTTGTCCATATAGTGTATTTAAAGCTCATGTGGCAGTAGGAACAAAGGCAAAAGAGGCCTTTCCGCAAATGGGTTGTCCATACCTACAGCCAGAAGGAATGGGGGTGAATGTGTGATTGTGAGTGCTTTGTAGATCAGGGACGAGGTGATGCAATCGGATTAGCTGGGGATGAGAATATCAATGTTTGTGGGTTAAATGATTTATTTTAAGAGTTTATTCTTATTGATGACTGTAAGCATAGGGAAAAACAGATGGCACAGACAGTACAGTATGGGAGGAGGATGGGTACTGATAGAAGTTTTAGTTGACGGGCCACTGTAAGTCTCTGTTGAAAACTTTTCTAAGTGCCCTTGGTATGCTGAATTGAAGCTTAGGGTATTGCTATTGCTGTTTGCTTGACACATTACATTTGCCAATAGCATGTAATGAAAATACTGAGATGCTGGTTAAGGTTAGGATACTGTGAATAGTATATGCTAAGAGAGTTTATTGAGCTGAGTATGGCACTGCCAGTTGGATTTCAGTCAGAACATGGAGTCAACACTCCTTAGTATGTCTTATTTTCTACCCTCAGAGAGCAACATTATTCCTCTGGTTTTCAAGCAGACAGTTTGTTGTGGAGGGATAAGCCCTACTTGGATCCTCTGGTAGGGAGGGGGAATTTGGGCAGACGGTGACAGGAGACCCCCACCTCCCCCCCAGGACGCTATAGACACGGTGCAGATGGCCATGAGGAACAAAATGCAGGAGGGGTTAGCCTGTAGTAGATCAAGCTACTGCAGGCTAACCCATTCCTTATTCTTTGTTTTAATTAATCATTTGTTTTGTGTGTATGATGTATGTATGCATGCATAAGTAATTATGTCTACATGTGTGACTATGTAAACATGTTTCTCTTTATGTATTTATTATTTCATTCTCACCTCCAGGTGTGCTGCTGCTCAGCAGCACCAAAATGAGGGAGATCTCAGTGCTTTTCTGAGAGCTAAATAAAGGTTTGGAACGAAATGGAAAAACTACACAAGGTTTAACAATCTACACACATTTAGCAATGTTGAACAGGGCAATATTTAAACAGCTACCAAGGAACCTTGCCCCATTTAATGGTGATGAATAATTTACATTCTTCCAGGGGGGAAATGTCTTGGGTCTTTGTCATTGAAAGGTAAAGAGTAAAGGGAATAAGGTCCTTGTATGTGCCATCCTTGAGGTAAGTGATTGGTAAGTCGACACCCAAGCTCTTTGTCCTAGTTTCAATTAACCTGGCTTCTGGTTTTCTCCATGTAGAGAGAATAGTGAGCATAGCTCTGCTTTTAAGGCCCAATGATTTACATAATATGAGTGTGAGCTGCTCAAGGTAACAGCTACCCATCCAAAGATGCAGAAGTAGAAAACAGAGGGGGAAGGAAAAAAAGGGTAGAATGGGGGTCAGAGAATGACACAACTAAAGGAATGAGGGACAACACAAGCAGAGAAGGAGTAAGAAGAGAGGGGGAAAAGAAGACTGGTATGGCCACAGAAAGCAAAACCCTGCGACAAGTACACCCTGCATAATAATGAGGAGAGAAATAAGAGGAGGAGGAGTTTTTGACTAGAGGCAAAGCACAGGCAGCCTCACTGGAATGTCAGGAGTGGAAAGCGGACAAGAATGCAAGATAGTAACAGAGAATAAGAGTGGGCTGGGTGCAAGTCCTGCGCCCCCAGTTAAAGATTTAACAGAGGAGGAGAAAACTAGGGCACAGAGGGAGTCCAGGCCAGGCCGCAGACAGAAAGAGGAGGCGAGGCTAGGGAAGGAGTGGATAAAAAATAATTAAACAAATAAAAGCAGGGCAGATCTGTAGATTTGGGCCCAGGCCTGGCTCCTACTCAGGGATGGATGGATGGATCTCATGGTGGGTGGTCATGGTAGGGCAGCCGATGCTTAAGTGGAAGATGAATGAAGCAGGAGGAAGCAGGATGCTGAGAGCCAGGGTCTCTCTGGGATGGCGGGACAAGGTTGGGGAAAGAGAGAGCGGAGATGACAAATGTGGGGTGGGGAGGGGGGATCCCTACTGCAGGGAGTGCAGTCAAATAGAGGATATACATGTGTCTCTGATTGTCTCATGAATAAATCATACAGAACAAACAGCTAAGAGAGTGTTGGCATTGTGAATTGAGGCAAGGAGGTGGGGTTGCTGCAGAAAAAAAATCAGAGGAAGACTGTGTGTACTATATGGTGAAGTTTATATATAGAATCTAGATTCTAGAAATCACTGATGACAGAGGCAGAGATAAAGTTGCGTATTCCAGGGAATGTCTCGAAAAAAGAAAGCACAGTGAAGCAAAGGATGAGTAGAGTGAGGGATGATGAGCGTGAGGGAGAACAGAGGGAGAGAGGAAGCAGGAAGCTGATGC
Source organism: Myripristis murdjan (assembly GCF_902150065.1). Lineage (NCBI taxonomy): Eukaryota > Metazoa > Chordata > Actinopteri > Holocentriformes > Holocentridae > Myripristis > Myripristis murdjan. The sequence continues at coordinate 26,709,297 of NC_043992.1, read as the reverse complement.
CCGGCTGGCATTTAGACTAGTTACTAGTTACTAGTTACAGCACCTCGCTTTCCAGTTTTTCATATTTATTGTGAAAGTCAGAAGATGAGTGGTGGGGCATAAAAAGGTTACTGCCAATTAATAATAAAGACAAAAGGAAGGGTTGAAGACCGGGTGAAAACTGATGCATTTTTAACGGGTCCCACAGAGGTCAGCAGTGTCCATTTGTGCAACCACAGTGAACTTGTAGGTCATGGCTGTGTGTACACATGTATAACACCTTGTTTTGTGTGTCTAGACACTTAATTTACCGTTATGTAGATTCTGAAGTACAATTTTATCTTTATCCTAAATCACTGTCATGCACATAGTGCTTCTTTTCAGTTACTACATGTCTGGTGAACAATGTATTAAAACCTAAGATATCAGATAAGCATGGGAGGCCTGTTTCATCCCTTCAAAACTGAGATGTCTTGTGCTTATCATGAGACTTATCATAAGGCTTATCCACTTTTCCCTGTTACCTAATGTGGCTAATCTTTGGAAACCTTGTAATGCACTTTCGTTAAAAGTTGAGTGCTGCGTTTGCACAAAGCCTAGTTATGTTCCAGTGGAAAAAGTACCTGTATAGGGATCTCAAACCATGTCCTGGGGAAGGCTGGGAGCTTTCATTACAACCAAAGACCACACTCGGTGCCTTCACTGATGAGCATAACTTCAATAAAATTAGTGGAATCAAATAGTGTAGTCTTTGGCTGTGGCAAAAACCTGCAGAACCTTCTCAAATACAAAAAAAACAAACAAAACATTTTGTCTCCAACTAATAATGCAACCCTCCAACCGCCCACCCACACACACTTTAATCAGTACTATGTGAGGCAGCTGGATGTAAAAAAAAAAAAAAAAAAAAAAAAAAAAAAAAAAAAATCACACTGGTATTGATTTTTCATTCACTTAACATGGTATGAAATCAACAGATAAACAAACAAAAGAACCAAAGTCAGTAGAGATAATACCTCTGGTCCAGAATCTGTAATAAAGAGCTCAACTAGAAGTGGGTGTGGCCTAAGTGGAGGTGGGCATGCCCAATCAGTATCAAACATTTGTTGCTCTTTAGCCCAAGACAAACTTTGCATCAAAGTTTCATGGTGCTACACTAATCCACTGGGAAGTTATGGAACTTTCTGTGGTATGCTATACCCACTGGTATCATGGCTTCTTTTAGACAAGGGATGTGAAAAGTTAGCCACTTTTTCCTTGGCCCATGATCAACCTTCACACAAAAAGTGATGGAAATCCAAGCATCCCTTTGGAAGCTATGTGGCTGTGACAAATGGTCGCACACCATATTATAGTGCTCCCCATCCGATTTCATCAGGCAGGGATAACTGCAATAGCAGTCCCTTAATAACATTACCTCAACAAATCCACTGGCTAACCATCATTTTAGTCATCCAGCAACACTAACCTTTATTGTGGCGTCCTCAGAAGCTGAAACCATGACGCTGAAGACGGGGTGGAAGATGACACGGGTGACTGGGCTGCGGTGGCCACTCAGCGCATACTTTTCTGGTGGGCGTGGGATCCACTCTTTGGGGTCACGCTTCTGACTGACAGGCCCGCCCATGGTGATCTCCTCCTTGGCCTCATTCAGTTTGGATTCAAGTTCCATGACCTGCCCAGGACACCCAAGCTCAGTTAGCAAAGTTGGGGTAGAAAGTGAAGAACACACAGATGCGGGGTATTTTATAGAGGACCACATGTAACATACTGAGTCATAACATACAGATTCAATAATTTTTTGAGGTTGTTCAATTTGGGGATCTCAGTGTTTTGAAACAGGCTGTCATACAGTAAAAGCAGAAATCAACACTTTCAATTCCTTCATAGACTTTAAATAAGTGTAAAAAGAGGATTCAGCAATGGTATCACGAAGCATTCACAAGACTACAATCCCCACAAGCATTCTTGGGGGAAAAAAAAAACTACAAACCTTCTTCTGTAATCTGATGACTGAGGTCCATTTCTTTTCCAAAAGGCCGGCATACTTCTTATCCAATTCTTCATTCTGTGTAGAAATGGAGGAAAAAAAGCAAATCAGACAAACCGGCAAAGAAGCCAATCAAAATCATGATCTTAGCATAATCAGGGAGGCCTACAGGAGGTGGTCGCACTGCCAGCTGGGGTGGCATGCTGGGTCTTTGGCCATAGTAATAAGGAGCAGGGAATTATTTACACACACCTCACAGGCCAACTTTGACTGCCAGACACCACCAACCTACTGTACAGTACACACTCTAGTCCTAATCCCTCTCCCACAAGCTAATCGCCTGCAGACAAGAAAGTCTTAGGCAGCTTACAGCCACATAACCAGTACAGGAGGCAACAGTGAAGTTAACCTGAGGCAGCCTTGGCGGGCAGAGGAATGATTCCACCTTAAGACCAGTTAGCCTAATGCCAACAGCCAGCCTCCGGCCACTACCTTTTACATAAAAGCCGGCTGAGACTGAACAGGGCGTAAAAGACAAATTAATGTGTACTATGTTTCAGAGTTGCAGCCAAGGGGGAAAAAACGGCAATGCCATGTATTCTCTGCAGACAATGTTCAAATTGTAACTTTGAAAACTGCAAATAAATGCTTCTTTTGCATTTGGTCTCTAGCTTTGCTCAAGAGTTGCTGATATTTATTAATACTGAATTAATAAATATGAAAATGGCTGATGTGTAAATTCAGTTAAAATAATTCAAGGAAAGACATTTCAGAAGCTTTGCAGACACTTAAGGTCAATTTGTACTCCTGCATCAGACCACCACTGTAGCTATGCCATACGTTTTTGTGGCTCATGCTTAGCCCGCAGAGGCTGAGGGAGCTAAGGCGACACTAAGGCGGCGTTCCACACGTATGAATTGACCTTACAGTGTGAACCTGCCCCCATACCTGTTGCAGCTGAACCATGTGGAATCCAGAGTCCATGATTTTGAAATGGACTTTGCCAATACTTGCATTCCAGATACCTATCGTTCTAATTCTCCAGTTACTCCATCAACACACAACAAAACAGCTTTGCACAATTCAAAACGTGAAATTATACATTCACCAATACCACACAATTTCAGTGCTGTCAATTCAGTACTTATGCAGCTAGCCGTGAAAACAGCCTGTAAAATATCTGCATATTTCATTTTCAAGTAAGTACTTTTGAAATTGGGGCAAGATGAAAAAAAAAAAATAAATCCAAGAGGTGTGCGTGCGTGAATGTCTGCTTATTGTACATCCCCCACTACACCAGTCTTGGTGGCACCGTGTTTAACCATGCCTTGGGGCTGTCACTAACTAGCAAAGCATCAAAAACCCAGATTGACAGGCAGCCATGGGTGTCAGTGAGGGAGAAAATGAGCTTTGCGCTCCAATTTCACAGCCAGCTCCTCAGTCTCTTCTAGAAACAAAAGTAGACAATGCAGAGGTGTGGAGAGCTGTGGGCATCAACAATCAAAAGCTACACCACTACTGCTTGGCAAGTGGGTGCTCCCTCAGACAAATGTGATGTGTGCAAAACAAATATAAGCCCATAGTCTTGAGGTGTGAGGGGAGAAGAGAAGTATGAAGTACAAGTAAGAGATCAGGGAACGCAGTCTGGACAAGTCTGCCATGGTCTGATCTGCCATCTGCCTGGACACACTGCCCATGGCATCAATACACCAGCTCAATACATACATACACACATACACACACCATGGGCGGTGCCAGACTTAATTGCAGCCTGCCAGTCCACTGGCAGCGAATATCTATCCGTGTCTGTATATGTGCAAATGCAGACATGTGCAGGCTTTTGCCAGGCAAAAACAGAATAAGAGCATGACCCACATCAATTACCCCTTCTACTAAAATTCTGCTGGCACACACTGGTTCATGTAGCATTACATTAAACTGCTACCCATAAGCCTACAAAGGGCCTAGGTAAAGGGAAGACCATTCACAGTGAACAAAACGTAACCACGTCTTTGTCATAATGGCACACCAGAATATCAAATGGTTTAGTAATCACAATTTTAATAAAACAGGACCATAGGGAAAAGGTGTTAAAATGACTTGGTTTTCAGCATAATAATGCCAAAGTGTGCCAGCTGAGTACTAGAACCTAACAGGGTGCACCTATCGCTCTGTGCCATTCATCTATTATTCAGCCTGAATCTACAGGGCTGCCACAGAGAAAGCGGCTGCGAGACGAGCGAATAAAGAGGGAGAGGAGGAGAAGCACTGGGGGTGGGGTGTGATTTGGAAGATGCAGAAAAAGAGGCTGAGTTGTAGATCATAGAATATATGATTGACAGGGTTCAGAAGCACCATTTTTCTAAGAAGTACTCCAGTTCCTGCACTGGAAATAGTATAATCCCAGGGATGAAGTTTGATCTGTGAGAATAATAACAATTCCTGACAATACTTTCTGAGTTTCCTTGAATATGTAAGTTTATTTTGGGGATCACATGTTACAAACAGGGATTCACTGTAAAAACCTTGAGGGAGAGGATGCAAAGGAGGAGGATAGATCCAAATAGGTGGATAAATGAGGAGCAGAGCTGATATGAAAGATTATGATGCAAGATAAAATATAGCTGCATTCTGTTGGTGTGCAGAAAATTATCACAACTGATAGTGTGAATTCAATTTACACAACTGACCAAAAATATTACTACTACTACTACTAACAACAACAACAATAATAATAATAATAATAATGATGATGATGATGATAATTTATAGACTCAATTAGCATTAGCTCAAGTAGCATACACACACTAATCAGACCACTGTAATTGGGTGCAGGTGTTTGCATTCACACAGCACGTCAACTAAAATATGGCATGAAGTGGAAATCAAGGCATATTGTTTAGATAAATCAGTCTGATTGAATGTGCCGGTGTGTACATATCCTTATTTTACTCACCATATCTAATTCCGCTTCCTTCTTGAAAGTGGAATATGCTTCTTCATATCCATTGGAACGTAAATAATCAGCTATCGCTCGATTTCTGAAATAGACAAAAGAACCGACAATTAGCTCTCCTGATTTGCAGCCAAGATAATGGGTCAAGTACAATGAGAAATGGCCACAATGATGGAGTTGTACTCAAAAGAGGCAAAATAAAGACAGAAAATGTGCTTGTACAGGAAACATGTCAGACAAAGAGATTTAAATTTTACATGCTTTTCACTCATTTGGATGAAGCTGTCGTACTCTTACCCACAAATAGAAATGCTAGGCATGCATAAAAGTCTCACATAGCACTGACTAAAACACTCCACACACACACACACACACACACACACACACACACACACACACACACACACACACACACACACACACACACACACACACACACACACACACCTCTGCCCATTTGACACAGTTCAAGAGCACATCTGTCTGGGCTCTATAATGAGCTCTTGTTGCTCTGGGCAAATAATAGGAAAGGATGACTCCCCATGGCGTGGATACTGGGGGAAATGAGAGGCAGTGAACAGACCACCAACACCTACATACACACAAAGACAGACAGCGAGACATGAAGAAGTAGGATAATCCCTCTGAACTGAATTGAATAAGCTACTGGCTATGGATATTTTCCTCTGGTTTATCTTTTCTGATACATAAGCAAGCAGACAAACACAAGGAATATCTATTTAAAGATGCCAGCATTCCCATAAATCTGAAATGCAAAGATGGTGAATCACTAATCCTAATGCACTGATTGAACCTCAACCCTCGGGTCCCAAGCGTAAAATGCAGATTTGAGCGATTTGAGGTGAGCAATAAGTTATCAATAATTGAGGGTGAGTCTGGGGCTGACAAGATTAAAATAACAACAATATAAAATACCATAATAAATTAGCTAACTTTCCCCCCAACATGCTTTATCCCTTCTGGCATTATGCAACATTATGCACTCAGGTGAGTTACTAATGTTCAAAATGACCCCATTAATTTATACAGTTTTAGCAAAACTTCTCTTGCCTTGTGTGTGTATGTGTATGAGTGTGTGTATGATTATAGTTTTGTGGATGGGGAAGAGAAAATTGAGGGTTAAGCTGTCTTTTGTGATTCTGTAAGTGTCTTATTGTATATCTGTGATGGCATTGTCTTTTTTGTATTGTATGTTGTCATTGTACTCTGAGCTTTTATTGTATGTCTTTTTTTTTTGTTTTGTTTTGTTTTCAAACATCTACCTATCCCAGAACTGCAAATGGAAATGAGATTTTTAGGTAAATATAGTGCAAAGCATCTTGGAACTTAGAACTGACCGATGCATCAGTAGTGGGGGATAATGTCATGAGAACCATGGGGACCATATGCTGTCCTCCTGGTTAAAATTTGTTGAGAGAGATATCCAGATAGGACAAACAATAGCTTACACAGGCAGAGAAGAGCAGCTACCCACAAGCTCTTCCCGTCTTTGTCTCTTGGGCTGCTACATGAGAAACATACACACACTCTCTCTCTCTATCACACACACACAAACACACTAACACTAACACAAACACCTAGTTTATGACTGCAGCCTCAGCAGAAGTTAAATTTACCAAGAGTTATTTAGGGAGCTCAAGTCATTCAGTCTAGATAGTTTGGGCTTTTATTATTCTCGGTCCAATTAGACTTTCATGAGGGAGAACTGTGGATTGTTTAACCTTTGTTTTACCAGAAAGCCCCACTGTGAAAGAGCTTGCCTTTTATACAAGGGAGAGGTGGCCAAAGGCAAAATGTTGGCCTCATAAGGAAAACAGGCCTAAGTATGTAGCAAGAAAATGACCGCCGGGGCAAAAAAGACAATTAATTGATCGATTAATGATAATCAAAAAGTCACTGATATTTTCATCTAATGGTAATACAATACGTCCTCACCTCCTGCACCCCTGTGTACACCCTGCCAATGTGAACCCCAACACTAAAACCAAGAGAAGTCAGCCAAGCTGTCAGACAGGCAGGGCTCTGAGATGCCAACGTGGGGGTGGGGGGTGGGGTGGTATAGCACAATCTGTCAGCCCAGCCTGTGGCCCCTCTGCCCTCTTGGTGTGGTGTGGAGTGCTGAATCCCCTTCTCCCTCTGCCCACCTGAATCCCAGACAACAGGAGCAGGCCTTATTACAGCTCAAGGTTAGTAGGAGGTTATCTATGCCTGTGACAGCCTGTCTGCTGCAAGTCGGAGAAACTAGGGGAGGGCTGGTGTGTGCAAGCATGTGTATAAGTACGTGAAGGATGTTGAGACAGAGAGGTAGCTTTGATGTGCTGTGGGTGTGTTTGCAGGGTTGTGTGTGCCTTTATGCTTCCATATAGCCGACAGCACCAAGCAATAATGCAAGGAAATTTCCAGTGTTGATCTGAAGAATTGTGTGATCACTATCTTAAATTGTTGAGATATAACAATTTTTTCTCTCAATTAGACAGATCTAATCCATCAACATAGTGGCAGGCAAGAAATTTTTATATGATACAATCTCAATAGTTTCATAAATTTTGACAGGACTGATGTCATGGTTTAGTAATTTTTTCTGGTAATTCAATTTGAAAAAACTGATTAGAAATGGAAGAAGCCTGTGATTGTGTGACATGTTATTTTAGTCTGGTATTAGTCTGATATCAGCATCAGATACAGGTGAATGTCTGGGAAAGCACCAACTCAGTGATTCCTTTGTTTTACGGCTGCTGAACAAAAAATGTCCTGTGTACAGACTTATCTCAGTGAGCACCAAAACAGCCCATCACAGCGAGAGATTGAGACACAAGGAAAGACAAGAGACAACAAAGAGTGCAAGAGAAAACACTGACTTGTCCTCATTTATCTTTGTAAACAACAATACTAACAGGACTCAGTAATGTTGTAATGAGAAGCACACAACAGCAGCAAAGTCACTGTGCTATAGAGATTATGCACAACTTTACTTGTAATAAGTCTCCGCATGGTGGAGCGGTTTATTTGTGTAATTTCTAGGAGTGAGCTAATTAAGGTCAATCAAATCTAAAGTATTGTAAGTGTCTTTTTCATAGAGCACACAAACAAATAAATACCAAGCACAAACCTAGCTGTGTTGCTGTGTGATGCCATAGCTAGTGAACAAAATTGGGGGATAATGCTCATTTTTTGCGCCTAAATCCATGCAAAAGCATAGCTGAGTAACAGTGGAAAACAAAATCAAAGTGGACATCTGTCAAGGTGGTGCAGCACACAATGCAGACATCAACATCACTCCTACAACACCATAAACCCCTGCTTTGCCCTGGTTCTACCTTTATTGCTTAGGCAAAGAGAAAAACAAAAATGCACCAACATAAAGTTTTCATCATGTAGCAAGTGCCCCAAAAGAGAAGGAAGACGGGAGGACTAAGAAGGGAAAAGAGAAAGATGCGGACTAATGTCGACAGAAGGAGAGCACACCGGCTGGTTTCCATGGATACTGGCAGCCCACAGCTTGATGACGTGATGTGGAGATAGAGAAAAAAGGGCAGGGCAGGGTGAGGAAGTGGACAGAGGACGAGTAACAGAGAAAAAAGGAACAATAGATGAAAGCATGTACTGCTGGTTATTATACTTTGCCTGTTCAAATGTGTGTACAAGGCTCCCGCAGTTGAATATCCATGCCTGGCAGCCAAACTATTATCATCAGTCAACAACTACAGAAGAACTACACCCACAATATCTCATTAAAAGTATGAGGAATCTAATGTCATTCCATCAGGCCTACGCCAGGCCAGTCAGACCTTCCTCTGGGACTGTCAAAGAAGCACTCAGTGTAGCGCCGCTGTCTCATGGACGATAAACCCTTACAGAATCGAGAAGGCAACAACAAACCAGTGACAAGGGGGTGGGGGGAATGTATGACTTCATCCATCTAAGAAGAAAGAGAGGAGAGTCAGCCAGCCCGCCTTTCTGCCAGTGACATCATTTCCTCCCATTCCCACTGGGCAAACATCCACTTCTACATCAGTCTGCTGAAGAGCCTCCTTCACTGCTCAGACCTGGGTAACATCTTATTATAGTGCATACTGAAAAAACTTACAAAAAACATCTGACCTGTTTTATCAATTAAACTTGCAAGTGATGATTCCACATTTAAGATGTTTTAAATGGGTTGCGAAATGAACCAACTGCAGCTCAACGGGTTCAAAGGAAGATTAGAGGGCTGGGCCATGTAAGCAATTAATAGTGGCCCATTTCATGATATTTTAGCATGGCTAATGGCATAGGTTGACAATACCTACCATATTACAGTGGCCAACTGCATATCAATGACAAAACTGCTTGCATTACAAATTTGGCAGTCAAAACAGCACAAACCTATATTTAACTTTCACTTATCTAACTTGTTAGACTCCCTGGCTGGCACATGCGCATTTCAAAATAGCAAACATGTGAATCTTTTTCACAGATGAAACAGACCATGTTCTTGTTCCATGTGTCCCATAAATCAGGCAGCAAACAATCTACCGGCATTTCCTTGTTTGTGGACAAACTATGCTGAATTTCAGTAAGGACACCCAGGGCTACCCCTACAATAAAAAGCTACATATATAATCAAGAAAACAGTGGTTGTTAGAATGTATGCAAGACTCTCATGGTGAGAGCTACCAATGGTCCCCAACCACTCTAATAAATCATGTCTCCAACAGGAGGCAGAGTTTTACTTGGCAAGCCAGGCCACTGCCCAGTGCCATGTCAGGGGTAGGCAACCACGTGCCATAAAAGGCCTACAGTCTGCAGGTTTTCATTCCAACCAAGAACTACACCAGGTGATTTCACTAATTAGTTCCTCCTCTCTGCTTGAAGGTGAGGTGATGAATGAAATCACCTGGTGGAGTTTTTGGTTGGAATGAAAACCTGCTGACTCTCGACCCTTCATGGCACATGGTTCCCTGCCCCTGCCATATGAATACCTTACAATACAGCAACTCGAGACTTGACTATGTATGGGCCTGTTCAATCTTTCAACACCGCTGATAAATGTTTTAAAAGACGATGCTAAAGTCTGCACTCTAAGAGGTCCCTTGGTACATATAAAATTCACCTTTCTGTGGATTATTTTAGATGGGCTGTATATCCTAGTGTTTGGCTTCTGGTCTTTGTGTGTCGTGTCTGAAGGCATGTATCAATGCACTGTGATGCACAGGCACTGTAGCGACACATTTCAAAAGGGCAGAATATTTTCTAATGTGCCCAGCATGGTTTACACGAGAATATTTGTTTTGACAGCCTATATTGCCAGTGATATTCCTAAATTCAATCCAAGCAGATCGGACATGTATTTTTTTTGTGTTGCTAGATAGCCTATATTTGAAATGTGTTTAGTTAAGTAACAAAGACATGTTTTTGGTTGTGCCAGGGATGAATTAAATCTGACACAACAGACTGGAGCCTATGTTTGTTCCTCAAAGCCTGTAGCTGTCAACTTCATTCAGCAACTCTCTGAAACTGCAAATTCTTCTGATAAACATCCAAATTTCTGGACAGTCACAGAAGTGCAACATACAAAGGCATCCAAGTTAAAAAGTAGAAAAATTGGTGGCTCCAAGCCCCAAACAGGCAAACAGAACTGATACAGGACTCTCCTAGACAATTAAAAAAACGTTTCTGACAGCAGATGAGTCCCACACAGGCAGACCCACTTCTGAGCTTGCAATTCACCCAGTGTTATGAATGCAGTGGATAGTTATCTTGAGGAAGTGAATGGATTTAGTGGTGATACAGAACCATGAGATATTTGGTGATTTGGATATGGATTTCATGGCCCTTATTTTCAGATATTTATAGAAAACAAATGTAAGTTTTAAATACTGTGGTTTCACTTACAAAATTATCAAACTGTAGATAGTACTTAAGCGTCCACATTTGTCTGATTTTTGCCTCAAAATGGGTCTGGTGGCTTCATGGGACTCAGCTGTCAGAGAGATCTTATTGTTAAACGTCCAACATTAATGGAGCCCCGCACTGGTGCTAGAAACACGGTGACAGAAACAGGTAATTCAAAGCCCACCATGTAGCTGACAGACTGGAGCTTCACCACGATTTCTGCTTGAAACTCAGAGAAAGCCATGAAAAGGCTACTTTAATTTCTATAAATAACCCAATAAATACACAGCATATTGCGTGCCGACTGGCTGAAACATTGAGCTGAGTGTGTAGCCCCAACCAATCTGGAGACAGCTTGCAGTAACAGTGTGTGTGTGTGTTCAGTGTGGTTCAATTACTGTACATTATTCACTGGCAGATGACATTTTCATCTGCCTTTCAACTGCACTTTGTATCAGCTAAAAGGCAGCATATATCAGCTAATGTAAACCCTGGTGCTCAGATGTCTTTTATGAAGGCTTGATTATCAGTGGAGTCATTCCGATGGCTGGTCTGGTGAAGATAACCTCTGTGCAAACAGGTAAGGCAGTGTAGTGATGTAACCACTTACTCTACTGAGCACACATATTCAAACAGCAAACCCACTACCTAACTCAGACTGCAATGAGGCATTGCAACAGAAAAAATATTTTGAGTACCTTGACGAGAGCAAGGGTCAGCTACTTGCGTATTCCAACTGCTTTTGTGTTCAGCCAAAGGTCATGGTAACTTACCACAGTATGGGACTATGATTTCCTTATTGGACTGAATTATGGCTGCCTGTGGTAAAATGTCCGCTAAGCTGCGAGGACACAGAGAGGAGTGGAAGCTGGCTAAAGAAAAGTGGTACACCAACAGAAAGCCATTTCTCTAACTGGGGGAGGGGGAAAAGTGAAGAATAAAGTGGGAATGGGAAGAAGAAATTTGTTCCAAGCCATCTCTACCCCCACAAGTCTGGCAAAACCAGTGCTAAGCCTATTCTTCCCTCTTACCAGCTCTTGCTACTGAACAAATGATAACATGTCAGGTAGAAATTCTTACCAGAAACATTCCAGAAAAATTATACAGGATTATTCAGTTTTCCATAGCTATGGAGAGTTCTCCATGAAAACTGTGGCAAATCAACCACCTGACTAGTGAAGAGAAGCCCTGACTGTGGTTACTAAGACATGAAACATATCACCCAGAGTCATTCACCATCCAGACTAACTAGCTAATTAATCCACCTTATAATTTCAAATGGAGAAGAAAAAAAAAAACGGAGAAAATGGAACTCGTCCATAAAAGTTTCTGCCCTTCATTTGATTTGGTCTTTTAAAAGCCTCTTAGAGGAGTGATTAGCATAATGCTGCTAATTCCACTATGAAACAGGTAGGTTGTGCAGAAATGAAGCTGGCTGCTTTAGGATCAGTTAAAAGCACTGGCAAGGAGATCAACCCTTAGGCCGGCAAAGAACTTCAAACAGCCAGCTCCCTCTCCATGGGATCCAATGACTCCACAGGAGAGCAGTGGAAATAAGACTAATATTCAAACTGTCTTTCTACTTCAGACATAATAGTAACTACTCTTCATCAATAAAGCCTGTGTATGTATCTGTGTTAGAAATGCAGCATGGCACTAAAAAGCCAGCACTTCAGTCTACACACCAAAACACATTAAAGAGGGACACACTTTTTCTAAAATATGCAGAAAACGTAATCATACAAATATTCCCTATCAATCTGCCATCATGGAATCTAGTGGACTGAACTGAAGCCACAACTTTAAGAAGTCAAAGTGTACACTGTTAAATCCAATAAAGCTTTGCATCATTCAAGCTCAGAAAAGCAAGCTAACACACAGGACAAGACTCCTCATCACACACACAGAAATTAACAAGGATGATCAAAGAAATCAATACACAAAAATGCCTGATTCAATTCAATTAGTCTGTCTGAACACAGCCATGCATGATGCATCTGAAAAGCTACACTGTCTCTTAAGGACTTGATTATGTTACAAAAGGAACATACAGCAAATACGTGCAAGGAAATGAATGCTATGCTGCCATAATACGAATGTATCATCAATTCAAAGTTAATTCACAAAAGCAGGTTGTTTAGTAAGGCAGTTAAGATTCACAAAAATGATTTTCAATGTTGTGCCCAAAACCACCTAATATTTCTACCCCAAAATAAAATAAAATAACATAATATAACATAAAATAAAACAAAACAGGAATATCCGATACAAAAGCAAACAGATAAGAAAGCTGAATAACAACAAACTGGTACGATGAGGAAAGCACAATGTCAGAGGCACTACAGCCAGCCAATACTGGCAAACCCTTCACAGACCAGTGTTCACATCCAGTTCCAGGCTTCTACATCAGCTGTACTGGGCCTCTTCCTAAACACAAATCCTTTTTATGTGTGGTTGATCCAATACAGAAAGCCTGTCATCATGCCCATCCATCTGTCCGTCAGTCAGGAGGCAAGATAGGATCCATATTGCTGATAGACCCCCTACAGATGCACCCAGCCACAAACTGAATACCAAGAGGGAGGCTCAGGAACACACCATGTGTGTTCATGTGTGTGTGCATGTGTAAACAAATGTGTGCACTGTATCCCCCTCCAGAGCCACCTGTCACACCCAAAAACTGCAAGGCTAAACTAGGCACATGTCGAACAGAGTGTTCCACATAAAGCATTTTTGGGCCAAACTAGCATAGCACTAACACAGCCACTACAACATGAGCATGACTGACAACATAATCACTACTTCAAAGGGTGAGATGATGAGCAAAGGTTAAGCTATTATCTGAGTCATTATAAAAAGGAATGGAATTAATATCACTGCAAGTGTTACGGCTGGTTCAGATAGGATGTGAAAGCACTGCCCATGTTAACCAATTGGACTGATCAGACTGGACGCACAGAGCTCCATGAACAGCCTGTGATCTGAAATGCCAGTTTCAGCATTATTTTCTGTGCATGTGAATTTCAATAGAAAACACACTGAAAATATATTGTCCACTGTCAAATATGACATGCTTGCCAACCCTTCTGATCTTCCTGCCCATCCCACATTTCTCATGAAATTTCAGAATCTGCCCATCCACTATATTTGTTAGAAATAGTATCTCTGCTGATTCTTTTTTTTAGATTATTGTTTTGGCATTTCTGACGTATTTGATAACGACTGAAGAGAGAGACAGGAAAGGCAGGGGAGAGAGCGAGGACATGCAGAAAAGACACATTTGACAGTTCTGTCTAAACTGAGAGATGAGGAATGAGAGAGGGAGAGACACTAAGAGATAGACACAGCACAGAGGGAGAAAGAGAGAGAGGGTTCACATATTTCCGGCACTGAGAAATACACTTCTGGTGTTAACAGCCAAGCTCCTGCACACGTGTGAATTTACGTGGCACCTCTACGTCCAGTCTGAACTTAGTGTTATGCAGAAAAACACTGCTTAATTAAACAGACAACTCTACTTTGCTACTGCCAACTTTTGATTGCACTGGCTTGAATGGTGCACTCTGCACTGGCTGTGCTTCGTTGTACCACTGCTTCCGTCAGTTCAATGTCCCTTCAGTAGCAGAGGGCTTAGCATTCACTCTGTTATGTCATCACATTCACAGCCAGGGGACTATGGAAAAAGCACAAAGTCACATGAACCATCTTTTAGCTGAAGACATGGAGCAAGCTGAGGGGAGTTTCTTTGTAAAGCAATGAAAAAAAGGGCTATAGCAAAAGCACATCTGCATGTGGGTGCCTCCGGGTGTTTCAGGGGAGAGGCTAGTTTGTGTTCTGTATCTATTTTTGTTATAAGCTTGAGGGAATGAATCCTCTGACCCTGCAAAGAAACACAAATGTGCTTTTCATTGGCTATGCTCACAAAAATAGAGCTGTTGTGAGGATGCTACGCAATCACAGCATCTGACTGAGGTGCTGACAACAGCACCAGTTAAAGAGACAAAGAAAACCACTCTTTTTGGATTATGGAGTTCGATAAGGGTCTAACAGAAAATTGACCATGTTTTGGCCATTGCAAAAGTGCACGCCAATGTCTATTATAAAGGTGGAACAGAAAATAAACTGTTTGGCCTTGTAGATCTGTTTTACCATTCAGAAGTCTTTTATGTAGCGGTAAAAGACATCTTTTCTGATTGCACAGTAAAGTCACTGGAGGTGTGACAAACTTCCTGCAGTCATTTGCTGCTATCCAGCAGTTGGAACTTAAAAACAGAGAGGGTGAAGAGAGGGCCTGAATGCACTGGGAACAAAATGCATTTGTTTCGTGATGGTAAACAGGCCAGTGACAAAGAAATAAAAGGGCCCTAAGAAAAATTAGTGTGAACAGCAGACAGTCAGCGGGTCACAGTTCCCATTTCCTTCTCTGCTATATTTCTTTGGTCAAAATGGCGGCTGGGGTTCCAACAAGGCTTCCTAAAAGGAGAGCGCTGGTTGGGAAATGAGATCTGGGTAGCATGGGACTCAAGGAGAGCGTTAAATGAGCCAACAGACATGTCTGATGGCTGGAATGCAACAGATGCCTGAACATGGCTCAAGTAGTGCAATGGTTCCACACTGGTTTCCTGTAAGCTATGGGGCCAGAAATTTGTGCAACAGAGGAGAAAGAGGGGAAAAAATGCCCTGAATGGAGGAGAGCATGAAGATTAGCATTCCAATAGCACTCTCCATACCAACAGGCCAGGCCCACAGGGGCTAATCTGAAAACACAGAGAGAAACATTGTTAAGAATGATAAGTGCCTTGTCATGTGAAAGCTGATGCCATTCTAAATGACGGTGGGGAAAAAAGGCGAGTAAAATCATGATCTGTACGGTCAGTTAATCTCAAAAGCAAATTAATCTTGATCCATATACAGAAGATTATGACTTAAACACTATTTTGTTTATGTAAATGGAAAGGCAGCTTTCTATTAAGAGTGTTATTCAAAAATGTGGTTTAACATGTGTCTGCTCACACTGCTTGGGTAGAGGAGATTACTACAGGGCTGAGGCTCAGCAAGATCATCCCATCTCCTCGTCCCCATATATCTGACATGGACATGGACGTGGACATAACCTTTTTATCCCTCACCACAGGGGTTAATGACTGAGTTCACAGACTCAGCAGGGCCAAGATAGAGTTCACCCCCATTATTGCAAACTCTCTCACTTTCCCCCTTGCTCAGTAAATGCTGCACAGCACACACGCAGATATTTCTTTGTCTGTATGCCACACATCAGTGCCTATGCCAAAGGATTTGTAGGCATATTTCAGGCATCCCAGACACATGGTTTCCCAGTGGAATGGTAGTGCGTACTGACAAAATATATCCAGTCCTTGAAAACTGGTAATAAAAACACTTTTGATTGCGCTTAGTTCAGGGAAAAGCAAGCAATTTGGGCCCATAAATGTATTTTGGGATATGCAGGTGCCGTTAGAAAGTTTCCTCTATCATAAGGTCAAAAAGGACAGTTTCTGAATAATTAACATTTTCAGGTGCAGGGTTGGTGGATGATAAATACATTTGGGCGGCACATCTCTGGGGAGCTTAGGAGCTCATTCACTGATCATCCTGAGGGGGAGAAGAAAGACAAAATTTCCCCATTTAAACTGCTTCCACCAATGTGTATTCTTGGCTACAAGCAAACACTTTCTCCACATCAAAGGAAGTCAATTGTAACGAGGGGCCTTGCTTTCTGGACCTCTGGTACAGTTAACAGGGTATTGATGATTTGTGGGTGGGGCAATTTCAATATTCAAGAACTGTCCCTTTCGCGTGGGCACAGCTACAGAAATGGAGCTCATGGGAGCAGCCTGGCCCATGAAATAAAGACATTCGGCAAGCTCTTTGATATTGTCATTTGTACTCATGTCACTAGGCAGCATTAGGGAACATCTGGTTTAGATCAAAATAACAGAAGCTAATTTGGCCCTTAAATTTGATTAGAGGTTTGTGTCAGAATAACATAGGCTGACAGACTGGGTGAACTTTCAGAGAGCAAAGGCTAACAAGAATAAACCACAGCAAAACAAATGGCCGAGTACCTGAGAGTCATTAACAGCAATTTTTGCTAATCTTTTCCTGATGTAAGCTGTCGTATTTTAGAACTCCAATCTTATTTTTCCTACCTTCCAACCATGGGACTCCATTCATTCCACTATGACATGAAAATTTGCTTCCTGAGATTTCAAGCTTTCTGCACACCAGTATTTCATCACCATAAAAAAAGACGTCATTAGTTTTCACAGAAGCAGCAATATTGTTGGTTTTTGATGACTTTAATCACTGGAAATTGGGGCGGAGAGAAACAGTCTCTCGCCAGAAAATAGTCCCCGGGAAAGCATTTGCTTTTCATATAATTAGTTAGGTGGTTTATGATCTTGACAACTTTGTTAACCACAGAAGACAACATAATTGAAAGAATTATATTGTGAAATTTTTAGTGCCCTTACTTGCTCTGCAAAATGTGTGTAAATAATATTAAATGGATATAACATTCAAAAATCACCACTTATTATGGGAATTACAGCTGCAACAATAAATAAATCACGCTAAGACTTGAACTCACGATGACCAAGGGCCATCTTCTATCACACTGAGCTAATTGGCAAGTGTAAACTCATTTGAGGCTGCACAAATTGACTAAACCAGTCACATGATAGCAGCCGCCTATGCATGGAAAGACAGATTTCAAACCACTGTAAAAAAAAAAAAAAAAAAAAAAAAAAAATCAGTCATCAAGACAAAAATCTGAAAATACACATCTTGCATCTAGACAGCATGGAGATGTTGGTAATTTGTTTTTAACAATGATTGATTTGCTCCGTAAGTGAAAAACTGACTTTAATTGTAAAGGGTACAAAGGTTTCTTCGGTATTGGGGCTACATTTTGATGAAAATTGCAAAGCTGCAGTACAAATGGTTGATTTATTATAAATTTTTTAAAATTTATTTTAAATTATTTAAAATTTTTAAAGTATTGAAATTTAGAGGCTTTCTGTAGCGCCACCATCAAGACTATTGGCTTGTGTTGGCAGCTGAGGAAATCTGGCATGGACTGGACCTTTGTGCAAAATGTGGTGAGTTTTCAGACATGGGAATGTTGCAGAAGCTGAGGCTTGAACTCGCAATCTTCAACACCAAGGACCGGCCTCTATCTCACTGAGCTAAAATCTCATATGTAGCTTCACAAACTGACTGAGCCAATCACTTACATGCAGGACAGCAGCCATCCATGCATGGAAAGGCAGATTTTAAACAGTTGTCAAAAATTCAGTTATTAAGACAAAAATCTGAAAATACACATTTTGCATCTAGACAGCATGGAGATGTTGATTATTTGTTTTTAACAATAACTGATTTTCTCCATAAGTGAAAAACTGATGTTTAAAAATGCCATTCTTGCATTGATTCCAATTGTTCACGAGAGCAAAATTCAAAATGTTGTCAAAAAGTGAGTTTTTGAGATACAGTTCTGAAATTTGCCACACATCATCTACCACGACTACAAAATTTTGTCAATTTTTTTCATGAACATTGAAGATTTATTTGCCAAGAATTTGCAAGTGTATGTTTACAGTACCGTTTACAGTCAAACATTCTGATGCACCATAGGCTCAATTTTTGATAAATCAAAAGTCTGTGTGGATCATTTGTGTAGGACAGTCTGAAGATGCTCTGTATCAAATTTGGTGACATTTGATCAAAAAT
Source organism: Myripristis murdjan (assembly GCF_902150065.1). NCBI lineage: Eukaryota > Metazoa > Chordata > Actinopteri > Holocentriformes > Holocentridae > Myripristis > Myripristis murdjan. Next base: position 26,690,728 of record NC_043992.1, on the reverse strand, counting down.
TGTGGGAGGAGATAGGTTACAGTTTTTGAAAAAAAAAAAACAGAGTGATAGATTTCATAATTTGCGATAGGTTTAAGTATACACAAGTTTCTTCAGTATCAGGGCTACATTTTGGTGAAAGTTGCAAAGCTGTAGCACATATGGTTGATTTGTTATGAATTTGAAGTTTTGAAATTTTGCTATAGCGCCACCATCAGGACTATTGGCTTGTGTTTGCATCTGAGGTAATCTGGCATGGGATTGGACCTTTGTGCAAAATTTGGTGATTTTTCGTGCATGGGAAGTAGGACTTCCTCGGAAGAAAGAAAGGAAGAAAGGAAGAAGAAGAAGAAGAAGAAGAAGAAGAAGAAGAAGAAGAAGAAGAAGAAGAAAACGCAGGAATACAAGAGGGTCCTGGCAGCTTAGGCTGCACGGCCCCTAATAAAGGACATGAAAAGATTAATCCACTTCTCCTACCACCAATTTCACAAAGGCATACAACAGTACCTTTTTCCTTTGCTGAATGAAATCAGAATCCATATGATATATTAACTAAGGCTTATTTACATGCCAAGTGCTTTTCCTACACAGAAAGGAACTGAAAATATGCCAGGCAATCCCATGGCTCAAACATACCAGAGACTGCAAAAATTATTGTTATAAAAGCAAATGTGATGCTATCCCTGATCAAGGTTGGGGTTTTATCTCTAGGATTACTAGGCTAGAGATCCTCAGCCTAAAAGGTTGATAACCTAGAATTTAAATGTTAATTTAAACTTAATTTTTAATTCAAGAAACTCATATAAAATAAGGCAAAATAAAGAAAAATAATGTGTAGTTTTACGTTGATGAACAAAACATGCATCAACAACAACAACAACAAAAAAGTAAAATCTGAATGAGTAATGTTCTCCTCTCCTTAAACAATCATCATCAAGGCATTCCTGAGAAAGGCACATGACCCCCATTTGTTTCTGTAGAGCTGCACAGTGACAGCAGAGGAATGTGGTGGTGCTGGGCAGCAGGTGTGAATGTGTGTGAGTCTGTGAATGTGAAGCTGGTATGTGCTAGAAAAACACCATGCATGTTTTGCAAAACCCTCCCTGTTTAAGTCAAAATTTTAAAAAAATGCAGATTCATCACAATGGTTCATCACTGACAAATGATTTGAAAATCCCTCTGTTTAAATGCAACAGGGAGAAAATTCAAGTATCTTTAACATATTGATATTTCTAGCCCAGCCCTAACATTGCAACAATGTGATGGCAACTTACAGTTCATCTCGTTGCCGTTGTGACAGCACCATGGTGACAGGCGGTGTGGGTGGGGCCGGGGGGGATCAGGAAGTACAAGGTGAATCGTGTGCAGCTGCTGCGCTCTCCTCAGTCAGGAGATGAGCTGTGCTGATCCGAACAACACGGCCGAGTGTGCACTGCGTACTCCTATGACAGGCGGTTGGGTCGGTCCAGACAGAGACTCAGACTTTGCGGGGAATGCAGAAATCTGCCCCCCCCAAACGGATGGCTCCAGGGACAAGTAAAGTGGAGAGCCTGCAGACAAGTCACCAGGAAAGTCTACACTGCATCTGGAAAGCAGAGAGAAGGAAAGTTACCATTAAGTATGCATGAAAGATAACATGAAGAGTAGAAGGGGGATGAGAATACTCATAAGTCAAACAAGAATGCTGCATCAGTGTCTGCCCTATTTCCTGAGACAAGAATCGTGGCAGCACTTTCCTTGTGAAACTGTCGACAAGAGGCAAATATAAATAACTGTGTAATCAAAGACCAATGTGACAGGATTCTCTACCAGTGAGAGACTGTGAGTCCCCTAGCGAGGCTTTGACAACACTTGGACATCCAACCAATAACAGATGGGAAAACCCATGTATTAGATGTTTCCTTAAACTTCTGTGTTGTTCTTTTGTTTTTCCAACCACACTCACACTACAAAACCTGAAACTGAAATCTGTCATGTCACCGGTCCTGTAGTGCTGGCCTCCTCCTACAGCAAATTCCACTCTCAACGCACACACAAGAGCTGACCCACATTCTCCCAGCAGCCTACTTCACTTCCCACCTTGCCAACAGAAAAGAAAAACAGGACACAGCAGAGCGGGTCTAGGATAACGGCTGCTCTCTTGTCAAATTCCTCATCATCCATTACAAGTGCTCCTCAATAGCTGGCTGCCACACAGAAGGCATAACGCAATCGTTATGGCTGTTTGTGTCAACAAAAACTGTATTACTTTACTAAAGCGAGAAAATGAATCCAAGGAGTAACAGGATGTGTATTTAACTGATGAACAACAACGGTCAAACAATGCAAAGCAATTTTACAGTGCATCGTATTCCTGAAAAGCACCTTACTAAAAACAGTTACTCACTATAATATCGAGGGTGAGCCACAGTAAGCCTCTTAGTCTACTGGGACCAGGCTGACTAAATCTCTGCCAGACCAGTAAACAGAGCTACAAACAAAGCCAATTTACCCATTCCTGGGGCTCTGCAACCACCAGAACAATCACACAACAATACACAGAAATTCAGAAATATACATATTTAATGTGAGATATGCTACATGTGAAAATAGCTGGAAACACCACAGGTAGCTACAATAGAGGAGCGTTTAATACATCCCTAATGTCAACAAGTGCATACCATTATCAGTGAGAGAAATTCCCCCTTTTCATTCCTGCTGCTGTTTGTAAAGAAAAAGGGAGACAGAGGTTGAGCACCCCCTAAAAGCAGCTCAGAGAGTTAGTGTTTACTCAAAACATAAAGATGACAGGCAGTTTCAGGGTAATAAAACAAACAGTGGTATTTGCTTAGTTATTTGCATATTTAACACTTTTGACAGAGAAACATTAACTGCATTACAGACATCAAGCTGCCCTAGGCACTAGCTAACCTTTGGACTCTGATGTCAGCTCCTAACAGCGGTCTGAGAGTCTGTGTAACTCTGACCATGCTGAGATTACTGTGTGCCAAGGGTCTCTGGCAATCGCCACACAATTCTGCTGTGGTTCAAGGTAACAGCGCTACAATGACATAATGTACTAACAAGGAAAAATAGACTAATGCAGAAAAAAGTGCCCCCTTGCACAGTGTGCAATGACATCATCTTGCACATTTTAACATTTCCCTCCATTGTTGGCAGTTGTCATCTATGTGTGTTTCCACTAATGTATTAGCCATCCCTCTCTGTAAAGCTCATTTGTGGCTTCAGTATTGGGTACAATGTTTGCACATTCACATAATCAGGGTAATTGGCTCAGCACAAATGTGGTCCGCCTTGATGGAAGAGGGACTGAGTTGCAGCCGTGGTGCATCCATAAATCTGCCCATGGACAGTTAATGGTATGTATCTTCCTCCCATTGATTCTCTTGTCTTTGTGTACCAGCAGGGACTGTGCAATACAGGGCCCATTACAGAAATTGCACTGACTGCTTTTACAGTTGTCATGGAATTTCCTGACAGGAGCTACAGTGTTATTAATTATTTCTCATTAAGACACCATTTTCCCTGAATAATAGAAAATGTTGTCTGCCTCTTTCTGCCAGTTTAACAATGCAAAAGCAGAGGGCCAAGTCAAGAATCGCACTGACCCATGCCAAGAAAGGTTGCACATTCACATTCTCTGTTTTTAGGTAGTCAAGCATAACTCAGGAGGATGGGCTAGACCTAAATATTTCAAGTATGGGCCAACTTGTGACATTTGGGTCAAAATTCTCAACTAACATGTAGCTAAAACAGGAAAAACCATGTTAGGAAACATCTGGTTAAATCATTTGTCAGAAAATGTTTCAAAATAGTTCTAGATTAGATCCTCAAGAATTTTTCCAGTGCACGATAAACTCTCAAAGAGTTAAGTTTTTACAGTCATGATACAAGTTATACTTTGAGCATATAATGTCAGGGGATTAAAAAATGCTAATGCTAATGAGGCATCTACAATCAATGTGAGATAACAGAGTAGTCAGCAGCATAGCATTCAATAGTAGTGTGACTTACCAAGGAAATATGTTTAACAGAGAGGGCATATATAGAACATATTTTGATAAACCTCACTGCATTTCTCATATCTTCCAGGCCTGTAAACAAAGGAGTGGTAAAACACTCCCATTAAATGCTATGCAAAAGAAACAGAACATTATCACTAATGTTATTAGCCTGAATGCAAGTGTGCACTGTGTCTAGGAACAAAACAGCTGAATACAAAGCATACTGCAACAATGATTTTTGTCAATATCACAATCTGAGCACAGCTCAGGGTAACACAATGTCACCTCACTATCACCTCTGATTCCCAATTACAGCAGCTTGGACTTTGCCGCCAGCATCATGATGTCATCGACCCCTGTCAACTCAACCGGAATCTGGAGTGCCTGCATTTTCTGCTGTTGATGTCACTTCTGATGTCGCCTGACTGCAAGGAAAATTACATTAATAATCCCTGACTGGCTCCAACAAACAACATGGAACACTACTAACAAGCTCAACAACCATATAGAGGGCAAAAAATGCTAAATTACATGAAAAGGATAGCAAGGAGTGATTATACATGCATTTCAGGACACTGGTTAGAATACATACTCTGTTCTGCTCTCTCTAAGCTGAACAACGTCTCGCTCAACACAAAAGGCACACAGCATTCCAGCTCAGTACAGAGGGCAGACAACAGCCTTTTCTTCAAACAATGACTGAGATACTATTTTTAAACCAGGGAAAGGATAATACAGTTCAACTGTGGAAACTAAACCTTTGGTGTGTTTAAAACACACACACACACACACACACACACACACACACACACACACACACACACACACACACACACACACACACACACACACACACACACACACACACACACACACCAGAACATATCCATATGGATAACTCCAGCTCAGCTGCCTTTACACAACAGGATACTACAAATAGTGTAAGAATGCATATTTGTAACAAGCATTTCTCAAACCCAATGCGCTAGAACTACAACCAGTACAAAAAAACTGACAGTCCTCTTACAGGGTTTCTGATTAATGTTTACCACCAGTGTCAATGCTGCCACCAACACTGCTATTTCTTTTGTAGATTTTCATATAATTTAGTGGCAACAATATTTTCATCTGAGACAGCTTCACACACAGTAATTTACATGTCAACTAATTAAAATAAATGTTGTGGCTAGAACAGGCCACTGTCTATTGCATAAACTGTATCAACTGGATGAACACTGACAGTGTGCTACAACAAGGAATCAAGTAAGAAATATTGGAAAGCTCAGTTCACAGCTTTCTATACCCGATTTTGGTTTGTCATTAGCCTGTACTAAGGAGATGAATACTCATTCACTGTCATGCTATTATGAAGTAAATTCTCATTTGCACACAAGATACTAGCTAATGATAGGCCAATTTGACCAAAGTTGTGATTAATAGCTAACTGAAGTAGGTAATGGTCCAACTGTAAATTTGACTGATTGGGTGTTTTAAATTATTAATTCTTTTAATCAGATGTGCTCTGCTCTGATGTTCACTAACATAACTCAATGTGACTATACAGTGCTGTATAATATTAACCTCTGGAAAACCATTCTGTTTATTGTCCTGCACTAAGTTTCTATTTCATAAACCAGCAGCTCACTATACACATGATCTGAATGGATACACAAAGCTGTGTCAGTTCCAGTAAATGTTTGTTTCACGTCACCCGCAGCTGACTGAAAATGTTTTCCAAGCTTTGTGTTTATTACTATCATTCAAACTGTATCAAAGTGAAAGTTAATGGTTTTTATGTGCACCTTTCTCTAATATATAGAAAAAAATTGTTTGGTTACTTTACTGAGAGAGACCATAGGGTTTTAGAGACAGCACAGTGATCTCATCTGGCCCATGAAATAAAGTACAAGACATATTCATCTCAATCACCTAGGATCCATTCTTTCAAAGAAATTATAGATACATACATAAATAGATAGAGATATATATTGTCTGACAGTCTATTGTTTCTGTAAACAGGAAGGACAATGTCCCCCACTGCAAACTCTGCATGAATAACTTCCTCTGTAGAGTGGACTGCAAGACTGCTTAATTCTGTAACTCATGTCCAGCTTCTGCACATGCTCACTCTTGGTAGAGCACTGTGGCAGAAATCATCTGAAGAGCATTATCACTAATTCATGATAAGACTGACTTAAACGTCTGGCTCAGCCAGCAATTTGCAGCCACCAAGACCCACAAGGAAACTCTGTCAGGTTGGTAATTATTATCGAACATTAAATTATATGGTTATTTATACAGTGTCTTTCTTCAGCAGCAAAAAACAAGAGACTAGTAGCACATGCCAAAGCAGCAGCAGCAGCATGCAGCCTCCACAGAATGGAGTCCTCCATCTGTGTTAGGTCGAAACAAAAACTTTCACCATCCTGGCTGTCCCTCTACATATATATAAGCAGACTAGCTGCCAGATGGGAAAAAATCTCTCTCACACAGTTAAATGTATGTGGCCAATTAAACTACAGGTCCATAATCTTCACTGTCAAAAGTCCCCTGATGGAAGAGGTCTGATTAGCAGATCAGAGCCTAGATCCACTAAGGGAGGGCTCAGCAGTGCAGAGACACAGAGAGAGAGGGTAGAGTCTAAAGGGGGAGGAGGCTCACAGGAACAACATATCAGTGATGTGCCCATACCAACCTGCAAACATAAGTGAACAACACAGTCACAGCTATCCGGCATACTATCATCCAGCTATATGTATAAAATCAACCATATAAACAACATTTAACGAGGCAGCAAAATGAGAAAAAAAAAACGCCTCCAAGGCATCCACGTCTTGCCAACAAGTTATTGGCTGTTATTTACAATAACATACTACAATCTGGACTGCAATTAATATTAGCAGTAAACATCCTAAATGTAGCTGCTAAATCTGTCAGTTCTTTGTGACGCTTTGGCAGACATCAAGACTTGTCTCAAATCCAGCTTTTCTATTCTACAAAGTACTTTGGCAACTGATGTAACTGGCTGCTTAAATTGAATTCAACAGTCTCTATGGTTCATCGAATACAGAGTTAGTTTCATGCCAGTGCTGCCATACGTTTCCTCAGTTATGTACAATATGTATAAAAAACTCATTTAATTACACCAAGCCTTTTATAAATTGACCGACATTGACCAGAGCTGGAGGAAAAGGAGGGAGTGGTCGCTGATGGCAGTAGGTCATTAATGACCAGTCAGCTAGCTGGTGGGCAGGGTGCCCAGAAGGTCAGCCTCTACTCTACTGTCAACTCAGAGGAGGAATAACACAGGCATCTGCTCCTCTGCACGCCACACTAACAATGAGAAACAGCCTCTCTCTAACCATTTTTGTTTCAGTCACAGTGGGAAAGAGCACGCTGGGAAACACAGCATCCTTCTCCTTTAGAATAATAGTTTCAACAATCCAGCTATTTAATCTTACATTCCATTTTGAAGATCGAGATATTCATGAAGATTATTCTGTCAGTGTCAGCTATTTTTCACCAAGCTTAAGATGATTTTTACAGTTGAGAAAATCTGAAGAAAAGAACAAGCCAATATCTGATCATTATTAAATGTTGGTACTGATTAAAAACTGCTATGCTTCTAATTTATCAACATGATGAGCTATCAACAACAGATCAGCACTCAGAAAATAACACAAACACCTTGCACCATGTTTTGAACGTTGGAGCATTTCAACATCCTAATCAGTCTGTGACACTGGATTCTCAAACTTTGTATGAATGACACCCAATTTTATTAAGTAGAGCAGCACCATTAGTTAAATCAAAAATTAGGGTACAGCCTTAACATAAAAAGAAGGCTTCCACACAGAAATACAGACAGAAACTACATGGAAATTCATTGTAATGGCTCAAATCCTGAATAAGTATTATTCTGTCAAAGACTGGCTTGCGTTGAGGAACAACAGTCTGTGAGGAAAGATTGCAATGGGCAAACAGGCTGTAGGCTGGGGAGGTTCACAAAGACATAGCCATAGTAGACATAAGACACATTGGACAGTAGACACAGCCTTTTAGCAAATTAACAGGAAACATGCAGATCTTTCTACTTAGATCAGGGTAGGTTGCAACTAATTCAACTGAAGTAAATCAAACAATAAAGTATGTGCACTGGTATCACTTTAGTGGCACAAATTCAGGAACTGCTTTGGGGGATTATGTTACTATTACCTTATAAACTGCCATTATATTCCGTCAAGTCCTGACATTTACTAAGATTTTAACTGTCAAATAATATACAAGCCTTAAATTGGGCACCAATTTCCTCTTAAAAATTGCTGCATTTGAGACAGCCTGTGACTTTAAGTCAGTCGTACTCGAAAAGACACTTACCTAAGAGAAGATCACGCAGTCAAAGACCAAGCTTTTTGTTGAGGCTTGACTATTTTCAAAAATAATTAATTTCATCAATATCCCATAACTGTGGCTGCATCAGCTGCAACGCAATCCTTACAGGCGTGGCCGGGAACTCCTTTGGCCATGGTAGGAGTACATCAGACAAGGATCTTTGAACATCCAAAATCGCTGGCTACGCTTCTCAAATCCGATAAGGAGAACGGTCTGTTTCAATGAACAGCCTTGTATGCTCTAAAGGTCCGTCCCTCGATATGAGCTACACAAAATTTCACTTAATCAAAATACAAACCCTTAGTGCAAAAAAAATACCTAACCCGAATTGTGGGTCCTAAATCGACATGTAGGAACAAGAAAGAGGTAAAACGGAAAACAAGCAAGCATGTGTTAGTTGGTAGCTAGTGACAATTCATGTCAACTCATCTTCTCTCAAGTGCTCCACCCTGATTTTCTAATGCCGTACCAACAAACCGCATGAACAAGACCAAGTTGCAGTCATGATGTGGATGCCTCAGCTGAGCATGGCAGGAGGGGAGCCAAGCTTCACTGACAATCACCAACAGACTGATCACAGCTACTGACAAACAGGAACGAGGATCAGTCTGGAATTTGTTCTGTTGCGAAAACTGCATCAGTGATGTTACACTATTAAAAGATTTTAGCCTAACACATCACGTAGAATAAATCAGATGACGCCGGTACTGGCTTTCGTTCGCAGCCTTCTAGAAACCATAGATGCACCATGTTGTACAAAATAACCCCTGGCAATACATGTGATATTTACCATCGTGATGGAAGTAACGTTAGTAGGAGTAAATGCCATGGGTGCGTCGTGGTACATTTGATTTTGTGGCGAGATTTCTGCAAGGCTGATAAGCGCAGGACCCTCGCTAATGCTGCTTCAGACTGTGACAAACGCACCATCTACTAACTTGAGGGAGGAAACAAATATAAACCTAATACACACAAACCTTGCACTGTGTCGTGTTTTTATATCTAAATAAGCTGTTATTTTATTTGACTTGACGACATAACAGCCAGTTAGCTTGTCAGATAACGTCAGCTAGCCCTGCCAGGCTAGCGTTAGCTAAAGTTAACGTCAGCTAGTAGCTTAGCTTCCCGGCGATGCAGTCACAAAGTTGACATGCCAACTGTTAACTTCACCCTGACTTGAGAAATATTACATGCGTCCAGATGTAATTTCATTGAGTTTTTATAGTGACATTAACCACCACAGATATTTTCATCTGGACTTGTTTGTTCATTTGGATAGAGGGTTAAACTCTGCTGACAAGCTACCTGCTGCTCCAAGCGGCCTATCCGCCATTTTGAGACATAAAAAGGAGGTGCAAAAATTACAGCCACATCGTCATTTTCCCCCACCTAACGCCAGATTTCTGCTATAGTCGCCGGCGTCTTGACTGAAAACTACTTAAACTCACCCTATTGTTCTCCCCGGGAATGTCCTCAGCCGTCTCCGACTGTAACACGACCCGACAGGGCGTGAAATTTACGCTCCAAAATATGATCTTGTGATGTGGAGGTAAAGTATGCCCGTCTTGTCTCTCCGGCAATCCTTGCTTGTTTTTCGTACCGCATTCGCCTTCGGTCGGGCGCGCGCACGAGCTCGCGTTCACGACTTGACAGGAGCGCGCACGCCCTTGATAGCGGCAATTACTATGAGCACTTAGAAAAAAAGTCAACCTACTCCACAATAAAGGTATTCAGTATTATATAAGGCTTATGGATATGACTTTCATTTGTTGATCACTCCTCAGTCGTCAAACAATATTATTTTGTTTCTGTTTTTTGTTATAAAACAATGCATTTGGCATCATATTTTTATATGAAGTTTGATCAATTTAATTATGGTAATTGGCATAACAGAGAAACTTCCCGGTGGAGCAGAATGTCCATGCAGTTCATAAATGAGGTGTGACGAGACAAATGTTTTTTCTTTAAACTTTGCACCAAAAAGACTTTACAGCAACTTACAGATTGCTAACTGAAGTATGACTTATCAAAATACCCAAACCAGGAGTTATTTACTAGTTTTCCTTTATTCATTTTAATATAAAAGCATACTCAGACCAAAAAAATAATTAGATTGTTATTTTGTAAAGAGCAAGAGACAAGTGCCACATATTAGGGGAAGCAGACTCAAAACACTAGGCCCAAGAAGCCGGTGTGTGCAGAGGAAATCTCATCAGCTGAGAAAACACAGAAGCCTCAGACAATCATCATTTTAAGTGTCACACAGAGACATTACAATATGACCAGTGAGCAGTAGAAAAAGGTGATGGGATATATTAGAGGCCTTTTTTCCACAATAAAGACAAGTGTCTCCATGAGGATGGCCCTCTGTCTATGTAATGGTTTCTTTTTAAGCTCTCTGTAATCTTAGATCAAAGATGGATTAGGGCAGAGGGACCGTCACATTGGAGAAGCTTTGTTATAAGAGACCAAATCAAAACCTGAAATGATTATATAAGGAATTATTGTAATCTGTATTTAGCAGACACTTCAGTCAACATTCAGATTCCATAACTGCTTTGTGTTTGAGACATTCAGATAATTTTCAATGCAAATAAAGGTTAAATTACACTGCAAATGAACTGACAACAGGAAACACTTTGATCTTCTAAAAGTAAACCATACATCGTATTGGACTGTTTCACTGAAGCTTAACCAGTAATACACATCTAATGGCATTAATCACTTTCTCATGCACTTAAAAAGATATCAGGAGGTATATAGCTAAACAATTCAAAACAGAAATGATACACAGCTGTACTCTACTAGTAGAGTAAAATTAGTGCCTCTTCAACTAAACAGAAGCACTGTAATACAATGATCCATAAAACAGCAACATATCTCAGCAAATAAGTTTCATCACTCTCGTTGAGTTTATTCTATATCAAACTGTTAAAGTCCCCAGACAATAGACTGATTTTTGTTGGGATTTCAACAAGTTCCAGACATGTTCAACAAGTAGCAGTCTTTGGAATCGTGGGCCAATATATCAATTTTTCTGAAAAACAAAACAAGAACAAAATAAAACAAAATACCCCTCATTTTATTTCCAAAAATCCAACTGAAGCATGTGTATAATTGTGTGTACTGTGTACTGGCAAAGCATCGCTCCCAATCATTTACGTCATTGGTACTTCCTAAAAACAAGGAGACAACTGCTAGGGTGCCACCCCATGGGCACTGTGGGTATAATGGCTGAGCAGGACTAGACTGACACTCAGGGAAAAGCAAGAGAAATGATTGGAAAGCAGACAGAAACATAATGAACTTCAAAGAGGGTCAGAAAACCAAAATCAAGAGGCAGTATTTTACCTTTAAAAAGAGAGTCACGGTTTCATTTTTATCACCCTGGTTCCATTCTGAAGCATAAATAACAGGCACAAATATACACACCATGGTCTGCTATTGATGTATCACGTTACATTTCAGGAGCATAATCAAGAAAATCACTGTACGAACTTCATTGCCCTGTTTTAGAAGCTCGCCTTTTTTTAATGCTCATAAGGCTTGCTTATCTGGAGGAAGTTTCAACCAATACAGCAGTCAATCTTCAATTGCGCCTTGTAAAAAAAAAAAAAAGAAAGAAAGAAAAGAAAAAGAAAAAGAAAAAAAAAACTGCACTTCTAAAAATCAGTTCCAGCACCATCTCTATTGCTTTAATCACATACATTTAGACACGGCAACAATTAAACAAAATGCCATGAGAGAGACACATTGCATGTATACAAGCGCAAACAAACCTTTATCAGTCATTTTTGGTACAATACATTGAAGCAGCCCTTCTTTGTCCACTTTTTGGTGGTGCTGTGTGTGTGTTCACACACACAAACAGCACGAGGACGTGCACTAAATACTGCTCAAGGAAAGACGCTCCTGGCTGGTTTTGTCTCAGTTCCACTCAAGTAGATATGGTTCAACAATGGGGGGGAAAAAATTAAACCAATGACAACATATTCACTACAGCTAATGTTGACAACCCCTTTTTTCTCCTAATGCAGTTGTTTTCATTTCACTTTTATTGTCTTGGTGCTATTCTGCAGCACCAACTGCTCATTTGGGACAAAATTTATCAAGTGTGAAGATGTTCACGTCGTAGCCAATTGATACATAAGCAGATTTACAACATTGCTGGCCATGAATGTGTCAAGAAAAGCAACAGTCATCTGACAGGTTTACTAGGTGTAGAAAAATAAAACATCTGGAAAGCCATTGCTCACTTAACCTCTAGTGAAACTATGCAGCAGCAGCAACAGTAGCATTCCTAACTCCATAGAGTTTCTGTCAGACTACAGAGACACACACACACATACATACACACAGTCACACGTACACACACACATGCACATATTCTTTCAAAGTGGAAAAATAGAAGATTGAACACAGCTAGTATATAGACAGATAAATCTACTGCTTAAGCTGGACGTTTTCAAATCTGCGTTTCCATTAACATTGATCAAGTACCGGTCTAAATCCAATAAAGATTTATACATCTTTTCCACTTTTATATATTTTCTATAAAACAGACATGGCTTAAATTAATTAATGATTAACAGGCCTAGAATGGCTTCTTAACCCTCTTGTGCGCTTTTACAAAAGGCTAATCCATTTTATTTACTGGAGGAAAGAAAAAAAGTAGCAAATCAAATCAATCTCAACGATTGTTTGAAAGCTCACAAATGTGTCACTGTGTCTGTATGCACAAATAGGAACCACAGGACACAGCAGGCACCCACCTGGGATGATAGAAAGACAAAATGATGGAACGATTTTAATTAACCATCAGGGACGCTTGAGAATGATGGATGAATGCTGGAGAGCGGTTCAAAAAAGCCAGTGAGAAGGGAATTTACATTCTGAAGCCCCACGTGAAAAATCTCCAATTTAGTGACTGTTTTCTGGTCTTAGTGCACAGTAGAAATTTCCCCTGAGTTCTAGGACAGGGTGAGTGCGTTATAATTTCAAGCACCAGTGGGGGGTGGCCACAGTGAAATGCTATGCCCTGGTGTCTTGGAGGAGGGGCAAAGTGTGGTCCTGGGCTAAGAGTGCTGTGGGGAGTGAGGGCTGAGCAGAAGCAGTATTGGGAGTATATGGTACAGTGGATAAGGCTCTGGTATACAATGTCATGGTCATCCTTGGTCTCCCTCCCCGGCTACAATCACTCTTTCATACGCTACCGTATGGGAAGCAGCAGATACCGGAGTGGCTTTTGCTCTGCCTCCTCGCCAAGTTCTTGGGCCGGGGATTTTTCAGATTGCACATTACATTGATTCTAGGTTGTTCACACTTTCTCCTCCCTCCCTTACTTCCTTCCTTCCTTCCTTCCTTGCAGGAAATTTCTGTATTCCTTGTCCTTCCTTCCTTCCTTAACTCCTACCTACAGTTCATACAGATGTTCTCTTGACTGCCCTGACCCAAACCTCCCCCCTTTATTTCAATGTTGATTTTAGACTGCTCGGTTTCTTGGGTCCACAGGCTCAGTGACATGGCTGTTGCATCACGGCCTCCCCCCTAGCAGAAAGTAGCTGTGTTGAGGGCTTTAGACATTTAATCATCAATGGGAATTTTGTCCTCTAGTTCCATTGGGCTGTCTTCAATGTGCTCCTCAATCTTCCCAGATTCCTGCAGCTGCTGCCGCCTCTGGACCTCTGCCTTTAGGTTCTCCAGATCCTTTTGGCTGAAAAAGAAATACCACATACCACTTTCTGCACATAAAATATTCAGTTACATTTATTCTATTGATTTGATTTCCTTATCAAAACCAGTTTTGGGGGGTGAATAATTGCTTTATTCAATTTTGTGAGATGCTCACGAAAATAAATGCATCTTTTCTCCCCATGGTGATACAGAAAATCAAATTAAAATCAGATATCCCTTATCAGTAGGCTGAATTTAGGAACTAAAACTCTACACAGTATTTTATCAGTGTAATGCTCTTTTCTCACTTCACCTGAGAGGTATAAAGATGATGCCGTTGATGATATTGAGCTGTTCCAGGACACTGGCCATGCTGGGAGCAGTGAACTGGAAAAGAGAAGGCATAACAAATATATGGCATCACTGAAAAACCCTTAGGCTGAATGGACATGGCAGCACAATAAGATCTCTCATGACGAGCGAGCAGTCACCTTTAGGGGCATGATGCTAGCATTGGAGCCGTTCTTGTAGATCTCATTCATGGTTCTCTGAAGCGCCACAGCCTGCTGGGTGAGGTACTTCAGGTACTCTGAGCTCTCCTTAGTTTTCTCATGGGCCTCACCCACCTACAAAAAGAGCAAAACATGGCATTTAACATCTAATTTCATCCTCCCAAACTCGGGTACCTGCAGTGTGGAGACTTTTAGTACTTACCTGATTCTTGTAAATGGTGTAGCCTTCCTTTTCATGCTGTAGTGCGGAGCGGAACTCAGCCTTGCTCTCATAAACCCGTGCAACCAAATGATGACTGAAAAACACGAACCAACACTTCATGTAAATCATAATGCAAGTCAGTATCTTAAGCCAGTAAATGCATGTGGATTATGTTTTTCTTCCCACCTGAGGGCCACTTTGAGGGACCGGGGTCCGTGATATTTTGTGTTGATGGCCAAGGCATTCTCTAGGAATCTGAGAGATAAATCGTACTCCATCACTCCATGCAGTACCAGCCCAATGTTACTCTGTGGAAGCAGATGTAGAACGGAATGGGAAACAATCAGTGTTAATTCAATGAAGAGAGCACTTGTGTACCTCAATGACTCTTAAAGATATGACAGGTTGTGTTATGACACTGAGGCCTAACAGTAGGCTAACGTATGAGGCACAGGAGTTATATCAATAGCTACAAGGATTGCACTCACATCGAGCAGTGCCATCTCTGGGTGGTCCTCCCCGCACACCAGCAACATGAGGTAACGGGCACGGTAAAGCAGCTTGAGGGCAGTGGACAGCTGGCCGTTGGCAAAGCAGTACAGAGCCAAGTGCATCTTGAAAGTAGATGGAAGCAGAAACAAATACACATTAACAGGTATGTGAAGCATCACCAGAATGAAACAAGAAAACTTCCTAGAGTTGGTGTAACTTACATATTCTTGAATAGTGTTGGGGTGCTCGATACCCAGCACTCTTTCACTCATCAGAACAGCCTTTTGCTGGTTGCTTAGAGCCTGTGGGGGAAAAAAGCATGATTGTCACAGAGTCAGAAATGTGCAAATAACTATGAAAATTAAGTATAAAACTTATGACATGGGATGAGTTCACAGGTTTGTGAATATGCTGTGAAAACGAGCCTACCTCAGGATGGTCTCCCATGATGTAATTAAGGCGTGCCAACAGGCGCAGACATGCACAGATCTCCACATGCATGGCTCCATAGACATTGTTAAAGAGGTTGAGGGCCTCGTTGATCAGCTCACAGCCCTCTTTCAGAAAACCTGTAGGCCAGGGCATGGCAGAGAAGTAACACCAAGTATGAAGTTTACTCAGAATAAACAGATGAAATGGTTCAGGCTGGTTGCTTGATAAATACTGAGAAACTGTAACTGAAAATAAAACGATCACGCAAAAATGTATGCAATCACTGTTGTCAAGTGATAACCAATATATGCAACCCTGTCTCTTGATAGAGACATGGAAGTTTTACCTTGCTGCACCTTGGCCTGGCCACTCTGGAAGAAATGGAAGGCATCAGAGGCTTTGGGGTTTACATGCTTCACAACTGGGAAAATGTTCAGGATGTCCTCCTCTGTGAAGGTGGGTTTGTGGCGGCTGTCATAGTTGTACTCCTTTATCAGAATCTTTGAAGGTAAAGGACAAACACAAACTTGTAAGAATAGGGAGAAAAGATTGTTATGGCCATTTAGTAATTTGATGTCAGGGAAGTGTGGAGTAAATGGATCTTACCTGGATGCCAGTTTTGATAGAGATTTCTCTGAGCAGAGTGATTTTCTGAAGGCCATATTTCTCCACCGCCTGGTCCACACTTTCACTGTACAAGTGAAATTTCAAGGTAAGATTGTTATTTTAACCAAAAAATTGCAAAGTTGGCTTAAGCTAAACAAAGACTGTATTAATGCAAACGATCTTTAGTTTGGGGCAATAAAATGTTACCATGTGAAGCTGTTACAGTATTATTAACTTCACATGCAATCACCTTATTAGCATTGGACTAACATGTTCACATTAACATTAGCTTCAGTTGCATGAACAGATGCAGCCCTCACCACTGTATGGTGAAGTGATAGTAGCTCTGTGCCTCAGAGGCAATGTTCTTCCACAGCTCACTGGGCGTCAGGCTAGCCCACGCCGTGTTGTCACCACCTCCTGGGACCCTGTTGCGACGTTTGCGGTTCTTGCGGCGTGACACAAGCTCATCGGGAGGTAAGTGGGCAACGGCGTCAGGGAAAGAGCTCAGGAAACAGTTGAGGAAATGGCTAACAGCAGCAGAGAGAGCAGACAACTCCACACCCTAGAAGATAAGTTCATATTTGTTCAAAATTTGTAACATACAACAGATACATGTTTTGTCTTTTATACTAGCTACATAAAATATGTCCAATGGTACAAACCTGGAGGTATGTCTTGAAGATATGTTTTGCACATCTGGTGATCAGCTCACTGATTCCTATTCTCTGAGGTTCAGAAATAGCAAATGTTAGAACTAAGAATAAAAATGCCCAGAAATTAAGCATTAAGCAAGCAATCTTTTCACTCCTGTAGCTTTGTCTATAGTTAATAACTAACAGACAGATAATAAACAACTTTCAACATTTTTGGAAAACTTCAAACCATTACCAAAGTGCAACTGTTACAAAACAGACATTTCCTTGGAGTGCTGATTATAATTATGCATAGTTTCACAGGATTTTTATAATTTTTGATTTGGGTTTGATAGGACAAATTGGAGATATAGATGCATTTCATTGACATTGAATGTATGATGTCGGTATTCAGGCTCACATAGAAGTGTTCCAGCTGGGCCTTGGCAGGGGTCTTGTCCACAAACTCCAGTACAGTGCCCAAATAGCGGACATTGATGCCCCGTTGGTGCAAGGCTTCTGTCAGTGTGGCTCCATCCATGGGCAGGGCGCTGTGATCCAAGCAATCTTTCACCTAAAATTATGGCATACAAACATATGGCTTATGGCTTAATACACATACATATTAAACACGCATGCAGCACGTACACCCACTCACAAACTGACATGCATAACATTGTGTACTCGATCTGAGGGAGTAAATGTGTCACTGACCAGTGAGGGGATCTGGCAGGACACCAAGAAGGCAGCGGCGTCTTTCAGTAGCTGCTTCTGTTTCTGGACGTCCTCTGCACTGTCCTCTGGGAAACGCACTCCTGGTGGAGCAACACAGCACCCAATGTCACCTTTGTGCTTACATCCTCTGGGATCACCTGTCACTATCTGTCCTCTCTTATCACTCCAACAACACATTCTTATGCATAATTGGTCAGTGGTAAAATAGTGTTAAAGTCTGAGAAACATAAACCTCAAGCTATTTCTCTCTCGAGGGCTTCCTATAACGTCACTGGGCAAACGATGTAGATCCTTTATCTTAATTTCTTCAGCACTTGTGCCTGAATAGTTCACTTCCACAGCAGTCATATACCCAATTTGTAGCAAGAGCTAGAGACTTTTTTTCCCACATTTCCCATCCTTGTCATACACACCTGGGGAGAAGATGTCAGGGTTGAAACGAATGTCGAATGAAGTGTTGCTGATTGAGCCAACTGCCTTGCAGGCATTGAGGACCACCTCACGGCTTTTGGGGTCTGTTCGTAATCGAGTACAGGGGAGGAGAGAGGAAAATTAATGACGACTGACAACAGTTGTTTCCAAGAAAAATCAAAACATATCTGAAATTGATGATTTTGAGAAAAAAAAAAAAAAAAAACCAACACCGTTTCAATTCTGTTGATTGTAAATCATGACAAACACTTGGTAACATTTACAAAAATCAGGTCAGTTTGTTTAATCAAATTATGATTATTTGGGGTGAATCGAGGGGCATACGAATCATTAACTCATTATCAGATTATTTTCCATCCCAACACATATTTGGATTAATGAACACAGCAACCGATTACTAGATTTATTGGGTCGTCCAACAACAACGTTATTAGAATAGACAGGAGAAGGGAGTGATGGAGTGACAGGGGGCTCATGCTCTTCCCCACTGCAGGCTGAGGACTGAGCAGGGACAGCTAGCCAGGTGGAGAAAAGCCATTATGACTGTAGTATTTGATGCTTTAATACTGTTCACACACTCTCACAGACACACACTTTGCTAAAAAGCAATTTGTATCCATCATGTACAGCACTACAAAAATCAGACACACAAGCTGTTCTCTCAAGAAAGCCCATTTAGATGAAAATCAGAACTTCTGCGTGCTATGCACTTATCCACCAAAGTAGCTCTCCCTGTTTTGTCCTGGCCTTGCTTCTTTTTCTCCATGGGGAGTATTTTTGGACGTACCAATACCAGATCCATCTTCGGCAACTAAGGACTCCGCCAGCTCTTTGGCCTGGGCTAATTCCGGGATACTTTCCTCAGCCTCCTTACCCTCCAGTAGGCTCTTGCACTCCCCGTTCTGTGTGGCTGTGGGCTCCAAGGGCCCATTGGCGGCAGGCTTGGAGTCTTCAGCATTGGCAGTCGTTGTCTGTGAGGTGGCAGAGGTGCTGCCATCTGTCTGGTCTGCTCCTTCTGTAGCAGGTGCCTGAAGTGCATCAGAAGCAGGTTTCTGCATCTGAGCAGCATCAGCATTCGTATCTGTCAGAGTCTCTGTGGTTGTTATGGAAGAGCTTTCAGAGGTTTCTGTTGTGGGCAGAGCAGGTGCATCAGAGGAGGATGTCTTGTTAGTGTCCTTGTTTGCTTTCTGCTGCATGAGCTGCAATGCTGCCATCTTCATGAAGAGAAGATATCTGGGATAAAGTGGGATGGAAATGGCAGTTAGGCACACCCAGAGGCACATTATTCCAGACAGGATTTAATAAACAGCACATTAAGTTCACATTGAAGCTGACATGATGCACACCAGTGCAGACATATACCTGTGCTCAACAAACGCTTCAATGAGCTCTTGGCGAAGACAAGCCAGGCGGTGGCGGTGCTGGCGGGGGAAGCCTTGGCGCTGGCTCTCTGGAGGCAACTCCTCTCCCTCCACAGGCAGGAAGTTGAGATCAGGAGGGAAGGTACGAAGAAGGTCCAGAATGTAGTGTCGCCCATCATTTCCAATGATGCCTTTGCACTCGACCGAGGAGCACAGCTCCACTGTCTCATTCTTCTCGTTCAGCACCCCGTGTCTCTGAACCTAAATTTTTTGTCCAGAATACAACCAACATTAGTTTACAAGGCATGAAGGTTTGAAAACAGCTCTATGTTGGGGCCTGTTAATATCAATGTGATAGTGAAAATAACTCCTTACACAAAAGTTATACATTTCACTAACAGGATTGTCCACACGGTAGATTGAACACTGTCACTCAAACTTAAATGCATACAGGTAGGGAAGGCCAACTGGAGTAAGAAACAATTGCAAGGGCAGAGAGAAGAGCACTGTTTCTAACCTTGAGCGGCCTACTGGTTTTCTCCAGCAGCTCCAGATATTTGCTATGGGACACGACTGTCTTGCCAAAGTCAATGGAGCCGTAGATGACACTCTGCTCCTGCTCGCGCTCCAGGATGCCTGGGATGATGGACTGGGCCGTGACACGGTAGCCTCTGTAGTCCACAACCACTGTCCCCAGCGTGTACAGGCCCTCAACATCCACCGCCCCATAAGCTCGCACACCATTCAGATCATTGGTGGGCGCTGCGTGGGCAGCAGCATCTCCACCCAGCTCACGATAGTGGTCACGTACATCAAAGCCCAGGCTGAAGAATATGTTGTTCCAGATGAACATCTGCATGCGTGTTTCCTCACCTGGGTTGATGGCCATCACATTGCCATCAATCACTGCCATAGCACCACGAGTAGCAGCTGCCGCAAAGTCACTGTGGACCTACAGGAGGGCAGAGAGAGAGGTGTGAGAGAAACCAAGAAAAAGCTTATTGTAGATTTGCCACTTCAAGAGCCAGAAAATAAGAGGCTACACAATATCACACTGGCAAGCTGAGTCACTGGCCATCAGCAGAATGAGTCAGCAGTTCTCGCTACTCAGCACCAGTTGGTCTTCATTGTTGAAATTCTGAGTGGAGCTGTTATCATGTTTCTGTAAGCTCTGTGTAGCACTGCCAATACAAAAATTCCACATTTATCAGTTTTAGAGCAGTCTCACGCCATAAAATATACTCTTTGAAAAAGAAAAAAAAAGGAAAATAATTTTAAGTTTTACAATATGCTTCTGTAGCACAGACTCAGTGCTGTCTTGAACATTAGGGTCTAGTCTCCTATCATTTTGAGAGTCACACCACCCCATGGCCTCAATTACATGAGCAAGCTGTGTGCAATGTTGCCACATTGAAGGAATATTCTGACAGGGTTTTTTGGTTGAATAAAACATAATTTTTCCCCTATTCCAGAAAATTCACTTTCCCACAGCATGGGGAAAGCCACACCAAGATACAGCTTGCTGGCATTGCTCACTCAAATTAACATCTGCTAGTAGCTGCAAACTAAAGAGGTAGTTACTGGCTAGCAGCATCTAGTGCAGGGCTCCAGATGACGACAGAAATGTTCGCCAATGCACCTAACGTTTTTATTTTCAGCTAGTCTTTTTTGTACCAGTTGCCACTGGCAACCATCCCATACAAGCAAAAATCAATTGTGAAAGGCATGCACAGCGGCAAGCTTTAACTGTGCTTAACTCTCATCTCCCCTGCCTGCCTTCCTACACTGTAAGAATCGCACGTACTTCTGTACTGTCCTGCTCTGTACAGTGACTTAGGTGCACACGGACGCACAGAGGCAGCAAGTGAATTGCAAAGGAACAGAACAGTTTAACGTATTCATTGGGTAATATATCTTGAACAGTGTTAACTTCATTAATGTTGTTGAATTAAGAGTTTTTGTTCTTATTTTTGAAACTCACCGAAGTGCTGTGATAGGTAAACCGCACTATGTAGTCAAGGAACATTGAAAAGTGACAGGAAGGCAAAATGCCCAAACAGAAAATATCTGACTTCCTCTCACTAACTGCCCATCCAAACTGTGCCTTCTCTCTACATCAGATGCAGACAATACTGAGACTGACTCAGTGAAAGTTCTCAGGTACAGTCCTGCCAGCCAGACTCCATCAATATACAGGCAAAGCAGACGATAATGGAGCACAGCTAATTGAGCCTCTTGTGCCCACGACACCCCTGTCTGCAAAGCCTTTATGTGCTTAGCAGGTATTAAACCTTTGCAGTATTCATAGTTCTGTTATTATTATGTATAAGAGAGTGCAAAAGACACCATAGAAAAGGGAGCAATTTTTGTTTTTTGGTCTGCAGCCCTGTATTGGTGACAGTGAGGAGTGCTTACAATGCTAACATAAAGCTTAAGATAAGCGCAACGACAGAAACTTCTTCCCTGCAGAATGGAAATGAGCTGGCAAAGTTGAAATGAAAAAAGAAGAAGCTGTAAGGTGAGTGATGTGGGATGGTATGCAATTATAAGTACATTCACATTGTGCCAGGAAGACGCAAGCACAGAGACTTAACAGGTTTTCCTGTACCTTGAATATGGCTCTTTCCCTCAGCAGGCGTTCAGGCAGGTTTTTGCGGGCCAGCTCTCTGGTGGTCTGAAGCTCCTCATTCCAATCTCTGGTCTGGAGAGATAGCACCACAATACTACTTAGTAATATTTTAAAAAAGGATCACTCGATGCTCAGTTTCCAAGCTCTATGTTCAGCCATGCCCACCTGTCCAGGTATGTGCTCCTCATAACCCAGCCGAGAGGTGTAGGCGTCTTCAGCTCGAACACAGTCCATAGCATGGTCCACCTGCGGCGCTGTCCAGCTATACACCTGGAAAGGTGTGGCTATCCTCTCAAACGGATGCCTCTGGACCCTGCAGCAAGTCACCAGCAAGAAGATGGCATCACGTGGTTGGTTCATAATTCAACTGTAAATATCCCTGTTGTGACATTTATCGAATACTTATTAAGGGCAACTGACACCAGTTTAATGGATCACTAAAATGATTTAAGTACTTATGAGTTTTCACTCTACCAAGGCAGATGGAGAGTGATTCTGCTGTTCTGACTTGGTCATATGGAATCAAATCCTTCAGTGTAAAAAAACACTAGAAGGAGAAAACTCACCATATGGGAAACTACAAGAGTGCACTCAGTAGAGTGCAGATCTCTGCCAGGCATATCTCACCTTTTCTGGACTAAAAAAACTTGGGAAAGACTCAAAAGCCAACTGTATCGTCAAACGCTTCTCAATTTACAAATTAAATTACTGTGTACTTCAGATATAAATCAGTAAAGTACAGAAAATATACCATGAATCTCTCAAAGCGTCTCAAACAGTTTTGCTCTTTCTTGTACTCTCTTTATGTGTTTTACTTTACTACAGTAGCTGAAACACTAACACCTACAAGCCATTTCTGTCTCTTTGTCAGAAATTGTATGGCTTTCAACAGAAACTGCATTTCCAAAGGAGCAGGAATTAAAATAGCAAAATTCTAAATTATCACTGAGGTCTCTGAGGTGAACGAAACCACAATAGGATAAAAAAAAAAATGAATGAGCTTGAGAGGTTCTGATTCACCACAACCACGAGAGATCCTTCATCATACAGTCATAACTGTGCATAAAATGGTTTAGACTGATAGGCCCAGTAGTCTGCGAGATTAGCAGACAAACACACACACAAACACACACACACACACAAACAAACAAACAAACAAACACACAGGATCAAACGCATGATCTCCTTTAGGCTGCTGCCTGGTGGAGATATTGATTTTGTGGAGAAGCTCTTGCCTTTTCTTCTGCAGGGCAGTGAAATTCTTCTTGAAGGCAGGGCTGATCTGGCTCAGCAGCTCCACCAGAGAATGGCTCAGAAAGCTGGGGTTGGCTGGTTTAGGGTTGAAGGTGTAGGTAGTAGATCTGGAAAAAACACATACAATATATGATCTACATATCCTATGCAGAGCCATGCATTCTTTTTAAGGTGCTGTTGATAGCAATGTCATTAAATTTAAAAAAATCACCACACACTAAAGAGTTTTCAGACAGATGTCCTTGGTTGTTTTGCATACACTTCTTCAGGTTTACTCTACATAGAGAGCAGTTATTTACAGACAGTTATCCTTAACTATATTAAGTCCTTTGAAAAAGATCTTAAATCACTGAAAAAGGAAGAACTATGCAAATGCAACAACACAGGCTGATCAGTAGGCATGAATTGTCAGGAATACAAACTAGCAGAGGCTGGAATGTTATTCAACAACTTAGAAAACCTGAATAGGAATGCTGAGTGGGTTTGCAGTCTTTTCATAGTGAGATAAAGAGGTGTTTCAATTTTATTCCGTGAATACGCATACAAAACTACAATTTACTTAAACTCTACTATAAGAATAAGGGATAAACAACCTCAGTAAGGTAACACAGCTACAAACGCCACACCATCTTTCCCGATTGTGCTTGATCATCTGATCCAATTAGAGCTCATTAATTTGACTAAGGCTAACCCAGATTGCAAAAGCTACTAAGCCCTTCTTGGCATCCAAAATAAATCCAAAACTAAGGGCTATGAAACTCTTAATAGACCATGTGAGCTCACAGGAAGGTCATATTGGTATTGTCTACTTGAATAGAGACGAGGATGCTGTATTCAATGAGATTTTTTTTTTTTAATTCAGTGGGAACTTTGCATTCAAAAGGATTAAGGGCCTTAAGGGGAACACAGTATTTAATAAGACTGCCAAACAATGGGAATATGACTTTGCATGAAGATCTCAGGGCAAAAGATTGACTGACTGGTTGAGGTAGAAGCCGCGGGTAGAGGCAGTGACGCTGACATGGCGCTCCTCCACTGTCACTATGTACAGGTACATAAGGTCGCCATGCATCTTCCTGTTCCCTGGCGGAGGGTTCCAGCCACTCATGGTCAGGACCTTCAGGCACTGCATAGGCTGTAGGGGAGGGGGAGCAAAAAGCATTAGCTGAGGGAAAATCTTCACAAGGTACCCTGATGTTTTTCATTTTTGAACTTGCACTTGTTATCAGACTCCAAATTGACTCATTATGGTATTTAAGATAATAGATTTGTATTAATTTATTAGTTTAATTATTATATAGTAGTGTTTTCCCCTGCATGTATGTGAAGGATGTATGTTGTTAGTCTTTTGTTATTTTTCTTCACTGACTGATATTTTGTACTTGTCTTGAACTTTCTCTACAAATCGACTTATTTTGATTAGTGCTACAATTCATACTCACAACTATTATTCTTATTAGAACTAGTGTTAGTACAATTAACAATGTAGTCTGGAAGAAGTGTCTTGTGAATAAGTAATAAAATGCAAAATGTGCCTCCAGTACATTTTTTGAGGTTATAGCACAGAGTAAGTTTATCTTGGCTATATAATATTACAATAATATACTAATGTAACATTATATTAAACTGTATTTGCATATCATTTCTCATCATTCCTTGGGGTGAGTTTACACAATTAAACAGAATGTGGTATTTATGAATACGTATGAAAATGCCTATAGTTTAAAGCAGAATCATTAATATAACTGAGAAAGCTTGAATGAAACTCGCAGAGTCAGCTAGTGAACTCAGGTAAGACAGTGACTGTAGCATTTTGTCATCTCAGCTGAAAGGAGCCCCTTTCTTTACCTTCCAGTCCTTGTTCTGCGGCTGGAGGGGCACCAGGGGGCGCTCTTTGCTGCCAGGGAGGATGTGCTCTGGGGGCGTGCAGTCAATCTGCTCCAGCTCATTGCCCTTTTTCTTTCGCTTGCCACTATCTGCAGACATATGCCAAAAAGAACAAGGTCAATGTGTGCAGTCTGCCTGCATGTACCCAGGACGCACAAACGTACATGGATAATGTATTGAAATGCACGTTCCAGATGGCTGAGCAGGACTGTGCCGACATGGGCTATACGTTTACCCTTGGTCTCTTTTAAACAAGATACAGGAGATCTTTAGTGGCACATGCGGGCAGTCACCTACCTCCCAGATCTCCATCAGTGAAGATGCTAAGGAAAGAGAGGGAGTTGCAGTCCACTCCATTGTAGGCATCTGAAGGGTCGAGACTTTTCAGCAGATCTCTGATGTGGCGCACATGAATGCGGGCTTCACGTACTGTATATGGCTCTGGAAAAAAAAAAAAAAAAAAAAAAGCATTCACACCTGAGCGTGCTGATCCTGACCTGAGAAAAACTGTAAATGGGAGGCAGGACCTTCATACAAACTTAGCAGACTGAGCGGCATGTCAGAAATAACAGATGTATAGGGAACAGCTTCAGCATTTCAGTTTGATTCAGTGTTTTACATGAACTACACACCAGTAAATTGTTGATAAACAACATATACTGCCAGGCTGAAAGCAAAAGAATAAAGAAATAAGTAAATGCTTCTGGGCTAGTCTTTCAAGATTTATGACATCTACATATTTTGTTTTCATCACCACCAAACTCAAAATGTTCAAAAATTCTACTACAAAAGGCACTGTCTGATTTTTTTTTTTTTTTTTTTTTGTAAACCATGGAGTCTATATCGGGAACATTTCTTAACATTTCTGTATTTACGAGAGTCTGGGTTGGTGAAAATGTGTGTTTACTGTTAAAAAAAAAAAAAACAACCTATAACTGAAATACTCCAAAAGCCTGCTTAAAAACTCTGCAGGATAGTAATAGCATAGTAGCTTTGCCTTGCTATATAGTAAGCTTCTAGCTCCATTATAGAGCTGTCATTTTACACTTTGTGCCATGAGCGTCATTAATACTGCTTTACATAGAAAAACAGGTCTCTGTACATCGATCACAACAAGAAAAATTCCTGTGTGAATCAAAGTCTGTGAGTTGTACCTTCCACCACTTTGAGCAGTGAGCCCTCCTGCAGCCCCTCGATGGACTTGAGCTCAGCGAAGTTGTCCAGCACGTTACCGTCCAGCTGCAGGGAGAAGCAGGTGCGGTGGCAGGTGTCCTCACGGTCCATCATCACCTGATGGATCTCCTGCACCATCTCCTGTGGAGACACCTGATGAAGGAGAAACGAGAGAGGAAGCTAAGCACAGCTTGAGAAATACTGCTAAGAAGGTAAACAAGCACCTGCTTCAGCTTTAGTACTATAACTGCCCTGTACCTGCTTGTTTAGAGGGGACAGCATTGCTTTCACATTTGTCTTGGAGCAGGGGTCATTTTCCAACAGGTGAATGTCAGATTAACACTGATGGTGGGTACTGAGGTTGAGTAACTGTTATATTTTTGTGGTCATTTTTTTTTTTTTTTTTTTTTTTTTTTAAACAACCATTTCAGCAATAATAGACTGCTAACGGTGCAGACAGAAACCATACCTGGAGGTCAAAGGGCTCTGTTCCAGGGGCCTGGATCTTAACAGTGAATCCTGTGTCCTGGATCACTATCACTTCCTGTTCGTTAGACTCCTCCCCTCCATCCGCCTCACCGCTCCCATCCTGCTTGGATTCTGCCTCCTCCATGTGCTCATGCGCCCCGCCACCATTCATCATTGCTGTACCTGCACTGTGCCCTGGGATTGGAGAAACAAAGAAGCAATCACTGACCTTTCCATCGTCCAGTTAAAACCATTCAAATTAATCTGACCAAACAAAGCAACAGTTTAAAATATCTAATCAACTTGATTTAGAAACATAATACAAGATAAAGCTCCTCATTGACAGCCAGAAATGTTATAGAAGAGCAGCTCTGCCAAGTCGGGTAACTCCACATCCCACTTCTTTTATATCGAGGCCACAGCAACTGGCAACTGCCATTGCACAAGAATAATAAGATAAACTTGGAATGAAGCCGCGCGAGGTAAAACATCCCACAAACACAAACATTACAACCACACAGAAGGACAGAGATGCTGCCAGGCAGCCAGGGCATAAACAAAACACACCCAGAGGCTAGATGGCTTTATCCAATAATCTGATAAAATATTTATGAATGGACGAACAGAGCAAACCCCACATGCCAGAGTCATAAAGTTGTTTAAGTTCGCTCATTCTCTCAGTCACACAAATAAAGCACAAGATATGGTAGAAGGTTGATTACATCAGAAACTTTTACAAATAGGAGCAAAGCAACAGAAAAGGAAGAACACTGTCATCAAGGTGAGACCCTGTGGCAACAGCTTCACTCAGCAAGAGGCATACAAATAAAATACATGTTTTTATACAATTGTCCATCAAGAGCACACAGTTAATCCAGACTGTAAAAATATGTGACCTGGCATTCTAGCCGATCTAAAATAACCTTTAGCTGCTAATTTCCAAAAACAACCCGCTAAATCCAGCCCTGTTGCAATACTGCTGACGGTTTATCCTGGAGGCCCTGAGGGACTGAATACACAAGATTTCAACATTCACAAGGGAGATCAGAGGGGCCTCCCTCTCTGTCATGACATTGGTTGCTTGCATGTGTGATACTGGCCAATGCCACATCAGCAATCACCACTGATAATTTACATCTGCAAGAAACCATTTGGTAGCCATCATTTCTTCTTTAGTGGACAATTTATTACTATTACTATTTACAAATACAACCAAGCTGATCCATCCTATTAGCTCAGATGCTGTAGCCCTAGGCTAATCTGCTGCTGGCTGGGTTGGACTGTTTCATCTCAGAGTGTAAAAACAGCCATGTGAAAACTCATGAAGCAACTAATTCTGAGAAAATTTTTCGCCTTTGCTGGAGTAATTAACGGTTAAGATGAGTGGGACATTACATGAATAAGAATTAGGCTAGCTGCCAGCCAAGCAGGCACATTAATTCAAATGAGTAGGGCCTAGCATGAGGGTGGTGGACAACTGTTTCGTCTCACTGGGAGACAACTGCTGCCAGCCACTTTGTCCTTGCTCACTGTCAAGGGTAACACAGTGTGTCAGGGTTACTGAAGGGAAGAGGCTAGATGTAGGGTGGGGCATAATAACTGGACCACGATATTGGGCAGAAGCCAACACCAACGGTGGTGGTGGAGTGGTGGTGGTGGGAGGGGGGCTGCACAACACTGAAGAGTGGCCGGCCATGCTCTGAATACCAAACACAACAGTTTGGGGCAGACACAAGCTAATAATGTTACAAGACAGGACAAGGGATGGCTTGGTGTCAAGCGTTCTTTCTTTTCAGAGTTACCAGAAATGTTGCCAGTTTTCAGAGCTTTTCCTTTCAGACCTGAGCTCCAAGATCAGCTATCTTTCTCTCAGAGACTAAAAAGGTGAGCGACAGGCTAAAATAGAGGCATATACGACTAAAAATGTTTAGGTACTCGAGGAATTTGCCTGTGGATGCATATGTCCAGGTAGCCAACCTCTTTCACAAGTGTGTAGGTTTTGACAGTGGCTGCTTACCAGTCGCCTACCCTCTTATTCATCCATTCATCCATCAGTTAATGATTCCTCTTCATAACAGGCCAACACATATCAGGCCATGGCTCTTTCTCTTTTGGGATATTCTGCTCTGTGCAGACATATGATATCAAATGGGAAGAGTGACACAGCAGGTAGTTGCCTCAACCATTTAGCACATAGAAAAAGCAAAAGTACAAAGTACTGGCTGCAACTTGATAAACGAGGTAATCCAGAAGCCTAAGAATTGCAAAACTAACCCTCTTCACCCCACAGTAATGGAAGAAAGTGCAGGGGAAGTGGGGGTGATGGGTGAGAGGAACCCTGCAGCTACAGACTGCTGCAGACAGGTCAAATCTCACTGGTCTCTTACTGGCCCCTTGCATTTATGAATGACTTATATTTATGATCTGGTGATTTCTGTATGGATTTGGAGATTGTGGTTATTTGTTTACTTGAAAAGCTATGTGTTGTTTGATTAGTAGCCATGCCCCTTCCTTTACTACACACCTGTGTGATGAGCAGGGTGATTTACTTAAGTTTGCCTAGACCATTGTCAGTTCTTGACTCTATTGAAGACGTAGTGGCATCAACATGCATCTTCTCATTTCACCTTAAAATAAAAAGCTTAATCTGATCATGTTGCTCCAGAGACTTCCTTTCATGCCAAATTTCACCTCTGCCATTGTTTCAGGGGGAAGAGGAACACATGCATTTAGACTGACCCTCATTTACCTGCAATAATATAATGCCACAATGAAACAGCATTTTGAAGGTAATGCTACATCCCCAATGTGATGCGCTTCCTATTAAACCAGCATATTTGGAAGCCACGTAATGTGGGAAAAGATTATTCAGAAGTGTATAGCAATGAGATATCAGTTAGTTTTATTTGATGGGAAGGCCGGAGGAGTGAGATCATTAAAATCTTTGATGTTTTTATTGGTTTGGAATTTTATGTTCACTCCAATATCATTTGCCTGAGTCAAAAAAGTGTTATCTTTTGACTTCATAATGTCAAAGGAAACTACGGCATTAAAATGAAGCTCAAAAATTCTGCTCAGTTGTAAAAGCAATTTTATCATTCCATAGTGCATCCATTATACCTACTGTATTCATCTCAGTGTAGAATAACTCATCCTGCCCAGCTTGATTTGGGACCTAAACCACTAGCCATCTCTCAATCCCTGCTTCTCAGCTCAAACAGAGTGGTCAACTGTGCTGCAACCCGATGTGTTTGTTATACAGATAATAACTTAAAACAAATGTGACTCTGCATCTGTGTAATTTATGGTGGTTACTTGTAGAAAAGGTGAATTCATCATTTATGTCTACAACCGCTGTTCTTAGGCTGACCTGGAGCACATTAACTGCCAATAAAATTCATTAAAAAAAAGTCACATTGCACAACCAGCAACACCTTTTGCTTATCCACTGGAGGCCTCTTCTGCCCTAACAACATGCAGTCACATTCCTAACCTGGTTCTCCTGAGGTTGCACAGTTACCATGCAATGAAGAAGCCAATTAGAGCACAAGGTCAAGGAGAGAGCAATCAAACAAGACTACTAATCAGATAAAGTGAGCAGGAATAGCAAAATGAAACAAATCAAAACATCCCTGCAAGCAAGGTTGCCAATGTTACTGCATCATTAGCCTTCACACTAATGTTTCCCTGAATCAATGCTAATCCAAATGGCTGGCCATCTTACTTTGGCCACTGTTGTACTTCTAAGCTGTTTCAGCTCTTCAGAAAGCTTTAGCCTCACACAGCTCCAGCCCACTTCTCACTCTGACAGATTAATTAATTCAGTGCCCAGCCATCCACTCTATAGACCTTGACATGAGGAATAGGGACCATGGCTGCCACCATGGCAACATTATGCTGCCAAACAGCCCAGAGAAAAACAACACACAAGGTCTTAGTGGAATCAGATATGTTGCACCACAAGGTGGCATCCTCTGTTGGACAGACAAAAGAGCAGACAGAACCTGACTGCAGAGTCATGCATCTGCATTGAGCTTTCATAACTACAGCAAATGACTGTAAGGTTTGTTTGCAGTTTGCTCTCTAAAATGCATTATTAAACACTTACCTGCATCAAAAGGTTGACTTTAGAAAATATGAATACAAATATAAACAAATGAGAACATGCAGGCCTATTAAAAGGATGCTGTGCTGCATTAGAAAAACATCAAGTTCATTACTGAAAGAAATACTAGATCTAGCTGGAATAAATTTTATTAAAAAAAAGCATGGTGAAAACAAAATCCAGATGTTTGCCATGACCTATAGACAGGAAATAGTGTAACCTTGAGTGTAGGCTGGTGAGGATACTAACCAGAGGAGCTAGCCAGGAGAGGCAGAGCCAGCTTGTCAATGATTCCTGGGATTAACTAAGTCACTCTTCAACAAAGAGGAACCTTAAACTCCTTAAAACCCACAAGCAGCACTCCTCACCTCAATCTGCCTGCTGTGCCATGTGCTGCCTGTCAAAACAATTCACTGACACTCCAAACAGCTAAGACGGCCTTGGTGCTGGATCACTTTGAGGCGTCCATCCAGTCAAACCACCTCAGTTTTAATGACACCAACAAACAAGTGACCATCCCCTGCCTTTCAGATGACTAAATAACAACTAAAACCTCCACTGCCTCATGTTAAAGGCAGGTTTGACTCGACTTAAGCAGCACAAATACTCGAATCATGCCAGCCGAAGGACCGACATGCCCTGCGTCTATTTTTCTAAGATATGAGGCTGCGACACACACGGGGTTTATGTGACGACTCAAGGTCCCACATGTGACAAAACGCAGCAGCTTTTTGAGCCTCAAGTTGTATAACGTCAACTTCACCGGCTCACAATCACCATGGACAGCCGACACCACCACCACCGCCAGCCATGTGTCCGCTTGGCACAGGCAGCCCGTCTCCATATTAAAACCACGACAGCTTCTCTGGCGAGGCTGCAACACAACTTTGTTATATTTATACACTTACCAGCTTAAAGGGTTCTTAATATATTGAGTGTAACCTTCTCTCACTGTGCATGCACCATGACTTTTCTATAACAACCCGCTTCCGCTTCCCGGTCGAGGAACACTCGACCTAATCTTCTCTGAAGGGGAGGGGGGCCGGGAGCTCAGCAATGCCGACCGCTGGGGGTTTTCACTGACCTGACAGCGTCGATAACAATTTCTTTATTTTATAATGTAATAACACAGAGTTAGCTGAGCCTTGCTGTGCTCTGTAGGCCAAATGTCCCATGTGTTTTAAGTGCGCCGTGCCTGGGAACCCCCTGCGCTCACAGCAGCAGTGTGCAGCTCCACTGAAGGTGACCTTCAGTTCATTCCTACAACACGCTGTTACCGAACATGTGCCACACTGAGAGACCCTGCACCGATCACCAGCCGTGCTATGTGAACACTAAACTGTGCTGTCGAGCAGACATGTCAAATATCTGCTTTTTACTGCAACGACACAGCGACACAAGAGCGGTCGCTTGCTAATTAGCCGGCGTTAGCCACAACACACGAGTCAATCACGCCTCAGCACGACTGTGGAGGCTACCGTGTTAGCAGGGTTAGCTAGCTTGTTTGGGTTAGCCCTGGCTTGCTTGGAGCTTGAGTACATAGCACTTACTATCAGACCGGTCACGTCCAGCTACTCGTGACTATGACCCATGGCTGTCGATGGATTTAGATATAACATATGAAGGCTGCCAATCCCTCCCACAACGAAGCCACTGGTTGCAATGTCATCTTAGTTTTAGTTTACATCGGTCAGATAATTAGCTCAGATGTTGATGGGTGCAAGGTGGAAGCCTTGAGGAGACTACTACGGGGGGTGGGGGTATATTGCACCCCATATACCCAAACCACTTATGATCTTAGGGTCTTTCCACACCTGCCACATTGTCAAGTAGCGTTAAGGTTGGAAATGGAAAGATTGCAAAGGTTGGAAATACACCAGACCACCTAAACCCCCAAGTGAGTGCTGTCTTGTCGCAGTGGGATGCTGTCTAATGTGGAGGTAGTGATCACAGGTTATTGCTGGCCATGGTGAGCTCACCGCAAGCGCAAGAATCCTTCATCGACGTCTTGCTGGTTTCTTTACTGTCCTGGGCTCCATCCCCTTCATCTGCAAGATCAACCGGATTACAGTTGGGCACTGACGCCGGGATGTCATCCGTCTTGCTCACCATGGTCGGCGGTCAGTGTGGCACCTAGCGCTTCAGAGGTGACAACAGAGACCCGCTGGTCGAAATCGCGACTCTGACGTGACTGTGAGAAAAGTGGTTCCTCTCCTGCTAACAGGCTAGCTAGCTACATGCGAAGGGTACGAGCTTACAAAAACAAGTCTGCCGAGGAAGGACAGTGCTGTACATGGTAGTCACACGTGGTTTCTCCTCCCTCCCTCTTGACCTCTTTGCCTTTGCGTTCCCTTCCCTCCCCCCGAAACTTTTCGCTACGGAAAGCGCAATATGCCAAATTGCACGTTTTTGTTTTTTGTTCTTTTGGGTTTTTTTTCTTTTGCAGTGCGATGTGGCATGGGTAGGATTCAAGGTTCCACATGTGACAGAGCGGCAGTATGTCCACAATACTACAATGTGGCGCCTTTTAGCATACTGGTACGGAGCTCAGGCCTGCTCTGTAACAGTAGGACAAGAAATATTTGACCTGGGTTCAAGTCCCCACGTCAGCAAACCTCTGAGCTGCTGAGCTTTCTTTGAGGAAAACACTGAATCCCCACATGCTCTGGTGCTGCTGCTTTATAATGAAGCCCACAGGGACAGCTGATGCCAAGTGTTACCACAAATAGACTTTGTTTGACTCCTGACCCACCTTTGTCTTGTTGACCAAGATGTCATTGCTTGCTGTCAGTCACACAGGCTTCTCCCAAACTCTCTGAGAGACACAGGGCTGCAGCAGGAGGGTGCTGACACAGATACAGTGACTGCTCCTGGCCTCTGCATGACTCCTAGTTGAGCTAAATCTTTTCAAAGTCTGACACTGTGGGTCTCCCCTTGGACAAAGCTTAGAAAAAGACATACTTACCCTTCTTAGTACAATTCCTAGATATCTGCAGGATGATAGCTGTTATTTGATTCTTTGTTTCATTCACATTGAGCTAAGATTAACTGCATGCAAATACATGAAAAGGTATGACTCCAAAGGCAACAATTAGTTTGTCTGACTCCAGGAACATGGGGAAAACAGTGAAATATCCCTCAACTAGTAAAACAACATGACAGCCACATTCACTGCTGCACGTGATGAATCCCTTCATCAGTTCAGCAATTTGCAATAATCGGTACCAGCACAAAACTGTGTTTGTCACAACCATGTAAAAGTTAGATGCATGTGTTGGGTAAAACATAAGTTTCTTACTATTTTTACTTGACTTTTAGTCCCATCTATGTAAGGTGAGCACACTAGAGCAGTTGGAATTGGTCCTGTAGTGAAAAAGGATCCCTGCTTAAAGAAAACTACAAGGTTGTCAACTTCACAGCAGGCAAGAAAGCTTTTATCAAATGTTTGTCACTTAATTCAGTTTAAAGTCTCCCTCAAAGATACAAATTATAATCCACATCATCAGTCATAATGACACTTAACATTTCCCAGTTATTTTGAAAGGCGAATAACAATCCGATTTTTAAAAAATGCACAGTTTTTTCAGTCGTCAGTGCATAAATATGCAGATTTGAAACAATTTTGTCCGAATGTTATTTAATGGTATTTATATTTTGAGAAAAGATCTCAGCCATAGAGAATGTTTTAATATTTTGTATGCTCCCGTATTTACTGAATTATTACTGTCTCATCGATATATGACTTTGATATCACATTGATTATTCTTTATATAATACACACACCTTAAAACTGTCTTGTAGAGACCAGATGAGGCTCTAACAACAGACCCTGGGTTCCTCATTCATCAAATGTGATTTACATGTGTCACACTAACAAAATGATCACTTGCTCTCCTCTACTTGAGCTGGCTTTTGATTGACTGGCAAACTAAGAAATAACGATCTCAAACAGGCAACAGACTAGACAATGTTTCATTTTATTCAAATTACGTGTACAGTTGATCACAATAGGAAGCTAACACAGTATATGCGGTAATCAATCAGTAGCTTATGCTTACCCAAGAATCAAACCATACAACAGCCCAGAACAACATGTAGTCTCTCTGCATACCATATTATGTACCTAAAACTAGGAGGTACCACACAGTATTATTGCTAGAGGTGACATAACATTAAAGAGGATGCTTCATGGTGCCAAATACACTGAAATGTCTCTCTGAATTGCAAAAGAAACCTATGTGACCTCATCCAAGGCTGATCCATAAGTCAAAATCACACAGACAATGCTGCTATCATTATTATTATCATCATCATTAACAACATCATCATCATCATTATATAGACTTTTAGAAAGATGGAAGACATTTTATGTGGGTGCAAATAAAATATCTACCTTGCTGCTATGTTTTTGTCATGTGGAATATGTTATGAAACATGGGGGGAAGAAAGCCACTGAACGAGGTGTAGATTTTCTAAAGTTCAAAGAGTCATGAAAAGACGGTTTTATTAAGGCATCACACCATTCAACTTCATGCTAGTTTCTCTGGTGGGCCTCTTTGGCTCATTATTGTAAATCTCTTAAACCAGACAAACAACTCACCAGTGTCTGAGTCACAACATAGATACATACAGAATGGGATTTCAAATGAAGTAGCTTTTTTTTTTCTTTATTATTTGTCCAAGATGTTACATCATGCCAAAGTAGAGATCATCTAAAAAGTGAGATATTGCTGTGGTTTGTTAGGCAGGTTGTAGTATACGGTAGATGGCTATAGAGAGGTTCATCTACCTGCCACTGGGTTTGGATGAGATATGTAGTGCTGCACTGGATCATGAAGCTTAACAGTCTAAATGCAGGCTTCCTCTTGGAAAGGGAACTTATTGTTCTAACAAGACCGCTTTGAAGTCTTAGGATTATTGTCTCAAAAAGCTTGAGGAGAACTAGTGCATACAGTCACGCTAATGGCTTGCCAGCTAAGAGGCGAACCTCTTCACATTTGCATTTTCCTCGGTAAAAGACAGCTTCACTTTCACCCAGACAGTCTCCTTCTGCATAAGACAACCCAGTTGCCAACATGGTTGATGCTGCTCTACATGCAGCATGTCCTCTATTCTTCACCACATGAATATGCCTCGTATAAAGTTATAACACAACAGATAATTACGTAAAGATTCTGTCACAATAAACAGAACCAACATGTATTTCAGTGAAACAATCCATTTGACAGTTAATAAAGATACTGAGCAAAACAATCAAAATATTAAGTTAAACAATCATGAAATCTATTCTAATACCTTAAGTTCCCTCCTTGTGGCTGTTGACAATTCACTTATTAGTAATATGTAAATATATTGATATAAGGTTATATTGTTTTACTGAAGGTATACTGCTAAAAATAATGCTAAAATTCTAATCATCAGCTATTAAAGGTAATGGCCCCTCCCGGCAACTAATCATAGTTCAGTGTAATCTTAATATAGGTAGGCTCATTTCATTGACACGGACTGTAATTATTGACAATAACATTTAACATGTGTATTTAAATACTGGCTCAATTATGGACAGACTCTGACACATTTTTGAATGGTTTTGCACAGCATGTCTCACAAGAGACAATCAGAAATATTTCAAGTGCCATGTTACATAAAGTAAAAATTTATAAGCAAATACCCCAAATTCTTACACAAGTGTTTCTGAACCAAAAGAAGAAAATATTGAATAAAAACAACATCTTATGTCTCCACACATAGTACTCTGTTTCCTCGTGCAGACACTTAATTTTTGATGCACCCTTCTCTCACTCCTGTATTGTAAGGCTATAATTACAGAGGAAGGGACAGTGAATTCATAAAATGATGTATATTATCAATATAAATGTCCTATGGATTACAGACATAAAAGGCAAGTGAATGGAAGTGTACATTTGATGTACAGTTTCTTTATGTTTCCTTTTCAAGATGCTATTTGCTCATCAAACCACTAGGGGCCGCCATGTGCACGTGCCTCTGGAAACAGAGGGGGTGGGGGTGTCAAGTCAGAGCCATTTTTAGCTTTTTGAGGGCCCCATGCAGGTAGGGGAGTGGGGTAGGGTGGAACTCCTTACAACTTACTGTATTCCAGATGTGCATTATGATATTTCCCACAGTTTGAAATTGCTGGCCTGGATCTTGCTGCCCCATGATTCTGTCTTAATAATCAGTAACACAGAAAAATCAGGTGTTATTTTTTTGTAGTCATCTGCAGTAAATGCATTTGTCTTCATTAACCACCGTTTGTTTAACATGTATATGCCTTTAGATCAACACAGGATGGCGTGTAGGGCCCCCCTAGTGCTTGAGGGGCCCTGTGCAACTGCATAGTTTGCATAACGCAGGAAACAGCTCTGTGTCAAGTGCTCAAGACGCACGTACACATACACACACAGAGATGGCTTCCTGCACAGCATGTCTACTTAGCGAACATGATTTCATGAGTTAAATTTTAAGTGAGTTGCACTGGGGATTGGTGTGATATTGGAAAAGGAACACAAGAAATAGTGAGACCATCCCTATCTTCAATAACAGACCATGCTTTGACTCAAAACACACCAACAGTCATGGCAAACAAGAACCTACAGTTATTTGCCTCATTGTCCATTTTTTCCTGAGGTGAAAAGAAACCCCAACACAGCCTCAGATACAAATGAGTTGAAGAAGTTGTCTTCTGTGTGTATAGTACACAAACCACACCTGAGTGAAACGCATGGTCCAACAAGTTTGAATGGATTATCACCTGAATGTGGCCTGTTTATACAAAGCAGTCACTACAGAGGAATAGCAGCCCATTTGTGCTTCAACATGTCTCTACTCATAAAACATGCACATGTTGCTAAGCCCAAAAAGCAAAACTGGTACATGGCCAACTCTGCTGTTGTTTGACCTTTCATTCACTTAGGACAGGCATTATTGAAAGGTCAACCATTGGAAATAGGGTAAAACACAGATCTCACTTCCCCTCATTGTAGTAACAACAGATATATTAACCACATATAATTAATTGCTAGGTAATCACACTATGATTACAAAAACATTTGTTACAGTGTAATTACAGATATCACAACGGTATAACTTAATGATATATAGTGGTCAAACATTCAAAATTAGGACAATGGCAAACAAACAAGTATTTGTGAGTTGGTGTGGTTTCTAATCTGCTGTCATTCAGTTCTTTCACAGTGAGGGCAATGTACATCTGACCAATCAGTAGGTTTCAAATCAAGGACACACACAGAGGTGCGTAACATTGCAGAGATTTTCAACTGTGACTCAGTGAGAGGCCAGACAAATGTTTGACCACAAGTGTTGATTTATGGTTGGCCTTGAAACGACACAGTTGTTTGGGCCACACAGCAGGGCTGTTAGTCCACCTAAAATGGCTACTTCTAAGGTCAAACTCACCACCAAGCAACAAAGGGTTGCACTCAAATAAGGCCCCGTAGTATATTTAGCGAGTGATACCAGTGTAAACAGATAATTACCTAATTTCACTTAAAAGTGACTTAAAGTGATGTCTATTAGAGTTTGCTTTGCACTTTATCTCAGATCACATCAAAGTCCATTTGTATTAGAAAAGTGTCCACGGTAAGTATATGACCCCATAGGTAAAACCAGTCTCAGCAACAGTTCAGTCAAGGTGCAGGACAATGATTAAAAGTTCGACATAAGATAATGATGACAGTGATCATAAAGCAGTTAAAAGCATTGGTCTCACTAGTTGCTAATCTGCCTTGGTTTCAGCAGCAGGGGGTGCTGTGGCTGTGGACACGAGTCTGGCTGCTTCATCTTGGGGCTCCATTGGACCTTCCCCGCCTCCCTTCTCCTCATCTTCCCGTTCCAGGCCCAGTGGAGGCTGTCTTTGGGCTGGAGAGTGCCTGGAGCGGGCTCTGTGCCTACGGGGGTGTAGGAAAAGTGCAGGGTCCGGCATGGCTGTGGGTTCTGCAGGACCCGTCACTTTCTCTATGGGCACACATTCCCTGGCACGTTCCACTCTCAGCTGCCCTGAGGAGGACCTGGCACTCTTACGCTTGGGTTTGACCACAGGGGAGGCAGCAGAGGGTCCTGTGGGCATCTCCTGAGAAATGGAGTTCTGCTCAGCACCATACTGGGCCCCCTGATTGTTGGCTCTGGCAAGGAGAACCTGCCTCTGCTGCATTCGCTGGTGGTGCAGTTTCTGCCGGGCAGCGTGGAGTTGGAAGGAGAGGTACGCTGCTGCCTCCGTTTGCTTCTGCAGCTCCGTGTTAAGGATGGTGGAGCGGTGGCTGCGGCGTTTGAGCTCCTCCAGAAAATGACGTTCCTTGTCCTTGAGATTGGCTCTGAGAGCTCCCACCAGAGCCCCCTTGTGACTCAACTCCTTACGCAGCTCTCCCAAGGTGCACTGCTGCTCGGCCAGACGGGTTTCCACCTCCCTACAGCGGGCCTCCAGGAGCTCCTCTTCTTCCTGCAACTCTGACACACAGGGATGGGCAACACATTCAAGCATCAGTACGCTAAATCCAGAGTGATTTGCAATAAATGTGTGTATACATTTAGTGTACAGTGTACAAAGCTGAGCCCATGTCAACCACTAGTGTCACCAGCTCCAAATCCTAGGGAATAGCGTAGAAGAGCAGCACCCAGAAGACATCCAGATGATATCTTGGCTGGGAGCCACTTAGTCAAACAGATATGGAAGTATGTAATGGGACCAAGCCTGACCACTTGGAAAATCACCAATTTGCTCTTAAAGCCTACTGAGGATTATCTGGGAGCTAGGAAATGGTATGTGGCTTTAGAGCTTGTCCAGACCGAGGCAGGAGACTTAGCACATATGCAGGGGAGGATTACCCTTTGACTGAGCAAATCCAAATCATCCAATATATCCAAGTCAACTTCTGCCATAGAAACTGGCATGGTGTACCATCTGCTGCCAGCTGTGCTAGTTATTCACTACCTAGTGAACTGACAGAGCAGGCAGGCAGTCTGAAAACATGTGGTGCGACTGATAGGGCTGGGTCCCGAACTTCAATACTTTTATTGCACCGGCTAAATTGCTTTGATACTATCCAGTACTGAAAAATGTCTCGTCACTGGGTACCTAGTTTTGATACCTAAGGAGTCTCATCAGCGTCAGTGAGCCAATAAAAATGCAGCATGCTCGTGCCCAGATCTAATGCTGCTGGTGATTGGCTCTCTAATGCATCATAGAGGCCTGAAGGAAAAATGGTGTGTTTTTCATTAGGCTAGGTTTGGCGTTACAGTTAGGGTCAGGCATAAGTTTATTAAGGCAAAAATTAGGGAAATGGTTTAGAGAATGGATGTAAGTCAACACAACATCCCCACAAATATGGTGTGTGTTCGTGCCATGCCTAATGATGCGCTTTGATCGTGCATAAAGGTGCCATTATTTCTAGGCAGAGCTATTTCCGTTCAATATTGTATTAATGGCAATGTTATGTTTTCTCCCACTCTGCACCCAGTATTGACCAGGTCAGTACCACAGTATGTAGTGCAGTGCCTCCTCTCTCCTCATCTCTACTCAATAACAATCTGCCTGCTTTTAGCGAATAAAGTAAACTGTGGTAAATTTGAAATAATGAATAGCCTATAAGTTGCAAAATTTAGAGAGATAAATTAACTCAGGGTCTATATTTTTTATGAAATTGCTTTGAGTGTGTAAAAATGCCAAGTAGATGAAAATAAAACTCAAGAATTGTATATAACTGGTATCAAAAAAGTATCGTTCAGGAGATGGTATCAAAGTCAAGGTATCAAGAATTCAAAAAGGCATTTTGGCATTGTTGAACCTAGTTATCACTCACCAAGGCCACTTTGAGCTGAGAAGTAACTGCCTGCTGTCTTACCTGCTGTTCTGTGATTTTTATGTTTTTTGTAGTGCTACACACCAAATTTCCTTGCGAGACGAAAACAAATGAATGAAACCCATTTCTACAACCTGGAGCAGATGTTCAGCCAAGGTGAAGTTATGCTGCATCATTGTGCAAGGTAAGACCCATCCTGAACACCCAGCCAGTCCATGCAATTCAATACGTCTGTTAGTCAGAACGCTTTAATATTTCATCTCAGCTAGTATTGATAAGACATTATTCCTAAAAGGGAGGGCAAAAAAACAATGACTGCTGCTTGAGACATCCTGCCCACATGAAGCTCTACCTCTGCACCAAGGTCAATCTGAACCGAGTATACTCCAAGCCACCCCCCACCTACTGTAGTCAACCTCCGTGCACTTCCATTCCAGTAAACTCCCCAGAGGGGGGAGGGTAGAAATCAAAAGCCCTGAGTCAGTGCAGTAAGCCTGGGCTGACCAAGCTGGAGGCTGCCAGGGCAGGGAAAGTACGTCCACAGAGGCCGCCACTGATGCCTCGACCCCCACAACTAGGTCACATTTGCTGGATAAGAGAATCCCGACGGTCGGTGTTGGAGGTCAAACTGAAAGTGCAGAATCCATATTAGGTTTACTAGGGTGTAACAGGGTGTGTCATGAATTCATAATGAAATGAATTCATGATCTGGGTTCAGATTTCAAACTGCCAAACTTTACTGCTTTATCATCCCTGATTCTCTTCATTTCAGCTCTCTCGTTCTCTGCAACCACCATCCTTTCCAACTTTTGTATTTTACTATCTCTAATGACTTTCCTGGTATTGCAACACTCCCCTCTCCTTCTGTAATATCCCACTCCACCCCTTCCAGGATGGCCTCTGCATTCTCTGGGGACCAATCAGTCTCAGGTTTTCTGTCGCCCATCACCACACCCAGGGTGAGCTCATATCCTAATTATAGACAACCTAATCTGATCCTCAGGTCTCTCCACATCATCCCTCTCTCTTTCCTTCCCTGTCCCTTTTTCTCTCTCTCCATTCCTCCATCTCTCCGTGTCTGCAGCTGACCACATCCTGTTGCCTCATCTTTTCTTACCTTCCCTGATCACGCTCCTTTCCACACCTCCATCTCTTCCCTCTACCTCTCCTTTTATCCCTTTCTCTCTCTCTCCCTCTCTCCCGCTCTCTGTCTCAGCAAACAGGCTGTAATTGGACACCCCCACTGGGCCTGCAAGGAAAATGAGAGCAGGAAAAGAAAAGGAGGATGGATCAATTTGTCAGGGAGGAGGAGGAGAGTGGAGGGCTATGGTGGGCTGATAAAACGGGGGATAACCTGTCTTGGAAAAGGAGATGGGGTCTAATGGTGGCTGGGTAATGCAGCCGGGCATGACCCCACCCCACCCCCACCACATCATCCCCAAACAGACACACTCTCTCTCCACTCTCAAAAGATTTACATTTTAGGGCTGAGTAAAAACATCATTTCATCATCAAAACAACATTTCTGATTAATTACAATCTTCATTTGAACAATCCCATATCAATTCTTAAAATACTGAGATTAAATTTTTTAATCTATGCCTTTTTCATTATATATGAAGATTTTTGCTCCAATACCCATCCTGTAGTCATTTAATTAACTTCTAACCTACAGAAACTCAGTTGACCAAACTACATATTTTGAGTAAATGGATTAATGCAAAACGGCAGGGAGCTCCCTAAAGCCTTTGATGCATTTTGGATTTAAAAATCATGATGCTAAAAAAAGATTTGGACAAAGCTACTGTATATGTAAGCTGCAAAACCTATATATTTAACTGAAATATCGCAAACTAAATCTATATGGAATAAACCAAAACAAATTTAGTATCAAATCTAATCAGGAACTTGTGAATTGCAATTGAACTGAATCAGGAGATCAGTGTCAGTGCCCACGCCTAATAAATAATACAGGCTTTACAGCTGTGACAAAATGGTGTCTATATTGCATCTCCGAATGCAGACACCAAAAACCACAACTGGCCCTGCAAGCATCAGCCATGAGCCAAATTATTTCAAAGGCACCACAGTCTTGCAGCTGTGTTTGTATCTGCACACTGCCCTCGTCTGACCGTGACAAATTTCCCCTATTCAGCTTAGAGCCTGGGATCCCGTCAAGGCACACACACACGCCCACACACATGCATATATGCGTGCACAAGGCCCTCACAGATAAACAGACACACAAACACACACACAGAGGCACGCTGG
The DNA here is from genome assembly GCF_902150065.1 of Myripristis murdjan. Taxonomy (NCBI): domain Eukaryota; kingdom Metazoa; phylum Chordata; class Actinopteri; order Holocentriformes; family Holocentridae; genus Myripristis; species Myripristis murdjan. Next base: position 26,647,650 of record NC_043992.1, on the reverse strand, counting down.
AGCCACTAACCAGCACCTCTTTGGTTGGTCACGGAAACTGCCTCCTGCGTGTGAGGGAGGAGATGAGCAGAGAGAGAGAGAGGGACGGGTGAAATGAGGGAGGAGGGTGGCTGCCAGGGATCTGTCCCTGGGGGGAAGGGAGCGAGAGATGCAGGCACAGGGCATGAGAGACGGCTGATTCGATGTTGAGGTTGAACGCTGCAAAGGCAAACTGCCCCAGAGAGATGGAAATGTGTATCTGTGTTTAAAGCTGAGGCAGGAAACAAACCAAAAAGAGGGGCAGTGTCAAAGAGAACTGATTCAGAAAAAGAGCTAGAGGATGAGCAAGAGATGCAGTAGAGATACAGGAAGGAGATTTTTTTTATTTGACATACCTATTTGGCTTCTGCCTGGAGGCTTCACCTTCAGCTCGCTTGTAAGCTCTGGGAACAGAGAGGAGACGCATATAAGACAATAAGTCGACAAGAAGACAAGACAGAGAAATTCTCACAGAAAACGCACTAAATGACGTTGTACTAGCCTAAATCTAAATCCTCAACAGTTCTCAAATGTCTTCTTAAAATGATATGATGACATTTTGAATAATTTTTTGAGGCTATTATTTTTCTCCCCGAAGGTAACATAACAGTAGTATAATCTTTGATGTGTTTTCCACTCTTTCATTTTTTCCCAGTGACTTTCCAAAGGCAAATCACATGATATAGCGTTAATGATACATACTTGAGAATCTAAATATGACATTTCATATCAAAGAGTGTGTGTCATAGTCGCAGATTTGGTCAAAGGTGCCTGGGGGTGGCTGCCGTTATGTTACTTATGACAATGTGGGGAAGAAATAGCTCTGTTGTAACTTCAAAAAGGCATTTTGGCATTGTTAGCATTCCTCACTGGAGCCAGTAAGCGGTGCAAGCAGGTGGGAAGCAACTAGCAGCAGCTATTTGTTTCAAGAAGGGATACAAAGGAATACAGACAATGCAAATAAGATGTTTTAAGACATCTGAAACTACAGGACTATTTTTACCGCAGTGTGACAGAGGTGATAAACATCTGCAAAAGAAGTGACCTACATTTACAAACGCATAAGAAAGTATGACATTAAGTGCCGTGTAAGCACTGCACAACCTCATTCATCCAAACCTCTGATGCAGCAAATGTGCGGCAGGTTATGATGGAAAACTGTAAACAGGGTTTTTGTTTGTTTATTCTCCTTAGTTGTACATGCATTTAAATATTTGTTGAAAGTTAGACTGTATGTGTTCTTTGGCAAGGCTTTTAACGTTTGTCCAGTAATGTATTACTCTCCAAAGAGCTTTACCTTAAGTTTGGACCCTAACGCTTTTGATAATGAACAGCACCTTTTCACTCTGTCTTGTGGTCAGCTGCACTTAAAGCCATTTTAACCGAAAGCAAACTGTTTAGGAGTGCCATATCCTACAATTCATTATGTATGGGCATCATATGTGATTATATGTATGAAATTTCAAGTGCCATTGCGGTATAACTACCGGATACTGCTGTTTTCATGTGAATTTCTGGAATTTTAATTTCTACTGTGGTTCCTATTATAGTCTACACTTTGTGCTTATGCAGATTAGTATACTGGGGGTGTCATAATTCTCTAAATCAATGATTCGATTTGACTTTCAATTTTTAAGGTCATGATTTAATATGATTTTCAATTTAAACATTTTTTTTTCTAACACCGGCTATACGCTTGTTAGACTATCAAGTCTTGATTTGTGATGATCATCAGAGAAAACTGTCATTTACATTTTCAGCTTCTTCTGTGAAAAAAAAGTAAAAGCTACATAGTATCAAGTGTGATATGACACATCTCTCTGGTGAAGTCACATGGCCTGGCCGTGTTAGTGTTTGGACAGGTGACGGTAGCTGGTGTTGTGTGTACCTGATATTTTGGGTAACTGAGTCTCCTATGACAAGTGTGGGAGAGGAAGAAGGCCCAGGCCGGTCAACGGGACGAGCAAGAGCAGCACAGCAATTTACACCCAGGAACGGCTGCGAATTGGGCTGAGCAAATTACGGCTGTCAACGGTGAGACCTCTTGCTTCTAGAGACGAGGACAAACTCTGTTTTGTGCAGGTGGAACTACACTACAAATGTTGGTGTTTTCAGACACTGAGGGGTGTTAATTTTCTCTAATGACAAACAAAAAATTAATTCTAAAATTGTAACCAGTGATCCGAAGCTAATGGTCTAAAGCTGTGCTGTTTTGAAAGATAACATCAGAATGTTGTTTGGTATCTGACATTACTCAAATACAGTAAAACTGAAAGTGGTGTCCCTCCTCTGTCTGCCTCGAGGTGGGGTGTATGTGTGTGTGTGTGTGGTAGGTGATGGGGGTGGGGTGGGGGGTTGGTGGAGTCATTCCAGATCTGTATCTCAGCTTGTCGTGTCTGGCCTGTCAATCATCCTGATGGACCTTCAGACATGCCTGATTGCTGTGTGGCGAGGTCGTCCCACATTCTGCTGATCTGCCCTAAGCGCACACACAAACACAGACACATAGCGTGTATGTGTGTGTGTGTGTGTGTGTGTGTGTGTGTGGCTTCAGTTTTAAGATGAATGTGGTACATATTTGCCCTATTCCTTTTTTTCCATAACCAGCAATATTAACCAACACAGTCAGCAGCCCTCACATAAGGAGTTTGGGGGCAAAGTGAGAAAACTGCCATTTAAAACATGCAATATACATAAAATGCTCATGTTAAACAAAATCCTACAGTGGATTACTACTGGCAAATTGCAGGATTTTAGTCATAAAATAGTGAACTTTAACATTATATAACCAGTTACGTGTTTTAAATATTGAGCAATGAGGATCATGTAATATATTTTCCCAGGAGTAGATATATGTAAACCCTTAATTGCAAGGCAAACTTATCTAGAACAGCAGATGTCTTAGTTATTTCTAGCCCTGCTTCGCCTCCCTCGCTCTCCATCACAGCCTCTGTCTTTCCTTCTGCCGTCTCAGCACAACACATCACCCATGCAGACGGCAAGGAGAAAGAGACACAGGGAGTGAATGAGATAAGGGAGGGAGGAGGGAAGGAAAGCGAAAAGGAAGGAGGGAAGGGCGGCTAGAGGAAGAAAGACAGACAGCCTCAGCAAGTGGGGAATCAGACTCACTGACGACCAGTGAAATATTCAGCTGTTATTGCCTTGCATCGGACGCTGCTCTCTCTTTTCAGCGAGATAGCTTTGGCTCTCTAATCCCTGTCTTCACTCACAGCTACCTGCAGCGTTTATAGACTTCCTGCAACCACAGGAAGTCAGTTGAAAGAGCTGTTTCTTAGAAATGAAACACAGCAGACGGGCAGTGGAAACGAGGCAGTCAGCAAACTGCAACATCCAGTGTACCTGCCAGGGAGAAACACTTTTTAGGTCACGCTTATCTCCTTAAGCCTCACTGAGCCTTTCAGGTTTTATTGCGTGGCTCTACCTTGAATATAAAAAAATATGGGCAGAAACAGAAACACAATCCATCTCCGCAGATGCAACATGTCATGAATAGTGCAGGGATGTGTGAGTGAACGGACACAAAGGAAAATTTTTATCTAAAAGTCACACTCCAACGTTTTGGACAAAATACCTTTTTTCCGACGTACCCAGACTGAGACAAGCTGTTCAATACCATTTTCCCCTCTGTACGTCCAGTGGTTTGGGTCCAATGGGTTGCACATCGTGTTAGCTTAGCATATAGAGTTGAAGTCAATGGGAGTCATTAGCCTAGCTCTGTCAAAGTGAAGAAATAAACCTTACAGCAATTCCAAAGCTGTCTTATTTACACAGTGTATCGTGTATTTGAACGACACTGGACGTACAGAGGTGAAAATGGTATTGAATAGAATAGAAAAGAAATCCTTTATTGTCATTGTACAAGTACTATGAAATTAGGATTGCAACTCAGTGCAATTACTTAGACAATTTTAAAATAGCCAACAAGCGCACGTTCAATAAATATGAAACTACGCTGGAACTACCTGAAACTAACTGGGGTTAAGAGTTCTGATGGCCCAGGGCAAGAAACTGTTTCTTAAGCCTGTTTGTCCACCTTTTGATGCACCTGAAGTGCCTCCCCGAGGGCAGCAGGTTGAACAGGTGGTGTCCAGGGTGAGAATGGTCTCTGATGATGTTCCTTGGCTTTGCAGAGGCACCATGAGCTGGAGCTGGAGGCTTCCAGTGAGGGCAGAGGGCAGCCGATGATTTTTTTGAACTACTTTAATGAGCCTCTGCAGAGCTCCACTGAGCAGCCGGCGTACCACACTGTGACACATGTAGGCCACCACACTCTTGATGGTGGAGCGGTAGAAGGCCACTAGCAGCTTCTCCTTCAGTCTGTTCTTACGGAGGACTCTTTGAAAGTGGAGTAGGTCTTTTTTACCACCACTGATGTGTTGGCAGACCAGGAGAGGTCCTCTGAGATGTGCGTTCCCAGGAATTTGAAGGTGGAAACCCTCTCTACACAGTCTCCATTGATGTAGAGTGGGCCAGGGTCTGCTCTGTGCCCTCAGAAGTCAATAACTATTTCCTTTGTTTTGCTCGTATTGAGTGCCAGGTTGGTCTTGGAGAACCACTCAGAAAACTTCTGAACCTCGTCTCTCTTGTCTCCTCCGGTTACCCACCACAGTGGTGTCATCTACAAATGTGTTGGTGGAATGGATGGGAGTACAGTCATAGGTGTAGAGGGCATAGAGAAGAGGACTTAGCACACAGCCCTGTGGAGAGTCAGGGCTGAGCATGAGGGTGGAAGAGCAGCGGGGGCCAATTTTGGCGATTTGGGGGCGGTTAATGGGGAAGACCTTTATCCAGGTGCAGATGGAGGAGGGACAGTTTGTCAACCAGTTTGTCAGCGATGATTGTCTTGAAAGCAGAGCTGGAGTCAGTAAAAAGCATCCTAACACAGGTCCCCGGGTATTCCAGGTGGCTCAGCGCCGTGTAGAGGGCTGCAGATCTGTTTGCTCTGTAAGTAAATTGATCTGGGACAAAGGTGGGGCGGAGGCTGGCTTTAATGTGCTGTGAGATGAGTCTTTCAAAACATTTCATGACTACTGATGTAAGTGCAATTGGCCTGTAGTCATTGAAATTACTGATGGCAGGCTTTTTCAGGGCAGGGATGATGGTGGCCACTGATGGCTTGGGTCAAGGAGAGATTGAAGATCTTGGTGAAGACCCCTGAACAGCTTGCGTCAGTCTGGGTGAGTCAGAAAAAGTCTATTTTACCCAAAACACTGGAGTATTCCTTAAAGACATTCGGCATGCACAGCTACACCTTGCCAAGTCCTTATCGAAAAAGAGGCTCCCTACATTATCACCCTGCACTTTTAATTCAATAACAGATGACAAAAAACGATTTATCTTATTGTAGTTGAAATAGAAAATGTGTAAGCATGTTAATTCTGATAAGAAAATACAGAAAGCTCGGAGCAATAGAAAGAGGTCAGCAGTACAAAAGCAAAGCTTTTGTACTGCTCAAACTCAAACATTTGCCTCCCTTCCAAGCTGGCAGCAGTCGCTTACTACATCTGCAAACCTCATTAGCCTATTGGCCGATTATCACTCGCCACAGCCATCCTCAAGTATCTTCATCACACCAGTCAAATTTTACTCCTCTCCAGAAATAATCAATCTGAGAGAATCTCCTCAAGTCAGATGCTGTAATTGCATCATGCCAGATTTACTGTAAATACGAGATTCCAGCCGAGAAAAAGGCCTCCTAATTACAAGTAGGAAATGCATAATTTTTTTTATTGTGTAGTCTCATATCTCAAACTTGACACCACAATTTGGGAGACGCGTGTCAGCAACTCAGGAGAGGGGCAAACACTGCAGTGAATCCACTGAGGTTGGCAGTCAAAGATGGCAAAAAATCAAACTGATAGGTGACATTCTTTATAAAACTCATGCCCTATTTATGATAAACAAATGTCTGTTTGAGTTTGTTTATGGTGCATTTTAACTTCATAAATGAAAATTATGTTGGGTGCAGGCATGCAACGAGTTTAACGTGAATGTTTCCAAGTCGCAGCCACGAGATGTCACCTTGGTCTTGCTTCGTCCGATGTGATGCCAGCATGGCGATAGTCCAAGACAAAATGAGGTCCAGGTGTGCAGAAGGGACTCGGGGTGGGGGGTGCACAGCTGTGCCTGGTGGTAGACTGCCTTGTAAACCAATGAGTTGCCAGCAAAACCTTTTTCTAACACTGTCAAAGTGACTCTCAGGTCATTGCAGGAGGTCTTTAAGTATGTTTCATCTCCAAAAAGATTAGAGGAGCTCAGGGCTAATGTTTCTGTGCATGTGATCCCATAGAAACCTCTGGAGAATATGTAAATGAGAGAGAGCGTAACAGAACTGGAGAGCAGACTCTTGATTGCAACTGCTGCAGGAAGATTTACATCTGTGCTGAAAAGAACTGCAGATAATATTTTTTATGGCTGCAGCTTCTGAGATAACCCAGTAAAGCTCTCTAGAGAATTTACTTTAACAAATTTATTCAGTTTTTTGAAGCAAACTGGTGTCTGGGTCTCTCTGAACTGACTCTGGCATCACAATGACTTGTTTTCTTCTACCACGCAACACACATCCCATCATAACTGTAACTCCATGTGGACAAGAAAGAAAATACAATCTGTCTAAGCAGCATGTGCACTGCCCTCTAAATTCACAGTGGGAAACCCCGTGGAGAGAAAGACAGAGAAAGAGAGAGGGAGAGAGAGAGAGAGAGAGAGAAAGAGAGAGAGAGAGAGAGAGAGAGAGAGAGAGAGAGACAGAGACAGAGAGATAGAGAGAGAGAGAGAGAGAGAGAGAGAGAGAGAGAGACAGAAGAAGAGTAGAAGAAAAGGATGGGACAATCAAAGGAGTAACTGTGAGGAGGAAATACACACTGTCTCTGCTGTCTGTTTCTCTCAGACACACACACACACACACACACAGCCTTATTGACCAGATGTGACTGTGTAGCAGGGCTGGAAAGTGGTGGAGGGGGGTCGTTTTCTACTCAACTGATCATATTGGCTCTCAGCCATCTCTCTCTCTCTCTCTCTCTCTCTCTCTCTCTCTCTCTCTCTCTCTCTCTCTCTCTCTCTCTCTCCTCCCCCTTGCCTGCCCCCCACTCCATTGTAGCCTACAATCTCCTTCATATGGATTACTATTGCTGTAGCACGTATAGATTATGCATGGTGGTTGTGTATGTGCATATATGTATGTGTGACTTTGTAGGGATGCATTGTGTGTGTGACATTGACTAAATGCCTATGTCTCTCTCTCTCTCTCTCTCTCTCTCTCTGTGTGTGTGTGTGTGTGTGTGTGTGTGTATGCATGTAAGTGTGCCCGCACTTGCACATATATGCACACACTAGAGCCCATAAATCACAAAGCTTGATTAAATGGGTAATATATATCCATTAAGCCTCAAACAGGAAATGATGTAATGTCCAGGAATCATAGCGTGACATCATCATGCTCTCACTGTTTGGGTTTGAATGATGGCCCAGATGGGGGTCTTGAGGAAAATGTAGTAAAGAAAAAGAAAGAAACAAACATGAAAATCAATGCTTTGGACCACCGAGAAGATGTGTGAAAATAAGTGAAAGCCTAAAAACAAAACAACACAAGCTGATTCATGCACCAGAGAAATTAGGAACTGATCCATCCATTATTAAAAAGAGGAAATCATTAAAAATCAGAAAAGGTTCTGTCTAGGTGGACTGCAGTTTGGACTGGGATGCTGAGCATCAACAATTTTGAAATCCCAGATGGTAAAACTGTTGTGCACTTTCAAATCCGCCCACAAGGTTTCTTGTGAAAAACAAAATAACACAAGTAGAAATAACATTCAACAATCAATGACTGAGTTCTGAGGGGGATAAAAAAAAGACATCAGATAGAACCAAATGAATTTATGACCAAATATACTGTGTTTAATATTTATAAATATTTACATTATTATTTTTTTAATTGCCTGTCTAACTCCTGTTATGTCAGTAAAGCCTCATTTGAATGTGAATCTTGTAATTTCAGGTTCATGAAGCTGTACAGTTTGTAGACAACAGATGTGTAAATATAGCGGGGACCCAGGAAGTTTCTGATCTTGGTAGCCTGCCAGCCTCAGAAAAAGCCCCTCACCCCCACCCACACCCACCCACCCACACACACACACACACACACACACACACACACACACACACACATACTCACCTGAGCATCGTTTCTGCAGGGAGAGGATCTCCAGGTGGAGGCCGTGGAGCAAGGTGAGATGCTCCTGCCTGAGGAACACCATGCTCCTCTCCACACTTTGGATCTGACGAGACAAGCTGCTGTCCGGATCCATGACCGAGCCCTGCGTCAACACAGCGAGAGCACTTTCACGGGACAATGTCAGGTCAGATGTCGCCCCGTTTCCTCCCCACTTTTTTTTTTTTTTTTTTTTTTTTTTTACTCCACCAACATCACCAGTTGTCCATATATGTGTGCGTCAGAGAGAGAGAGAGAGAGAGAGAGAGAGAGAGAGAGAGAGAGAGAGAGCAGCCTTCACGTTTTTAAGAGAAAACCTTTTACAAGTTCAGACTAAATTGCAGGGGCTTGAACACCAGCAGCAATGTGATATATTAAATGTGAGCCCTGCTTATGTCAGCCACATAGAAAAGTGCAAGTTCTGTATCGAGGTCATGTGATGGCTATAAATAAAGTATTGACAAGCAGAGAAATCAGCAGAAATGGGAGAACCAACGCATTACTACAAGCTGCGTCGGGACGCAGCGGGTATCGGCCCATACGATCACACTCCAGCCTTTACATCAGAAATTAAAGCGACGCAAAACGCTCCGCTTACCTTTTTAAAAATGTATTATGTTAACTGCCAGAATCTAGGAAATATGATTTGTAAGGGTTATAAACAAGTCCTCTGGTCCCGGCATGCTGTTTCCCAGTGTTGCTCCAGATCCTGTTGGTTATCGCTGCGGCATTCATCCAGAGACATTTCATATGTGGCGTTAAATTGCTTATCAGCTGCATGTGACGACGTTTGATCAGCGGAGGAAGAAAGCGCACAGATGTGGAAAAATGCAAAAACCACCGCGCATTGTGCTACGATCCTCTGGCCAAACTGCTCTTTGCTGCAGGGGTGTCTGCGTCGCTCGTTTGTAAAATATGACTAGAGCATATAATTTTTATTTTTATTTTTATTTTTTTAGAAAGCCTGTTAGAAAGGTGCGCCGTCCATTTCAACATGCGCACCTTTCTCGCTCGCCCACCGACAGAGACATAAAGCTACTGGAGACGGCTGTACTGTTAAAAAAAAATGATGAAAACAAGCCATCGTGACCAGAACACGCGAGAACATCGTACGACAGACAGCTGATTGGAGGGATCAGCCCATATGTCGACTGGAAGGAGGGGATCGATAGGGAGCCGGTGGGATGTTACAGGGAAACGCAATGATAAAATGACTCCAGTAAAATGTCATAAAAATATCTGTGCAGTGTTGGTTTCAGTGTAGAAACAGATCAGCACTTAGATGAGACACAAAGTCCTACATTGCATGTATCGTGATGAGGATGTGATTTCAGCACCATGGACAGGGCTTATTAGGCCCAGTCTGCTGCACTGGTTCCCAACCCGAGGTCCGGGGACCTCCAGGGGTCCTGAGGAGTCTCCATCAAATTAAGCACCTGTTTAAAACCATTCACTAACAATTGGTGCTGTGAGGGAATGAATAAAGTTTACCGTTTGAGTTACAGATTACAATTTACTACCTGCTGTCAGCTCTCCGAGACAGATCTGCAGCTCAGGACCAGGGGGTTTCAGACTTTTCTGGGGTCTGGGTCCCATGTTGACTTTCATTAAGCCGCAGAGCTCCATTTTAACTGAGGACCCTGCTATGAAAAGATTTTTGGGGTTGTATTAAGTACTAATATGTTCAAAATTCATAATGAACACTGAGCACTTCAAAGTGGTGAGGTTAAAACATTTTACTCAAATTATGACTCACATATTTTTGTAAATATAAACATTTATAGTGAATTATAGTGAAATAAACCTTTTCCTCGTTCTGCTGAGGACTGCCTAGATCCCCAGACCCCACTTTGATAACCATACTCTAGACTAAATTACAACAAAAATCTTAAAAGGTTCTTGCAGCTCTGCAGGGCAAAATCATACCAAATAACAGTCCTTAGTCTAACACACATGCATTTTCTCGTATGAAAAGTTTAGGAGCCCCTGAGGGTTTTTTTTTTCACAAAACAGAATTAAAAAGTTTGCCAGATAGCGGTAAAAAAAAAAAATTATACTATTTCTTACTGATATACTGACTGTATCTCACAAAGCAGAATTACATAGTTAGTCAAATAGGCAAACAGTCCTATTTAACATTCAAATAACTAGTCAGTCTTACTCCTCCTTGCTTCCTTCTGGAGCTGGAAACTGGTTTGAAAACTGATAGCATATCTGGATAGGCAGCAAAGAGGAAATCAGAAAGTTTATGAATCCTCCCAACAGCTGGTTACATAATGAAAACTAATTGACCATGAATACAGTCTGTTGCTCATTTATGCATGTACAGCTGCCTAGTGCTGCTGGGACTTTCAAAATGCCCGGACCTCCCTGAAAGAAAAGCACACAATTTAGTATTTATTTATTGATTTATTCTTTAATCTTTATTTTCACGTTACACAAATAGTTGTTATTGTACAAAGAAACATATAAATTGGGATTTTCCATACAAAAACTGAAATTCAGCCAAAACATCATGAAAAAAATGTTAAATTTACATTTATGTGAACCCTGACAGTTTGATGCTCAGTGAAGGCAGAAGATTTAGCTTTGTAATCTCGGTTGGTTCAGTATCCCAGGGCAGGACGCTCTGCCTTCAGTGAAGGAGTCTTCGACAAGCTGCACAGTGGTAATAGTCTTCATTGTTGTTATGGATTTCATTTTCAATACCACACAATAGTCAATAATTAACCAATCACCAGGAAATAAACATAAATCTACAAATGGCCACAGATGAGCAAAAGAAACTGGTCCAAGTGGAGCAACAGATGTTGTGGATTGTGACAAAAGTTTCTCCAACAACCTCTTCTCATCACCTAAAAATGGAAATGAATAAAGGAGTTGCACCAGTTGCACTTGACCACCACGTCACTTGTGCACTTGTCACTGGAAAAGGAGCAAGAAATATTTTCCTGTGACAAGTGTGTGCTCACTACCTACAAATTTAGAATCATAAGATTGTCCGATGCGCTTGTGACAATCATATGTTTTGAAATCCAAGCCAGGTAGGGAACAAATGCGCATAAAAAAAAAAAATAGAGGCAAGAATTAGAGTGCAGTTAGCAACACTGTAGCGTGCTTCATGGCCAAAGGTCCTTCCACGTGATTACAAAAGAGTACAACATTGACATGAGGAGACATCTCCGCTTGGCCACAATGGTTCATTACAATTCTTAAACGCACACAGCAACAGAATAACAAATCTGCCATCATCAAATTCTGATAACATCATAGCCTTACACAGCACATTCACAAACAGAAGCTTGTTTGTTAGGAATTAGCTCTTCAAATGTTACCAAAATGTCGTCACAACAAACCAGAAAGTTAAGCTGCCTTGAGAATCTGCTGGGAGGCAAATCAATGCACACATACATTCACAATGAAAACTCAAAACGGGAGTTTCTCCGAATCTTAAAAAGGCAATTTGGCAATAACTGTGACTATAAAGCCCTTCGATCTCAATCCAGTTATTACAACTGCCGTTGGTCAAACAGTGCCTTTTTAGAGTAGTGCAGTAATGGTGATGTCTTGGACTCATGATGGATGAGAAGTAGTGTTGTGATGCTCACTTGGTCAGCGGCATTTAAGTGCTAGAGCAAATTAATGTCTGTAAAAGTGCAGCCTGATGCTATATGGACTAGAGCCAAAAAATCTAAATTATTCCCTTGTAACTGCGAGTGACAGACTGAGCCCATTCCCTCTGAGCATGTACATTTCTGTGCCTGTAATGTGGTTGGACACCCTGGTTTTAGGGCTCCATCTATCAACAGTCTCTGACTGTGGCCTCTGAGATGAATAAAGGCATGCCACTTTCAGCTTGGGAGACCAAAAAGAAAAGAAATGAAAAGACCCAAAGTAGTAAGATGCCCTGCAACAACATGACTTCCACAAGCATATAAGCTTCACTATGATCAAGACAATTCTTCACAAAAGGGAAACTGCTTGAACATTGTGTTCATTCATTAATCTTTTAAGATTACTCCACAACTTCTTTTTAAAGTAAAAATAAATTACAAAAATACACAAATACACAACCCCCAATAATAGAAACAATAAACAAAACACAGAACATGAATGGCATAAAATATTTCCATGCCATACGAGCACTGTAATGCGATTAAGTTGATAGAGCAGGCAGCCTTGCAGCTATAGCTCGCTAGCAACGTTTGCTGTTTTCACAGATCTAAGAAGGCCAAGAGTGACCCCAGATCAGATTAGAAGTGGACAGCAAATGCCCCTGCATCCATGTTAATTGGCAGCTTAATATAAAAAAGGCAGAACGGCACACATCTTCAAAGATGTCAAAAAGACAGACTGTGAACATCTGCAGGTAAATATCCTCACAGTTCACTAATGTCTCCTGTTTTTCTAACATCCAAGGAGCTCTTGGCTCTGTTGGAGTCCAGTGAGGTGACACTAAGGAGTATGCTGCCCTCTACAGGCCAAATGACGAACAACCACCCAACAACCTACCCCTGTGTGTCTGAAAGCTCCTTCTGCATAGCATGCAACTATAGGTGCAAAACTATAGGAATAAACACAAAGAGTAAAAACATTAATGTTCATTCATAATGCAGAAATTGTCTCCTGTCATTTCACAGGTTTCAAGTTTCAAGATGTTCTTGGCCGGTGTGTGAGCTTTCAGACACGGCCCTGGCGTCTGGGTGCCGCTGGGTGCTGATGGCATGAAGAGGTGGGTGCTGGGAAGGCCGGCTCTAACAACTGGCCTCTTTCCTCCTTTGCCATGGAAACTGATCCAAGAGGTTGATTTAATGAGCCAGTTTTAAATGGATCCAACAGCTTATGTGTGTGAGTGTGTGTGTGAGAGAGAGAGAGCTTGAGGAGGCATACAGATGAAGCTTTTTGTCAGCTTAATTGTGTTTTGTTCCATTAAGATCTAATTAAAAAACCTGATTTGTTTGGTATGGCTGACAATGGGCTTATCAGATCTGAGAGCCACACGCTATTTTTAGATGGCCGTTTCATTATAATGAATATTAGGGATGCTCAGACTAATTGATCACTGATTTGTTCTGGTAAATATTCATGCTAAATAAATTTACTTAACAAGTGTTCTCACCGGAAGCTGTAATCCAATTCTGTGACGTAGGAAATGCGAACCACAACTAGTTTGCCACTAACACTGTGAGGCTCTGCATCCCGGCTGCCACTGACAAACAAATGTTGTGTTTTATTAAAACTGTAATTTTTGATTTACACCATGCTTCAAATAATTCATTCAAGTGTTGAAAATGATCTAATTAAATGATTGAGGATTGGTACTGGCTCAAGAACATCCACACACTGGATTTCATTATGTTCTGCTCAAAACTACAAAAGCGTTAAGACAATCAAGTTCATATTCACCCATTGTGGCAAAAAATTACAAACAAACAAAAAAAAAAAAAACAATTTTCTTCTTCTTTTTTCCTTATATTATTTTGGTTCTCCAAAATGAAGAACGTTCACCAACAGCAAAACATTTGTTAGAAAGAGACAAAGCTCTGCTACAGGCTTTCTGAGGTAACAGGCGGTTTTTAGTTGAGGAGAGTTTGGTGAAAAAAAAAAGGCATCTTCACATCTGTAGTGCTTGTGTTAAAAGACGAGTTCATGAAGAAAGGTTTGACTCCCTATTCAGTGATAAACAACCTTTATCTGTGGGACATTTTTAATAGCCCACATTATGTATACTTATAATTCATATATATGTATTATTAAAATACTGTATAGATCTAGTTATATTTTGGATTTGTTTATATAGCTACTTCATGTGGCAGCATAAGTGTGTGTGGGTGATTTTATTATTGTGTGAACAGTGTTTCTCCACTTCTCATACACTACATTTTAGAGCAGATTTAGCTGACACACCCTGTGGGATAAGGCTTTTGGTGTTATTTCACATGCCCTTGTATTGTTCATATAAAGAATCCTCCTTCCATCATTAAGCCAGACGATGACACCCAAGGCTAACTCGACACACACAGACGCACTGTCTGATGAGAAGCCATTTGCTGACTGATTCAGGAGGTCAAGGGAAATGTAGGTTTCTGCATAATGAGCCATACCTGCATCACACAGCATTGTAGTGGAGAATGGGTAGTGAAGCCATTTGATTACACCTCTTGGCATGGACACACAGAAAGGAAATCCCTTCAAGTCCACCTCCCAGCTTTTAAAAATCTGGGCCACAGGGTGTTATCGTACAGTAACGTGTGTGTGTGTGTGTATGTGTGTGTGCATGTGTGTGAATCTCATCCTTCCTCCATCCTTTCCTCCCTGCCACCTCACATCTCCTTCTCCTTCTTGGCCTCTCGGGCACTGCTCTTGAGGAAGTCGCTCCTGAGCAGCCGGTAAAAGAGGACGATGTTCATGGCGGTCATGATCGCCATGCCGACACTGCCCACGGTGTAGGCCAGCAGGGGCACTTTGTCCCTGTTGAGCACCAGCCAGCGGGTCATCCAGGCCAGCGTGTTGATGCGGAACACCACGTACGTGCCCAGGTTGATCATGCTGTTGACCCGGTAGAGCGTGCTCGCTGCCAGGCTGGCCATGCGCAGGACCTGCCGCAGGTGGAGGAACACGGAGTTGATCTCCACCAGCAGGGCCACCACGGCGAAGCCCACGTAGCGACACGACAGCACAGACAGGCCGAAACAGGTGATCACCTGCAGGGGAGGAAGAAGAGGATAAACAGAAGGAGAAGGTTACAATGGATGTGTGCAACCATATTCAAAATGCATAGAGGCTGACACCAGTATCCTTTATCTCGACCATCAGGCTGCAGGTACAAAATGCCTGTCTGCAAAACAAAGAGATACAGAGGCAGTTTTGTTCCCTCAGCCATCAAAACGTTAAATAGTAATTAGGCTATTGTTGGACTACACATTAACTTATGGACTACACAGCCTTCTTAATCTATTTATTTATTTATTCTGAACTATTTTTTTTGTATCTGCCATGATGGCTTTTATTCTGTATTGTATCTTTTGTCTTTTGATAATTGCACCTTTTGTATACTTTTTATCCATGTTTCCATGTCTGGAGCACTTCTGTCACTGTTATGTCACTGTCTCTGTCGATGTTGTAAATGTTGTCTGTGTGTGCGTGTGTGTAAGCAGCCAATTCTTTTAACCACAACCAAATCTACCCTCGGGTACAAATAAATTTACCTTACCTTACCTTTATCCTCTCCACCCGTAACGGCAAAAAACAATATACCAAATTACAATGTTTGTTTTAAACATCTTCCAAGTAGAAATCAGGTAGAAAAATGGTGAAATCTTGTTGTGTTTGTGGGTGTTGGGTAATGGTAAAGAGAGGAAAAGGGCTCCAATTTTCCAGATTTCAATCTGAGAAGAGCAAACTTGCTCCTTGAACCTCTGACATTGAACTAGCAGTTACCCTGACTGGCACTAGATGGTGCTGTTGTTAAGAGTTTGGCTTATTAAAGATGCTGGTTTAGCAAACCAGAAACAAAAAATAATCATAAATTTGCCAGAAACGTCAGATTTTTCAGACCATTTTGTTTAGCTTATGGCTGAATACCGACCAGAGAAATGATCATATTTACTGATGTCACAAGCCTCTGCGGTTCAACTGAACCACCAGTTTTCGACCTGGGACAGGCTGTTGTTGTTACCACGACGTCACGGTGATTTGGTCTATACTGATGGGGCTTACCATTATACATTTGGTAAGCATCAAATCTGGAATCAAATCTAGTAGGTGTGGAAGAAATTATATACTCCTGCTTGGCAGTCATACATTTGCTTTTGTTTGTCATCAAAATCATGCATCCACTTCCATTCTATACTCATGTTCTTATGAGAGTTTCTGTAAGAGTTAAAGCAACTGTGACTCCTTTGAGAAAGTAGATTATCGCTGACTGTTAACTCACTCAAGGACAGAGGAATGTGTGAGAAAATTTCCAGGGGTAACAAATTATATACACAAATTGCAAGCTAGATCCATTGTGCTTTGTTTTCTGCTGAACAACAGCTCCGACCTTTCAGCAGGTAACCAAGCTGTTACTTTATCAGATGTCAGAAAACAGCGAGACTTTCCCAATATTCCTTGAACTGCTTAATAGTTCCATGTTGCTGCAGTATTAAAGCTTAAAGAGAGACGATTGACTAAACACAGGAAACCCAGGCACTACTTCATATCACTCTAGGTTCATGGTATATGAAAAGGATGAGGAATCCAGCAACACTGTGGTAAGAGTAACTTAACTTTTTATTGATGAAGCCAACATGTTTCAGCAAAATCTTCATTTTCTTCACATCTAACCATAGCCTTCTCTTATGTCTCTCATCTCCTCTGTGTCTGTCTCTGTTCCCTAACTGTCTAAATGGACAGAAAAATATTTTTAAAATGTAAAGGGATTTCCAACTGAAAAGTCTGTCATTGGTTCAGTCTGCTGCTGAAAAAGAACAAGCAAGCAACGTTGATCCTATTGATGTTTCGTCTGCTTCACTGCCACTTGATCAGGAGTCTGGCTCATTTAAATGAAGAACAAAGGCCTGAAAGCTTTGCAGTAAACTGTTTCACAACATTACAGTGGGATCACATGACCTCATCCATGTCGCTCACATGCTGTGAAAGGTCAAACAGGCTTCGCCCTGCCGCTACATACCTCCCATATCTGCACTTACTCAACTCTATGTTCTTAAATCAAAATGCAGTGTGTTTCAAGGACACAACTAATGGGATGTATTTTACAGTTTCATGGTAATGTGAGGCCCAGCATTTCCACTGTGCCCTCTCTGTTTTTTTTGTTGCTCCCTGCATTTCTTTGTCTTTGACAGTGTGACACTGAATGACCACTGAGCGTTGTCATGCGGAAGGTCATCCCTCCCATGAATCTCATTTCTGCAAAGCAGTGCTTATGAAAGTCTGTGATGTAACGAGCACGAACACACCACAAGGTGGCAGCAGCAGCGAGCAATACCCAAGTGAGAGCAACTCATAGATTAAACGTACTTACTTCACACAGCAGAGGCAAAAGGGTGATTATGCACAGTGTCCATAATGCTGGGACAGAAATGAACAGCTGCTGTGCTGCAGGTGCAAAGTCCGGATGTCAGAAATGGGCTCATCACCCAAAAAAGGCCGTCCAGCCAGCTCCCAATCCACTCTTTCACTCCAGTAAATCAACAAGCTTCATTCACACTCACAATGCAGCAGGAGGAAAAACTGTAGATTCAGATTCATTCATGTTTCAGACAGGCTGCCATGCTGAATTAGGCGTGGATGGTGGCACTTCAGCAAAGTCACCAAAACCAAATACAGCAAGGAGAAAGCAGTCTGAAGCAACAAAGTACTAGTGTGCTGAAGAGCAGGTCATTGTATATGTTATATATATATATATATATATTTATGTTGTGCTGTGAGCAAATACCCTTTGCCATCAGTCATGGCTCTGTGGGAGGATCCTGTGTGTGTGTGTGAGTGTGTGAGTGTGTGTGTGCGTGTGCGTGTGTGTGTGTGTGTGTGTGTGTGTGTGCGTGTGTGTGCGTGTGTGTGCATATGTGAGATCAGATGACGGCTTGTTTAATGCAGCAGATCCATGTGATGTGATAACAGGCATGTGGGGAAAGGTGGTATAATATATATTTTTAAATGTTTCACCCTCATGTCAGCTGAAACACTTGTTAAGTTTGTATTTCAATACAACACAGAGTGAGCTGGGTGGCGCTGCTTCATGTCAGCCTCCCACGTTTTCCTCACTTGTTCTGCACTTCACCGACTGCCACAACAGTATCAAGCAGATGCTGCCTTCAAGTGCTATTTGAAGTTGCACCTCTTCTTGGACACACAGAGCTGTGAGTGGCAAGGCTTCATCATGCTAAACACTGAACGAACAGTGCTCTGGCTAAAAAAGTGAAAGCACACCTGTCTTAGGCCTTAAAACCTTTTCATCCTAATAATGCACACAATAATTCGAATAGGTAATTATCAGATTATCATATATGATTATCAGTACATAGTGTTTCTGGCTTTATGGTATAGTCAGTTTTAAGTTTATCATGTGTAACTGCTTAAGTGCCTGGTCCAACCCCTTTTTTCCCCTCTATTATGAAAGCTGCACATCTAACTGGGTGAAGGGTTGAGCTGCCAACTTTGTTAGGACTGGTTGTGTGGCAAGACTTAAGGGTTGACACATGATATTTGTGCAGGGGTTGTGCACTGTCATTGATTAAGCTTTGACACTGCATATTGTACAATTAGTATTTTATATAAAGGAAAAAAAAGATCACCAAAAAAAAATAAAATAAAACATTATTATTAAAAATGGTACTTAACTCTTCGTTCTGCACAACTTCCACAGTTGTACGTGATTTCGATGATGAGCATTTATACTGACGGCAGTGACAGTGTCTTACTTAGCGACACAAAAAGACAATGCAGGAAAAAACTGCCTCCTCAAAGCCACAATGAGGGAAAACACAACCTCGACAAAGGGAGGCTGGGCTCTTCAACCACAAACAAAGACGGCACATACACACAACCAACGCAAACGTGCGGGAGAGCCACGCTCCTGGGTCACTGCTCAGTGGAAGGACAGATATCTGTATGCGAGGTGGGACACATGGCATCAGCCTGACATCTAATGGTATCAGCTGATCTTCAGTGTCAGGTCATGTCACCAACTTTTGTACCCTGAAGAGCGGTGACATGACGCTGTGACATGACGCCTCTCTGTTTCGAGGTAGGGTGATCAGTGAAGTCACCTGGTGGAGTTGTTGGTTGGAATGAAAACCTGCAGCCTCTTGGCCCTCCATGACACGAGTTTGACACCCCTGGTCTACAGCATTGCACTTGCACTGAAATTGTTGTTACGCCCCTCTGCACCCCCACTGGCCCTGCAGTGGCAGTGCAACAGTCTTTGGGAGGTGCACGGGCCAAATTGGCTAATCTGTCCACACCTGAGAAGGTATGGATCGAAGGCAGGGAGCCTGACACTCACACCATACTCTGCTTTGTGCTCTGCTTTTACACTACCTCCAGATTTTAACTTAAATTATTTCTTTACTGAAATAGCAATATAACACGCTCCGATGGAGGTTCAGAGTGGTTTCACACTAACTCTGAACCTCTGTCGGAGCGTGTTATAATGCTTGCTGCTATTTATTATCTGTTTATACTGTAAATTCCTACATCTATACACATTGTATACATCTATGTCCTACATCTATGCACATTGTATACATCTATGCACACTGTTTTTTGCACTGTTTTTTGCACATTGTGTACTTAGATCTCTGGTGTCATCTTTTATTCTTTATTTTCTTATTTATTTAATCTTGTAATGTGTGGATACTGCTGAAAACTGTGAATTTCCTTCGGGATGAATAAAGTATCTATCTATCTATCTATCTATCTATCTATCTTTCTATCTATCTATCTCTATCTAAAGTTAACTCTGATGTCTGTCTCCACTTAATGTTAGGAAGACTGCTGTCCACAGGGGAAAAAGTATCAGCTCACTGGAATTCTTGGAATCAGGTGGCGTGTGATCTTTTAGCTAAATACCAAATCCAAGAATGCAGACTAGATCTTTGTGTCTTTCTAAGAAAAACACAAAGACACGCTTCTTATGCACGTAAAGAGACTCTTTCTTAAAGTTTGAGATGCACTATCAGTTAAGATGCACCGCTGTTCTCTTTCCAAGCTCGTTCTTTGCACAGACTGCAGTGCTTTAGGGATGTGAGGCAGCGTTCTTGCACGGACTCTCGAGGCTTTCCGTTTCATTGGCAAAGTCGTCATCTGATAGATTCTCCATGTGTTGTTTTGTTTTGCGATCACATTTAACAAAAATATTGCATCAAACGCACCATGGAGGATGCAGGAAGGTAGGAGAGTTATAAAAGCACATCTGTACTCTAATACAGTGTTTTCTCTGTTTTTATGCAGATGTGATAATTCTAGTTTTGTCCCATGTCTGTTTGCTGTTTAGGTCCAACTTATTTTTCAAGTTCACATTCTAGTGCTACAAATGTTTTTAATCAAAATTTATTTATTACTTGTACAACATTTGATTTAAACGTTTTTTAGTTTCAGATAAATGAATATAACTATAATAATGTTGATTTTAATTTCACATTTTTCCTTGAAAAGGTGGTAATTTCCTTGTTACTAAAAGAATACAGAGGCAACACCGAACTTCACGTTTGAAGCCCCATCTTTGATAATTACTGATAACTTTATCTAGAAAACAGATAAGCATACAGTGTTGTAGTGTTCAGCGCTCAACAGATTTCCTTTTATTATAGAAGCAAAACGTATGACATCAACACACACACACATGCACAGACACACAACAGCATCATATTATTGTAGGTACTACCTCAATTTTAGTCTAACCCTTACTTGATCACTATCAAAAACACAAGAATGGAAGCTGTGATCTTTCCAACAGAACAAGCAGAGACAGGACAGAGAGAGGAACAGAGTGAGATCAGCAGTATATCAGTAAACACTCATATGCTTTGCTCAGTGCCGACACTCACGACACGTGAAGGAGCGACAAGTGTTGCGGAAACACTCATCCATGTCGGCTCAAACCCAGTGCAAAGAAAAGACACCAGCAACCCTAAGGACCCTTATCTGCCTGAGCGCTCAAAAACAAGCTCATATACTTCCAGTAAACTCGGTTTCAACACACACACAGCAAGGTCAGACCGCCGTGTCTATAACATCACCCAGTGCTGTTTGGTATAGCTTATCAGCTCTTAAAATCTAATCTGCTTTGGGAAGAAGAGAGACAGAGGAAGAGAGAGAGAGAGAGAGAGAGAGAGAGAGAGAGAGAGAGAGAGAAAACACATTCCACCCAGGACTGGAAAGGTCAAAACAAACCCTGAGATATGAGCTACTGAGAAACCTCACTGGAGACGGACAAAAACCAACCCTCCCTAGAAATAAATTCAAAAATTGCAGATTCTGAAGGGAACCGGATGATTAAATGAGAGCAGAGGGATCTAATAACCAGATTTAAACCAGGAATTAAAAAAAAAAATCCTATTCATTTTGTCATAAAATAAAAACTGAATATCCAAAGTTTATGGGTCCAAACAGCAGCAAAAACATTTGTCTGATTTCATTCAGACAAAAAATGTCATCAATTTATTACCACTGACTTTACATTACAGGCAAAATACTGCACCTAATTCATGGTGAGTGAGTTCAATGGAGTTTGATGTGCCAGAAAGGACTATCTATAATTTATTTTCATCATGTTGCACAATATTTTGAGACATCCAGTAGTGTACAACTGCAAGACACTATAAAACTGTGTTGTGTTAGTTTTTTTAAAAAACTGAGAATTTATGTTATGCTTGCAAATATGTTGAAATCAAACAATGAAACAAGCCTAAAATCGCAGGATGTTTCCTGGGATTTAACGGCAGTGACAAAGTAGCACTGCTTCTATCTTTGCGCAGGTGTGTGTAGTTTTCATGTTGGCGATTTCCTCTTTATGATATTTGAGGAGAGCTGCCACCAGATAACTAAATGAGCGGCCAACGACATTCATATCTAACATCAACTCCAGATAGCACTGTGGCTGAAAGGACACACTACATATCACATTAATGCTGGAGCCACATGTCACCAACTTAGCGATACTCTTCCTTCTCACACAACAAACAGGATAAGCAATAAACTTAAAAGGTAGGTAAGGCTATTAGCAGCCACTACTGACGTGCTTGTGCCTCCAGGCCAATCAGGTCATCATCAGGTGACAATGACCCCAATGTTGCTTAGCAGCCAACCAGAAGGTATCGGTACTTGGCTCAAACACAAAGTGGCTGCTTCCTCTGGGAGCACAGATTAGGCCCAGAGCCAGGCCCCAGCCAGTCGTACACAAAAGAAAGGGTCAACTCTCACACCCTGTGCCACCATCAGTCTCCCTGGCTGGGGCACATTCACCGTAATCCTCCTCCACCCCGGCAAACTCTGGATCTATCAGATGATTAGAATGATTCAGCGTTTGCTGGCTTTGCCCCGCTAAGCCATGCTGAAGCTTGGCTTTCATATCTAGCAGCTCGGCCACTATCATCCAATTAGAAATCAACCAGACAGACAGGCAGACACACTACCAATGTATCTCTATCTACGACTGATGGATATCTACCAGGGTATTAAACACCCCTGTGGCACCACTATTTCATTCACAATGTCACTATGTACTACACTTACAATCTGATGCATTACGTTTCCAAACAATTACTGAAAGATAGAACCCCACACTTCAATGTTTCTCGTTGCGTCTCAACTTTAACTGTGAAAGGGCCGAATCAATCGACCCGTGTAGAGTAGAAAGAGAGGCTTAAAAGATGAAGGTGAGCAGGTGGTAGGTTGGCCCAAGGTGAAACTTTGTTGCACAGCAAGCCCCCTCCACCCCCCCAAAGTTCCTGGGCGATTCTGAATGTCCCTGGAACTACAGTTTTCCCTGGTCCCCGCAATCGAAACACAGACAGTCCTTCAAAAGATTCCCCGTCCCTGGGGACAGTTCCTGCGGTCGGAATGGGCCTTTACTCCAATCAAGAGGGTTACGTAAAAGGTAAATCGTCTCTAAGCCCTCTGGAGGTAGGGTTCCTTAGCAGCACAGAGAGAATTCACAACACAGGTGGTAATTAGGTTCAACTGAAAGGTTTTAAATACCCGTGTCACATTTGACTTTTTGTCACTTTTTGAAGTTTCAACTTTGAATGCAGATGGCTAGAGATACAACTGTTGCCAAATTCACTTGGTCATCAGTTTAGGAAGTATGCTGGTCAGCCATAAAAGCTTTGTCACACAAAGCAGACCAGGGAGCTCAAGTGTGGTAGCTGGCAAATGCAATCAAGACCCATGAATTAACACTCAAGCCTCTTTCAAAAGGCTTCATTTGAACTTTTATTGAGGGTTAAGAGCTTTCTCGGTTATGTCACCAGAAGTAGTGGATCTCACCTTTGGCCTACTGCCAGAGCCCACCTGTATATAAAATGCAAGTAAAGGGCTGGAAAAACAACACAGTGGGTGTTTGTTGCCTGCATTGTCTCCCTGTGGGCTCAATTAGATGTACTCTCTATACTGGTGAGGGACACTCTCCCCTTCCCCATGTGAGGAGATCCAAACTCTGGGTCCAAAAACAAGCATAAGAATGAAACTGGACAAACTTGCTAATAGAAGGATGTCTGGAGTCAAGGAATTATTTTCAGTATTTGCCCAGTTTGCCTGGGAAACTCTTGATGCAAGACGAATGCCACTAGTGTTGTGTAAGCGTATGAGTTGCAGGTTACCTAATGTGAGCATGGCACCGCCTAAAAAGAGACAAAGCTCTTTACACGGGCGACAGAAAACCAAATATTTTAACATTCTCCAAAACTCCAGCGCCAAGCAAAAATACAGACAGGGAAGAAAGGAGAGGGGCAGATGAGAGAGAAGTGGGAAGGGCAGATTTATTTATTTCATGCCTTTAACCACTGTTATTATTACTCTTTTTGTCTTGCTCTGCTTTCTTGTTTATTTTACACGTTTGCTTTAATTTCATTGTTATTATTAGGATTATTATTAATTTAATTTCCATAAAAATGGGGATTCAAAAGGAAATTGTGATAATTGCGCACGTACATCAGAGCCAGAGTGGACCAATCAAATATCAGTACAACTTTAGGGAGTGTAGTTATGTAGAGAAAATATGATACGGCTCTGTAGCTCAGGTCAGATCTGTTGGCAGCTTCTTCCTGACGTTATTTAAGGACAACAAACTCTTTATCATAACACACCTGTGTACCAAGATGTCTGAGGGAGTACTGAAAGGGCTCTGTAAAGTGGAGGGTGGAGGTGGTGTAAGTGTGTGTGCGCTCATGATAAATTACCGTCATTATTTGTATGGACTGGGAACAGGCACAATGGAATTGGGTCAAACTAGTTTCCCTGCATCCAGCTGCTACTTAACCAGCTGGTTCAAGCAGAGGAGTCCTAGACAGAAGTTTGATTCAAGCCGAGCCTGTTCAGCAGGACGGACAGAACGAGCGCTGAATGATGACGAGACAAAAGAGAAAACAAGACTGAGGATGGTCCAGGAAGTCAAGGGACGTCATTAACCCATGAGGCCCGGGGGGGTGATACAAGTGAGACCTACACATCAGAATAAACACGACAGGATCGAACAGCGAGCAGCTCCCCAGAACGAGTCGCGGGGGTCAAAAGTGAGCAAAGCCGCCTCAGATGCTTTCCTTCTCCAGTTGCTCTGAAGGGAACCTGCTCCTTGCTCCTGCTGGCAGATTGACTCAGAGCAGCTGGGTGGAGAGCTCAGTATCAACAGGCTTTGTGGACGCTCCTCATGTCATGTTACACTTGCACAGCTAGTATAAACACCAAGGCGGAGGCATGCCTGCTGCATCCCACACATTCCACTAGTCTTGAGTAAACCAGGCAGGCAACAACCAGACAGCAAACAACTGCAACTGCAACACACACACACACGCATACACACACACACACACACAACGTGCAGATGATCTCACCTGTTGAAAAGGAAGGAACTAACTAATCATATCACTGAGGCGCTGTGCACAACTGAGGGATTCAAGTAACAAAAAAAGTGGAATAAGCTCATAATCTATGGGTGAGTCAAGCTGGCGATGAGAACTTGATATGGTTCCATCTTTCAGTCGTGCATCGTTCAGGGTTGTCACCTGCGTCGTGTTAAACCAGTCTGCTAGTCCCGCCTCCTGTGCTTCCCTAGCCTGTCAGCTCCCGGGCTCAGTTCCCCTTGCCACCTGTACCTGCTTGTGGATCACTGCAAAAACTGATCAGTCAGCACAGAGGAGCCGTATTCTGACCTTACTTTGTACGCTTCATTTTTTATTATTTCTAATTTTTCCAATTAAAGTAATCAAGCATGCAGTTTACAGACACAACTGTAATATGTGCATGCATTTAAAAATGCATGCACATATTACACATATTACAATTTCTCATTTCTGAAAAGTAACTGAATTAATAATTTTAATTTTACTGAAATTAGAAACTTTTTTTTTTTTTTTTAACTTAAATAGATTTTTATAACAGAAAAATTCCTTCCTGAGTAAAATTCCAGCAGAATAACAGTGACTCTGATTTTTTAGTACTCTTTCCATCCCTGCCTGCCGGGGAGCCCAGTTTTCTCATTAACTCTAATCACAAGCACACACATACACAATTTAATGTATTTCCCACACAGTATCATCCTCACCTTGCCAGGATGTGCGTGTATTTGTGTGTGCATGTGAGTGTCTCATGAATATGAGTCGCTAACCTGAGGCAGCAGAGAAAACCAAAAACACTGGCTGCAGCGGGAATCCTCAGGCAATTCAAGTATAAAAAACCAATCAACACAAACCCTACGTGCAGGAGTTACCCAACCATCGGCACTTTGGAAAAAAGGCCTATCATCACATTCCATGGAAGTTAATATGTTTTCCACTAACCAAACTATTTGCTGAAGCATCTGCACTTGTGTTATCAAGGATGTTTGCTTGTTTTTTCTGGTTGGCCAAAGCAAACATTGCTGCCCTGCACATTCCACACTGGGTGACTGATGGGAGAAATTCTCCCGAATTCAAATCAGCAAATCAATCACACTAGCTGTGCTTCCTCGTGTCAGGTCTGAGCCCGTCCCTGTTTGAACAGTAACAGATTCACTGAGCTCAGTGACTAAATCTCTACTTTTATCTTTGCATATAATAGCCGGGGCTGTTTTTCAAATTATTTATTGTTTCATATTCATTTGATAATCCAAGTTCTTGAAGCATCTCCATAAACTGCAGGTCATAAGAGGGAAAGGAAACGGGTCTATTCAAAGTGATGTAGAGGAAACAAATAGGAAGCTCTATGGTGATATTTCACATCTGGCCATGGGCAGGCCAGTGATGAGCAGATTGGCAGGTTCAAAGTCTGTAGGTAATAATGGAGGGATGGATATGCACCATTCAAACATGGAGGAGTAATGATTAGACACACAAACACTCATGAGATCAAAGGTCAGCAACACATAATGCAAAACACCAGTGCATAACTAAGGGCTGGTTGACCTTAGCAGTGAGACGTGTGTGTGTGTGTGTGTGTGTGTGTGTGTGTGTGGACAGCAGCAGGTTGTCAGCCACTTCAACGCCTCATTGTCATAAACATCTGCTCAGTGGTCAGAAAGTCCCTGGACACGCCCACAGATGATTGTTTGTGACATGTATGACAAAGATTACATGAGCATCGACTGACTGTGTGTAATTAGCAGGCTGAGTGTGTGTCCTACTTTAAGGCGACTGGGAAAACAGCTAGTTGGTTTCGCATGACGCATGTGGGTGAGACACTTTTCATGTGTGTGGTTTGATGACTTGTAGTATTCAGGCTCCGGGTGTGAAGAGGCAGAGCTGTGGCTTGCGTCACCCTCTGCATGTCTGAGCACTTTACTCACTTTACTTTTCCTGGTGGCCAGATGTCAGACAATTCACTCATATCCCTGACAAAAATAAATAAATAAATACATAAATAAATCCCACTGCCAATGCCAATCTTAGAGCTAATTAGGTTTAGAAATTACCACCAACTGTCTTTAGGAAAACAGAAATTTCCTAACTTCCCCAGGTTTTCCATCATCATGGAGACGCTAATTATAACAACAACCTGATGGTCTATGCTATGGTGGTCTTTGGCCGTTTTGCTGCTCATACTCTGGTTCATAGCAAACCTCAGGCATTATTAATAAACTAACACAGCAACACTGAGCAGAAATGCAAAATGACATGTTTGAAGTTCTTTCCACGCTCTCACATCACGTGCACTCACTCACACACACACACCCAGCAATGCTGCTTTAGGAATCATACTTAAGTCTTTTAGCATTCCCACAGCAAAGCAGCTGGATCCCAGCCAAGTTTGTTCTGAGGTCTTTCTGCTCCCTTGCATCTCAGCGACTGGGTTTGGCACTGAGGGAAAAACAAACACTGCACCTTGTTCCTCAGCCCAAAGAGTTAACTGCCTCTGTCCCTTCTCTCAACATGCTGCTGACAGACATACACCCCGGAACAGCATTCCTGGTTGTGATATCAATGGTACAAAAATGCCACCCCATTTTTTTTTTTTTTTGTTTTAGAGCAACCTGCTTTTCCTCCCTCCGGCCTCTATCGAAGCCAATACACGTGTGATTATGTGTGTGTATCTGTGTGTCTTTCAGGTCTACCTGCAAGCAGGAAAAAAGATCACGCTGTTGCAAAGTTATTTTGACTATGTTTCAGTTGTCGTCAGTGTAATTAAACTTACAGGTAAGGGACTCCCTATGCAAGATATTATTAAATGACACCCTACACAGTTGCTACACTTAATATTGAGGCTCTATCACATGTGGAAAAAGGAATTACCCAAAAGCACACCTTTTTTTTTTATTTTAATCATCCACTTTCCTCCTTGAGAGAAGCACTGAGGAGGTGTCATTTCCCAAGAGGAGGTCACTGCATGGTTCACTTTCTAAGAAATAACACTATTTGAAACCTTCTCACTTCATTCATTAAATATAGATTTTGACTTGAAATGTTTTCTGTAAATTACCCTTATTTATTGGATATGAACATTAAGCTGTTTGCGATATTCTTTTGGAGGTGATTTCTGGAACTTTTTCTTATATGTAGCGGAGCTTGTCACAATTTTGTATATGACTTAAAGTTTGCTCAGAAGTATATGTGTATCAGTGTTAGTCATATGGTCCCTGACACTGCTGTTTGATTGGCCTTTTATTGGCTGACTATTTCATCCTGGCCTAAATTTGCAATACGTTTGTAGAAAGTGTGGGGCTCATAAGGCCTGTAAACGAGTGTTTCATGCTTTAAAGTGATTCTGAAGGCCTTATAGGGCAGAAATATTATCCAAGTAAAGACAAATACATATAAAGCAGGAGTATGCACTTTTCCCCCCTTTTTTCCAAGTCCATTTCCAGTGATCAGCACCTCAGAATTACCCTTGGAGTGTTATATTTCCATTCGGTGTAAGGAGGAAGCCAGACAGAGATTTTGCAGCCATCAAAAATAAATGGAGAAAGCATTTTTCCATGTTAACCATTCCTTAGTGTATCAGAGATGACAAAGGGAGCTCGCCTTTTCTGTCAATTTTCTAAATCAAATAACTACTTTCACTGCTACGCTGCTTCCCAGAGTCGTGTGAACACCAGCTGCCTGATTCAAAAAGACATGAGAGCTAATATGGCAGCTGGCATAACATTATTGCAGCGACTAGTTCCCCAGGTTGCTGTATACTGTGCAAACTGTGAATCTTGACACTGATGCTTTAGTTGGCCCTTGTCAAGATTCAAATTTAGATATTTTCAATCTGCTTTTTAAAAATACACCACACCTCTGTTTCACATGCCAACTGGACAAAGAACAGAAAGACACAGATACGTCTGAGCCTTTCATTCCTTTCACCCGGCTCTGTCTGGCTGTCGCCTGAGGCTCATACACATCAGACTGCTGCTCTGTAAGGATCTTCATCTGTACAGCCTGCCCTCATGTGATTTCTTACCACTAGCTGATCACTAGAAATCCATAATCTCTGGGTTTCATCTACACAGTGTTCTCCATGTAACTGCATATATCTGCTTGTATTTCATGCCACCTCTCAGCTGTTTTTGACAAATTTTCCTCCCCTACACATCCAAACATAATGAGGTTTTCATGCAGGCTATACACACCATGCTTGAGTTGCTAATTGAAAGTAGGCTAAGGGTTTTGACTGCAATGGAAACATACAGTCTGCTGGATTTATTGTGGTTTCCCTGTTTTTGTTAGTGTAATTATCGCTATCATTGTTGCAAACCACTTTGGAAGCTGACAGGGTCCTGGGTGGGTTTGAAGTGATCTACAGGGTGCTGGGAGCAGGAATATGGCTTCTGGGTTAGGGGTATATGGATTGTACTATAAAGTACGTAGTGGGTTGGTTTTGTGTTTTTATTTTTGGTTTTGTTTTTCCCCAAGCGGTGGTTGCTACTTGGGTAGCAACTATTGATGGGGATCCAAACAAACGACAAACAAATAAATGGCATGCACATGGGTAGTGTGCCATTCAGAGCAGTCTGCAGGCGTAGATGGTTAGGGGTTGATTCCCTGTCCACACTAAGTTTTGAAACACTTATATGAAACTATTCTCTAGAATGATTATGCTATGCATACAAACTATATTCCAACACCATGTTTACAGTAGAATTGCAATTTCTTCAGTTTCCCATCATGGCCAATTGATAACCACGGAGAAAATGTAAATACAGCATGTCACATATCACGTGGTAATGTTGCTGAGAGTGGGCCATTTTTGCTCAACCTCTTAGCAAACTAGCATACTAGGTAACATGAATAAAACCAAATGAAAATAGCATATATGGACAAAAATGAGATCTAGTTCATGGTCCTGGAGATAAAGTTAACTGTAAAGAGAAAACAAACAAACAAACAAACAAGTGGCTTATGTCTTTTTATTAAGTGCTGACAGACAGACAGTGCTTGGTAGTGGAGCCTGTGAATGGGAAACAGTTTAAGAGAGTATTTTTTTTATTTCCAAAAAAATGTGAAACTGTGGTGGTAGATAATTCATACATTAATGGGAGTTTTCCCTCATTAATATTTTAGATTTAGTAGATTTTGGATACTGCAAAAGGTGAGTGCTACTCGTTTATGACAAACACAATGGCTGAGGAAATTCCTCAATATCAGGGAGTCAGACCATGACGGAAAGCCACAAAAACATGAGATGATAATGAAATAAAGCTACCAGCATGCAGAGTCTGTGATTGGTCTGCCGCCATGTGAGGGGGCGGACCAGGGTGGGTGGGCGAGGGGGGATGGGGGAAATGCTTTGAGGTGATGGGAGGTATGGGGGTGGAGAACAAGGCTGTGTGTGTGATATATGGACTGGGGGCAAAGCGCACAGTCGTTTTGGGGGGTACACACACACGCCTTTGCAGAGCCTCTCACAGGAAGATGGAGGTAAGAGTGTGCGTCTCTGGGGAGACCGAGGTTTGAGTGGAGGCCAGATGTCAGTCCTCCTGTTTGGAAATACGTACTGAATGGGGGGACTGAGGGGGTTCCCCACCAAAGAGATGAAATGGCTAACACACACACACACACGGACCACATTCCTTACCCGCCAAAGAACTCATGCACACATTCCGTTTTGCTCCTGCCCCGTTTTCCATGTGCTCTTTTTCACAACAGCCTCCACCCGCCTCTTGTTTTGAAAACAAAAACGTATGTAGAGAAAGTTTTACTCGTATGCTGTGCCTCCAGGGAAAGACAGAAAACTGTCTAAAGTGAAGTTAACCTCAGTATTTCTTGTGTCACAATCATGTAGACATCAGATGACCTGAAATGCATGGTAGGCCTTTGAGAAGTGTAATATAAAACCAAAATCTTAAAAAGACTGGATTTGAGGAAGACTGGGTCTTTCTCTCTCTCTGTCAGTAGACGGATGGACACTTTGGGCACACCAGCCTTAAGCAGACTGTTTCACTTTGCTGATTATATCTCTAATAACATTCCAGCTCAAACAATGAAGGCTGGAGAGGGAAATAGCAGATATGATGTTGACACTGGAGATGTTTAAAAAACAAACAAACAAACACAGCCTTTGGTTTGTCAAACCAAAGTGTGGCACTGTGGCCAAAAGGAGGAGTGGCAGAGTCCACAGGCTCGCTGGAAATATGTCTGTGGGCTGCCTAGCAAAAACATACCACACATGCTAATTCAACTACTGCTATGAAATACCAAGAAGCCCTAGCTGTTTTTCAAGCATAACAGAAGTGAAAAACACAAGAATAATTACATACTACCTTCTACATTAAATTCATTTTCCATTAATAGATTCTACTGCACACTTGATAATGCTTATATTAACATCTATGCCAGGATAATTACTGGGGGAAGCCTGAACACATCAAGATAAAGGAGAGCTCAACCTCAGTCATACACACAAAAACACTGAAATCAAACTAGCAAGCCTGAGCAGTAAATCAGGTCAGGCAAAGGAGACTTCGGCTGACCAAATGAGATATTAAGACTTATAAAACATTCATGCATGCCTATTCTCACACACAGTCCTGGTGGCTGTTTGTAGCGCCGCTATATTCGGCTGCTGGGAGCAACCAGTGGCGGGACATGCTGCAGAGGAGGACCCAGCAGGGAGACAGATGAAGAACAACAGGTGCAAATGGGGGCAGGATAATCAGGTTCTACAGAGCTGAAAATGGAAAGATGTGCTGCAAAGAATTTCAGCACCGTGTGGTGTCACACCTTAGTCAGACATAACGAACGACACCCAAATATGGTCACCTTTTCTAGCTGCAACGCCTAAAGGTGGCACGCTTCCAAACTTCAGAGACAGTGATGTTCTCTGATGGTTTCATGAGACAGTTTCAGGCTCCTAACAGTAACATGTGATGAGTATTAATCCGGTCTCAGGTCTGAGCTTTACGATCCTTCAAGTGGGAAAATGTTGACAGGGTTGATCTGAGAAGCATTCAAGGGAATCTTCTGGGTAAAAACAAACGCACAAACTTATATGTACAATATTATCTCTGTCAAAAATAAATGAATAAAAATAAACTCAAAGTGCAGTGACATTTTCTGATCCAGCCAGATGATGATGGTAAACATACAGCCAAACGTCCTGAACAACAAAGCTCCAAGGGAGAAATCCACAATGTGCAAGGCAGATACAGATGTACCCGAGGTGACTCACAGCTGGAACCGCTGCTAAAGATGCTTCTATAAAGTTTTGATTGGGGGTTGAATACTTCATTTAAAGCCCACCTGGTATACCTTTGCTCTGCACCCAACCTTAACCTACTGATGATTAAATACATGCACCTATGCAACCTGTATTGTCTCAATTACTCAAACTTACATAACATCAAGTCAAGGTCCCTGCCTTATGAGCTAAAAACTAAATGAAGGTCTCATGCATATTCCTATTTTTTTCTCCCTTTTGTCAGCTCACCATGTACGCAAAGCAAGATGCTACGAGTGAGAAAAGCCTTTGGAGAGAGCTTTTTCAAGAAACAAGCTCACAGGAAATCCACAGAGGTGTACAGTGACGAGCAAATTTATTTTGCCGCTTGGGTTGTTAAACTGTAGTTTGGAAAATGTCTGAGCGCAGTGGTGACATGCATCATTCCTGTCAGAGTTGTTTGCTGAGGTATAAATCTTCACAAAGGTGACATGAGTGTCAGTGATGATCAGTATGAATTATTAAGTTGAGCGGCATCCCCCTACATAGTATGATGGAAAGCGCAATGGACAGGAAATCTCAGTGTGTATATCACAGCGTTAGACTGAAAGAAAGCCCGGAGCAGAATGTGATTAGAAACCGCACGGCTCCTCCAATAGCTGATTAACTCGTGACGCTCCTGACCTCCTGCTTCAGTGGACTACCACCTTTGGCTTCACTCTAATAAGCAAATTCAATTCTGTCTAATGAGAGAGGGATGAGAGGCATTTGCAAAAGGGAAATAGAAAACATGTTGCAGAACTTTACATGTTCCCAAAAATTATGTATGTACACAACTCAACTCTGGTGCAGTGAGTTCCTTTTTTAATTCCTGCTGTGTAGGGTTGTCACGCTACCAGAAATTCAGCTGTCGATACCAATACCAGTGAACTTCCACAATCCTCAATATCAATTTTGATTGTACAGTAAAAAAAAAAAAAAATCAATTTACTTCAACATACACTCCTTTATTTAAATCTGTTGAACATTCAAGTATTTAAGCCTTCAATTATTTAAAACAAACAAAAAGTCAACTGTGCTTAAAAAACAACTTTAGATTGCACAGAATTTCATTTGCAGTATGCAGCAGAGACATGAGATAAATATAGAAATAATCAGTAGGCGTATACAAAATTAGGTTTTGTGAATTTATTATCATCCCCTGAGCATCTGCCTCATATGCAAAATCCTTCAACACACGACTCTCACTGTGTTTCTTTTGGACAAGCCGAGGTGGAGTGGCTTCTCCATCTTTCACGTGTGTTTGTCTCTTCTTTGGCGAACACTTGAACAAGTGTAAATCGTATGTATACTGCCCCCGTCAGCTCTGGAAGAATATGTTACAGGCTGCTGGAGGCTAAACCTAAATAAATACTGAATCTAAATAAGTGCATCTGGTGCCTAGTGTGCCGTAGAAAAATGGGTACTGTTGTATTTTTGGACTATTGGCATCGATTCGGTACCAAAGTTTCAGTTCTTGGGACATACTGCTATGTATTTTGCTGCTATTGTCATGCTGTTTATGATCAATGAAAGTAATCACCACTTCTGCCGCTGCTGGGCATCCATCGCCTCTGGCTCATGTAATAACAATCTCACTATTTCCAGGCGTCACGGGCGACTGAAGCTGAATCAGACTCCACGTGGGGGTGAGGGCTTTTCACAAGGATGGGCAACAGCAAACAACTCCCTGATTTTACATCGACCACACGCGCTGCAGTTACTCCAAACCACTGACACAATGGCAAAAACTACTAATTTCATTCCTCTCCACGCTCTCTCAACATGGCACTGACAGGCTTACAGGCATGACGCCCTGCACATTTATGGTTACATTCCCAGACATTTTTAAAAGCCTCTTATGGAAGATTTATTTGACAATATATACAGTAGGCTCATGTATATTTAATCTCTTCAGGAGGAACTGGACTGCTAAAAGGCAACCTATTTGTGGCACAACTATCAAGGCTTCCTGTTTACCAAAGGAAACGAGAGGTCAGGGGTGACAGGGGGTAGATGGTGTTGGGGCTCTTGATGTACAAACCCGTCATACGTGACTGTGGCAGGGCCCACATGTTTCTCAGACAGGAATAAGAAGCTCTAATCTCTCCTTGAGCAAACAACAGGGGGGAAAAATAACTTTCCATGGAATGTTTGACTTTGTTTTTCTCCCAGTCTTGCGACATCGGGGATCAACAAAAGCTTAAAAAGTCTGTAAACCAAAGGAATCCATTTCTATAATTTACAGAGAGCGAGAGGGAGATATATAGATATAAATATATATGTGGAGAGAGAGAGAGCGAGAGAGAGAAAGAGAGAAAAGAGGGAGTGAAAATCTGAGATAATAAAAGCACAGTAAAGGAAGATAACAGGACATAGGAGCACAGAAAGGAGAGAGGAGGAAGAGCAGCTTTAATGATACAAATGGTGACAAAACTTATTAGAGCTGGACGAGGTAAAAACACTGATTTACCACAAAAAGCTTTGCTAAGGCACAGCTGGAAGCAAACTTTCTAAAATTTTACTACTGCACTTTCATGTTCTCCCGGCCAATCCCACTGTAGGCTGGTCCTGTGACATGGATGGCATTTTGGGCATGTGAGTCTCAAGAGCCTGTAGTCTGCCCCGCCAGCAGGAAGTAATGTAATACTTGGGGCAAAAGCCTTCAGGCAACTCCTTACATCAGAGGTTGTTTAGCAGTGGCTGAGCTGGCTTAGTCCAAGATGGCGGTGAAGTGAAATCCAGTGAATTATGGTCCAGTGTCAGCAAAAAGCATTTCAGCAATTGTGTGTGTCACAATATCAAAATTACCATATCACTAAAATATGATTCCACTGAAAGACGACTCACAGAAACATTGAATTATTGCCCAAGCCTCGCTGTAAGTTGTTTGCAGAAATAACAAATGCCACACTTGAGTTGTAGCAGCAACTAGCCCAAACTGCTGCTGTCAGCTCTCTGGGGTAAAACAGACAGAAGGTTGTAATGGAAGTTAAGCATATGGGGAAAGATGATCAATAGGCTGTGAAAGGGAAAGGGATGCACTTATGATCACCCCCTGTCTTTCTGTCAACAAGCCCACCGGAAAAACTCCTGGGACTCTCCATATCCGGTCTGCCCATGCTTGCAGTGAGGTCCTGCCTTGCTTTACAACCCTTAATGAACCCCCAATACAATGTTCTCATTTAGCATTACCCCCAATTTCTCAGACAGAAAGGACAATAGCGAGCAACACAAAAAGAAAGGCCAGATGAGGACAAGACAGCAAAGAAGTTGAGGGACAGCCAAGCAGGAGGGTATGTGTGGGAAAAAAATGACGGGTGAACATCGCAGGAAACAATGAAAGAAACACTTGATAAGGGTAGAACAGAGAAAATGAGTGGCAAAAGAGAGAGAGAGAGAGAAAGAACGCAAAAATGACAGAAGAGAGAGAGAGTTAGCCAGCTGACCAACACAGAGAGCCGTGTGAATGAGAGGGAAAGTGGAAGTTCCCTGTCCTCACAGACTGTTGACAGTCTGCAGCCAGCTGGCCCGGCCAGGGCTGCTATTCACTGGGCTCCCAGGCAGGGGAGCAGAGAAAAACAACAAGAACTTCAGGATTAAAAGGGGATGGCTATCTGGCAAGCCTTCCTCCAAGTGTGTGTGTGTGTGTGTGTGTGTGTGTGTGTGTGTGTGTGTGTGTCGTAATTGAGGTGGGGAGAGCGGAGTTAGCAGGCCGGAGTGAACCTGCTTAGATGCAACAGAGCCTGTTTGTGGTGAGAAAATGTGTCACTTCTTCAGGTGCAATGCTCATATCCTCCACACACACACACACACACACATGCACGTGTGTGTGACTCACATGTGACACAGATGCTATATGTCTCATTAGCAATATGTGAATGCAGCAATACACTACCCACTCACGCATACACATGAGCACTGACCACATGTTTTAACAAATGATAGATCTGTCAGACTTCAACGTGCTTCTTTTATATGTTTGTGAAAAAAAAAAAATCTACAAAACCTGCAAACCTAAACTGCCAGGATGTTTTACCTGTCAGGTGATACTTAACAGGGAAATGTAACCCCGGATGTCACATGTATCCATGCGACAATCCATGAGAGGCTTGTCCGTGTTTATACGTTTTGTGGATTTAGTATGTTCTCATATTCAGCATCATTTTCCATTACAAATCTGTAGTCATGGAAATTTAAGCAGGAGGGCCAGCAGCATGTAATATCCTGCCTTGAGCCACAGCCTCAGATAAAGTGACTAAACATATGCTTGCTACATACACATATTTCTACATACCAGGTTGAAAATGTGCATGCACACGCACACACGCGCACACACACACATCATGGCTGCTGCAAGGTGCAAATGCATAAAAATCCTTTCCAATTAAAATTTACGCATGCAGAAAACAGATCTTGTAAGTCATATAACAGGATGAGAGACGTCAACAGAAACAGAGAGATATTAAAAATTTCTGTGTTTTCATGGATGTATAGGTCACACAGCCATGAGAGAAGAAAAAAAAAATCAAGCAGGATGTTGCTGCATACCATAACTTCACTTCAGGTCTCCATTTCTCCTCTATAATGGTTAAAAGGAATGGGGGAAGGGTTAACTGATCTGAGCTGTTCTCTTTGTTCCTCTCAAAGGGCAAAATCTCCCATCCACTCTGGATCAGCCTGATATTTTCCCAAACATGAGAACGGCAATCAAAACAAAACAGAAATCACAAACACAGCCGCAAGCACCAATTCACATGGTCAAAGCACAAAAGGCGGTCTTTGACTCAATACAAGCTTTCAGAAGAAGCTGAAAACATGCGACATGCATAAATTGCTCCATTGTTGGCAATTGGGACCTGACCACCTGGGCATTTGAACCCTGGACCTTTGAATACCAGAGAAAGTGACTGACTGACTGCATCTCTGGGGAGACGTGGTTTAATACACTCCTTCTTATAACTAGAGACAACGACAGTTCATATTCTAGACTGGGGTATTTTGTCTATTTAAACTTAAAATATTTACAACAGTCAAAATATTGGGAGCAAAATTCCAAAATAAATAAAATAAAAAAAAAAAAAATCACACCGCATTCTGCTAAATGTTTTGTTATATTTGTTTGTTATATTGTCAAATATGTTCGTCACACTTGATCAAATTTTGGTGAAATTGTTTTGCACACAGTACAAAATACAGTAAAACACCAAATCTCACTGTGGACTTTTTGACCAATCTGAACATTTCAAATGCCTGATATGTACCATCTAAGGAAAGTAGGTGTCAATTTTGGTGGCACGTGAATGAAGACTTAGATGTTGTATATTCTGAATATTATAGAATGATGGACTTCTGAGTTGACCCTGGGTTGTGAGTTTGGTGGCTCTAGCTGTTGTAGTTTCGACCATCCAGATACTTTTACTGGAGAAGTCACAAAAAAAAAAAAAAGAAGAAAACAAGCATCATATGAGGGCTCCTGCACTGATGGTGTTTTGACCGTAATAAGCTAGTTGTCAAAGAGACACCAATGCAGTGCACGTCCCTTTCCCCTGGCCCCAGGTGCACACACTTGAGGGTCACTGTGTCATGAGGGTGGGTAGCTTTGATGGGAATGCTCACCGCTAGAAATAGTGGCGTCTGTTGAGTGCCAGAGGGAGGAGGGGTGGAGCTGAACTTGCTCAAGGGATGCAAGATAGAGGGGGGTGACATACTGGAACGCTTTGTTCCTCCTTCCTTTGTTCCTTGTAGCTAGACAAGGAAGGCTTTGTGTTTGCCTAAGATAGGTGATGTGTGGTTTCAGAGGACGATTTATCTAAGTCGATGACGCTGTGCTTGAACTGTGGGTGTGTCAGCTGGCTACTGAGATTCTAGATTGGCGTGATGGATGGATGATTCTCACACAGAG
Source organism: Myripristis murdjan (assembly GCF_902150065.1). Taxonomy (NCBI): domain Eukaryota; kingdom Metazoa; phylum Chordata; class Actinopteri; order Holocentriformes; family Holocentridae; genus Myripristis; species Myripristis murdjan. The sequence continues at coordinate 26,609,683 of NC_043992.1, read as the reverse complement.
GCGGGGGTTTCCTCACTCTAATGGGTCAAGGTGAAGCTCACTGGTGAGGATGTCAGATATTAGACCAGAGATCATGCGGACCAGCCTCTGTTTTGAAGCCTTCGGATACAAACTGTGGAGAGACTTACCACAATGTGATGGAAGAGAAGCTCCCAGGACTGAGTCAGCTTCTGGTTCAGCACCATGTCAAAAAAGTCATAGATGAAGTAACCTGCGGAGACAGACAGACGATTTAGCCTAGTCATTAGCTTTAGCAATTAGCTAATGAGCCAAAACAACATGGCCTCTTCTGACAGGAGAAGCCCTCTGCATATCAAGTGTGTCAGTGGGATCCTGCTTCCATGACGACGACGATGGCAACCAAGATGTGGCTTGGAGAGTGGCTATTTATATCTGCCCTGCACCCCACCACCAGCCGTATCCATGGAGACGGCTTTTCACAACGCTGGAAAAATAATGAAGCGTTGAAAATGGGAATGCTGGGATGGATGGGGCGCTTGGGGCCTGGGCCGTGTTTTGGTGGAATTTGACACCCGCACCTTTCTGTCGATCAGGTGCAAGATGGGGGCCGAAATGGGATCATCTCATCACAAGTTTTATTGTCGTGTCTGGCTGTCACAAGCCACATGCCAAAAAAAATATATTACAAGCTAGTTCACCAGCCTTTGTTCACTAAATTGCCAAAATAGTCGTCACACCTTATGTAACTCCACATTAATTCAAATGGTTTCACGGAATGACCCTTTATAAGCAGATACACTGAGTATGACGCACATAACCAAGCCTACAAATCAGACAGACAAATACAAGCACCCTTCACCCGGGCCCTCTTATCTCACTCTCTGTGTTTTTATAAGGATTCATTCAGTGCTCTCTGTTATGTTTACATTCATACACAGATGTGGGTGGGAGAGAGGAGGGCGGACACAGAGGGAAACAGATTGATTTGCTTTAATTGATGGATTACTTTTATGTTCTGGCAAATGTACATGGTGCCACCTTCGAGCTCCAGCTCTGCCCAGTCTCAGATTTTATAGCGGCTTGTGATAAAAAGCACTCAAGAAAAATTGAATGTGGAGAATTTCCATTACTGGGATAAATCAGAATATGAATGTAAATCAGGATAATCATGAACATCCTCACATGAGTGACTTGAAAAGCTAACATGCAGTCCTATATTGATTTCCTGATCTATTTTGAAGTGCCACAAGGGCAATTGCCTTTGAAGCCCCAACAAAAAGTCAGATGTATGGAAACACTATTAATTCCACACTTAACAACAACAGAAAAAAGTAAGGCAAAGTGATTCCAGTGTGTTTTATTGCCATATTAAGAGTTTGAAGCATATTTTGATGATTATCGAGATAATATCTTAATTGCAATTATTTTGGCCAGGATAATCATGACATGAAATTTTCCTATCGTTCAATGCCTAATCCATAGTGAAAACAAGAGAATCAAACTCAGATTGTTTTTGCCTTGGCCAACAGCCATAAAGCCTTACTGGAATGGTGACTGAAAGATAAAAGTGGGTTTCTAGTGAAATGGTCAAAAGTAACCTCTGGTGAACAGTTTCTTCTTCCACAGGATTCTTGAAATGATAAATTAATGACTCATGATTTGCTGGCTATGTTTAGAGAATTCCCCTCTTAAACAAGTTATTCAAGTAACTTTGTTTTGTTTCAACACACGGAAACACCATAACTCTGTTAGAATAACTCAGTTAAGCTCATACTGTGATTGTGGGAAACCCAGCCAAGGGGCCTGGATTACTCCCCTATTAAATGGATCACAGTAAACATTTTACTCGTTTGACTTCAGGCTTTTGCCGTCTGTGGAAACTCAGACTTGGCAACAAAATGAACCCATGGGGCAGTATTTGCCATTGGTGTAATTATTTTTTCTGAACCTACTTTCCAGTCAAAGTGGGTGGCTGGAAAATGTATCTTTTTGTGTGTGTGTTTGTGTGTGTGTGGTGGACTGTGTTATCTGTGGGTGAGATGCCGCAAGAGGACAAGGGTATTCTGTAACAGGGTTAATTTGTGTCAGTAGCATCAGCATATGTTAACAGCTTAACCCTAATAAGTTGAACAATAGGTTGGGTTACTTTGCGCATGTAAACATAGCCACTGTGACGAGTTGGTTTGGGCTCAGGACAAGGTCCTTCATTCAACAAGCAGATAATTATTTGTGGCATGTCACTGCAACGTTAAAGAGCCGGGGTGAATGGACATGTCTAGTCCACAAAAAGGCCGCTCTCAACTCGCCATGGCCTCAGCATCACACCACACTATTGGTGGGAGGGCTCCGGAGAGGCAGGGATGACTCCACTCTCTGTTAGCAGTGGCATCTGAACCAGACAGCCTGCATAATAAATCGACTGACCTCTTGCGCAGTTGCTGCCCATGGCCCACATCACATGGCTGCACAGGGCTATGGCTGGTGCCTGGGACCGACCATAATGTCCCCCATTGATCGACGCGAGCCACCGCAGCCAGTCAGCCGGCTTCCAGGGCTGGGTTTCGAGAGGGAATGTTAAAAATCCCGGGAATCCCAGGGCAGCCCTGGTTGCCCGGCACAGATCCAATAAATTAGCAATTTAACTGGGCTCACGTGCCATTAACTGTTCCAGAATACTTTGAGGATTAATGAGACAAAAGAAAAAAAAAAACAGGGTGAGTTGCTATTTTGAGAATCTGGGGTGGCATGTGCACTCAGATTTGAGCACATTTTGGGAATGGAAAATTGTTTGTCTTATGGGGTGGCAAATAAAGTCTTAACTAACTGTCAAACAACCAGCAAAATAACCAAAAACCTTTCCCTTTAATACAAGCATTCACAATTTTATGCAGGTTCTATGATGTGTGCTATGAATTTTTCCCATAAATTATGAAATCAGACTGCGTTCAAATGGATTTAGGTGGAGTTGCTCTGGAGTTGGGGTGGGAAAAGTGTCATTTCCTGACCCTGAAGGCACCACATTAGGGAGAGCAACCCCTCCCCCCCCTCCCCATTTGACCCCCCACCAGGCCATTCAGAAAACACCAGTTTATCTATTCATGATAAACCAGTAGTAGGCGGCAGTGGACGCAGTTTGCCTCGACTGCTTTCTGCCTGCGCCTCTGCCAGGAGAGGAGGTGAAGGTTGGAGCTGGGACTAGGGACGGGCTTTCTGTCAGAAAGCCTCAAGCGCCTGAGGCAAACTTCTTCCCCTGTGCGCAGCAGACTACCGATACTCACCGATCGAGACCGAGACCAAGGCATGTGAAAACGCAGAGTGGGTTTCTATCAGATCCTCGGCCATCTGCGGGTGAAGGAAAAAGCTGAAAAGATAAAACGAGGAGAAGTCAAACTAAAATAGTTCAAATGAAAAGAGTCCAGGACATTTTGACAGACACGGCTGTGATTTCTTTTAAATTAATTCCACCTTGCCAACTTGGGATGTCAGAACCACGCGGTCAATATAAATCAGCAGACCTTGATCAACCTGTTTCCTATCGCATACAGCCTGTGTAAACTTTAAATCTATTCCCCTGTGAGATATGAATCTTTCTCGAGGGAAAGCTGGCCAGGAGGGCAGCATCGTTGAGCCAAAAGTCACATAAAAACAATACAAAGTAAACAATGTATAAAATCCACAGTAAATGATAAACACAAAGCCAATAGGCCTTATCCAATATAAAACCGGTAGATTAGATGGCTTAGCCCATTTAAATCTAACCAAGCAGCAAACCATTAAAAGAACTGAACTAATCCGCGTTTTTTTTTTTTTTTAATATAAAACATTAAATTTAGCTTGGCCAATTTAAAACACACTCACCAAAGCACCGCCCATATCCCAGTGATAACACTATGGACGAAGGATGTAGAGATATTTCTCCATTTCCATGCATTCCTGCAGGCAGACTCGGGAATGGGCAGATTGTTGAATCCAGTGTTGACAAGTTTAAAAAAGCCAACGGAGCCCCCAGTCGTTAAAATCACTGAACTCAACTCCATGACGGAACCCTCTCCTCGACTTGGAGGCTTCAAGGACTACAAATGTCCCCAAGTGAGCGGCTGTTGCTTACTGCGCCCCGGAGGAGTGTGGATGATGAACGACGACGACGACGGAGAAAATCAGGTTAACATACCGATATTCACCCTGTTAGTTCACGTCAATTATCACTCAAATAAGCTCCCGAGCAAAACGCGCGTTTTCACGTTGTTTTCCACAAAACGGGAGGCGTGGACGATGCTGTCAAATGATTTCTCACTGACACGGACTTTCTTTCCTTTTATAAACCCCCCAAAAAACCGGGAGTCACTTTCGCAGCTATAAGCGGAAAACGTAATTAGTGTAGGCTAACGCGCAGAGCTGCTTTTATAGTTGTGAAACCCTCCTGTTGTAAAATGCCTTCCCTTGCTTGTGTAACTTTTTGCCATCACTGTAACCAAACAAGAGAGATTCCCCGCCCTACTACAAAGGGGCGCGGCTATAAACACGTTACTTTGTGTCGCGTGGTATGCTGCCTTCACTGACTGTCGGAAATATCTCCTCTATGAGTTATATGAACGCCCGTCAAAAGTGGAGGGCCGGAGATGCGACGATTAGAGGGCGAAGGGGCTGAAGCCTTGTGAGCCACTGCTGGTGAAAGCGGTGTATTTTATTGTGTTACTGCTTCAATGCAATGAAAAATATCTTTAGCAGTTTTCTGTGTTTTTATCTTTCCCCTCTCTTTTACATCTTTCTTTGTATGCCCAGCGCATATTTTCTCCGGTAAACTCTCTTGTTGAAACATAAAGTAGCTGTGACGATCGTTAGTTTAAATTAAACTGCTTTAGGTACAGGATATAGGTCTATTTGTTGGTTGCTATTTTCGACCAAATTGTACTTCAATTCGCTGTAAGTCGACTTAAAGCTTAAGAGAAGCACCTGAATGCAACATTGCTTGTTGTCAGCCTCATTCATAAAGCCCCGTGGACTGATGGGAAGAGTAGTTTTATTTCAAATGTAGTTACATATGCTGAATTTCAGTGAATAGCAGTTGAGCTATTAGCACACAGTTGAAAACAACAAGCGGTTTCAAAATATTGTAATACAAAACATAAATATGTGTCGACTTATATGGTTATCTAAGGCAGTGGTTGGCAAACTGGGGTCCGGTGACCTTCTTGCGGTCCTGAAATGGATTCCTTTAATTTCACTGTTACTTCATTCAGTAGGTTCTCATAACACTTATTACTGCCAGAAGCTACAGGCCAAGCGCTTGAAATATTCCTTATACAATATTGTGTATCAGAGCGCCACCATGTGGCTACAGGGTAACACCATGTTAAACATGTAACATGGACCTTAAACGCTGAGTGTCTGAATTTGTGTGTATTTATGTTTTGCTCAGTCTTTCCCCCAGAGGACTTAAGTATATCAACTCAGAATTCAAATGTAAATATGTTGCATAATAATATTTAAAAGTAGTGATCATGTGATACAACATGGAATATGCACTAAGCCATATATTTTCATGTGTAGTATGTTTTTTTCCATACAGGTTAAAAAAGAGGAAATAAGATATAATTTACAAAGCTTTCAAAGCTGTGGCGGAGAAAAGGGTCAGCTCCATGTAGAGAAACGGTAAGTTGGGGTTTCTCATGTCATAATTTTGTTTTATGATACCCCCCCTCTCTCGCTCTCCCCCAATCCAACTCAATTCAATGCAAGGGCTTAATTGGCATGAAAGTTACAAGAACAATTTTGCCAAAGCAACAAAGTACAATTTGTTCAAACTTTTGGACACAACAACAATACATTAAAACATTAAACAATACAAAAAAAATTTCAAGAACGCTGAGATTACAATTTGTTAATTAAATATGTATACAGTATAATCCTCTCGCTCTCTCTCTCTCTCTCTCTCTCTCTCTCTCTCTCTCTCTCTCTCACATACACACGCACACGTACACGCACAGCAGCAGCAGCAGAACAATCTGATTGGAGGATGGCCTATCCTATTAGCCCTCATGCTTTATCTGTCTCTCTTTTCTCTCCGCAGAAACATGCAGCCCTGACGCAGAGAAATAACTTCATATGACTTCTTGTTTGATCGCACCTCTGCAGGCTCAGCTGGCCGTGGATATGATGATACCATAACCCACCGCCCCGATAGTGGATCTGTTACGTCATTGGCAGGGAGGAGCACGGGGCACCGCCTGGGTGTCGGTCACGCGGTCACGCGGCGTGGATGCGCTCTGGAATGAACGCGCTGCTGCTCCGGGTGAAAACCTCGACCAGGGCAGGTTTAGCTGTCAGATGCGCCCAGCTTTCACATTTGTCTGGAGTTGGATCTCTGTCAGGCGGGAAACCAGGTGGGCACGACGTTACACAGCATCGGTGTTTAGCAGATAAACGTAAACACATCGCATTTAAACGGAGCTTACGTAGCATCTCATGGGACAGGAGCGTGTCAAATGTGTATGTGGTGGTAGACTATAAGCTTATTTCGTTGCATTACGTAGGTTTTCACGTTTACACTTAACTGATTGTTGAAATTTGAACGCTTTCTTTGAACTACTCACATCCTCACTGATCTAAACATATTGTCTGGATTCAGCATTGTTTAGATTCCTGTTTAATGAAAATTATAACGTTTTTATACATGTACTGTATTTGTTCATAAATATTACAGTGATACATTTCCTGTGTTATATGTAGTGCTTATAATTGCCTCTATACTGTAATGTATTCTCTTTGCAGATGCAGTTATTGTTTGTTCAAATCCATGTGTAACTCAAGCCAGTAGTGTAAAGTACAATAAGCAGGTTTTTCTTCGTGTGATCCATGTCTTACAGTTATGAATCAGCACCAAGAGGAGCAGGAGGAGGTGACTGGGCTCGTGTGCCAGGAAGCTGACCTCAAAGATGGGCAGTAAGTTAGCCTGCTATGTGTCTTCTCACTGCAAAAACATAAGATTGGAATCGTGGAAATGCCTCAGAGCGACTAACAGGGAAGAGATGCTGTGGTTTCGATCATCTCCTTGGTTAACTTTAACTTTAGCTTTGCTTTATTCTCCCAAACTCCTGCTGCTGTTGTGTGTTTGTGAAGGATGAAGGAGGTAACCGTGGAGGATCAGAAGGTGTTACTGGTCCGTACCTCGGGCCAGTACAGCGCTGTTGGAAGCCAGTGCACTCATTACAATGCTCCTCTAGTTAAAGGTAAAGTCTTTATGCACTGTCAGATTCCCTCTCTTCTCTCTCTCTCTCTCTCTCTCTCCCTCTCTCTCACACACACACACCATGAAAGTATTTACACAGTAACTTGTTTACATGTCAGATGAATGCAGGTGTAACGTTGCTTGAGTAACCATTGTTTACTGAGCACACTGTGCATGGGTTGCTGCAATTAATCTAGATCAACATCCCTCAAGCAAATCAGGGTCTTGCTCAAGGGCACTTCAACAGGGTGGATGCTTGAATTTAGGTCCTCAGGTTGATGGACAGTCTCACTAATCACAGCACACCAAGCTCCTGACCCTTTCTTATAGGTTTTACATTATACTCTGAATGAGTGTAAGCCTCAAAGCCTCATACAGTTCCAGCTGCGTGGCTAATGAGGTTGAGTAAATGATGATGTGAAATGCTTTGCACAGGATTTGAATAGTGTTAACTGCATGTTCTCTGATAATTCAGGAGCGCTGGTTGGTGGCAGGGTGAGATGTCCCTTCCATGGCGCTTGCTTTAATGTCAAGACTGGAGATATTGAGGAGTATCCAGGTCTGGATTGTCTGCCCAGTTATAAGGTAAAACCTGCATGCAGAGGTCATGAGCTGATAATAATGAGCTGCTCTACTCTTTGAAATGAGAGTGTACATTCACAGCCACTTAGATTTATCAGCTGATCCCTCTCGACCTTTGAATTTGTTTGAACAATCAGTGACCATTGTGCAGGATTTGATATTGCAGTCCTGTTACAGTCCACAGAGACCCAATTCAGATGTTGAACAAATGATATACTAACCTACAAGTGGTGACTATAGAGGAAATCAGACTACAGATTCATCAGAGAGGAAGCAGCATTTATTTAAAAAAAAAAAAAAACAACAACCCAAAGCATAAAAAAATCTCATTTGATAGGTTAAAGTCGAGGATGGCAAGGTGTACGTGTCCATCAACAAAAAAGTGAGTAAAGACAAGTATAGTTTTGAGACAGTTGCAATATTTTCCTCTCATTTTGTCCTATATTATTCAACCTAAAGCAGTTTGTTTTTTTTTTATCAATTGTCAATCCTGTTAGTCTCTGAAGGTGACCAGGCGGGTGAAGGAGATGTGCAGTGTAGTACCAGGCATCAAACATACTATCCTGCTTATAGGAGGAGGTAAGGATGTGACGTAATAAAGTAAGAAAAATGGGAGGTTTCATTTGATTGTAGAAACCCCAGGCAACAATAGCTTACCCTGCATATTTGAATCCATTGGTTGGCACGTCACTTTACATTGTTGAGAGAAGTAGCTTACAAATAAAGGTAGCTGTAAGATTAATAATAAGAGGAAAAAATTAACAGTTGTTGAATTGTAGAGTCTTGGTAACTACATTTTCGTTGACCCTTCAAATCAGTTTCAGTATAGAGTCACTACAAATCAAATGGTTGTAAGTTGGAGAGGGAACTTTACAGTACGAGCTTATTTTTGGTCCAAGTTAATGTAAATTCATGACAATTGATCAGCATTTTACAAAAGGGGCTGATAGAGAGGGCTCAGAGATGACACTTGAATAAACATGGTGGTCTAGATTGCAAAATCCTAAAGTTTCATCTTTTGATGTACAAATTTAACAGGGAAGGGCTGAACTTGCATGTTGTGTTTGCAGGCCCTGCATCCCTGGTGTGTGCAGAGACGCTGCGACAGCACTGCTACCAGGGTCGAATCGTCATGGTAACCAAAGACACCCTGCCTCCATTCGACAAGCCCAAACTGAGTAAGGTGAGGAGAGGAGAGACAGTCGACCTGTGTTCATACAAATGATGATAATGTAAACAAAACTATATGTTCTCTTAAAAGTGAAACAGAGGGCGTGTTCTTAAGAAATGCAGTGACACATTAGAAATTGCTTTGCTTTTTTTCAGGCGATGAATCTGGACAGCGATGACATCCTTCTTCGCTCAAGTGACTTTTTTCAGCAGTGTGGGATAGAGGTGTGGACAAAGAAAGAGGTGAGATGAAAAAGCAAAATCTGTGTATTGATGGCATTGCATTATCTTTTTATTATCCACTCTAAGTTCAGCTCTTTATTTTAAGAGCTACGGTATCCACTCTTTGGCAATGGAAAGTGATTTGTGGATGTTTTATGTTTCAGGCAGTGTCTGTAAATCCATCTGAAAAGGTGGTGAAGCTGAGTGATGGCTCTCTGCAGCACTATGACCAGCTCCTCATCTCAACTGGCTGTAGGTTAGACTTGGTGTTGGCACACCGTCCCTTTCTAGTGTCCCATCACACTTCAGGTTCTGGCCATGGCTCCATTAAACGCACTAGTACGGTCACACCGTTCAGTACACTGCAAAAACTCAAAATCTTACCAAGATTATTTGTCTTATTTCAAGTCAAAAATCTCTTATTACTAGTCAAAATATCTCATTACACTTAAAATAAGACATGATCACCTCAGAAGTAACTTGTTTTTAGACAATTGTCTCTTGTTTCAAGTGAAAATTTGCTTGAAACAAGTGAAAATTTGCTTGTTTCATTGGCAAAATTTGTTTCTTGTTTCTAGCTAATTTTCACTTATTTCAAGTGAATTTTCACTTTTTCCACTGGCAAATTTTGCCAATGAAACAAGCACATTTTCACTTGTTTCAAGTGAATTTTCACTTGAAACAAGTGAAAATTGTCTAAAAACTATTTACTTCTGAGGTGATCATGTCTTATTTTAAGTGTAATGAGATATTTTGACTAGAAATAAGACATTTTTGACTTGAAATAAGACAAGTAATCTTGGTAAGATTTTGCGTTTTTGCAGTGTACATTGTCAGTGAGTTTATTTTTAAATGGATGTTTTAATCCAGGTAAGGCTGTGATGTTAAACTGAAAGCTCTCACACTTTTGTTGAAAAGAAAAAAATAAATCTTCAAGCAGAGCAAAGTGTTTCATATTTTCCACTGGAGGAAAATCTCACAAACTGTTTTTTCAGGAACAACACCAAACTTGCAGGGTGTTTTCATAGAGACCAATGGCATCAAACTCACTGAGTACATAAACACATTTGTACATGAAAAACAAATGAACAAACAAAAAACCCCTTCAATAATTATTGCAAGGCTGTCACATAACAACAGTGATAAAGTCATTTTTATCCTAATCACAGGGCACGGCCTCTCAGCTGTCCTGGTTGGGACTTGATGGGAGTGAAGTTGCTGCAGTCTCATGAAGATGCCAAAGAGATCCACCGCTCCTGTCTCGGTCAAAAGGCCGTCATCATCGGTGCTTCCTTCATAGGTGATTAGATTCAGTTTCTCTTTCCAGTTCAGAATCAAACTTGTTTTGTTCATGTCCAAAAACAAAAACTTATAGGGATTTACTTGGTGTTTGCTTAACCTCATGAGTCATGCCACACCTTGTAATGCGTTATTAGGCTGACAAGATGCCTCAGTCCATTTTCCCACAATGTCTCAGTGTAGGAGAACTGCCTTTTTTCAGACTTTGTAAAAACTCTCCTGCAGTTTTAACATTGATGCAGTGAAAATTTTAATTTTTATCCTCCAAGGTAAACATTTTCTGAAGTGGTTTCACTGCATCAGACTCATGTGACAAAGATGTGCAAGCAGTTAGTTTAAGAAAATATAGACAAATTAGCATGTTTGTAGCATGGCCTCCCATAGGTAAACCAGGCATTTACCATTCAAAACAATATGGTCTCAGGCAAAACTGCTGTCCTACACATAGAACATGCTTTGCATATGTAAAGTCAGTCTTTACCAGTTTTATAGGCCACTTAAGAGATTTAATAAGATGTATAACTGTTTTTCAGGTATGGAGGTGGCGTCCTACTTATCAGACAAAGCTGCCAGTGTGGCTATGGTTGGCACCACAGAGTATCCTTATGAACGGTCCCTCGGCTCAGACATTGGCAAGATGACTATGAAAGTAAGAGCCAATAATGTCAGAGGTCCATCGTTATCTGTATTATAACCCAGTGTTTATAAACCAGAACATTTCAAAACACATTTATTTTTCTTTGTCCTTTAAGATGCTGGAGGAACATAATGTCAAGTTCTACATGAGCGATAGTGTCACCGAGATCAGAGGGGAGAATGGCAAGGTAACGCCACCACGGCCACCACCACTCTTCACTCTGTCACTGAGACTGGAGACTGTGGAGACGTTTAACAAACCTCCTGGGACTTCAAACCTCCTGGGTATGCCAGTGTTAGACACATAGATCCATAAGGTTTGTCTTTTGTTCAGGTGAAAGCGGTGGTGCTGAAGAGCGGTGCAGTCTTGGAAGCTGACGCGGTGATTGCAGGAATTGGTAAATTATTGTTTCTTATTCACAAATATTCTGATAAATATATATTTTAATCAAAATCACTAACCACAAATAAGCAGGGGCTGTAATGTAAGGACAGTGATTGTAACTAGAGGAGCTAACTTTTATGCCTTGGAATTTGATCGTGAATTGAGGACCTTTTTTGTTTTGTTAACACCACAAAAAAAAAATCAATCAGCTTCTCCTGTCATAGTAACGTAAAATCTGCTAGGTCTTTACTGCTCTACAAAACACAGGTCTTTGTTTCTCAGGTGTGCTCCCCAATTCTGACTTCTTGGTGGGAAGCCAGGTGGAGTTGGACTCTAGGAAGGCGGTGATTGTTGACAAGGTAAACGACCAAGTCAACAACCAAATAGTAATTACTGCTCTGCTGACATAGCTAATATTAGGTGATTTGAATTATAGCCCCAAGATACAAATGTTGTCAACTTGAATTACCCTTAGTTTCTTGGGTTTTGGACAAGAAAAATATTGTTTTATAATTACTGTGACTGTTATTAATTCCACTTTCAGGCTAATGGCTTTTGAACCCATAATACAATGTCCTGTCGCTTGGACTTAGGAAATAGTAATAATAGAGTTCAGTTCAACCGTTCAGCTTTTTTCAGTTAAGTGAACGACCTCACATTGTAGTTCTGCTGTAAATACATTTCTCTTTGACAACAGTTCATGAGGACCAACATGCCAGATGTTTTCAGTGCCGGAGATGTTACCTCCTTCCCTCTGACCATTCGTGGAGACCAGCGGGTCAACATCGGTCACTGGCAGATGTCACAAGCCCACGGTAAAAGTTTGACGCACACAAAGGAGCACTGTTTGATGTTGTGTGGTTTGGTGTGGGTGGCTGTTTGGATATTTCTGAAGAAGGCATCGTTTTGTTATCCGGGGTGACAAATGAAGAGCAGAATGCTGTGGGTGAACCTGATTTGATGTTGGGGATCGATCTCATTGTGTTTCCCTCTTGTCTCTTCGATCCCAGGACGAGTAGCTGCCCTGAATATGCTACAGAAGCCGACAAAAATTGAGTCTGTTCCTTTCTTCTGGACTGTGTTGTTAGGGAAGAGTATCAGATACACAGGTAAGAGTTTAAGGAAGTGGTAGCCTCATATTTAAGCCCAGATTGTACTGAATCCAGCTGGCCACTTTCATTTCTCCATTCTAGGCTATGGGAACGGATACACAGAGATCATATTCAAAGGCAAAGTGGAGGAAAGGAAGTTCCTGGCGTTTTACATCAAGTGAGAAGCAGTGAAATAACTCATGCTGTTGTTTGGTACTGAACATGACTACACACTGTTTGCCCTGAATTTACAACATTATTCATTTTTCAACAGAGATGAGGTGGTGGTTGCAGCGGCCAGCCTGATGTTTGACCCGGCTGTGTCGCGCCTGGCAGAAATGATGGCAACAGGCCAGATTATAACCAAGGCACAGGCTCAGTGAGTGTTGCTAAAATCAAGTTCTGCACACATACTCACATCACGTATTTATTTAGTGCATTTGTCACACACAGAAATAACCATGAATTATTCCATTGTGCTGGTGTGTTATGTCAGTGACACCATGTCCTGTAGGTGTCGAGCATCTCAGAGAACAAAATGGGTCAGAAGCGCCCAAAAAAGCATGTTATCAGTCCTACCACATAAAAACATTCACGTCTCAGTCTGTGTTGATGAGAGCTGCAGGTGTCCCAAATGGTTAGGAGTTACCAGGGACGGCTGCAGCGAGGCCAACACAGGCACGCTTTACAGTGGATAATGCTGATTTACTAAAAATAAAATTTATCGGTGCTTGTCGGCGAAGGCATCAGTCCATCTACATGAAACAGAAACGAGAGTCATCGCCACTTTGTCTTTCCTCGTCACTGGAAAAGTGCAACAATGAAACAGCAAATGAATACGTGTGACTATGGATGAATAATTTACTAGCCAATAGGTGGATAAACTATAATTAAAGTTATGTTTTTTTTGTTTTTTGTTTTTTTTTTACCTGCGTCAGTCTGTGCCTTATGTTAAGCGGTCTCAAAGACAAAGTCACGTCAACATGCTATATTAAATACATTTGACTTCTCTTGGTCTATTTTTTTTCTGCCAGGATTAACACAATATTAAGGACAAATTTATCAGGGGGAAAAATCATGGCGTCATGTTGATATAATTGGTTGAATATTTATTTGTCTCATTTTTGATTAACTTTTTCTGTTAGATTAGTTTCGGCTGTGTCTGACTTAAAATTAAAATAAAATAAAAATAAAAATGTTGTTCATTCTGAAAGGAGAATTCCTCCTCCTCGTCCAGTTTGTTTAGGACACCTGATAAACCCATATGTCCTACTCAGAGCGGAGACCATTTTTAGTCATCACAACATTTTGGTGCTGAGTATTTCTGAGAGGCTTGATGAACTACGGATCCAGGAGAGTGAATCCTGAATGTGTGTTTTGTTTAAAATGAGGTGTGTGTGCACCCTGATTACATAAGACCTTTTCAAAACACAGCCTAAGAAGTATTTGTTTCTCTATTGTGTGTTTCAGAGCTGATGACCTGAGCTGGCTTCAAATGTAAACAAGATGTCTGTCCACAAGCAGCAGCCCTCAGGTGATGATGACGTCAAATATTTCGTTTTTTTTTTCTCTCTGTATCTGTCAATTAGTGCCAAACTGAATCATTCCATGTCCTACATCAGGCCATCTGAGAGCCAATCAGACTTCTGATCTGTTGTTTCCATGGCAGCATGTCAAGCTTTATTGAATTCACACCATGTGCAAACACTGAGTAAAGCTTATGTTGCTGTGACACAGTAAACAAACTCCTACGTTGAACTGCACAGACTGCAGGTTGCTGCACGTTGAACAGAGACATTTTAGTTAAGAGTAGCTACACAACAGAAAGTGTCTGTTAATTATTGTGAACGTTAAGGCCCTATCAACATGCACAGGAGCTGCAGTAGTAAATAGTCTAACATCTTCAACACAGAATTTTGACCCACTTGGAAATTAAAAAAAAAAAAAAAAATCTAAGTTCAGCTCTTTACTTTAAGAGCTATGGTACATTTCCCCATTTTTGTCAGAACAGAACTGTTAAATGTTAAGATGAGGTAAAAACCTGTACTGGGAAAAAATACTACAGTGGAACCTACTGACGTTTTTCAGGTTTTGTTTAGTTTTTAACTTTTATTTTATTTTTATTTAATTAAAAAAAATTCAGTTCTGTTTCAAATGTCCAGGCTCTTACAGCAGAGTTATAGCGTATTGTTTGGCTTTACTTTGGTACTGTAAACACATGTTCCCCACTCTGTGTTGCCAACCTCAGTGGCGGCTCTTGAGGTTCAGCAGCTTCAGAGTAAGAAGAGGAAGTGTGTCATGTAATGTCAGCATTTCATCGCATTGTAAACGTCTAAAACTTGATCCTTTATGGTAGATTATCAGCACTCAGGTGAGGGATTATAATAACGACTGCCTTAATCTTCCCATTTACTATACTGTTTATAGTTTACTGACTAAAATCAGTCGTTGCTACTTTGGTTGTTTTCATTTCATTTTTGACAGGCTTACTGTTACACCAGGGATGTGATTTTTTTTTGTTTGTTTTTTTTTGTTTGTTTTTTGTTTTTTCAAATATATCAGAAATTCCAGGTTTTGTGACCTTTTTTCTTCTTGTTTTTTGAATTAAGAAACAATGTACAACATCAATTGCAATGGACAAAAAAAATAAATTATCATGAAAAACAATAATTGATCGTTTCATTTTCATGAATCTTCCTTGTGCAAAACAAATTTATATAATATCATTATTGTGTTAATGACAAAATCAAGTCTCATCTGGTGTCATTATCTATATTACATTACATCTACATCAAAAAACAAGGATTAATGTTGCCTTAAAAAAATCTCCAGAGGGGTGAATCCCACTAGGGATTTTATGATTTTCCAAAACTTCTGATGTTACCAGAAAAATATAATTGTTTCTTAGATTTTCAAAACATGATTCTCTGACCATGCCACATCAGTAGAGTATTTCAATCTTTTCCTGCTGACAGTACAAGTTTTCTCCCCTTATTTTGTGACAGTTATGTGGCAGGTTATTTTGCCCCTTTTGTAATGATATTCTGACTTTTCTGTGGTAATATTATGCAGAATTATGAAAATTACTTTTAAACTGTTTCAAATGATATTTGTAAAATTCCAGGTGTTTGGCATTTACACACTCATAGACACAATTTTTCTTATTTTGACAAAAATTGCACCGAAACCACTGAATTTCCCAATTACCCAGTTTCCCCTAAGGGGTCAATAAAGTATTTCTGCTTCTGATTCTGAAACGATTCTGGAAATGATTTCAGTCTCTGTCCTCAGAATCGCGATGCAGCTGGGACTCACAGGGCTCTGATGTGTATTGATGTGTTTTATTGGCTAATGTGTACATGACTCGCATCCAAACAGCCACACAAACACCAGCAAGGTACCGTTTTTATACTTTATTAGAAAGAACAGAAATGTATGTACTATGTTGTTTGTAGTCACTAGTGGAGTTCATGTGAGAATTTGTAGACTATGATGCTTTAAACATTTAATGCTATTGTTGTGCAAATTAACTCACTGTTAGCAATATGAAGTGAATCACAAGTTCATTATTATGACGCATATTATTATATTACTATTACAGGTTTTACTGTGAACATAACTGTTGAATTATTTACAAATACCTGACAAAACTGTGGCACATGAATATCACTATATTGGACGGGACAAGTAATTACTTAGACCCCAGTGGACCTAAAAAAATGCACCTAAAAATATATGAAGAAAAGAGAGAGACAAAAAAAAAGAGCAACACATATTTTTGTTGTTGCCTCTCTCCCAGTTGCCGTCCAGCAGGCTCCTTACTGGCCTGTTTTGGAGCATTGTTTCACCGAGGAGCCCAGTCTGTCAGCCAGCAGAAACGGGTTGAGGTGGCAGTACTGAGGAAGAGGAAGACAAATCCATCATTACTCTCTCACTGTAACACGTTCCCACCCTCATCTGAGCCTCACACGAATCTTAGATTGATATCAAACTTAGAGTATAAAGGTGCTGTAAAGGTTTCTTTGAGCATATTCAAAAAAACGGTAACAAGGTAGCACATTCCAGATTTTTTTCCCCAGACAAAATATTCACATTTCTCGTTTATTTTGGTACAGATCATACTAGAAAAATGTTTTTGAGTTTGAGATCAGAGCCCTCCAGGTATACAGATTCACAGTCAGATAAAAATCTGACTGTGAATATTTTGTTGTTCTTCTTTTTTTAAACATGCTCATTGGATTTTTGGTTTAGTGCTCTGCTGAGAATCCCCTTGTTGAAGTGATGACCTTTTTCCTGAAAAGATTAATTTGACTTTGTGAACATTTTTAGCATAAAAAATTTAAATGCATTTTGAGTTACATCTACAGAAATTACACTACCTTGCTGGAGAGGATAATCTGGAGATGTACTTGAAGGTGCACTGTTCAGATTACAATAATTTCATTTGAAAGTAAATGTCTAATCTGTATGAGAATTCAGCCCCTGTTTAATTTGGATCAAATTGTCTTTCAGGCAGATATTTATCAACAATGCCATTACTGTGCCTTTAGGCCAGTCAGGACTAATCTATTCAGACGTCATTACTTGACCCACACAGGATCACAGCTACCTGTGGTGCTGAGTCCGAGTTTGGCTCTGTTTCATGCAGAATCTGGATTTTGAAATCAGGGAGGAAACGAGAACTCTGCAGAACTGCTGCCATCTCTCCATCCACTTCCACTGCCACATCTTTCTGCAGAGACAACACAAATATAAACATTATCTCTCATATCCAGCATCTCAAGAACAGTCTCAAAATGAGAGTCTGCATGTTTCTTCTGTATGGGAGGGCTAACCCTGGATTATGGCACAAGGGATAGAAACATCATATCCTGTTCATTGATAAATGTGCATCAGGTTGATGTAGGGAATGTTAATACATAAATGTCAATACGTAAATAAGATGCAATCAGTACTGGTCTAGTTGTAAATATCTTCAGGGTGACTTGACATCCTATAAATACCTTGAAAGAGTGTGAGGAATCAAATTCCAATTCATCAGGGAAATCTGCCACAGTTCCCTTGTACGTCACTGTTGCCTTGGACATTTTTGGATTTTTGGGCAGCTTGAAGAGCCTGTAAGTGCCCGATGCATAGCTGATGTCACCTGTTGGGGCAAAGATAAAGTGAGGAAAATGTGACCTGAATTCTGACTTGTAGAAAGCAAGTGGCTTACACAGGTCATTAAAAGTCAAAACAGACTTGACCTGCTTTTGCTTTGAGCTCACAGTTGTGGACCACGATGTGACTTGCTGAAACGAGGCGCGGGGTGCTGAAGCCAACACTGTGGGCCAATGAGATGAGGTCTCGCCAGAACAGAGAGCCGCCCATTCCTTCACCTATAGCCGAGACAAAATAAAAAGATTGTCCGAAACACCCCCTCACTCATGATATTTTATTTACTGTGTACGTCAGAGATGCAGGGACGCTTGATGTCCACAGCGGTCAGTATTGCAATGACGGTGACAGATCAGTCACATTATCATCAAATTCCTAGTTATCAATAAAGTTATTTTACCCCACAGAACTGGATCTTGCTTTAAATGATCAGGAACCACTTTGCTGGCATACATGTCGCTGAAGTACAGCTCACCTCCCTCCTGTATGGAGTGAGTGCACGTGGAGAGCGCTAGAATTATAGTCTGTTATACATCTTACAAGATTTAGTGTTAAAAACATCCAACAGACTGACCTTTAGCACCTTGAAGGCCTCCTGCAGGACTGCTCGTTTATCAGGACACAAACAGATCACACAGTTGGATCTGGAGAAATTGGTACGAGAACAGTTTTGTTTGTAAAAGCATCAAATCTGCTGTAAAAAGAATCACATAGGCTGATAACCATGCTATTTCCTTAAGTCAAAAACCTACATCACAATATCCATGGAGTCGTTTTGTATACCAGCCTCACAAAGCTTCTCCATGTACCCCTGGACGAAGGTGATGTTGGTCTCATCGTAGCCAAACTTCTGTTGATGGTACTCAATGTATTTACGTGATCCTGCAATCTAAAGAGAGATAGAGTTATTTTCACAGACAGTGCAGAAATCAATGTCAACAGGGGCGCGCACAAGCATGTGCCATTACCATTTCCTCTGCCATATCGATCCCTGTGACATGGCCCTTCTGTCCGACAAGCTTACTGAAGGCATAACAGTCTCTTCCAGAGCCGCTCCCGAGGTCCAGCACTCTGCAGCCCTCGACCTTTGCTGGAACTGGAAGGCCACAGCCGAAGAATCTGGAAAAAAAAAAAAAGGTATAAATGACAACAGCACAAAGCCATGACGGTCAATATGTGAAGCAAGGGAGGCATCAGGTTGCAGGGGCAGCATGCTGACCTGGTTGAATCTGTTTATTTACACAGATTAGAAACTTTATAAATGATACCAAATAAAATTAGCAGGGAAATGTGAGGGAGAATTTCCTAAAAACCCTCAAGGGGCTTGAAAAGTGGTATTCTCCAGGCAGCATATTTTTGGAAATAACAATGCACAATTTAGATCTGTCATATTTTGACAACAATGCATCCCATGAATACCCATCTGTTACACAAGTATAATGAATTGAGTCATAGTCCTAACACTCAGAAATGAACACACACTCATAATACATTCAGGTATACCCACCCTTCATTAAAAAAGTGTAAATACTCATGTGATATGGCTTAGAGTTTCCACAAGGCAAGAAAGATAAAAGAAAGTAAGAATAAAAATAGGCAGTATTAATAATAGGCCTTTGTACTTTGTACTAGGCCTTTGTTTTTAATTTCATTATACAACCTGTTGTATAATGACCAATAAACTTCCTTGTATCCTTGTACTTGGAAAATACTGGTTTGTCCCGGCTTAAATCAACTACTGGATACTATCTTAAATACGGCCTATGCAACACAGTAGGCCCATGTCTAAATTTCAGAGTTACCTGGACACCGCAGTGTATTAATTCACCACATAGGCTGTTTCAGTAATAGGTTTAATACTTCCCATCATGCCTACATTTGTGCCCAGCTGAATTAAACTGGGAGTAATCCATACTATATTTTATTGACGGACCTGTCTGAAGAGAGGTGACATGGATGGGGGTGCCTTGGTGGTTCAAATGCAGCCCTTGTATGTGCCATTTTGCCATTGTCTTGAATTGCTTGTGCGTGGGATTAATAAAAATACTCTTCACACTACTTCCACCTCTACAAATTATTCCTGTCCTGTAATCCCAAGCATGCATTCCTCCTGAAACCATCTGAAAAAAGGACAGACAGTATGCACAGATATGAAAGGGCTCCATCCCCGTGTTTTTGGACCCTTTGGTGGCAACTGCAGAAAGTTACATGAGGTGTAAAGAAATACACTGTGTCATCAATTACACCCTAACCCTAATCCAGACATACTGACCAAGGTCAAGGACTATATGAGTCAAAGTGAAAGTGACAAAGTTTTGGTAGAAATGTGTCCCCATACCTCCTGATCACCTCGGGGTGAACAAGACTGAGCGCCTCGGCAACTCTTCCCGGTGCGGGGCGGCAGGACACACCGCAGGAGGCAGCGCTGGTCTGCAGGTCACAGGACGACGCCAGGCGGCTGCCGTAGTATTTCTGCGCACATATGAAACATATTAAACATGAGTCAACACTAAATCAGAGTGTGTACAGGAGAGAGCCGCATGTCAAAGTGCATGAAAACACCTGGCAGCTTCAGCTTAATTTCCCCTACCACATCCCCTTACAGTACATGCTGAGGGACCAAAACGAAATCAGCCATAAAAACAAATCACTAATGGCCGAACAGCTGCTTTGTAAACAGCAAATTGTCACAGTTCACTTTGAATTTATAGCCGCAGGCCACAGAGGAAAGAGGGCAATGCATCTAGAGTCAACCAACATGACCATGCATGGGACAAGATTGCCGAAATTTGATTTTTGCAAGGAAACGCCGTCATGTCGACCTCCAAACTCTTCACAACAGGCCTACCTTCACATTTTCATGCACTTCATCACTGGTCGACATTCCGGCTGTTGGGAGATTTTATCAATTCAGTTACGTTTGTTGCGTTTTATAACAGATCATGGAAATCATGGAAAGTACGCTGAACTTTAATCTGTCACTTTAGTTTAATTATTGCCAGGAGGGGGAGTCAGTCCAACACAATTTTACAATTAACTGGATGCAAAATGTGACGCAGAAAGAAATTATGACCGAACAGAGTTGAGTGAGGCACGGCGGGCTCCGAGGGTTGGTGCATTTTTATATCTTTGAATTATGTGGTAGATTGTTGCTTATTTTCCTCAAAATCAAATAATCTAAAACATCTTGGACTCACTCCGGAACACTAGGGGCGGTCATGAGCTGGCAAACCAGCAAGAGACGAGGGCTGTCTGAACGCAAACTTCCCGTTCTTTCATCCGGGTATTTGAGGTTTGCGCGTTTGATACGTTTGCGCAATTTTTTTTCGACGTGGCTACCGCTCTTTTCGTAGCAAGGGAGACTGGGCGATAGCGTAGTCGACGTTTGTGAATTTCATAGACCTGCTCGCATCGTGTGTTCGCCGTCGTTGTCTGTGCGTGCCGTGCTGCATTTTGCGGGGAAAGAGTTCAACACAAGGCTGTAAAGCAGGGAAAAGTCTCTTCAGCCTTGAGAGAGAAATGCTATAGTTAAGTTAACTTGGTTTCGCACACAACTATCTTCGACGTTAGGCGACTGCCTCGGGAGTGGAGGTGAGCGTGTTTTTTAAACTAACGTTAGGCAAGTGTAACGTTTGTGAGTTAGTTAACCGCTATGCTAATGTTAGCTTTAGCTTAGCACATTCATTCACGCTTGGCCTTTACGCCACCAGGAGACCTGTGTTTAAAAAACATTCAAAAGTGCAATGGAATGTTTTATTATCCTGCTAGCCGTTTTGTAAACATTCCATGAACGCCTTATTGTTGAGTTATATTTGCTAACTTTATCGGAAAGCATTGCGCTGCGATGTGTTTCGTTTGTCGGAGCCATATTGTTGTTAGTTAGCTAACGTTAGCTCAATCGTTGTGTGACTCATAGCCGTGCACGCTACAAAGCGAGGAAGTAAACTTTAGAAATATCGCTTAAGTGACCTTTTTCAAACTTATTTTGACGGCAGCCATCGTTATGTGAGTTTTTTTTTTTCGTTTGCAACACTAACGTTAGGGTATCGACAACACGAATGTGTTGCGCTGAATGTACACAATGTACACAAGCTAGTGTGTGTATTGTAATCTGTTTGATTTCTCTGTTTTAGTTGTGAGGCGCTATGGCAGCTGCGTTTCCCTACAGAGGGGTCCCCGGAGGGATGCCGCCCGGCATACCCCCTCCTGCCCCGGTGCCAGACTTCATGTCGGAGGAAAAGCTGCAAGAGAAAGGTATGTTAGGTTTTACTCACTGTTGTGTCCCCACTTGTAATACACATTTAAGCAGGTATTTTTCCTGTCGTAAAGGATAAGACCATCACTATATGCATAGATGATAATATTTCCGTTTGTTGTGCATTACAATTTTAAATTTATTATAGCAAGGAAATGGCAGCAACTGCAAGCAAAGCGCTACTCTGAGAAGAGGAAGTTTGGCTTTGTTGATGCTCAGAAGGAGGACATGCCACCTGAACATGTCCGTAAGATCATCAGAGACCATGGGGACATGACCAATAGGAAGTTTCGCCATGATAAGAGGGTCTACCTTGGGTAAGTTCTTGTTACATGTATAATAAATATCTGTCACTGTCACTATCTTAAGAATTACACCTACATTTTCATGTCAATACATAGACAAAAATCCTTTTCAAATGAATGCACCAGTAACACTCCAATAGCTAATCTTGTATCTCCCCTTTTTTCTTGCTTTTGTGTTGAAGTGCCCTCAAGTACATGCCTCATGCAGTGCTGAAGCTTCTGGAGAACATGCCCATGCCCTGGGAACAGATCAGAGATGTTCCTGTGCTTTACCACATCACTGGAGCCATTTCTTTTGTCAATGAAATTCCCTGGGTCATAGAGCCTGTCTACATTGCCCAGTGGGGGTACGGACAATTTAAATATTTTGCACTTGTAAATTTGAGAATTGTATATTAGCATAATTTGTGCTAATGTAGAATTTCTACATGTAATTGATTTTACTGAAATTTGCTTAAATACATTAAAATAAGTTAAATCCCAAACCTTGGAGCAACATTTTCACAGCTCTTACTGATCGACTTTATCCCTCTTCCCCCCACCCAGTGCCATGTGGATCATGATGCGTCGTGAGAAGCGTGACCGCCGGCACTTTAAACGCATGCGCTTCCCACCATTTGATGATGAGGAGCCGCCACTGGACTATGCTGACAACATCCTGGATGTTGAACCCCTTGAGGCCATCCAGATGGAGTTGGACCCTGAGGAGGACGCCTCAGTTGTGGACTGGTTCTATGAGCACCAGCCCCTCAAAGACGCAACCAAGTAAATCCTTTTTTCATTCTCATATTATTCTGAGAGATCAAAATTTACCCTGTTATTATGCAAGCAGCGGTCCCAAATTTGGCTAAATCTAACAGTGAATCATGTTTTCTGACATGTTGTATCTCAACATGATTGTGCTGTTTTTGTTTATTAGGTATGTGAATGGCACCACCTACCGCCGCTGGCAGTTCACCCTACCCATGATGTCCACACTCTACCGCCTGGCCAACCAGCTGCTAACTGACCTGGTGGATCACAATTACTTCTATCTGTTTGACCTCAAGGCCTTCTTCACTTCCAAGGCCCTGAATATGGCCATTCCTGGGGGACCCAAGTTTGAGCCACTGGTCAGAGATATCAACCTCCAGTAAGGACCTCCTTCCATTCACAATTAAAAGAGCTGAAGACTTATTATTATCATGATGACACACCACTTGCATGCTTATAAATCTTGGGGAAGTAAAATTTTTTCTGGCATTTAAAAAAAGATGTGTATTTTTTGTATTTGAACACAGATTAAGCTTAAACCATCTAAGCTATAGTCTTTAATTTATTTATATATATCTTTGTCTTACCTCACCCCTCTCTCACTCTCCCATAGGGATGAAGACTGGAATGAATTTAATGACATCAACAAAATCATCATCCGACAGCCCATCAGGACAGAGTACAAAATCGCCTTCCCCTACTTGTACAACAACCTGCCGCACCACGTCCACCTCACCTGGTCAGTCCACTAGAAGTGAATGAAGAAATTGATCAACGACTTCCCAAAAATGGCACTTTAACAGAATCAGTGCTAATTTATCATGTGCAAATGTTTTCTTACTTGAAACTTAAGAATCTTGGAAAAAATAGTTGGATTCCAAAGTTAATCTGCTTGAAAATTTTTAATGACAACACCAGTACACAATGCAGTGAAATAACAAAATGTAAAGAAACAAATTGCTGTTGCATCTTCTTTGTACTAAGAGTCAAACTTTGTGAAAACTCAGATCAAAACCGGGTATTATAACTAAATATTTAACATTGTAGTTTACCATAGAGCAAAGCAAAAACCTTTGGAACACAAGTTACAAACTTGTAAGCAAAGTAATTGAGTTGCAGCTTGGATGAAATACATTGTTATGACTGTCTTAATTGACTGAGGTCTTGCACGTTAACTACAGGATTGAGTTAAGCCGTGACTGTTTTCTCTCTGCAGGTACCATACACCCAACGTGGTCTTTATCAAGACAGAGGATCCAGATCTGCCGGCGTTCTACTTTGACCCCCTGATCAACCCGATCTCCCACAGGCACTCTGTCAAGGTAAGCCGGGTCGATAGTTTCCCGTCTGTTTTTGATAGAGGTAAAAGATTAATAAAATGCTCTCACATCAAATCGTAAATGAAAATCCTCTTACAAAGGCGCACATGCATTGGTCTGCTTGCCTGTGCGTAAGAACTGGAGGAATAATAAAATGAATGGTTGTTTGTATTAATCTCTGGCTGCAGTCACAGTTGGACGTAGACCATTCAGATACCATCTTTAAAATATTTCATTAGTTGGAGCTGAATATGAAATGATGTAAAACCTCAAGTGAAGTATGAGATTCCCATGTTTTTTTGTTTGTTTGTTTGTTTTGAGCTTGTTTATTTAAAGTCAAAGTCCCCTTACTCGTTCTTGGCTATCTCCTGCACTTGTTCAGAGTCAAGAGCCCCTGCCTGATGATGATGAGGAGTTTGAACTGCCTGAATATGTGGAGCCTTTCCTCAAGGACACACCACTCTACACAGACAACACCGCCAATGGCATTGCCCTGCTGTGGGCGCCAAGACCCTTCAACTTGCGGTCTGGCCGGACAAGGCGTGCCATTGACATCCCCCTCATCAAGAACTGGTTAGCAAACTGCACGGCACCAACATGTTGGACCACCAAGTGTGACATGAATTTGTGATTGAGGAAAAATAAATTGAAAAATATTTGTAAAAATTAGTGGGAAATGCTTTTGTCATTTTACAGGTACCGTGAACACTGTCCAGCTGGCCAACCCGTGAAAGTGCGTGTGTCATACCAGAAACTGCTCAAGTACTATGTGCTCAATGCTCTCAAACACAGGCCACCCAAAGCCCAGAAGAAGAGGTGAGCATCTCGAAACACACTCTATTGAAAAGCTTGGCTCTCAGTTTGTATTGTCTTATTTTTTTGACTGAAGCAATTTTTGGCTTCAGCTCGATGTTTTGTAAAGATTTTCCCTCTATCGGCTTCCAGGTACCTATTCCGCTCCTTCAAGGCCACCAAGTTCTTCCAGTCCACCAAACTTGACTGGGTGGAGGTGGGCCTGCAGGTGTGTCGACAGGGCTACAACATGCTCAATCTGCTCATCCACCGCAAGAACCTCAACTACCTGCATCTGGACTACAACTTCAACCTGAAGCCTGTCAAGACACTGACCACCAAGGTACAGGCTGCAGCCTGCAGATCTATATGAGCTTTAAAGGGGTTCCCATATCACTTTAATTGTTCACATATTTGACATATTACACACAAAAGCCTCAATACACGCATGTGACCCCTCAAGCATTCATTATTACTCCATTTTGCATGGTTTTTAATTTAAGTGAAAAGAAAATATTTGAAGGCCCAGTTTCAGCTGTTATGTGATTTCTCCAAAAACAAAACATGAAGCATATACCTTTAATTTCTGAATGGTTTTACTCTCTAATGTAGGTTCTGGTACACAGAACTGTTGCAGCCAGTTTGGGCCTAACTTTGCCTTTTTGTTTGCATTCTCCAGGAGCGTAAGAAGTCGAGATTTGGCAATGCCTTCCATCTGTGCAGAGAAGTGCTGCGTCTCAGCAAGCTGGTGGTGGACAGTCATGTGCAGTACAGGCTGGGAAATGTGGACGCATTCCAGGTCAGCAATGAGGGCAAATTTCAAGGTCCCATCTGCTCAGCTATACTCGCCAGCATCATTCCTGTTCCCACTGATTGTACAGTTTCTGCAAATGTAGTGACCCCACAAACAGCCCTGCCGGACACAGTGGAGTGTGGTCTGATAGTGTTAAGTGACTCATTTAACATTATATAAATACTGAAATGTTGAGCATCTCTTGAGCAGTTCAAACAGTGTTTGACTGATGGTAGAAACAGACCTGCCACCCTGTGTAAATTTTGCATAACAGTTAAGAAATTTGACATCAATGTGATACTACACGCTGTTAGGCTAGTATACGGCAAGAAGGCTTTCCTTCAATATTAAGTGATTTAAAGATGTTGTTTAGGCATGAAGCCGAGTGGGATGGTTGACACTTGTGTCTTCAGGAAAAAGACACCTATAAAACACTGGGGGAAACCCTGGGTACAGAACATTTGTCATAAATCAATAAATAGGTCTGTTATCCAAATTGTTTTGTATGTTGTAGGTAATTGTTTGCACTTCACTCATTGCTGTGCTTTCTGCAAGATTGGTAGGTCAGAAGAGTTACAGCTGTTAAAGTAGAAATAAGGTGTGCTCTATTTCAGTGTTTATGTTTAACCAAAAAAAGGAGTATTTCCATCAAACAGTTTGTCTTTGGTTCTATCAACTTGAGAATTGGGGGAAAAAATGTTCAATTCTCAGTTTTCAGTGGTGAGGCTTTGTTAGTGGTTTGATTATGTTTTGTGTTCAGTTTGTTATCCTACCGCACAGTTTAGACATAACTAATCCTAAAATTTTCCCTCTCTGTCGCAGTTGGCGGATGGGCTGCAGTACATCTTTGCTCATGTGGGTCAGCTCACAGGCATGTATCGCTACAAGTACAAGCTGATGAGACAAATCCGCATGTGCAAAGACCTCAAGCATCTCATCTACTACCGCTTCAATACCGTAAGTACACACGCAGTTTAATTGGTCTAACAGCAGTTAAGCCTATCCAAGTGGTGTTTTGCTGTTAATGGAAATGATTTGTTATCTTTGCATGAAAAATATTGTCACAACTTGATACTGGCTTGATCATTTGACAACTGAAGAAATTGCTGTTTTTTTCCCTGCTGGCCTCATGACGCTCTTTTTGGTGTGTTTGCTCAGGGTCCTGTGGGCAAAGGTCCAGGTTGTGGCTTCTGGGCTCCTGGCTGGAGAGTTTGGCTGTTCTTCATGAGGGGCATCACCCCACTTTTGGAGAGGTGGCTGGGTAACCTGCTGGCCAGGCAGTTTGAAGGTATGCACACACCTTTTTTCTGGTGTGCACAGGATGTATTATATGCTTCAGAAAATACACACAATGCATATTTTAGAGGTTTACTTTGGCATGAAGTATGCCATTGTCAGCTGCAACTTTGTCTGTCTTCCCTCAACAGGGCGTCACTCAAAGGGCGTGGCCAAAACAGTGACCAAACAGCGTGTGGAGTCTCACTTTGACCTGGAACTGCGTGCTGCAGTGATGCATGACATCTTGGACATGATGCCCGAGGGAATCAAACAGAACAAGGCCAGGACCATTCTGCAGCATCTCAGCGAGTCCTGGAGGTGCTGGAAGGCCAACATCCCCTGGAAGGTCAGCTCAGTGCAGAGCTCGCTTTGACTACGACTAACTCCTTAAAGTGGAAAGTGCTCTGTTAGATTCCAGAAAAACAGAAATCAATCACTGAAACCTTTTCAGTGCTATTCTGTTTGAATTCAGGATGGGCTGGAGTTGTTTTCACCACTAAAGAAAACTGCCGTTCTAAAAATAATTAAGTAATCTAGGCACTGGGCCCAAGGTATTTTATAGTTCGCCATATGCATTGGTTTCAGTGAGGAATTCAGACAAACTCTGTCACTTAATTTACACAATGGAATCAGAATCAGAAATACTTTATTGATCCCAAGGGGAAATTGGGTGACATTGTCATGTTATAGTAAGTGCCTAGTGCGGGGAAAAAATAACATGAAATCATGAAAAAGTTATTCCTGAAATAAATATCTCAAAATAGTTATGGCATATAAGGCTGAGTGTTTCACCAAATATGGATATATGAACAGCTCTGATTCTTTAACTTTTTCTGTGTCTCAGGTGCCAGGCCTGCCCACTCCCATTGAGAACATGATCCTGCGCTATGTGAAGGCCAAAGCTGACTGGTGGACAAACACAGCCCACTACAACCGTGAGCGAATCCGCCGCGGAGCCACTGTGGACAAAACAGTGTGCAAGAAGAACCTGGGGAGACTGACACGTCTTTACCTGAAAGCTGAGCAGGAGAGACAGCATAATTACTTGAAGGTAACACACATGCAGAATAACAAATATGAATGACGTCCTGCAAGGTCTCCTCCACCGAACAGAATGTTGTATTTGAGTGACTTATTGCATGCAACTATTTTTATTATAGCGCATTGATCACAGTAGTGAAAATTGTATCTTTTCCCCCATTTAACAGATATAAAGAAATGTGAAAGTGGATTAGATTTCAGTTCTTTTTGTTTGTTGCCCATGAATAAAAACTATTAACAGTGCATCCTGTCATCACTGCTGCTGTTGTCCAAGGACATCACACACATTTAATGTTATGTATGATTGTTTTGCCCACAGGATGGTCCGTACATCACAGCTGAAGAAGCGGTAGCCATCTACACCACCACAGTGCACTGGCTGGAGAGCCGGCGCTTCTCACCCATCCCCTTCCCCCCGCTGTCCTACAAACATGACACCAAACTGCTCATCCTGGCTTTGGAGAGGCTCAAGGAGGCATACAGGTAACGCACAGCTGATATGACGAACTTATTAGAGAGTACTAGTCAACAGATGTATTGCCAGATTCAGATAATTTCTGTATTATCTAATTTGGGTCTGTGTTGTGTCACCAGTGTGAAATCGCGTCTGAACCAGTCTCAGAGGGAAGAGCTTGGTCTGATAGAACAGGCATATGACAACCCCCACGAGGCCCTGTCCAGGATCAAACGTCACCTGCTCACACAGAGAGCCTTCAAAGAGGTCAGACCAGCATCTACAACACAACTTAGGTCACAGCAGGGGTGCTGTATTGCATTTTAAGATTTGGTCTATAAATTGGGTGAAATTAATGTTTATAGTTAAAAATTAACAATACACAAATACTAGATACAGACTTAAAGGTTGTAGCATTGAATTTCTAAGAGATGCTTTCAATGTCACCACCTCAACATGTTCCTCACACCCACTCCCATCCATCTCAGCCTGAACACTACCTTTTCCCTTTTCCAGGTGGGTATTGAGTTCATGGACCTGTATAGCCACCTTGTGCCAGTGTACGATGTGGAACCTCTGGAGAAGATCACTGATGCTTACCTGGACCAGTACCTGTGGTATGAGGCAGACAAGAGACGCCTCTTTCCACCCTGGATCAAACCTGCTGACACTGAGCCACCGCCACTTTTGGTCTACAAGTGGTGCCAAGGTCAGGGCTCCTCTTTGACTTCTCCTGAAAAAAATAACCTTGTTTGTTTTTTGATAGCTGTGACATAAGCGTAAGGGCACTGCAGTTGCTTGACATTTTTGTTAAGTTGAAGTGATAAAGCCACTTTTGATAATCTTGCCAAGTCTTCAGGGAATAATTGGCAATGGAACAACTGTCAAGCATTATCTGAATGTTTTTTTTTTTTTCCTTTATGCTCTCCAGGCATCAACAACTTGCAGGATGTGTGGGAGACTACAGAGGGTGAGTGCAACGTCATGCTGGAGTCCCGCTATGAGAAGATGTATGAAAAGATTGACCTGACACTGCTGAACAGGCTGCTGCGTCTCATCGTGGATCACAACATTGCTGATTACATGACGGCCAAGAACAACGTCGTCATCAACTACAAAGTAAGCACATGTTTATATTCTCATGTCTCCATACAAAAGTCCTTGTAGGTAATTCTACCAAACTGGCCAATAAACAGTCAGTGGCACCCTTCCAGTTCTCCAGTGGGAATGTTTTATTGGTTTAGCACTTGGGTAAGTTCAGGTCTATATTTTGGTCATTTAGCTGATTATCTTATTAATGCGAACTCATGCAAAACCTACTCTTTTGATTTAGGTTACTATACTTACATGCTCTGCTCTGATACTCAAACTGATACCAACGTTGTCAATATCACTACGTTATGCCGCTGAATGAACGAAACACTAATATGTACATTGCAGTGTTGCAATCCGTTTTCTGTTAAGTTGATCGGAAAAGAAAAACATGTTGACTGTGCAACATCAGCAAGCTAGTAAGATGTGACAAACTTGCTAACACAAAATGTAAGCAGCTTATTGTACTTTCAAAGCCTAAACCAAAGCCAAAACATTTGAGATGAAGATGTTAGTACTGTAGACATATTTCAAGTGAGTAATTTGGTACTTAGTATCATCAAGTACCCAAAGGTGAGAGAGAGTATTCTTTCTCAGTCTGAAAAAGTGTTATTGGTGCCTCCTTGCTTTGATTGGATATAGTGCGAATTAAGATTATGTACTCTGTTATGGGGCTGTCTCTAACACTATGCTCTATTCATATCCCTCTATTAGAAAACTTGTCTTGCAGTTGGCTATTTGGTCTAAATGTTTTTTGTTTCCTCCCACCCAGGACATGAACCACACCAACTCCTATGGCATCATCCGGGGGCTGCAGTTTGCCTCGTTCATCGTGCAGTACTATGGCCTGGTGATGGACCTGCTGGTTCTGGGCCTGCACCGTGCCAGTGAGATGGCTGGACCGCCCCAAATGCCCAATGACTTTCTCAGTTTCCAGGACACGGTGACGGAGACCGCCCACCCAATCCGCCTCTACTGCCGCTATATCGACCGCATCCACATCTTCTTCAGGTGAGATAGTCATCAAAAGTTCTGACAGACAAGAGTTTTACAAAAGGTTTTTTAATTTATTATTTTCAGCCTATTATCTGAAAATTGAGCATGTCTAAAATCTTACACATTCCAAGTGTAAATAATGTTGTTTTCTTGGGTCCAGGTTCTCAGCTGATGAAGCCAGGGACCTCATTCAGAGGTACCTCACTGAGCACCCAGATCCTAACAATGAGAACATAGTGGGCTACAACAACAAGAAGTGCTGGCCCCGTGATGCCCGCATGAGACTGATGAAGCACGACGTCAACCTGTGAGTTCACCTCCAAGCTATGTTTTTTTTTTTTTTTCTTTCTTTCTTTTTTTTAAGTGAATTTGGTGAATAGTAATAACCAGTGTGTAATAACATGTTGGTGTCTCCCCCAACCCTCCCAGTGGTCGCGCAGTATTCTGGGACATCAAGAACCGTCTGCCTCGGTCAGTGACCACAGTCCAGTGGGAGAACAGCTTTGTGTCAGTCTACAGCAAGGACAACCCCAACCTGCTCTTCAACATGTGTGGCTTTGAGTGCCGCATCCTGCCCAAGTGCCGCACCAGCTATGAGGAGTTCACCCACAAGGACGGTGTTTGGAACCTGCAGAACGAGGTGAGGAGCCCAAACCAAAACAATCAACAAATAAATCAGAATTGGATAGCCTAAAATTAGTGCTCTAAGACTTACTTGGACAGCCCGATACTCATATGTTTTATATGATATAAAATGTGCATCCCAGTTTTTGGAACACAAAACTGTCACATCATATACACCTGGAACTTTGTACAATATATTTTTTCTTTGTTAAGATGGTCTTAGTCACACTTCTGTTTATTCGAGTCCTTACTTTGTGTTTCTGTATGTAGGTTACCAAAGAGAGGACGGCGCAGTGTTTCCTGCGTGTGGATGATGAGTCAATGCAGCGTTTCCACAACAGAGTGCGTCAGATCCTGATGGCCTCTGGATCCACAACATTCACCAAGGTCAGCAAGCAATCTCATCCTTTAAAAAAATTGGAGTCGTCCTTCCTAGCTGAATAAAACTGAAAAGTAATAGGATACTAATTTTGTTGTCAGAGTAAGTCATAATTCCCTCTCTGCCCCTCCAGATTGTGAACAAATGGAACACGGCTCTGATTGGCCTGATGACGTACTTCCGTGAGGCAGTGGTCAACACCCAGGAGCTCCTGGACCTGCTGGTCAAGTGTGAGAACAAGATCCAGACGCGTATCAAGATTGGCCTCAACTCCAAAATGCCCAGCCGTTTCCCCCCTGTAGTCTTCTACACTCCTAAGGAGTTGGGTGGTCTCGGCATGCTGTCCATGGGTCACGTGCTTATCCCACAGTCCGACCTGCGGTAAGACAGCATGGAGATAGTGGCTGACTTTATATCTAACAACTGCTGATGTTATATTCATTTATCTGTGGCAGTTCAGCAAATTGGGCAGCCTTTCATTAGGTCTTTTGCTTCCACACCAGGTGGTCCAAGCAGACAGATGTGGGCATCACTCACTTCCGGTCGGGAATGAGCCATGAAGAGGACCAGTTGATTCCTAACCTGTATCGCTACATTCAGCCATGGGAGAGTGAGTTCATTGACTCCCAGAGGGTGTGGGCTGAGTATGCCCTCAAGAGGCAGGAGGCCATTGCCCAGAACAGGTACATCCTTAAACTTGGATGCAGATTAGCACCTTGTGCATTAGATTTGTGAGCACCACAAACCACTCATTGTCTTCAACATTGTCTCGAAAATGTAGGTTTCATAGAAGCTGCTGTATGTATGCTGTATACTGCATTAAGCCATATATTAAAAGATGACAAAGGCACTAAAAACGCATAACCATATCTATACAAAACCAGTAAAATTGCTCATTGATTGTTGTGTGAATATGTTCTATCAAAATTATGGGCAATTGTTTTGGACTGTTTTTTTTTTTTTTTTTTTTTTTTTCCCACTAAATTGCTGATTGTATGGTTAATGTAGACTTTTTTTTCTTTTTTTTTTTTTTAAATGGATGCAGAAATTTATGTTCTGGAACCTTCATAGTCTTTATGGACTTGATATTTTGTGGTTGGATTTTGTGTGCCACAAGGTGGATGTGGTGTTATGCGTGTTTTCCCTTTGTAAGATGCAGTCATTTGCCATCTAGGAGCCATGTTTAAAGATTAGTTATATTCGTGTTATAGAGAATCATTCCCTATATCTTGTCTTTGTGCACTTAGCAGTA
The DNA here is from genome assembly GCF_902150065.1 of Myripristis murdjan. NCBI lineage: Eukaryota > Metazoa > Chordata > Actinopteri > Holocentriformes > Holocentridae > Myripristis > Myripristis murdjan. Next base: position 26,576,619 of record NC_043992.1, on the reverse strand, counting down.
CTAAAAGCCAATGCTAGGCAAGGTAAATAGCAATCTGTTTTCTGTGTCCCAGGCGTTTAACCCTGGAGGACTTGGAGGACTCATGGGACAGAGGCATCCCCCGAATCAACACCCTCTTCCAGAAGGACAGACACACACTGGCCTACGACAAGGGCTGGAGAGTCAGGACAGATTTCAAACAGTACCAGGTACGATGGAGACACATCTGCATTGTTGAGTTGGCTTGAAATGAAATTATGTGTATACAAATCTTTAGCAGCTTTAATTTAGTATCTTTCACAAATTGAGCTACAGTAGTGCCACAAACATGCCACCATTTCATAACATCTCTTTATTGATTGTGAGCGCAGGTGCTGAAACAGAACCCGTTCTGGTGGACCCACCAGAGGCACGATGGCAAGCTGTGGAACCTGAACAACTACCGCACTGATATGATCCAGGCCCTTGGCGGTGTGGAGGGCATCCTGGAACACACACTCTTCAAAGGCACTTATTTCCCCACCTGGGAGGGTCTCTTCTGGTGAGAGCACTTTCATGCTACAAATGCACCTTTGAAATTAGCAGCAGAATTTGATTATTGCTGGGCTAGCCTCTTCTAACAACCTGTTGCTGTTCAAAGAAGAGAGGGTAGAGAGTTACTCAACTAACCGTGTTGTTTCATATTTAAGTCTCCCCAGTATAACACCATTTCTTATGTCTTTGTGTGCCTCAGGGAGAAGGCCAGTGGCTTTGAGGAGTCCATGAAATGGAAGAAGCTGACCAATGCCCAGAGGTCGGGTCTAAACCAGATCCCCAACCGTCGTTTCACACTTTGGTGGTCACCCACCATCAACAGAGCCAATGTTAGTATTAGTAGTTGCAACTGTTTGTTTATTCAAATTTCAGATTTGTTTATTGATTTGCCTTTGCCTGAAAATAAAAAAAATCATTGGTCCATACAATTTTTCACTAACAGTTTTCCACCTCTTTTTCCATCCCTAGGTGTACGTCGGTTTTCAGGTGCAGCTTGATTTGACAGGCATTTTCATGCATGGCAAAATCCCCACACTGAAGATCTCCCTCATTCAGATCTTTAGAGCTCACTTGTGGCAGAAGATCCATGAGAGCATCGTCATGGATCTGTGCCAGGTGGGTGTTTTTTGACTGTTTTCACACAGCGTAAGAATATATAGCACAAATGTCCTTGTTGACAATTACCCAGTTTCCCCTTGAAGATCAATAAAATATTTCTGATTCTGATTTATAACTTAACTTGGACAGTATATCACATTTAAACCTGAAGGAGACAGGATCAACTTAAATGTCCTTAATGTAATTAAAATTAAGTGCCAGTTTTCAGTGAGATTTGTTAGATAAATTGCCTGTTTTTTGGGGGGGATTAAGGGTATTTGAATAGCAAAATTCCTATGTTGATAAACTAGCAATCAGCCAAACCAAAGTGAAGTCCACTCTTATAAAATCAATCAAGCCATTGTGACTAACGCTGCTGTTTTTGTGTTCAGGTGTTTGACCAGGAGCTGGATGCTCTGGAGATTGAGACAGTGCAGAAGGAGACCATTCACCCCAGGAAGTCATACAAGATGAACTCCTCCTGTGCAGACATCCTCCTTTTCGCATCGTACAAGTGGAACGTTTCAAGACCCTCACTGCTTGCTGACTCCAAGTATGTGTTCAGGAGCTAACTTTACACATGCAGTACATCATTACTTGGAAAATACTGGAGTGTCCAGTTGAAACTCAGATTGTCACTATCTCAGAACCTCATAATCTACAGCTAGGCGTTATGCAAATGTCATCTGACTGCCATGAGAACATAAAAAAATGTATATTCTCTCAATTTAAATGTGGTCCTCTACCTGCAGGGATGTGATGGACAGCACTACCACACAGAAGTACTGGATTGACATCCAGCTGCGCTGGGGTGACTACGACTCTCATGACATCGAGCGTTACGCCAGGGCCAAGTTCCTGGACTACACCACTGACAACATGAGTATCTACCCGTCCCCCACAGGGGTGCTCATTGCCATTGACCTGGCTTACAACCTCCACAGGTTAGTCCCATTGCAAGCATGGATACATGAGCAGTTATAACGGACATCTACAGGTTATGCAGAAAAAGTTTGTTTGTGTCCAATGTGCTTGTTAGAAAATCAATCCTTGAAGACAGTGGATCACCTTTTATGGAGGCTGCAGGTTTGCAAAGCAGCACATGAATTAAATACTGTTTAGCAGCACACTTGTAAGCACTAGGTCAGGTCCAAACAGAAAAAAGGTTAATGGGAGGTTATAGTTGATTCACATACATGCTTTCAGAAATTGATTTGTTGGTTGGATGAATCTAAGTGGTGGTGTGCTCCCTGATTTTAATTCACGTTGTATTAGTGGAGGTTAAAATAAACCAGAAAGATGACAGTAAAATTGTTATATTTGACATCAAGCAGTTCTTGGCAACTACTTGCTAAGGTCAGCAAGTATACTGTGCGGTATCTTCTCAGGTTTTCACACTGGTTCTCTAAAATGTTTTACATGAGCGTTACAATATGCTCTAGTGACTAACACCAGCCTTCTTGAAGTGAGAAAAGTTACTCTAAATACTTTTTGCTTGTACCCTAATTTGAACTTGACTTGCCAGTCAAAAGTCTAATCAGTCAAGGCAAAAAACAGAGAGGGCAAAGTGACTAGGGAGATGTCCTTCAACTTGTGTTCAGCCCACAGTGGCAGCAGATACGTGCTCTGCTGCCACTGTGGGGTTAATTTAAAAAAAAAATCACAAAAATAAGTGTTCCAACAACCACAATATAGTGTTTTAACGTTAAATACTTTTCCTCTCTGGTGGCAGCGCCTATGGTAACTGGTTCCCTGGAGCCAAGCCCCTGATCCAGCAGGCCATGGCCAAGATCATGAAGGCCAATCCTGCCCTGTATGTGCTCAGGGAGCGCATCCGCAAAGGTCTGCAGCTGTACTCCTCAGAGCCCACTGAGCCCTACCTGTCCTCACAGAACTACGGTGAACTCTTCTCCAACCAGATCATCTGGTTCGTGGATGACACCAATGTGTACAGAGTCACTATCCACAAGGTGAGAGGGGGCGACCAGTGTAACCCAGTTATTCAGAGAAATACTGTTCTGCTTACACAGTGAACTATTTTTTTTGGAATGCTAGCTTATTATTGTTGCTTGATTTATGCTGGAATCTTTGCCTTTTGCTGAAGAATGCAAACACACCTCTCCTTTGAATTTAGTCACATGTGTTCTTTATTCCTCTCTTTAGACCTTTGAGGGTAACTTGACCACCAAGCCCATCAATGGGGCTATTTTCATCTTCAACCCCAGGACTGGCCAGCTCTTCCTCAAAATCATTCACACCTCTGTATGGGCTGGACAGAAACGTCTGGGACAGGTACAGCCTTGCTTTAAAACTGGTGACCAGTGTAACTATCACGGTTTATTCTGATTCCGATTTTGTCCTCAATATTGACTATGGTGAATTTTTGGAGTAAATGATATTTCTGTTGGGGGAAAAAACACTCATAGACAGGATATTGTAGGTAGTGAGTAAGTCTAAAAGTCTTAAGTGCCTGTCTGTGGCCCCAAGTGCACTGCTTCATTCTTGCTTTATTTATGTAGCTGGCCAAATGGAAGACAGCTGAAGAAGTGGCTGCCCTGATCCGCTCCCTCCCTGTTGAAGAGCAGCCCAAACAGATCATTGTAACCAGGAAGGGCATGCTGGACCCTCTTGAGGTGAGACTTACTGATTTAAATTGTTCTATGTTAGTGACAAGTATTGATGATCATCTTGGTGAGATTTGTGATGGTCAGAGTTTTTTTTTTTTCTCAGTTCTTAATGGCACGTATTGTCTTCCTCTTTGTCCTTCTCCCGATGCAGGTCCACTTGCTGGACTTCCCCAACATTGTGATCAAGGGTTCAGAGTTGCAGCTGCCTTTCCAGGCCTGTCTGAAGGTGGAGAAGTTTGGAGACCTCATCCTGAAAGCTACTGAACCCCAGATGGTTCTTTTCAACCTCTATGATGACTGGCTCAAGACAATTTCCTCTTACACAGTGAGTCACACTCCTGTTAGGCTTACTTATACCAGGATTACATAGATGTTTTAATTTACAACTCACTGTAATGAGTCTTGAGGAAAATTAATTTTTTGAGTGCATTTGATTTCTACGGCAGTTAGCTTTAACACATTCACAACTGTTACCAAGTATCCGTGCTTATGTATCCATATAAACAGCATTACAAATTTTAACCTTCCGTTTAGTTGTCAAGTATATTAAATATCTTCTGTTAAACCCTTTATAATTCACTTTGCTTCAATGAAACATCTTGACTTATCTCCCCATGTAACTAGTTTGTGTTTGGTTGTCTGCTCTGTAGGCCTTCTCCCGTCTCATCCTGATCCTCCGAGCGCTGCATGTCAACAATGACCGCGCCAAGGTGATACTGAAACCTGACAAGACAACCATCACTGAGCCCCACCACATTTGGCCCACCCTCACTGACGAGGAGTGGATAAAGGTGGAGGTGCAACTCAAGGATCTGATTCTGGCTGACTATGGCAAAAAGAACAAGTGAGTACTAACCCTGGGCTTAATATTTAAGGCACAATATGAAGTTCATATAGATGTCAGTATAGCCATATTGTAAATTCATCTGGAATGTAGTATTCCAGCTCACCATTGACATTGTAATAAGCATAAATGCTGGTACTCCCTGGCATTACTGAATAAATCTAGACTTTAGACAACTCTCCAGTTACCCCTCCTTTGTCTCTCTCCAGTGTGAACGTGGCCTCACTGACCCAATCAGAGATCCGTGACATCATCCTGGGCATGGAGATCTCAGCTCCATCACAGCAGCGCCAGCAAATTGCTGAGATTGAGAAGCAGACCAAAGAGCAGTCGCAGCTCACTGCCACACAGACACGCACTGTCAACAAGCATGGTGACGAGATCATCACCTCCACCACCTCCAACTACGAGACGCAGACCTTCTCCTCCAAGACTGAATGGAGAGTCAGGTATGCTGATATAATTTGTAATTTGAAGTCAAAATTTGTCTCTGTAGCATATCTTAAAACAATATGAATTGATCCAAGTGTTGTCCAACCTTTGATAAGACAAAATGAATAACATCACAAAAATCATACATATACCCAGTTCGTCTCTTTTGACACTGAAAACTTTATATTGCGTTGTAAAACAATTTCACCTAGATATACTTGGGTGGTCTTTCATGCTGTAATAACTTCAAAGCAGGAGCTGCTTAAGTGTGGGGTTGATACATTGAACTGCTGTACTGCAGTGACAGTGCTAGAGTAATATAGTCAAGATTGCAGCTTGTGACAGATAAACAGAAAACTTAATTGCATTTTGTAGTTAATGGACAACTAAACACTGTATTTTGTTTTTGTATTTTCTATACTGTCACAGTGATAGTTGCTTGTTCTTACTCCTCTGTCCACCAGGGCCATATCTGCTGCCAACCTCCATCTGAGAACCAACCACATCTATGTGTCATCTGATGACATCAAGGAGACGGGCTACACTTACATCCTGCCCAAAAATGTTCTCAAGAAGTTCATCTGTATCTCAGATTTGCGAGCACAGGTATATTTGGTAGCTTTTGGTAGTGCATTTCAGAGAAAAATATTGAAGTCTGTGGCCAAAAAACTATAAGTTCCTCTGTAGATAATGTTTTCCTGTGTTGTTACAGATTGCAGGCTACCTGTATGGCACCAGTCCCCCAGACAACCCCCAGGTGAAGGAGATCCGCTGTATCGTTATGGTGCCACAGTGGGGTACACACCAGACTGTCCACCTGCCCAACCAGCTGCCAGGACATGAGTACCTTAAAGTAAGACACACAATTTGAGATCATGCATGCGTTATTTGTCATGGCTGCTACTGGTTACTCTCGCTCAGACAATTACAACTTTTCAAAACAAACCATACACAACTCGGGAACAGCTTTTTGTTTCCCAAAAAGATTAATCTCCTCGTCCTCTTCCCAAACTAGGAGATGGAGCCCCTTGGCTGGATCCACACTCAGCCCAACGAGTCGCCCCAGCTGTCCCCCCAGGATGTCACCACCCACGCCAAGATCATGGCTGACAACCCTGCCTGGGACGGAGAGAAGACCATCATCATCACTTGCAGGTGGGGTTCTTGTCAGCATACATCCACCTAAGTCTTTTTCTTGTTTGTGTGAGAAAGAAACATTTTACTGATGCTGATGTAGTTTAGCATTATCAGTGAAGTGCTACATTAGCTTTGTACTTGCTCTATTGCCATGCACACATCCACAGTGAACATAAGTCAACATTTGGCTATCCAGAAGTAGAGCTTTTGGCTATTTAGTGTTAGACCTGGTGTGTGCAGCTATGTGACATGGGTACAGGTTGTTCTACTCATGCACAATGCTTTTTTTAAGTCTAGTGATATTACAGCAAAAAGCAATCACAAAAATGTGGCAACTTATTGAAAATACAATAATTATGAGGTTTGTGAATTGCACACAAAGTAATTGATAAGATAGAATGAACAGCTTTCAAAATGGAGAACTGCAAAATGGAGAACCTGGACTTTACCATAGTTTCTCAATTAGGTTATAATGGCGCTTTTATTAGTATTGAAGTGCATGTGACAACACCGCTTTAAATTGATACTGTAAAGGTTTTTTGTTGCAGGAAAAAACACAAGCATGCATTTCACTTTAAAACATAATCTGCTCATGGTACTAATAGAGTTTAATGGTACTCAAAGCGTGTTACCACTGTTTTCCAGCTTCACTCCGGGGTCCTGCACGCTCACAGCTTACAAATTGACACCCAGTGGCTATGAGTGGGGCCGGCAGAACACAGACAAGGGCAACAACCCTAAAGGCTACCTACCATCCCACTATGAGAGGGTGCAGATGCTGCTCTCTGACCGCTTCCTGGGCTTCTTCATGGTGCCTGGCCAGGTCTCCTGGAACTATAACTTCATGGGTCAGTAGCTGCTTTTTATTTCTCTTACTAAGATCAATCATAAATGATAGTGCTTCAAAATTAAGCCAGGGTTTGTTTTGATTTTCCTCAGCAATGCAATGAGAGGTATGCCTGTATTATCCCTCTTATCCTCGGTAATGCCATTGTCATTTCTGAGTTATTTGTGTCACACATTGATTTTCATGCTTCCACTCCCACTGATGATAAAGTCAATTGTATTGATTTTACTTTATGTAATTCTGCCTCGCATCCTCAAACTCGACCTCCACTGCATATGGAACTGTAAATGGCTTTATGAACATGATAATATAACAGCAATGCTGAGAAATGTGAAGTTTCATGATTGCTTGCTCTTGTTTATGTCTGCAGGTATCTTAAGCAAAGTAAAATAGTTTACGTGAACATGTAATAAACTGTTTTTGCCTACAGGTGTACGCCATGACCCCAACATGAAGTACGACCTGCAGCTGTCCAACCCGAAGGAGTTCTACCATGAGGTCCACCGACCCTCACACTTCCTCAACTTTGCCTCGCTGCAGGAGGGTGAAATCTACAACGCTGACCGCGAGGACATGTACGCCTGAAAGTGGACACTGGTCTTTTGGCATTTTGTAGATAGCTCTGCCTGAATCATGGAGAGCCGATCCAGTACAGACCTTGTAATATTTCTAATGCGCAGACTCTATTATGATTGATGTTGGAAGTTTTTAAGTAAAGGCTCACAACCTTTAAGAACTCTGTGATGTTTCAGATCTTTTTTACAAATGTTATTTTGTTTGTTCCAGCAATTCCCACTCTCTTCCTTCCATTGTCTCAGAAAAGCCTCTGCATGAAAGTGCAGTATTTTGATTTTTGTGGCATCAGGCGCATTAAAACATGTGCATTTGTGTGTAGTGTTCAGTACACATTATTGAATTTGTTTTCAAAAGGGTAAAATGTTATGGCCCTTATCCTTTAGAGATGAAATTGTAAGTGAAAGTCCTTTTTATATCCCAGTTAATTCCCTATTACTGTGTTGTACTGTACATTGTGTGACATTGTAGCTTGGGTTTAAATAAAGATCACCAGTTTTATAAATGTTGGTATTGTGGTAATGTAATCGCCTGCGTTGTTGCTGTCCTTTTTGCAAGAAAAAGTGCAATGATATGATCTGGTGAGAGTGCTGCTGTTTAACAGCACCTCGAGTATGCAGGCATCCAGTGACTTGCTCATGGGCTCTTTACCAGAGTGGATGCTTGCTGATAAGGGCTCTTGAGCCCAGGTCCTCCAGCTGAGGACCATCTCACTACCCGCCCTGTTACCCAGCAGCACCCCTGTTTTTGTTTTGCAGCACCTTCATGCAGATATCACGAGATGAGATTTGATCATTTCTGTATATAACAAATACCTTTGTTATGGTCACTTAACATGGTGTAATGGACAGTATATAGTATATTCCGGATTATCATTTAGCTTTGCACCACAAAGGAAATTCAATTGACACGCTCTGTTGCTTGCATTAGACTATGCACGACCTGGCAGGAGAGTTTTATGCGGGTTGCTGTACTCGTATTACATTGGTCAGAAAAGTAGGAGGATCCTGCTACCAGCAGGAGCTGGGAAACCGCAGGACTGTCCTGTGCAGGCGTGTGAAACCAGAGGAGCGCTGTAGTCGATGTCCTTTCGCCTCTTTGTGGCTCTCTATTTAAATGACCACGAATATAAAGCATGACGTGTTGGGACAGGTAGGAGCGGGTCAAGTTCAGACGAGTCACTGCGTGGGCTGAGCAATGCGTCGCATCTTCATGTTTAGGGCAGCACTGCATGGGTTAAGCTCTAATGATCCATAAAGTTGTTTTTATATACACAAAGTGTGCGTCTGCTTGTCCTCGCATCTCGCGTCTTTTTTTCTTCTTTTCTTTTCGGCTGAGTGCCATGTCATGCTGTGAAGCTTAGTATCGGTTTCAGTGGCTGATAAGGTGCACGGCACATCAAGTGTCTGACATGGAGGAGACCGAGGAGCTCTCAGAAGTCAAGAAGACCGATCACTGTTTTGATAAAACGTGTTCAGCCATAACCGTGGATGATGTGTATGAAATAGCTAAACTGATCGGCACCGAGGTGGAGAAACTTATCGATGACTACGGCAAAGAAAGCGCCGTGGGACTGGTGCCCAAAATAGTGAAAGTACTGGAGCTGTTGGAGAGCTTCGCCTCGAGGAACCACGCACACAAGCTGCGGGAAGAGGAACTGTTGAAAACCTTTGAAACGTTACAGCTACAACAGCAGAAGAAACAGCGGGCCGCGAAGGACGGCGAGGAGGGGAAAGACGGCAATGAAACACGGGTGAGTAAGATGGTAGCCTTTAATCCCCCCATCATGTTGTAAACAATGACGGTCACATCGAAGAGCGTTGTCTTTGGAGCGGACGAGTCCAATGAAACCGCAGTGTTAGCCGTAACACCAGTGTAACAACGGCGTTACCTCCATTAGCCTGTGTAACGTTGCTATGCCGACGTTACCTGGCTTTAGGGGAGTAACGTAATGTTTATATGCTTCATGTCTTTGTGTCACTCACAGAGAAAGGCAGCTCGACGATAGCCTGTTCAGGTATTCAGCAAAATATGGGCGACGCCTTCCCAAAATGTTTGTGAAAATATTTAACGTTACTGGTTATAAACCGGATTCGGCAGTTTTACATGGCGGAGTTATTGCTGTACCAAATAAACCCCGTACACCTGTACACCTGTACACCAGATAACAGTTAATTCTGCGCTAACATAAATCACCACTCATACGCTTCTTAGTGTGTCGCCTGGCAACCACGTTAGCCACTACTGTTGTTCACGAACTAGGTCGCTTGGTGGAAGAATAACAGCACTGTTATATCGTTGCCATATAGTTAATGAACACATGGTACATGGTGTCTTGTACGATGGTGTGTTGCTGACTTTTTACGAGGAAAAAATACGTTATTCGACAGTGAGTTGAGGGTGGTCGTTTGGCACAACGTTGTGGAACATTATGTTCCAAATGGCAGCACTGTGTTTCGATGTTGTGAGGTGTTTAGCCATCTCGTTCATGGGAAATACCCTGAAATCCCTGACAGTTGGGACAAGCCTATGCTCTGTCATATCTAGCTGTCATAAATATGATATAAACGCGTTTGCATGAGCAGGGGGACTTCCGTCATGCCACCATCCTGGTCACACAGCACTGAAGAAGCGCTGCAGTGAGAAAACCCTTGAAATATTCTGAGCATTTAAAAAAATAAAATAAAATAAAATAACTTTGCTAAATACACTTGCATCGTTGAGCCTTCTCTGCTGCATTTTTCAAATATATGTTTAGTGTTTTTTATGATAGTGCAATGCAGACAAGTTCCTTGGGGGCCGCCTACAGGCGAGGAACACCAGGTGAGTTGTCCTGGGCCCATGTCAAGAGATGGCCCAAAACTTTCAATAAACTGCAGGGGCTGGGCGGCTTTGGAGATCATGTTGTCCCAGGCAAAAGCAAGACATACGGCGGCGCTGAGTGCTAGTCCTGAGGGCTGCTTTATGCAAGACAGATTTTCTGCTGAGCTCTCTGGAGATATTGCGGGTCTGATTCAACAAAACATCTGTGATTTGATGCACTCACGTAATGACAAAATGACATAATGGCTCTTACACCCCTGTTTTCCAAACCAAACCTGGTTGAATCAGTGTAGAAGCTCAACAGAATCCAACAGCACAATAGACAGCTATATCATGACCATGTTCATTCATCTAGCTCCTTCAGAGTGTGCCTCCTCTGTCTGACTGAGGTGCTGATTGACAGCCAGGCTTCTGTCCTCTGGAGCAGGAGCTGCAGCAGAAGCAGGAGCAGTGGAGGAGGAGATGTGAGGACTTACAGGTCCAAGTCCAGCAGCTGCAGGCGGACAGGGACCAGCTGCACAGCAGGCTGAAGGGCACCCATGCACAGGAAGGTATGTAGTTTGAACATGAATGAAGCACATTTAAGTGTTTGTTGGATATCAAACTTAAATTATGTATTGATTGTCTTTTGGCCATCCTATCCACATTACTAATAATTGTCCATATTGCCCAGCACTAATTCCTTAAGCATTTTATTTGATCCGAAAGTAGTTCTGCAGACACGTTGTTGCATGAACTTAGCACAGAGTCCAAGAAACTCCCATATTTCTTTGCCTGCTCTTTGTCCATTGGTCTGAAAAGTAGCTGGATAACATAGCACCTTAACTGCTCTGTGGAATTTGTTTAAATGAGGCACTGAAAGCAGTCCAACAGGTAAATGTAATATTTGCAATGCAAGTGTTTTGAGGGGTGGCTGCAGAGCACATTACAATACCACTGATATAATCACGCGTTTGAAGAAACACAATTTGAAGAAGTACAAATTCTCTCCGTTAGTGGGTCAGAAGGCGTCTGCAGTCAAACACACAACATTTGAGGATACACAAAAAATTAGACAGCAAAAAGTCAAATAAATAAATAACAGTGAGTAGTTATTACACTGGATGATGAACCCCTCTGGAAAATGTGTGTTTTTAACGGATCATTACAGGAAGGTGTACAAACAGCTTTCTTGTATTTGATAGATGCCATTTCAGACATCAGTCCCATGTTCCCGATGTAACAGTAATCATTTTTCAGTCAGTTACCAAAATATCAGCTCCTACTTGTTATTACTTGGTAATAACAGGTGCTCAATATTTGTTCGATGAGTTGTAATCAGAGACCAAAGTAAATTAAATGAGAATATCCCCAGTTAATATTAGTCTTTTAACAGCAGTGTCCACCAGTGGCTTTAATCATTGGGATGTACTGTTGTTGCACTTTTTGTGATTAAAAATGATAGGGGCAAATGAACCAGAAAAATATTTCAGACAGTAATTTACACCCTCCTTTTTGCATATTTGCACATATTCACTGACAGTTCCCATCAAAAGTGCTGTGGAGGCAGGGCAAACCTGTGTTGTGCTGTTAAGCTGTGATAAAATATTGTGATTCGTTTTGCAAAAGGCCACGTTGGCAGTGAATGTGACAGTAATTTGTGTGATGAATGAAACAGTGACATCAGGCCACCGTGTTGCTTTTGACTAGGGTGAACTTTAAATATGCTGTAGATTAGGTGTATTTACTAACAGTATGTGTGCTGTGGTATTTGTGCCTTTCCTGTTATTTTATGGCGCTACTGCAGAGCACATGGTTGTAAAGCAGCCCTGTAATCTTTGAAACTGCCAGTCATTGTAAACTATGTAGGGCAATCAGCACAATAACCTCTGTCACGTCTGCAGCACTTGAGTTTGTTAGGATATCAGGTCATGTGTTAAGAAGCTATAAGGCCAACTGTTTTTGTGGATCTATTTTGTTCAAGGGCTTACTTAAGTCAGTTTCCTTGAGGGAAAAGAGGACTTGTTTTTGTCTCAGAAAAAGGCTCTTATTTGATTTACAATGTTGGCTGAGACCTGGAAAGTGCAGTCATGAAGAAAATGTTTTGCTCCTTCTCAACGTTTGCACTGCAAAATAACAGAAGAATGTTTCAGCCCTCCCCAGAAATGTCTCCCTTACATCTAGGAAAACATATTAGATCCACTAAAGTATCAATCTAATTTTTCTGTCTAATTTTAGAATGGAAATCAAGTGGACACTAAAAGTGGATGATACTTAAAATGTAGTTCTCAGAATAAAAACATTAATAGAAAGTGGAATATGTTCATCTTTGCCATGAATAGTTTTTTTTTTCAGTTTGATAAATTCCATTCATTTTCCTGCTGTGGTTCCTGTGTTGCCCATTAATTTTTTATGTTGTTATAGTGGCAGTGTAACAGTCAGTCTACAGATTATTGCGTATCTCATTAACAAATTGCTGTAATCAGTTGGCAACCCTCATCTAAATAATGTATCAATAATATAATACAGAAATAGGTCGATACAAAATGGGAAGGAATATGTTTTTTGTTGTTAACTGTTTTAGAGCGTCTCTGCTGGGTTTTTGTGGACGGCATCAAGTTTAGATTTCATGATATGTGTATGTGTGTGTGTGTGTGTGTGTGTGTGTGTGTGTGTGTGTGTGTGTGTCAGACCGTGTCCAGCGGCAGGAGAGAGAGGTGATGCTGAAGCTGAAAGACGTGGTGGACAGACAGAGAGACGAGCTGAGGGCCAAAGTGCAGGAGATCACCACCATCTCCAAAGAGGTGGAAGCGGTAAGGAGACACAAACACATATAAGTGTGAACATGCTCTCTCCTTACTGGAGAGACCCCCCCCCCCCACACACACACACACTCTCTGTAGCACCACAATACATCATTTTTAAAGGTTATTTGTCAAAAAAATGCCATTATATTGATAATTGATTGGACAGAAGTTGAAAGTGAGCAGAGAGGAACTCATCTTTTCTAGCGTGCATGATAACTGTAACTCATGGAAACACACACAAACACATATTTATGAGTGTTCTTACAAAGTTAGGTGCCCTATTTTCCTCTCAGCCATGCTGACTTACCTCAAACAAAGACTGACACTCTTTATTACTTGCATGCTCTGATTTTTACATTCTCATACAGTTTAATCAGTTTAATAAATTCCATTTATTTTCCCGCTGCATCTACCGTGATGCCCAGGGCCACTGGTTGACTAAGTACCTATTGTGCATAACATACGATGCACTCTAACTGTGTCCATTAGATGAACCACCAGCCCATGAGAGGAGAGTGCTGAGCTAAGTTGGAGTTATATGTTGAGGGTTGAACCCTGCCTTTGGAGTCCAGACAAGTCCAGGCAGTGACTTCACTGTCAGCTATTGTGTGTGTGCCTGCTTATGTGAGCGTTCGCACGTGTGTGTGTGTGTGTGTAGTCACATATCCCACATCATTTAAACAGCAGCCATAAATGGGTGTGTATTTGTTTATGCTCTGCTAGCCTTCCCCAGAATCATGTGACTCTAGTGAATTACTGAATGTAGGAAAGCAGCACATGGTCGGATAAGCTAGTTTCTGTTTGCTCAAATGGATGCCTAGGATTTTTTTCTCACTTAAAATGAATGCTATGCTTGTCCTGAATTTCTGTAGCAGCCCTCCCTAGTCTTTCTGTCTGAATCCCATCCATGGAGTCATTTTACCCTACTCATTCGCCTCTGTTACTATTAGACATATAACCAATACACATTTCTCTGAGTGCTTAGATTGCCTTTTAGCAGGAACTTTGTGCCTGTGAATGTTTCAGCAGATTTAACTCCCTACAAGCAAGTCTGCTTCCTCAAGCTCATGATTTTAATGTGGGACCTCTGAGTTCATATGCAACACTCTGTGTGTGTGTGTGTACTTCTGCAGCTCCAGGAGCAGTTAGAGCGCTTCATGAAGATGAACGGGGAGCTGCGGCACAAGCAGAACGTGCTGCAGGCGCAGCTGAAGAGTACAGTAGAAAGGAAGGCCGACATGGAGGCCGACCTCAAAGAGAAACACAAGGAGATTCAAAACCTCCAGGCACAGCTGGACAAAGCCAACACTAGCAGCCCTGTAAGGAGGCTAGGCTGTTCCCTCTATGTGTGCGTGTGTGTGTCTGGGTGTGTCTGTGTGCTTCTTTTGTGTGTGCATGCAGGCACCTTGCATTTCTTCTGTGTCTACTGAGCTTTATTAATCTATGTGTAATGTCTGTTTGTATGGAAATGTGTTGAGTACGTGTGTGTGCGTGCGTGCGTGCTTGCGTGTGTGTGTGTGTGTGTGTGTGTGTGTGTGCGCGTGTGCATGTATATTTCCATGTCTGTTAACCAAGATATTCAAAGTACTGCCATGAAACAAAACCCAAGTGCTCAGTGTGCTGTGGGGCAGAAATAAACCTATAATGGGTGTTTTGGTGAATTCCCATGACAACCCTTTTAATTGTAATATTATAGTTTAGGTATATAAATTGAGTGACTTAAAAGGGGCTTTGGCCTTTGCAGGTATGTAGGATGTTGTGTGGTCGTCCTTTTCTTTTTTCTTCTTTAGCACTGATTTTGATTTTGTGAACATGAACCCTTGCTATCTTGTTGTTAGCAAACCTTATGACGTCTTCCTGGTCAGGGGTTCCTAAACATTTTTGCCTCCCTTTGAAAGCAAGCCCTCGGGGAACAGCAGTTTGCAGGGAACAAATCTTCAGTTCTCCCAAGTTCACAAAAGATCAACAAAAGGGCTTTTTCACAAGTAGCCTGCTGTAATCACAGAACGTGTCATAATGCCTCAGCATGGACTAAAATCTGAGCGTTTCAAATATCGATGTTGTGATGATGTTATAGGGATGACTACTGGTGCTTGCGTAAGATGTTTACGTAAGAGATTTTTGATTATCAATCATTAGTAATTAGCAGCTAGAGACAAAAAAGTCTGATAAGTTCAGGAAACTACATCCCTTTAAGCCTTAAGGAAAAGACAACATTTATGTCATATCACAATATTATGATATCCAAAATCCAAGGCGATATCTAGTCTCAAATTATGATATTGATGTAATATCAATATATCGCCCAGAGTGTTACATTAAAAAAGGAACCGATTATCTTTTTTTTTTGTGCTGAACTTTGCTTTCTGAGGGATGTAAACAGATATAAACGGCAAGTTTGATGGTTTGGTCTTGATTATAGTCGGGAGTGCTTATGCAGCTTGGATGAATGTAGCATTAGGTCAATACTGCTGTGTATTCTCCCCTCAGTCCAGCCCATGTCCAGCGTCTCAGGAGCCAACAGAGCAGCTGGCAGGGAACCAGAAGGACTCCGATCAGCCGTGCTTCACTAAGAAGGAGGTGCGAGACATCCTGTTCGAGAGGAATGAGCTCAAAGCCAACCTGTTCCTGGTCCAGGAGGAGCTCAGCTACTATCAGAGGTGGGGCAGCTGTATGTGTGTGTTTGTTTTCATGGCTGGGGAGGCAGTGTCTATATGACTAATCAACAAAATGCCAAAATTCAACACAAGAGTTTTAGGCCATGAAATCTTTTGGCTCATGAAAATTAATTTTGTCAATGGAGGTGATATCAGTTTAAAGTACCTTTAGTGCAGTATCGAAAGGTAATAATTAAGTAGCAGATCATCATATTCTTATTTTTGGAAGGCTAGTCATCATCACGGATAACTAGTCTGTTTTGGTGCATCTCCATTGAGCCAGGTCAAAACAAAGGTCAAGGAGGGGTCATTTTATAGTCTTAACACATCAGGAGGTGAAATATGTTGAAATCACACAGCTAATATCATGGTAAGCCAACTAAAATCAGAGATATTCTTTAGGTTTGGTTCACCAACACCTACAATGTGATGGTTTGTATGGTTATCTACGATCAGGAGACACATATATGGACTGCCTTGTTTGTGGTGCTTTATTCTGCTTCTTGAGGTAGTTGTGATATATATGATTTCACACATAAGTGAAAAAAGACTGATTTAGTTTCATGTGTTTTTAGGGAGATCCTGAACGATGAGAGGTGCCCAGGCTTCCTGTTGGAGGCCGTCCGCTCTGCCATCAAGAAACAGAGAACACTCATCAAGGCCAAGATGCTGGGCATCCGTGTGGATGAATGCAGCAGGTCTCTCTCTTTTAGTCACTCTTACACACACACACACACACACACACACACACACACACACACACACTCAAACAACGCATAAACATGTTTAATTATACAAAGACTCACACGTATACACACTGGTTTCTAGTGATGAGGACATTTGAGGGGGCTGCAGTGCTTAGCATGTAAAACTGTACTCTCCTCAAGCCCTAATCTTAAGTTTATGCTAATCTTCAGTGTTAATGTTTGCTTCAACTCCAAGCCCACTGCTCTTTTCCAAAACTGAAATCAGAAATGTGGCCTGCTGATGGAAATATTCACAGTTGGATTTTTGGGATCATTTTCACTTCCAGTTTGAGACACTGCTCACACTCTCATACAGGCATGCACACTTCTTAGTTTTCTGATTTTCATGTGCTCCTCTCCAGTGACGAGGAGGAGAAGGGTCCCCTGTTCGAGCGGACTGAAGTCGATGGTGCTGACAAACAAGGGGAATCTCGCATTCGAAACCTGTAAGTACAGCCACACTGTGCTGCTTGGATTTCTGAAAAAGGGCACAGATAAGGCATAACTTCACCCTCTGCCATTTCCCCCCCGCATTAACACCAAACATGACATATACAGTAGCAGTCTTGCAGTGTTCATGGTCGTGGTAGGGTTAATTGGGTTCAGATTTGTCCTCATTGATGTTTGTCTTTTTGAGAAAATGTAAGGGACATTTTTCATTTCCCTGCAATGGCAATTTTCCTGCCTCCGTGGCTCTCCCCTGCTGAATGGATAGAGGAGAAACACTAACCTGCACTTGCACAAGCTCATGATCTTGTTTTGCATGTAATTTGACTTTTCTTAGATTCAGCTGCGCCACACTAATGCGCCCTGTTAACCCTCAATTTTGAGCTCCCAAATTAGATACAAGAAGAGAGGCACCTCTTGTTGAGCAGATCCATGTATCTGCTCTCTCTTGCCCCTCATATCTGACATGTCATCGGCAGGACATTACGCTAATTTGGAGCCTTCATTTCTCTGTTAATTCTCTCTGTTTAATTTCTCAGCACAAGTGAATGGTCCAAAAAACTGTTCTGTAGGCAGCTTACAGTGCTTCAGTAAACAGACCAGCAGGTGAGAGCAGGATACCTGTAGTTGTTAGTTTTAAAATGTGGTTTTAGTTGCATTTAGTTTTAGCTTTTAGAGTTTTGTTATAGTTTTCTGAAAATTCTGGCTGATTTTACATATGAGCTTAAAGTACACTGCAACCCAACCCCACTGGGATGTTTACCTTCCACTACACAGCTTAATGAGGACTCTGCTTGTACTAAAAACACAAACTAAACATTATACTCCACTGTTATACTTAATTTTAGTGAGTTTTGGTATACACATTATAGTCAGTTTTTTTCAAATACTAGGATTTATTAATTAATTTCAGTTAATGAAGGGTTTTTTTCACCAGTAGTTTTAGATTTCATGTTAGTTTTCATGAACAAAAACAAGACTTGGATGAGATTTAGTTTTCCTGGCGTGGATGCAGATCAAACAAATCCCATGTTAATCATCACACAAATCCAAATAAAATGTGAACTGCTTCTACAGTGATGGCAGAATAACGTCAGAATGATACAGCTATTTTTTTTTTTTTCAAGCCTCCAGATGTTGCGATTTGATTACGTTTATTTCATTAGGGGTTTGGAATTTAACGTTGAGTGTTCAGGTCAGGGTTTCACTCGAATGTCTATGACTGTTCCTAGAAACTTTTTAAGGCAAAGGCTCCAACCAGCTACAGCTAATGAGACAAATGGACCTGACCCTGTCCCTTATCTAAGAAAGTCCCTGTTTGCCTTGATTTAAATGTGATTTACTACATTACGTCGTTTTAGTGAGTGAAATTTTGTCCTCATGAGTGAGAATTTGATTACCTGGAGAGTGGAGAAAGCAGATGATTAGACTCGCCTGGTCAGCACCGAGAATGCAACCTGTGTCTCTTTCAGGACATTTTTAAATTAAATATCTGACCATAGAGCGAGGCAGAATAGACTGTGTTGATAAGACCAGCACAAGCACTACTACTCACTAAATCCACAGAGTAAAATGGAAACAAAGCCAAAACTGCCTGCAGCCACCACTGCTATAAAAAACTAAAGAGGAAACACAGCAACACACACATCACTTGTTACTGCAGGCGTTTTTAGGCCATCTCTCTCTCTCTCTGTCTCACACACACACACTTTCCTCTCACTCTCTCTCTCTCACACATACACACACAGTCTCTTTCTCTCTCTCACACACACACACACACACACTGTCTGTCTCTCTCTCTCACTCTCTCTCTGCTGACATCATCTCTGGCCTGAGAGCTTCGTTCTCTGCCCTGCTCTATATTTAGCCTTAAGCCCTTACACCAGATCTGACCTCAGGCCTGTCTTCTCTGCTCTGTCGGCTGCAGCTTTGGTTTCCTGACTCGGTCTGGCAGCGGCCGCAGCCTCACCCACATGAGCAACTCTGCCTCCACCTGGGAGATCATCGGAGACTCGGAGGCCAATGGGGAAGCCGAGCAGCAACCGTCTGCCTGAGCCTGGCACCGACCCGGGAGCTCTGGGTGTGTTTCCCCCAATTTGATCTGCACATGATCTGGAAAAAAAACAACAACAAATCAGTAGCTCGTTTTAACTTGCTTGCACCTTCCCCCTTGACCTGTTTCGCAGAATCTGTCGTGGCTCAGGAAAAAGTGATGAGGACAGGGTGGATTTTGGACTTCATGAATGCAGCCCACAAATGACACCATCAGTGTGTAGGAAGTCCTCTTTCAAGTTGTCTCACGCATAATATTCTAAAAAAAAAGTCCCCTCAGCTTTCTCTTTGCTCTGTTGCTCTTTTTTCAGACATAATTTCTCTCATTTCCTCTTTTCTAAAATTCACGCTGGCCCCTGGCTCCCCTTCTCAGGAGTCGTAAATAAGAGGAACAGTGATTATACCTTATAGTGTACTACAGTATTACCAGGAATATGTTTTAAACTTCCTTTTAAATTTACTCAACAAAGATATTTTTCTTTATTGTAGGTTTTTTTTTTTTTTTTTTTTTTTTTTTTAATTTTTGGTCTTGGATATCTAAAAAGAAAAAGTATTATTACTCATAAGTATTTGTGTAGATGTTTTAACATTAAAAAAAGCCAAAGATATCACAAAGAAATGAAACTGTCCACAGTATTAATGTGGAGTATGTCTAATAAAATACACCTCTGTTCCACAAGAGGGCATTGGTTCATTTAACAACTGATAAATCAGATTTTTCCAGGTATTGAAAATGTGGCATTTACCTCATGGGGAAATTTTTAAGCCATGTCTACCCACCTTTGGGTGTTTTTGATGACTTACGGCACTTTTATGATAAAGTAAAAAGCATCTTGCAGTCTCCACATTATCTGTGAGTACACTTTGCTCCACCAGCCTTAATTTACTACTTGTACATGAATTTGTGAAAATTATGTTTTTTAGCTTCAGCGGTCAGTTCTTGCATCAGGCACAAGGCCTTTGGCTGATGTGTTTTTGATGGTGATGCTGTCAAATGAGGATATTGTTATAGCAGAAGAATAATATTAAATGTGCATTTACAGATTTGTCTGTCCATTCCCAGATCTGTGTATGCATTTACAGATTTGTCTACGCATTCATGTTTTTTAAAAGTACATTTTTATATGATATATTATAATTTGGATATTAAATTTTTACACATTTGCAAAACTGGATACAGATTTTAGCACACATTTACATGTTCACAAATTTCAGTACACATTCTTTGGCACGTTTAAAAATTTGCTTAAGCACACACACAGACTGAGATACAGTTGCACAACTCTCCACACACATTTGCAAGATAATTCTGCTACACTAATATCCTCTTTTTAAATGTGTGTGTGTGTGTGTGTGTGTATGCATGCACACACTTTTTAACTAGGGTACCAGCTTCTGTAGGTCGGTTATGTTGCTTTAAAAAGGAAGTGTGTGCTTTCTTTGTGGAAATGAGATATGCTGTTTGTCTTTTTTTTTTTTTTTTTAATCTCTGCCATCTCTAGCTAAAGCACAAACACAAACACACCAAACCAGCTGCGTCTGACCCCTGTAAAGAGAAAGTGAAAGAGCTGTGGCACTCTGTTGTAGGAGACGACTAATGACTTCCCTGTAAAAACCTATTTTCCTACAATGTTGTGTGTACAAATTATTTTTGTAATGGAAAGGTTTTTGCCTGTAAAACAGATTGAAGATCTCAGTGGCAATGTAAGTTTGGGGTTTACTGAATGTGTGATCCAAGTTTGAAATGTGAGCGTGTCTGTGATATATACAATGTATAGTTAAAATAAAAGAAACTACAACATGAAGACCCGCCTCAGTCATATTTGACAAAGTCAGTAAAGGGCATTGCTGTTGTGCAAAACATAAACAGCATAAAAGTCAGAGAAGTGGGCTTGTGGTTGGATGATTGAAAATGGCTGAATGGATGGAAAATCTGGAAAGGGGAAAATTAATGAACAACTTAATATTTACCCCTAGGACTGCTCAGTGGTCAATACTGTGGTTTCCAGCTTTTAAATGTGAATGTACAAGTTTAAGCAGGCCATTCACAGCACACTTCCCCTGAAATAAATAAATAAATATAGAAATGCTGGTGGTCATTTGATCAGTAATTACACTAAAGTGTTTTACTTGCCTACTTAAGACGACTTGACTCTGTGCTTTCATCCATATTGATTGTTCCTTTAACCCTGTAAGCTCTCCAGCCGTCAAAAAGTTACTTAGCCCCACATTTGGTCTTTAACTTCAATATTTCTTTGTGAGAGGTTCTGCCAGTGGAGTAGTGTCACTTCTTTCATGGTTTTTCCAGATAGAAAATCTCCACACAGCACGTTTAAAAATTCAAAAAAAATTCTTCAAGTGAACCGATTTGTATTGAGACCAAGTGAAGTTATCTCATTCCATCAACTTTTTGTTTTTTCACATGTTTCACTGTAAAGTTCAACTCAAGGCTAGATTAAAAACCTGTTAAGGAGAATATTTGCTGCAGCTGAAAGGAAATCTCACTAGAGTTGATGATGTAATATTTTAGGTTTAACTGACATTCATGACTTTTAGAGAGACTTAAGGTTTCCTCCCAGACTGTCAACAGTGGATTCTGGGAAAAAGGTGAACATTGTTGTTTATGGGTGTGCATGAATGAATGAATATGTGTGTGTTGATGCATGTGTGTATGTATGTGTGTGTATGTGTGTGTGTGTGTGTCCATCTTTAAAAAGCTCTGTGTCTGGATGAATAGGAGGAAGTGGCTCTGACTTCCACAGGAAATGGGAAGAGGAAATCCAGGGGCCTGGAGCTCTCTGTCTGCCCTGGAGCCACAAGACGACTCACCCAGCCGAGAGGGAAGGAGGGAAGGGTGGAGGATAGAGAGAAAGATAGGTACAGCCTTCCATTGTCCTGCTCCTGATGTGGACAGTAAGTCGAGAGACCGAGAGAGGGGAAAAACTAAAGAAAGTCAACAGGTTGGACACACGGGTTGAAGACTGCGTGGTTTCTGGTCCGTCGTTTTGGTGCGGGACGGGTGGGGAGATGAGGCCTCTCCTGGGAGCTCTGACTGCTCTGCTCTGCTGCTCCCTGTCCTCTTCACAAACACTGGACCCCGACGGGAGAAACATCTGCCAGAATCTCAGGTACAATATGATTTAATCACCTTCACTAACATCCCTTTTTTCATCTTTTTACCGTTTTCTTAAATGAGGTCAGGAGCCGTCTTGTGACTGAAAGCTTGCTCTTTAAAATCCCCCGGCCAGCTGAGGAAATCTGAATGGTGAAGGTGAACGAAAAAAGGCTTACCTTGCTTTAACAAATTGTTGAAGTGTCCTTGAGCAACGGCATTTAACTTCCAAATGATCTTGTGGAGCAGCTCATTGTGCCCACAGCTCCTTGGTCTGAATGTATCTTGTACTGCATGTAACTCTTTTTTCCTCAGGTTATTGCTTTAAATAGGAGTGTTTTCAGTTGATTTAACTGGTTAAATAAGACGTATTCAGCAAGTGCATTCGTTATTTTCCCCATGAGCAGCTCACGCAGGCTTTTATCTGCCAAGTCTCCATTCTGTCATTATGCTTTTAATGTTTTTGTAGAGACCCGTCCACCTTGGTGTGTTGCACTGGATGGCGTCAAGAAGGGAAAGAGTGCTCTATACGTGAGTTACAGCAAACTGATTATCTGTAGGGACTATGTTTTTAATGCTGACATAGAAGTGTTGGTTGGCCTCTTGTTTCACCGGGATGATGTGTGTTTGTGTGCTTGTGTGTTCAGCTGTGTGTGAGGGCAAGCACGCCTGCCTGAAGGATGAGCTCTGTGTGTATCCTGGAGTGTGTCGCTGCCCAGCCGGCTTCTATGGGGCTCACTGTAAAACAAGTGAGTTACAACCAGCAGTGACAACACAAGCTCCTTGAATTGAGATTTGTGGCTGTTTATTATAGTTTTATTTACATTAAAAAAAAGCTATTTCAGCATCCCTGCATAAATTATTGATTAATACAAATGTATTAGTAAAATTGAAACTATACTGATGAAAGTCATATTGCAGTTTTGTAAATTTATAGAATAAATCTGACTGATTGTTTTAATGGATAAAGTGGCTCATTTATCATTTTTTTATTTTTTATCTTTTAATTTTTTTCAGCATGTCAATAAATACTAAACCAAAACAGATTGAAAATATGTACCACTGTTTGGTTATGTGAAGCTTTATGTGTCATGTGTGAGTTTGTAGGTTTGCTAATGTCCATTGGTGTGTTTTGTGCCAGGCTGTCCTCCTGAGTTCTGGGCACCAGACTGCCGTGAGGTTTGCCAGTGCCACCCACATGGCCAGTGTCACTCCTCCACCGGCGTTTGCACCTGCAATTCGAACCGCTGGGGCCCCGTGTGCCAGTACGCCTGCAAGTGCGGCCGCCACAGCCACTGCAACCCCGTCCACGGAAACTGCACCTGTAACGAGGGCTGGTGGACTCCAACCTGCACCAAGCCATGCCAGTGCGTCAGCGGGGGCGCGGTGGGTATGGCCTGCGACCAGCTAACGGGCCGCTGTCAGTGCCGCAGGGGTCACTGGGGTCAAAAGTGCTCTCTCACTTGTAACTGCTACATGTCCCCCTGCAATCAGCGCACCGGGGTGTGTGAGTGCCAGGCAGGCTGGTGGGGACACAGCTGTGACCGACACTGTAACTGTGACCTGACACATAGCCGGTGTGACCCGGTCAATGGGCAGTGCCTGTGCCACCCTGGGTACAAGGGCGACTTCTGTAACAAGCCCTGTGACGCGGGCCAGTATGGTAGCGGGTGTATACTGAGGTAAACAGAAGAAATTTGTCTGTGTGCACACATTTATTTTGTGCCTCTATCACTTCACATTTTTCATACTAACTCGCTCTCTTGCATCGGTCTCTGCCTCTCGTGCCCAGCTGTGGTCACTGTAGAGACGGCCAGAGCTGCTCTCCCACTGACGGTGTGTGTGCTGCCTGCGAGCCTGGCTGGAACGGGACACGATGCGACCGTCTGTGCACTTTGGGTTTTTACGGCGATGGGTGCCAGGAGAAGTGCCCGCGTTGCAAGAACAGCGAGCCCTGTGACCCAAAAACAGGGAGATGTTGGAGGTGTGACCCTGGATGGACTGGCCCCAGGTCTGCATGTGCACAATGTTTCTGTGTTTTGATGCATAGATATGTGATTTTTGCCAAGCTGGACTCCAGTCATAGTGAAGGTTAATGAAACAACCAACTTTGTAGACTGTGAGTCTGTCTCACTTGCAAGGAAGCTTCCTACCATGGTACCTAGTTATGAACAGTCCTTATTAGGATCCTATTTTGTCCCAAAGGTTGTATGAATCAGAAACTATACTAAGACTGGCAACGAAGTTCACGATGCACAGTGTCTCTGCTTTCTAGAGCTGCAACTAACGTTTATTTTCATTATTAATCTGTCAATAATTTTCTTAGTTAATTGATTCGTTATTGTTTGGCTCATGAAATGTCAGAAAATGGTGAAAATTGTTGATCACATTTTCCCACCGCCTAAGGTGAGATCCTCAAATGTCTTGTTTCGTTCCCATTAACAGTCCACAACCCAAAGATATTTAGTTCACTTTCATAGAGAACTAAAGAAAATAGAAAATATTCACACACTGGAATCAGAGAATTTGGAAATTTTCTTCTTAACAATGACTCAAAACGATTAATCAGTTATCGAAATATGTGGCAGCTAACTGATTATTTGACTAATCACTGCAGCTCTACTGCTTTCCATGGTAATCGAGCAGTAGTAGTAGTAACACAATAATTGGAGAATGAACAACTTATTTTTGTACGACCCTGGGACATTACAGCTTGACAGTTTACATTACGTTAGGATATTTCTCATATCTATACCTATATATATGTTTCTCATAAGTTGCAGTATGTCAAAGGGAAAAAAATATTCAGGCAGGTGAAGGGACAGGTAACTGCACTTAACTGATATAACTTTCTTCCCTATTGACAAATCTAAATTAAAATATCCAAAACAAGTTTCTTATATTTACATTTAATACAATTTAATTCCAATTTTGCCTTTGATTAATGCTTCCATCCACCATCAAAAAAAGCTTGAGGTAAGGGTTTTGGCTCCCTGCATGGTGTTATGGTTTATTCAACATAAACCACTTGTTGCTTTTATGAAATTTCGCCAAATTAAGGAGCCACACTACAGTGTGTTATGTTTGATATTGTAATTAGACAGCCATAAGTGGTTGTATTTCCAATAAATGCTATCTAGCTAGGAAGCTTCTGTGCCAGTGAGACAGCTTCTGTTAGCTGTAGGTTCACAATAACAGTTAAATATGTGCTGCTGATTCAAATTTATGATAAATGACTGAAAGATAAATGTAGGTCAGTGGAATGTTCTCCCAAGTATAGTAACAAGGGCATATTTGTGTTTTTGGATCATGCCGTCTTTTTGCCAGGTGTGAGGATGCCTGCACTAACAGGACATTTGGAGACGCCTGCAACTTCCGCTGTGGCCCCTGTTTCCATGGTAACTGCCATCACGTGACAGGAAGATGTGTCTGTCAGCCAGGCTATCAGGGAGAGAGGTGAGAGGGCTGTGAGAGCAGAGCAGGCATAAAGCTCTAAATTATAACAATAGTATTTGGTAAAATAGCAATTTTCAGTTTATGCATTTGTTATTATATCACAAGACATGGACATTATTAACATTATTCATTTTATGTTTGAGGGTACATAGGATCGTGTCAGTGGCTGATGCATCATGTTATGTTTATGGCTAATCTTGTTCATGCCAAGGCTATCCAAACTTATTTAATTTATCAGTTTTTATTCACTGAACACGTGTCAGAATATGCCTTTTTTAATATAACATAACAGGTATGGAAATAATTCCTCTTTTTATGATGAGGGACCACAGGATTGAGGGAGCATAGAGTGACTGCCCAGGGGACCAGTGTTCACCAACACACTCACTTTTTTAAAACCTGTTTTAAAAAAACACTCAACAGAACCAAAGGACACATACTCTATATACTATTTCAATATGGATTTGGGCTTTTCAAATTGGTTAGAGTCAATAGTTAGAGTCGAGACGAGAGCATGTGGAGGTCCTTGAATTTCCTCTTGGCTTGATCTGAGTGACTGTTCTCATATCATGGTATGCTGAGGCGGGGTGAATAAGTGCCAACTCTGTTTTCCAGTTGTAACAGCAGCTGCCCGGCGCTCCAATACGGCCTCAACTGTTCCTCCGCCTGTGACTGCGGAGAGGGCATCAGCTGCCATCCAGCCACGGGTGCTTGTCCCAGCAGTACGTCTCTCCACCCATATCTGTGTGTGTGTGTGTGCAGAGCAGAAGGGCATCAGGTGTCTCGTGGTTGTGTTTTCATGTGTTTGTGTGTGTGTGTGTGTGTCAGGTGTGCGCGGGGCTCTGCTGGCAGGTGTGCTGGTGCCTCTGTTCCTGGTGCTGCTGGCCGTGCTCTGCTGCTGTCTGTGCTGTGGAGGAGGCTCTGCCGATGGCAAAGACAGGTCCGCACCTCTCTCCCCTCCCTCCCTCGCTCTTCTCTTATGATCTGCTCAGCTTAGCGGAAATGCTCAAACATGACCGGGCTGGCACCAGTAAGGCTGGAGTTAGAGTTACTTGTTGCGTCATTACAGTTTGTGTTGGCTCAGGCTCCAGAGTATAATGTCATTAGTGAAATTTAAGGGCTTTTCTTGGATTTGGGGCCAAGATAAGCTATGTACTTTATATGCCTTCTCTGTACTGTCCCTCTCCAGCTGCTGACAGCAAAATTTATCTGTGCGTCAAAATCTGAATGGAACAGTTTTTCAAATGTGGGGAGGGAGCAAAATTATCCCTATGAACTTACTAGAAATATGATTTACCACAAAATATGAGTTATCTTTCACCTGTACAGAAACAGACCGCACATGCCATGACTTGGACCAAGCAGTCTGGCTTTAAGATCCTGTTGCTTTATTGTTGCTAATTTTATGTAACAAAGCCTTTCTTTCAATACCTATAACCTTTCCATGGCACGGTGACCTATACCAAAAAACACAGCCTGCTGAATGTTGGACTGTAGAACAAAGAGTTTGAATGCACTTCAGCCAGCAGAATATTTCACTTTGTTTGAAGACTCCCTCCTCCAGGGATTTGACCAAATTCTGAATTTTGACCAAGCTGTTTTCCCTCTCCGTTCCGTCAGGGTGTCTGTGGCTGACGGAGATGTGTTGGTTCGGATGAAATATCATGTCTACAGCGTCCTGGCCAACATCAGCGCTGCCCTGCCATGTATCTCCAACTGGTCCTCTGGCTTGCCTCGTGTCACTGGTCAGTCTGCCAGCACTTCAACTTCAAGTCAATAGTAATATACTGTCATTGATGGGATTTCGACAAGCCCCTCAGCTGTGAAATAGTCGTCCACTGCTGACCATGGAGCAGCTCTACATGTGCACTGCAGTGTTTAAGTAACTTATTTAAGAGGATAGTGAGGCTTGAGAGTTGCTTAGTAACATTGCTCATCCAGCTGCTCAACTATTCTGGGGGTTTGACCTAATGACCTTCTGATCACTAGCTCACCTCTCAACCCTTCAGGCTAATGGCACTTACGTCCACAGAAGAAAATTTATGATCTCAACATTTTTAGAGTTTGACCCTTGCCTGAAAGATGCATGGAAAATTTTAAAACAGTTGGTAACACTTTACAATATGAGTACAACAATTAACGTTAGTTAATGTTAATTAATGCCGTAATGGTTAATTAACTGTTAGTTAATGATTATTATGGCATTTACTAATATTAATAATATCTACAATAACCCTTAAATAACATATAAATTAATACCTTAGCATGAACAGCATTAGTACATGATTCTTAGACACATTAGTTAACGGTTAGTTAACTGTTGCTTAATGTTTATTACCTGTTACTTAATGTTTATTACGGCATTAACTAACGTTAATTGTTGTACTCTTATTGTAAAGTGTTACCAAACAGGTTTGTCAATGACAGGTCTTTCTTGACTCATGAAATTGACCTTAGTTATACAACATTTTGGGGATGTTTTAATTGGTCCATCAATGAAACAAATGAGGTTTATAAGAAGTGCATATGATTTATCATGTAGCAAGGCCTATGTCAGTCCACAAGGCACTTGTTTGACTGTTAAGTTGGTGAAATATTGTGCATAGAAATTGGTAAATTTGTTAACAACGCTAGTTCAAGACAGTGGAGCTGAAAAACAGTTTGTCTGAAAAATTCTTCAGACCCAAACCTTCCAAACCTGTTGCAAATAATAAAAAGAGTCCATCTGGCTTCCTTCCAAACAAATTGCAAACAAAGCATTAGGAATACTTATGAATTATAAATGAAAAAAAAAAAAAATTCTCAAAGCAAACACTGGCATTAGTGTTTTTTGGATGCACTGAGCAAGCCCGAACAAACTTAGGGTACCCTCTTAAAAAAGTTTCCTTAAAGTTTTTTTTTTTTTTTTTTTTTTTTTAAAGTCCTCTCTAGATAAAGCTGTACATAAACTTAAATGGCATCACCATTTGCATCACATTATTTGTGTTTTCATCCCACACACACAGTATCTCACCATGACCCGGAGCTGACCTTCAACCACAGCTTCATTGAGCCTCCATCCTACGGCTGGGTGACAGAAGGCTCGTCGTTTGACAGTGATGAAGAGGAGGGAGAGGCCCTGTACTGCGTCCCCCCGAGGGAAGGTAAGGACAGAGATACACAGGCCTTTACTTGTCATCCAGCTGCTTTATATTGCCCCCTTTTGGTTGTCAGCAGAGGGATTACTGTCTCTGCAAACTGCTGTTCTCTCTCTGCTGCCTGTAACTCCTTAATTCCCTCCATCTCTCTTGTAATTAGCTTTTATCCTGCAGTGTATCCTTCACTCCTTGCCTTTTCCCTCTCTCTGCCCTTGACAGACATCCCGGCGGTGGCGGGCGGCGAGCTCCAGGAGATGAGCTCCAAATGTAACATGTTCTTGGACCCGTCAGGCTTCAGCTGCGAGGACATGGCCCAACCCTTCAACATCCCACGCACTTCTAGCATCGCCAAATCCAAACGTCCCTCTGTCTCCTTTGCCGAGGGAACCCGCTTCAGCCCCAAAGAACGCCGCGGCTCTGCTCAGGATCTGGGCAGTGGCCCACGCACAAAATCCAAGTCCACCTGGGGGGCTCTGATGCTCTCTGCCCACCAATCCCACGGGGGTGCAGCTAGATCTGGGGAGGAAGATGAAGCTGAAGGGGAGGAGAGGGAAAACGGAATGGATGGAGGAGCCGTGGACGACCGGGAATCAAACTGTGAGGCAGGGGACCAGGAAGTAGACAAGAGTTCAGCTGCCCCGTCCCGCATCACCTCTCAGGGTCCTGGGACAGCAGGACGAAGACGTACCATGTCCAACACTGCTGCCCATAAAGGGAACCAGGCACCAGCACCTGCGCCTGATGCCACAAATAAGGTCACCACAGTGTACGTGACAGTGGGTAAAGCGGGTAGGCCCGTATCTAAAGTCGAGTCCAGCTCCGAAGGCCCCGTCCAGGCTATGCTGCGGCGGCTCGGCAGCCTCCAGAGACAGAGGGAGCAGGAGGCTGGCAGGCCCAAGGCTAAGGGAGCTGAGGGGATTACCAAGCCACCCAGGAGGAAGCTTGGAGCCCGTGCAAGTGTGTGGGAGCAGGGAGGGCCTTCCGGAGCAGGGGAGGGCAGCATATCCAAGCCTATTAGGAGGAAACATGCTTCACTAAACACGCCTGGCACAGCGGGCACCAATGACACTCCGTCATCAGAGAGCGGCACTCCAAAGAGGCCGCTGTCGTCCATTTTGAAGAGTGTGCCGGAGGGCTCCTCAGTTGACTCTGGCTCCGAGGTGAGGGCTGACGGAGCCAGAGTGCAGGGCGGCTCTCCCAGTGCAGGACATACTGAGTGTAACTACCTGACTGTGGGTCCAGTGGCAGATGCAGGGAGTCTCACTGAGGTCATTGCTAATGAGGGCGCAGTGGCCAGTGCGAACGATGAACCAAGCTATGAAAATGTTATGATCAAACACCCATAACTGCTGCAACATCACTTCATCAGGCGACATCGCTGAAACTACAGATGCACTCAAATCTCACTCTCAATCTCAATTTAATCAACTTTGTCGACACGTTTTGGTCAACAGTTCGATACAAGTGAAGCTTACATTTTGACATCAATGTATTACAGGTCACCTACAAAAAATGTAAGTAATGTTTAGCCTAAATTCAAAAGTGTATACGCATTATATACGCATGTATATGCTTTTTTTCAGATCAAAAGGCAAATGTGAGAGGAAAGTATAGAATGTCAGATTTTTTTTTTTTTTTCAGAAAATATACAACCATGGTCAAAATTTGTTGCAATCTCTATGTCCAAATTCAGGGGATCATTAGTACTGTGACAAATGGGTGACAGGAGATTATAATTGCTCAGGTGTTGCATGTTGCGTTAATTGTGCATACATAAAAGATCTGTGAATATTGAGGCTTGTGTGTTTTGTCTGCTTCTTGAGTTAGAATGTGAAAACCAACATCAGTCCTGGACTTTTGTCTTCGATGGAAACCAAATAATTTTAAAAGTGTCGTTAAAGACAGTTTCCATTGGAACCAGCAGCACAGCAGTTGGGCATCACAGAGTCAACAATGTAATATATATTTAATGTCTTAATGTCGGTAGCTGGTAGTAACTGGTCTGACAGCGGCAACTGGTGAGGCACGAATCATAAGAGCTGTGACATCACAATCTCAAGTGAGTCTAAGGATGAAAATATCACAATCCAACCATGAGGAGGACAGGACAAATAGAAAAGCTATACTGCAAGATGTAAATCAAAAGGTAAGTGTGAGTCCAAACCAAAGCTTCATGGGCCATACAGGGCTGCCTCTCTACTGGCTCACTGTTCTTCACTGAGTCTGTTCCTAAAGATGGCAGCAGCAGCAGCACAATGCAAACTGCAATCCAGCAGCGTCCTGCATTGTTTGGGAATATAGACCATACATTTGGTATTCTTCTAATAATTTTAAAGTTTTTTTCTGTCTTGAGTTGTTGAAATGTACAGACCTTAATCTTGGAATAACTGTTGGTGTGGAAAAAATCATTTGGCATTCTTGACTAAATGAGTGTCTTCTTATATCCTGTGATCAATTATTCTGTTCCATGGGAATCCCACAAGCAAGGCCAATAATTTTAAAATTTTGAACTGAATCATTTACATGTGAACATTATCAAATGTGTGCAATTATCAAATGATCTGCCTCAAGTCATTCCTATTTTATTTGATAACTCCAGCTTTATTATCCTCAAATCATTTGGTGTTCATTAATAAAATCCCAGGAACCAAAACAGAGGGTTGGTATCATCTGAACGGGGTTCTGGTTGAGTTAATATTCACATATTGTGACAAAAAGGCTAACATATCCGTGCTTAACCTGAAAATAAACTCAAAATCAATGATACCTTTGTGTTCCCTGTGTATTGGTGACTTTTTGTGATCTAGATAAGTTGATCAAAGCAAAGCTGTAATTTTGAATGTGTGCATCACAGAACTTAGAGCGAACCTGTTGGCCATTGCCACTGGTTTTGTTTTGCTTCTCCTGGATTACATTTACTTGTTTGGCTACTTTATTTTGTATTTAATTTCCTTATTGTCCACTTAAGAGAAACAAGCTTGAATTTGCATTGCAACTGTCTCTTTTAATGACCTTTTGGTGAGTATTTTCTCTTATGGTGTCTTGGTTAATTTATGTTGCAGTAGAGAACTATGAAGTGACAATGAAGAGCCTGAACTTGAATTGCATTGGAAAGGTCATAACTCTTTTCTTCACGTCACTAGGTGTTTTTCTTGTTGCTGTTTTGTACATTGGCACTTCAACTTCTTCTAAAATATCAGCAAAGTAACAACATCGCTCTTTAAGTAGGACATGGTAGTTCTCTTTCCACCACAGCTGTACTCTGACCTCTCTGGTGGGGGAGAGCTGCATATTGCTTCATTTGGGTGAAACCCATATAACTGCAATTTATGTGTCACTATTTTCCTTCTTTAGAGGAACAAATTGCATGGCCACATGTTGACTGTTTTTATGACCCTTTGGTCTGTGAAACCTGGTTCAATGTTATCATCAAGTTCAAGTATATATGTGGTTTCAGAGAGAAAACAGGCATTCCCTTCTTCAGTCTTGTGATGAATTGTATGGCTGCATGGTTTATCTGACAACAGTGATACACTGTGTCTGTGTGTCCCAAATAAATTTATAATTACCCACAGGTCACAACAGTACTTTTACATCCTACTGCAGTAGATGCACTACTACCTTGCTTGAATTTTAATTATAAGTCAAAGTACCTGTGTGAAAAATTAGTTAAGTATAAAAAAGCATCAAATTTAAAAATCACTGAGTTACTTTGTAGAACAGAGAACTGTTGTAAGTGATCGTTCCCATGCAATTCAGGGTGTGGATGGACGTGATTTCAAATGGAGAAAAATACTAAAAATATTTGAAGTAAAAATACTGATTAAAACCACAAAAAAGCCACTTAATTAATGCAATTTGTTACTTCCATATTAGTAATTATCTATGGCACCACAGAAATAACTCACTGTAAAACAAACAAACAAACAAACAAACAAACAATCAAAAAATGCACACACACACACACACACACACACACACACACACACACATACACACACAAAGAAAATTAAGCTCTTGACAAGACATGCATGCGTTCCCCACAAAAATATTTCTTGCTGTGTTTGATAGTAAAGCAGGTGAACTGACAGCAAACACAGATGAAACAAGTCCAGAGAGGTTTGAAAATCCGCTGGTTGAACTTTGGTCACGATGAGGCCATGCATGCACTGTTTGTGCAGCAGTGGGTGGACCTTTATTGATCTCCAATAGGGGCTGCAGTTGATGAGTAGGTACTGTGTGTTGCAATTAGGAAGATACTGACGCACTTTAAATAGTCACTATTGTACAGTCTGTTTAATTGAGAAAGAATGTTCTCCTGCACACACAGTTCATATAGTCCAGACTCAGAAAACAGATAAAACTACACATAATCACAGATTTACACTGCCTGATGTCGTATGAACACATTTCAAACATTAGTGAGTATTGAGGGATGAAACCACTACTTCTCTGCCCCAGTGGTGTCTGAGCAGCCGAGCCAGTATTTGGCAATTGATCTGGGATATGGGGGAACGGCAGGGTCAACCCTCTTGGTCCTCAAATCCACTCTGTAGTACTTATCTGGAAAACAGAAAATAAGCAGTGGGATAAGCAATGAAATGTCATAAAACTATCCTAGAGTTAAAGGATAAAACCTTTTTTATGATGCTTTAAAGTATTTTTTAGCATTATCATTTTATAATGGCCATTTAAATTTTAGGTATATCTAAGACCCCATCTGCCCCCGCTTCCAAAACAACTCAGTCGAGCAGATTTACTGGATGACTTCCAATTATGTCCCGCAAACCTCTGGATAAATAAACATAGTAGCTTCACAAAAACTGTAGCTTGCAATTGTCAACATTGTCTTTATGCCAGAATACACCATTGATACACAAGCTACTATTATCTTGGGCAAAACATCCAATGGCATGGGACAGGCAGAACTTGTTGCAAGAGCACACAAGCAGCAAGCTTAAAAGAACTTGTTATGCAACATGTGGAACATTCATGGCCAAAAATCCTCTCCCAGGGAACCAGTTAAACTTTTCATATTTGTATTACCTCCTTTAAAGAAGTAGACGCTCTGTAGGGGCTGACTCCTGCTGATAAAATCCCAGTAGGCCCTGTCATCTCTTTGGTTGTATCTGGAGTCATAGTTGCCATTGTTGTAGCGGCGGTACCCGTCCCTCCGTCTGTCCTGATCCCAGTCTTGATCCCATCGTCTGTCCCACCCTCGTCCAAGCCTTTCTTCCATTTCCATTCCCCTCTCCGCCAGCCTCAGCCCCATTTCCATCCCTCTCTCAGCAAAGCCCTGGCCCATGGCCATACCCTGGGCAGCCATGGGCTCCCAGGGTGAACGGCTTTGCCTGCGACGGCCCCACTGTTGCCCGTACTGTTGGTCCCACTGTTGTCCATACTGCTGGTTCCACTGTTGGCCTTGTTGTTGACCCCACTGCTGGTCAAAGCGGTAGTCGTTGCGTCTTGGCGGTGGGCTCCAGGGACCAACATAAATCCTTCCAGCCATGACAGCATCCACTGGTGACTTGATGCCCTTCCAATCCCTGTTGATGAAGTGGTGGCCGCTATGATGCTGTGGCACTAAGGAACATAAAAACTGATCAGTGCACAATTGACAACTTTCAACCCGCTCCCAAAAACACATACAGACACAGGGGATTCATATTTTCCCAACTCACTGCCAGCAAAGAGCTCACTGAAAAAGGGCTCGTAGTTGTTGTAGTACATGTCGGTGTAGCGCCTGAACAACATGGAGGGAGATGTCTCAGAAATGGTGATGCACTCCTCATGGGAAGGCTGGTGCAAGAACTCATACAGGTAATACTGATCCCCTGGAAGCCAAAAAAATGTTACAAATAAAGCTCTTGTCATAAGCAAATCACCTCAGATCACATCATCAAATGTACAAAACATCCACAAGTGTTACATAACGACTATATACATAGATCAGGGGTCTGCAACCTGTTTGATATGAATTGCCTGTTTTAAAATTTCTTGTTAATCAGCATGCCATTTTGACATTAATGTTAAACCACATGAAAATAAAAATCTCCCACAGATGTGTAATTTTATTCTATCCATAGGCTACAGGCCACATGCATAGCAACAATAGACTTTGAGGGTTCACCAGTAAAGACAATTAGCGATCGTAGTGGGCACGTTTGATGGATTTTCCCTTGTCTGGCTCATCCTTGAAATGGCAGTTTAAGGATGGCAGGTTAATGTGGTGTTCAGATGAAAAGGCACTCCAACATTTCCAAAAACAAAAACAAAAACAAAAACAAATCCTTTCTTGCACACTGTTTGGTAATGTGCCATTGGTTAAGCTAAGGTGCCTAAGGTTTCTGACCCCTAGCATAGATAATCAGTGACTTTGAGCACAATATCTGACTGTACCTTTGAAAAAATAGACCTTCTCTTTGCCATGGTGATTTGGGGCAGGGAGGGCAAAAGCTGCGTCCAGATGGTCAGGAATATTGTCAAAGCCCACAGTGATATCTCTGGGATAGTCAGGATCCAGGACACCGTTGTCAAACCTCCAGTACTTGTTTCCCTGTGGATAGTTTTGATTATTTTAAGCATTCAGAGCAGAGAAGAACCCAAATGGTTTGATTAATTTCAGTTCATGTGTACATTTTATACATACAAGAAGACCACCCCCACCTTAAAGATGTAGGTCTTGCCCTGGCAGTTGACACGTGTGAAGGCGGCATCAATAGGTCCGCTGATGCCCCACACATCCTTTATGAGCTTTGGGTAACCAGGAAGCACTGACTTCTGATCCAGTTCAAAGAAGTATTCCCCTAGGACACACACAGTGGTACTTTTAAAGATACATTTCCCTGCAACAGTGATCATATACTGCCATAACAATCCTCCACATCATAAAGTATAATCTGTACCACCACATCAAATGCCATAAGCTTTGAGTCCACATAAGAGCAATCGGGGAACCCTAAGTTTACTCTTAGTCAAATGCCAAATCTATCTATCTATCTGTCTATCTATCTATCTATCTATCTATCTATCTATCTATCTATCTATCTATCTATATATATATATATATATATATTATTTTTTTATTTATTTTTTTTTTCTTCGTGTGATCACTTACCCCTAAAGGCATAGATAGAGCCATTCTTTAGCTGCATAAAAGAGTCAAAAGGCCTCCCACTGCAGGTCTCTGCATCTGGGTCAGGGGCTGCAGTGGTGGTGGTTGTAGGCGGGGCTGTGGTTGTGACAGGTGCCGCGTGGGTCACTGGGACTTTGATGGGGTCCTGTGAGATGGGGGCCTTTTGTGTTTTGGTGGCACTCTCTGCAGTCGGTGTTATCTGCATAACGGGGACTGTCTCAGTGATGGTCTCTGGTGCCTCTGTGGCTGTGGTGATTTCTGGTGTTGTTGACGGTAGTTTCCGTGGTTTAGAACTAGAGATTGGAGTGAAGAG
Organism: Myripristis murdjan; assembly: GCF_902150065.1. Taxonomy (NCBI): domain Eukaryota; kingdom Metazoa; phylum Chordata; class Actinopteri; order Holocentriformes; family Holocentridae; genus Myripristis; species Myripristis murdjan. The sequence continues at coordinate 26,540,385 of NC_043992.1, read as the reverse complement.
GTGTGGGGGCGTCGGCCGATGATGGCTAACAGGCAGAGACTCATCATTCAGTTGACGTCCAGCGGCTGGCGTGGGACTGCTGTCTAAAAAGTCATCATCATCCTCTGCAAAAACAAATGTGTCCCCGCGAGCTGAGGAGAAAGTATGGTAGTATCAGTGGCTTAAACATGTTTCCTTCAGTTTTATTCCTACTGGGTAAAACATGACCGAGTGGATTACTAAAACACCAGTTAAGAAGCAGCTTACTATTCATGCGACAGGTGGCCTCATAATCATAGCAGCAGCTCTTGTAATACTTGCACATGGAGTCACACTGGCAGTTCTTCTGGGAGTCAAAGCCATTCTCACAGCGGCCCATACAGGACTCTGGAGATGAAGTCAAAGATTGGATATAGTGATCAACAAATTATAGTTTTGTTAGTGATGGAAATCAAAAAGAAATAGTTTGTGTATGGGTGCTTTTACTGCTGGCTATATCTTCATGTGGATCTTTAAATCAGTACACCACAGTATAAGTATCTTAAGGTGAGCACATTATTGTTATATATTATATTAAAAAGAACTACTTCAATTGCCCCAAATAATGCATAATATACTTAAGACAGATTATCTACAACCAGCAAAACTATATTTTTTGTACCCTTGTATTTACTTACTGTGAATTGTTTTCTTTCTTGAACAGTAAAAAGGATTTTTAACATGTCACGTACCTTCTGCAGCAAATGCAGTGGCTAGCAGAGCGAGCAGTAGGACGGCCCATAGCCTCATGGTGTCTCTGTGGGTGTGTGAGTGAACTGAGTGCAACAGTAATGATGGATCTTGAGCTACCAATCACTGGAAACATGTGACATTCACCCAACGTCCATGTTTACTTAAACTTTGCAAACTTGTTTCTGCTCAGGCAAAGAACAGAGAGAGAGAGAGAGAGAGAGAGAGAGAGGGAGTGGGGGGGGGGGCAATAGAAAATTGTTAATTTCACAATTTCACACACAACAGAAGTTTGAAAACTGCAACACTGTTATCCTCTGATCATTTTCTTGCATTTTTATTGGACCAGAACAGCCTGTTTGCAGTCTAAGAGAGTCTATCATTATTATGACTGAAAGCCCTTTCTGTCCTCTGTAAGGTCACTTCTTTAAAGAACAGGCCCTGACCTGAATTTAGATTGTGTGTCATCACTGAGGGGCCAAAGTGAAAATGTCAGAGCAAACGAGTGGCTTTGTGTAGTTCACCTAAAACAGTTTAGCATGGCGGGAAATAACAAAATGACTGAAAATGGATTAGTGAAAACTGAGGACACGGTGAGCATCTACACGACAAACTGGCCATGAGATCTCGCTCACATCTCACCAAGACTGCTGATGAAACATAATGAACAGATTCCTCTCACCCCTATTGTTGATCCATGAAACAAACAATTTTGTTTCCAGTGCATTTTTCCTCTGCTGTCAAATATAAGGAACGCACAATCTTTCAAAACTACACAACATAACCTTAACTTTGTTAAATCTTGGCCTAATAAGAAACCTGCGTTCTTTTTTCCTCTCACCTGTACACCAGTTCAAATCTGCTGCCTGTCCCCCAGATCCAGTTCATATGGTCCTCTATGAATACGGTGTTATTGCCTATATAATCAAGTACTGAAAATCACTAAGACCTCCTTGCAATATTGTGTTTTTCCCCCAACCCTCCCCAAACTATTATCAAACCTCAGCTAGGAAAGAACAATCTGGCCATTTAACAATTTAACTTTCAACAAATGTCACCAAATGCCAACAACTTCCACCCTAGTTGCTAACAACAAAACAAAAACAGCACTTGCCCAGACGGTTAATGACCTCAGGGCTGATATGAGTGCAAACAGGTTCAGTGTGTTAGCGCTGCTGGATATGAAAACAGCCTTTGACAATCTATCATCGCTAAAACATTTTTTTTTTTTTAAACTGGATGTCCTTTTAAAAACTTCTGGTTATTATAAATAGGTTAGACTACTGCAGCATAAAGCCCTCCTCTGAAAAAAGCAGGGCAGCTGCAGTTAATTCAGCATGGGACAAAATAAACTGAATGCATCACAAATTACACCTGTGCACTGGCTTCTTGTAAGCAGTAGAGCTGACTTAAAGGCTCTGCTGCCTCTCTACGCAGCTCCACATGACCTGAACAATGATACACACTGATTTTTGTCTGAGTGTTAAGCTTAAATTTATAATATCTTTTTATATATGAAATGTGCTATAGGCTACAACTACAGTTTAATTTGGCTTGATATTTCTGTTAGGCTATACTCGTATATGGACTCACTTTGTGTCTGTGACTGCCTACTAAGCACTGAGTTTATAGAGCCCTTAACATTTTGTATGTTGTTTATTTCTACCTACTATGATCCTCAACATCCATTAATCAGGCTGCCAGGTGTTTCCTAGGAAATAACTTGGTAAGAAACAGCAGTTATCTAGAAATTTGCTCCATTGCAAGTACTTACCAAATTCCTGTTGTCCCTATTGTTTGTCACCGCCTTATTGTTTGGTAATTAACTGACTAATTACAATATTTTGCTTTCCATGTGAGGCTCTAAATAGGCATCTTACCAGGTATTTCTTTATCACTGGCATTCCATCTTCCAGACAATTTTCTATTATATTACTGTTGTTACCACACTATCTCCAATAAATACCTGGCATTTTGTGCTTGTGTGTGTGTGTGTGTGTGTGTGTGTGTGTATGTGTGTGTGTGTGTGTGTGTGTGTGTGTGTGTGTGTGTGTGTGTGTGTGTGTGTGTGTGTGTGTGTGTGTCTACAGTGGTCTCGCTCATGGGTTTATCTCATGTGGTTTATCTCTTGTATCTCCACAAGGGGGCCGGCTCTTCACACACAGCTCTCTGGGGATGAGTGTGCTGATGCAGTGGGTCAGCAGAGGGGGAGGTTTCCTCCCTCACTGAAGCCGGTGGGCGGTCCAAACCTCGAAGATGCACCTCGAAGATGCTGACCAAAGGATGTGAGGCAAGAGGTCTGTTGGGAGCATCGAAATCATATTTTTCCTGGGATGTTGTGCGTCGGAAGCGGTGGGAAAAAGCTATTTAGGGCGGAATGTGCGAACAACGGGCCTTCTTTGTCTGGATAACCTCCGCGGGTAGAGAGACAGACAACTGTTGTCTGTTATTTCACTCTTTTTCCATACAGTTATTGGCTATGTGCTAGTTTGGGGTCGAGCCGAGACGCAGTGGTGAGCCGGTATCTCTTTAAAGACACCGCAAAAAGAATGTGTCCCGGTCTTTAAGATTCCGGTGAGTTGTTTGTGAGTCATCTCTGACGGGCTTTGTTACGAGAGACAAAAGAAAGGCAGAGGAAAGGCAAGGCGGCACTGGTAGGGCTGATGACATGTGTGAGCCTTCATCCGCTTATTTCCAATGACATCAGGGTGAGGTGATGCAATTTTGAAGGCTGTCACTTCTGATTTACAACAGGGAATCCAGCTGGAGGCCTGTTTGACGCAGCGGAAGAAGGCAGTAATCGTGTTTGCACAGTAGGCAGGCGATAACATTACAGACTTAGAGTGGAGGCCCTTGTAAACAAAACACACCGCAGCATCCAGTCTGGTCGGCCTGGTCTGAGCTAGTCGGTAGATGCTCTTTTCATTGACTCTTTTATTGTGGAGGCTCTACCGACACTTCTCCATCATGTTCAGCTCAGACAGACTCACCGTCCCAGATTATGTGAGCCGGCTCCAGAGCCGCAGGAGCGGCTCCGCGGACCCCAGAGCCGTGTCTCCGGGCATCAGCGCTGACGCACAGGCCGTCTTGGAGAGCTCCCTCCCTGCCCTGCGCTCCGCCATCAAGACACTCAAGTCAGCCAAAGACACTAATGATCTAGATGAGACCCGCAGGGCCATTGCGGAGACCTTCCAGTTGGTGGAGGAGGCCTGGGTTTTGCCCACCGTGGGGCGTCAGGTGGCCGAGGAAATCTGCAACAGGATCAGGCTGGATGGAGGCCTGGAGCTGCTCCTGCAGTTGCTGAACACACCTGCTGTGGAGATCACATACGAGTCAGCCAAGCTGCTGGAGCAGATACTGGTGTCAGAGAACAGGTCAGCATGCACACTGAATACTAGCTTAGGGGGTTTTCAAGAGATACTGTAGGCCAGTGATTTTAAAACACAAGTGGTCTGAGGGGACCCACTGCCTGTGTTTTTAATCTCACCACTTTGAGTTTATCTGTTAGTGTTCAAGAATGACATCTAAATAATTAATACACACAAAATTAATGATCCAAATTATCTTTATATAGCAAAGGGCAAAATCAGTTCAAATGGGGATCTGAATGAAGGTCAACTTGAACATGGAAAAGTTTAATACCTTTTCTCTTTCTACTACTAACACGACTGTTACTACTACTACTACCACCACTACCACTACTACTACTACTACTACTACTACACACACTCACACAACACATGACTTAACAATCAGTCAAAATATTATCAAAATCACAATATGGCCAGGTGCAATGCCAAAATAGCAGGAGCTGCATATAATTATTTATTTCAATATTTTGCACCTGCACAGAAAATATGTTTATTTGGTACAGACCTCATCCAAAATCACGCCATCTTCATTTTAGCTGTTTTTTCTCTGAAAAATAAAATCTATCTATCTATCTATCTATCTATCTATCTATCTATCTATCTACTTGATAATAATCTCGTAAGTGTCAATGTTAATGAGTATTGGTTGAACTCCAACACAGGCAGGGTTGGTTTTAGGTTTAGAGTTCAGGGTTCAGACTTGAATTAACATAATTTTAAATAGTAGATTATGTGAACTGAACTTCCTCACCATATGTTCTATATGCTTCTATTGGCAGAGACTACGTTGCACGCATGGGGCTGGGGGTCATCCTTAACCTAACCAAAGAGCAGGAAGACGCCCAGCTGGCTCGCAGTGTCTCAGGGATCCTGGAACATATGTTCAAACACACAGAGGAGACATCAGTCCAACTCATAACCGACGGTGCCCTGGACGCCCTCCTCTTCTGGTGCCGAGGAACAGACCCCACCGTGTTGCGCCACTGCGCTGTGGCCCTAGCCAACTGTGCCATGTATGGAGGCCACCGCTGCCAGCGACTGATGATTGAGAAACAAGCAGCAGAGTGGCTTTTCCCACTGGCTTTTTCTAAAGAGGACGAGCTCATTCGCTTCCATGCATGCCTGGCTGTCGCTGTGTTAGCTGCTAATCGAGAAATTGAGAAAGAGGTGGTGAAATCTGGGACCTTGGAGTTGGTAGAGCCATTCATTGCATCTCTGGACCCGGATGACTTTGCCCGGAGCTTATTGGACAGTGCCGATTCCATGCAAGGGAGGACAGCAGCGGATCTTCAGCATCTCTTGCCGTTGCTGGATGGAACAAGACTGGAAGGGAAATGCATTGCCGCCTTCTACCTTTGTGTTGAGACTAGCATCAAGTCCCGCCAGCGCAATACCAAGGTACTGCCATTGTATGCCTTCCAGATAGCCCCAAGTTTGAGCGATATAACTAGTGGTTTTCATTGAGGCTAAGTCTCAAGGTCTTCATGAGCTGAAATAAATCAATTGTCATTTGTTGTCCTTCCAAGATATTTCAAGAGATTGGAGCAGTGGAGAGCCTCAAAAGAATCGTCATGTACTCCAGTAATGGCACAGCTTGTTCCCTTGCCAAGCGGGCACTGGGGATGATGGGGGAGGAAGTGCCAAGACGAATCTTGTCATCTGTGCCCAACTGGAAGAGCTGTGAAGTGCAGACGTGGCTCCAGCAGATTGGCTTTAGTGCCTACTGTGACCGTTTCCAGGTGTGTAATATCAAAGAGTTTAATTGCTTGATAGAGAACTTAATGATGAAATTAATTAATGATGAAATATACTATATATCTTTTAACTGTGTTTATAATATAGGAGCTACAGGTGGACGGAGACCTCCTGCTGAACATCACAGACCAGGATCTGAGCACTGACCTGGGCATGACCACAGGCCTCACGCGCAAGAGGTAAGTGTTAAAAAGCTTTCAATTTGAGGATGCAAGCAGTTAAAGTTAAACCTAGTTCATTCATTGTTAAACATTACCTCCATTTTGTCCTGTCCTCCAGGTTCCTAAGAGACCTGCGTGTGTTGAAGACCTACGCCAACTACTCCACATGTGACCCAAACAATATGGCTGACTGGCTAGCTGAGCTGGACCCACGTTTCCGCCAGTATACCTATGGCCTGGTCCAATCAGGAGTGGATCGCAATAGCATCCAGACTCTAACTGACCAGCAGCTCCAGTATGACTGCCTCATAGGGAATGGCGTCCACCGGGCCAAGATCCTGGCTGCCAACCGCAGACCCTTCAAGCCCTGCCTCACGGACTCCCAGCCTCCAGGGCCCGACGTGTTCATCAGCTACCGCCGGACGACAGGTTCCCAGCTGGCCAGGTCAGAGCTGAGGCAGGATAAGAAGCAATAAGGAAGGGAGAGAAAGAAGTCTGTCAGGAGGAAGGGTGAAACTATGCAGCACAGGGACATAAAAAGATAGGCAAAAAAGTTGGGCTGGGATGATATACATATTCCGATACTATCACAATACTCGGGTGCCAGCTTGATATGTATTGTTTTTTTAAATTATCCTCTTATCCAAACCCCACCCTTTTTAGACCCATTTTAATTGGGGATAGGGATGTTCAGAGGGAGATAAAACCACATTATTAGAACATTATAATGGAACTATATGATAGCCATTCCCATACTCAGTTATGTTTCACAAACTGTTGCAGCAGTTTTTGGGTTGATACCATTTGTTACACAGATTTGGTTAAAAATGTAATTACATAATATGACACTGAGACACCAAGGCATTGAGGAACACCATAATTAATTGTGTGCAGTGTTAATAATTAATTAACACTGCACACAAAAAACTGCATAGTTTTTGAAATAAATTGCATTGGACTAGGATAAGGTGGGCATGTCTGCAAAGTGGAGACCCGTAGGCGCCCATAGAACCCATTTTCATTCAGATATCTTGAGGTGAGCGGCCAAGGGACGCCTTTGCGACCTTTGGGACCCCCTTTGCCCGATTTTCCATCACCAAAATTTTGCCTAATTTTATAGGTACTATAGATTTTGAATAAAAATACCACACATATAAATAGTATATGTTTAAAGAAATGGATTGTGTAGTTGTTCCTTCCCTTGTCCATACCTGTACTAAATTTAAATTTGTCACTTACTTTTTCTCACTCTCTCCACCGAAGCCTCCTGAAGGTGCATCTGCAAGTTCGAGGCTTCAGTGTCTTCATAGATGTGGAGAAACTGGAAGCTGGCAAATTTGAAGATAAGCTGATTCAAAGTGTACAGCGGGCACGTAACTTCATCCTGGTCCTTTCTGCCAATGCGCTCGACAAGTGCATGGGCGACACTGCCATGAAGGACTGGGTGCACAAGGTCAGACTTGTTTCATTTTCTATATCTGAGGGAATACATGTTGAAATTTCAGGCCTGAATATGTGTAACCATTCCGCCTCAGCGCCCCATTAAACCACATTCCCTCATCTAGGGACACTCTGGATACCTGGAAACCACACACTGTTGTTAACAGAGCGGAACAGATATTTTTGCGGCTGATACTGATGTTAATATGTGGGAGTAAAAAACAGCTGATAATGAAATAGTGGCTGATATTTTTTTTAATGCATATAAACACAAATTTGTGGTGAAGGAATCATCAAAGTTGCTAATCACATGGTTGTAATTGAAATATGCACTGGAGACTTTTATGTTATACAACTGAAAAACAAACACAATCTGTATCACCACCTGTTCAGCTGTGACACTACTCTGCCAACTCATGCGCTATATAAAAAATATTGTCAACAGTGGAATCTGCAAGACAAAATATTTAATAATAACAGGTTTTAAGCAATCTTAAATGGATCTTACTGCAATATCTACTGTCTTTTTTTGTATACCGATATATTTTATCGGTAAAATTGGCAGATAACGTCTGATTTTGGCCCCAGTTGTTGCTATTTTTGTGACTAAACATTTGCAACTTCCAGCTTTCATGTTGGACTAGTTTTTGGACTGTTTTTCTCACATGCTCTCTTTTATCACAACTACTGTGGAGCAATGATCTAAAAATAGCTTTCATCACACAAACTTCAACTTTGGTGTCTTCCTTATGGTTCCCAGCAAGGTACCATTTGACGCTTCAGTAGTTATAATAAAATATTCCTGTTGAATTTCATCAAAGCTGGCAAACTATGAGATGATATAATGTTTTACCAGATACCTTTAAAGGCTCTGGAAATCCAAAAATTGTCTGTTTATCGACAAACAATACATGCAGTGTAGAGAAAGACGTTAGGTATTTCATGGATCATAAGCAAATAGTAGACGATTTGGCATGCTGAAGAGTCACCATGCAGGGCTTCATTTCAGTAAAATACTCCATGCAGCTTGCTTACGCACTCTGTTGTGACAGTTTTATATTGCTGTCCACTGCAGGCTACACTAACCTGTATCAGAGACCAGTCAGTGCTGCTGTCATAAATTCATGGCTGCTGCAATTACTTTGTCACCACTAGAGGTCGATTAATGCCGTAAATCACATAATGCGCCTGTAAATGACGGCACTGACTTGGCTAGTCAGATGTCACTGTGTTGTAGGAAAAGGCTAGACTGCAGAATGGCCAAAAGACTGCAGCCTGAGATTTACAGTGCTTTATGCAACCCTGTCACTCCTGGCTCACATTTACATGCCATAATCCAGAGGTCAAACCCTAGACCAAGAGATCAGAGTACATAAAACCATTTCTCACCTGTTTGTATTTTTATTACCTGTCGTCTTACACCTCTAGATGCTGTGTTTCAGTGTTGTAGTGACTGAGAGGATTCCTTCCTACTTTTGCAGGAGATAGCCACAGCCTTGAATGGCAAGAAGAACATTGTTCCTGTCACAGATAATTTTGCGTGGCCTGACCCCATGTCTCTGCCGGAGGACATGAGATCTATTCTCAACTTCAACGGCATAAAGTGAGTTACTGATTTTTATAGAGAGATTTACTAGATCTAGGATGTGTAAGGATGTGTAAAGTATTACATAACTCAAAAGGTGAAGAAATTATTTTTTATTAAGTTTTAACAGAGTTTTTCTGTGTTAGGATTCTCTGTTAACATCAACATCTTTAATATTTTACAGCTCCATGTGTATCCTTGAATAATTGATGAATCAGTATTAATAATATATCAGTTTTTGTTGTATGTGTCCATGTGTAAAATTCCACTTAGTAGACCACTGGTCTGCTTGTAATGCACATCATCAAATCCCTGTTTCTTTCTCTTGTCACAGATGGTCCCATGAGTATCAGGAGGCCACAATTGAGAAGATCCTGCGCTTTCTGAAAGGAAACCAAGACCTGCTAGACGGCCCAGAAGGCTCCAAAGGCCCCAAAACTAAACAGAAATAAACTCAGCTTGAACTCAGCTATTTAATCAACACCAATGATGCCAAATACAGCAAGGTCTATACTAACCATGACCTTCTTTACTTTGCCCTAATGCATGTGAAGACCAATTTGATCAGTTCTGGGTAGATTATATGCTAAAGACACTGGTACTCATGCAAAAAAAAAAAAGTAAATCAAATGATAAATAATAGCTGGAGATTACAGATTATATATATTAATTAACCCTGTCCCTTAATTGCAGTATCATACTCCTCTATATGTTATCAGGTAAATGCCTTCTGTCTTTTTCTCAGGAAAATAACTGTGATATATTAGCCTTCATGGGCACCCAGCAAAATGATCAATAGCAATCTCTGAAGTATCCACTTGCGTACAGTCTTCTTAAGTTTTGTGTGGTTATCGGTTTTATTTGCCTCATATTTTTGTGGGGCCAAAATAGGTCTCGGATATTAATGTCATTTCTGTCCACAGCACTCTGCTCGAAATAACCCCGCTCCTAAATTTATCTGAATACAGATGTAAAGAGTGCACCTCAGTATGTTTTAGGCTAAGAAAACTACCTGTGCAGTATCAAAAGACTGTCGCTGATGAGAAAATGGATAGAGGAAATACTTAGTGTTGTGAAGAGATGTAATTTAACTTGCAGTATCCATGTAAATCTGCATTAATAGCATCTTGAAACTGATTCCATTTGTTTCCCAGAATGTCTCGTAATGTGCCGTCACAACATGCTGTAATACTTTAGTTTAGGTAAGACGAACACTGGTGACTTTCCCTTCCCAAAAGTGTTTGTTGAGTAATTGCTTGGCTGCTTGACAGTGGAAAACCTCTCCTTGTAACCTGACTGTATTTGATAGAAACAGCTCCATAGAAAAAGAAAACCAGCAATGCCTCCACAGAAAATAAGAAAGACAGCATCTTACTTTGTCATCAAGGTTGTACAGGACATGTTTATTGTTCAACAACATGATATTGTAGCTTGGAATGACATGCTTGTTATGCAGCGTTGTATCTCTAAGGCACATACAGGCGCAAAATGGGATTTCTGGGATTGTTCTGCCGGGTTTTGATTTGATCTTGCCTTAATATCGTTTGCTTGTAATGCTCACCTCTTAGAAAAGCATTCATTAAGGACTGTGTAAATGTGTATATTTGGTTTCCTTACTTTTAATTCACGTAATTAGGCAGGATTTTATTTGTGAAATAAACAAATAAATGGCTCACACACTGCAGGGCAGTGCTTGCTTTCAGCCCAGTACCTGCCCTCTTTGGTTTAGATGTGTGTGCATACTCCCATCTAGGATTTCCATACTGATATGTGAAACATTTTCCCAGTGTCAGACTATTTTTTTTGGTCCCTTCATTATAAAAAATATAAAAAATAAAAATAAACATAAACATGGAAAAGTAAAGACTGTCATTTCACCGTCACTGAATTGAGTGTATTATGTCAATAACACTAAACTGTATACTTCCCATTACAGTGCATACGATATATGCTGTACTCTAGACTTAATTTTGGGAATTAACTATAAATGTGTCAGTAAAGACAATGCAGTGATGTGCTTGGAGGAGGAGTAATGTCTTTCAAAAAAAATGATAACACTAGTGCTCTTGAAGGGGGACAGGAGAGGCATGAGAAGTTGAAAAACAACAACGACGACAACAACAACAACAACAACAACAACAACAACAAACAATTAAAATCATTTTTGGCTGCAATTGGCTATAGATGTAATTGTACCATTTATTATGACAACGCTCAGTCAGTTTTGCTAAACATCATAAAGACTATGACACAGCACATATTACATTCCCTTTGTGCCTTTTAAAGCGTTTATGGCAGCTCTGGTTCCCTGAATGTGTCTGTGGCCTGACCCCTGTGTGTCTGTTGTGCTCTGGGGCTCTCCACTGTTGTCTGTGTGTGAAAGAAAGACTCTAAAGGGAATCTGGTCATGGCTATCTGTTTTATGGAGGAGGGTAGAAGTGTAACTCAATAACCCCTGGGTGCAGCTACACACTCCTGACTGCTGCTCTGCTGGGTTTTATTTATGGTAAGGCCCCTGGACATGTTCGGCATAGGCTGATCTATCTGCTTGCCAGCCCATACCAGCATTGTTTGGTGTTCACTTTCATATTTGAAGAGTACACTTGAATTTTTTTCTGCTTGTTCACCAAATCATTGACTTGTTTAGTCTCAAATGATCACGCTCAGGCTGCTTTTCCACAAACAGCTGAGTCCTGCTTTGAAAAATTGTTTTCCAGTGTTTCAGCAATGTCAATATCTCAAAGTAATACATTTTTAATAAGTAGTAGCACAGAGCTTCCCACAGTGCACTGTACCTCCTTAAAATCAGTTACTTCTGTGTAAAAACGTCTTGGTGTGTCTGCTCACAATTAGCTATGACTTAATTTTTTTTTTATTCTACACACTTATCACCTTTGCAAATCAAGTTCAATATTAATACCTAATAAATGCTATTTGCAAAGGAGATATGTATGAAGAAAGAATCCCTTTTAGTATCCATTTTGCATCTGGCACATTCAAAGGCTTTTGGCAGCGTGCGGCAGCTTCCTGAACACTATAATGTTTTAATTCCAGCAATCTTTGACAAAGCTTGCTTTGTCACAGGGAGGAATCATTATCACAGGGAGGAATCGTTTCAGTTTGGTCAGCCATGGAGCTGATTCTTGGTTTTGATCACTTTGGTGTGACTGATGGAAGAATTGCATTTCTGTCCTAGCTAATAGTAGTCAGCTGCCCCATCACTGTGGTTCTCTTGGCATCACAGACAGACACACTGCATGTGTGTCTTTGAGAGGTGCTAACCTCACAGGTTGACACCAAGATGAGCTCTGAGCGAGTGATAAGCCTTGTCTCTCCTCCTTGCCTTCTGTCAGGATGCTGTTGAATCTCTGTTGTCTCTCCTCTTGTCTTGGCATTCCACCGTCCTACACAAAAACATGTAAAATTAAGTGCTTGCATGTAAAAAAAAAAAACAACAAAAAAAAACAAACAAAACAACTCATCCTTAACAATGCACATTGAAAGCTTTGGCTGGCGGAAATAAAAACAAACAAACAAAAAAAAAACAACCTTGGCACCAAAAACTGGCACGTCCCTCCAAACACATCCTGTCTAGTAAAAACTGAATTAGTTCCATTTCAGGAAGTGCTATCTTAACATTAGCAGCCACAGCAGAGCAAGAGCGCCTGCCTCTGGTGATGCATCCTGTTTTCACACCCCAGGGAAGAGAGGAGAAACCATGTGTTTTGAGCTGAATAAGTCTGATTCTGCATTTATCATTCTTCCATACTGTGAGGACACAACCCATGTTTACTGCTAAAATCAACAAAAAACAAACATTGTTCTGTATTAGGTAAAGATTAGCAGCTAACTCTGTGGTCACTACAGGCTCAAACAAGTTGTTTTTTCAAGGTTGTCACTGCTGATTGTAGCCATAACATGATTAAAATTATTAATACATAATAAAGCATTCTGCAGGGCACTGAAGATGATTCAAAAAACAGTATTAATGTCACAGCTGTAACAGTGGCTGGATGAAATGCCACAGAATTGAGGAATAAATACATACACATGTAAATAGTTGTAACTTTCTGTTCTACTGCTGGTCTTTCTTGCTCATTTTACAGATTTAAAAGGAACTACGCTGGTGAGAGTCTGTGGCTTTTTGAACCACACCACATCGCTACAATAAACAACATTACAAGTGACTTTACTCTGCTTTATGGGTAAGCACTGGAGCAGTGACAAGGCGAGGCCTGACTCACCCAATTATTCCTGCAGGGATGAAGAGGATGATGGCAGCAAAAAGGAAGGGGAAGCCCTTCATGAAGTGCAGGGTGGCTGGGTAAAGGGAGTTGAAGAGGCTACTACCCACCAGAGAGCATAAGCCCTCGACACAGGCAACAGAAGCAAACAGAGCACCTGAGAAAAAAAAGCCCAAAAACACAAATTATGTATAATACCTGCGATGCACCAGCTATATCTCTTGGGAGTAGGCACAATGTGCAAGAAGCTGACCCAGTTTTGCTTCACCTATTCATTCAACAAATACACAAAATCACACACTGAGCAAACACATTTTTAGATGTGTCATGGTCACATGGTAGGATTAAAAATAGCACAAAAATGCAACACAAAGTAGCTCAGTGAAAGTGCACACATCCCTTAACTCACTGCACTTTGTTGTGTTTCAGATCTCTTTGAAAATACCTTTATCTTGTATACTCGGCAGGTGAAATTATGTTTTACGCTCAGACGGCCTTACAGGGTCGATCAGTGACTGACCTTGCTCTGATGAGCCCACCAACTTGGACAGCTTTGACCTGAGCACCGGGGTTGCAGCCATGAAGAGGAAACACACACCATAGCCTGTTGAGAGTCAAAACAGTCACACAATTTTAACTTTGGACATATACCAGACCCTCTAATTCTACAAGTACAAGCTCTGTTGCAACTGCAATATGTTCCATATTCCAGGTTTTCATTTTTCACACATTTAAATATACACACATACATACATATATATACATCTAAAATATACAGGATTCAGTCTGTAAAAAAAAAAAAAAAATTCTCAACCAAGATACCAAATAATTTTTGCTATCAGACATTCGGTAATGACAGATGTCACTCAAATGATGGATCTCTCAATCTGGGTCAAAACTACTTTTTCTCTGTGTTTTGGAGCTTTTGCAATAATAACTAGTTGTAAAATTTAATTGTGCAATGTAAGAAACACATTAAATATATTAACTAGCACATGATTCAAACTGGTTGGAAACAGATATTTGTGTTGAATCTAATAACAGCTGGTTACGAGATTACATAAACACATTAAACTGTTTTTCTATCGGAGAATTTTCTCACATTGCGTAGTAAAATTTTTTGTGTGACTACTTGTAATCATTGACAGAGGCTGTGATAGATAAAATACTTAAGGGAGCTGACATGGAAGGGAGGCTACATCTAGTTTTTGTTTTTTTTGGTGGTGTTTTTTGCATTCTGGGTAATGTACAGTCACACATGCAACAATAACATTAAACAGTATTAAGGAACAGAAAATGAAGTATAAGCCAAACCATCCAGTTAATGGATAACGCTAATATAGCTCGGCAGACGGGGCCCTCCACATCCTCAGGGCCCTGATGGCACCAGCTCAGTCACCTTTTGTCTCCTTTAACCTAGACTGAGGACGAGCCAAGAACTTTGCTGGAGATCCTGAGCAGCTAAATTGGCAATAAAAGGGCCAGAGACACAGCCAGGAGCAGGACCTCCACATGCATCAAGAGTTAATTAAGTGTCGTAATCAACTAAAAAACTGACAGGCTGTCAATATAAGAATGGAAAATGAGTCCCTTCTATTGGGCCCACAATTTGCTGGTAACTTTAAAAAATGCAAAGAATCCTGAACATTAAAGAGATTAACACTGCCAACTTGGCATTGTAAAACAAACATCAGCCACACACATCACAAGCCCTAATTCTAAGGCATATTTTGGCAGGAGGTGACAAGTTACTCCAAGAGTAACTCTCTAATGCAAGTTCTTACTTCTTAAGGCAAGAAACAGTAAAGAAACAAATCACATCACAGAGTAACATTTGATCAAATATTCAGCTGCTCTTGCATAGACACAAATTAAATGCGCATGTATAAGTGGGGACATGGGAGTTATACTATTATTATCAAGGTCAGTTCCAAGGAATTAGTTTTAAAGTAGACAATGAATCTCAAAACTTCCCTCATGAAACAATACTTTCTCTTCCTGTTTTTATCACAAGCTCATGGTGAAACCTTTGCCCTGGCTTGACTGCTGTAAATACAACAAACATTAACCTCCATTTTCAGAGGTGGAGATAATGTTCTATCACACATATTCACTGTGTCGCTTGCTGAGCCGTAGTTATGATAACAGCGCTGGCAAGATAATGTAAGATCATTGTGACCTGTGACACAAACAAGCAAACCTTCTGAAAACAGTATGAGAGGGAAATTTTTAAAAAAAAGGAAGAAAGTGAAAAGACAAGTGCATGTAAAGTTTTATCAAAGTTATATTTAAAAGGATTCTGTTGGGTTAGTGTTGGGGATAGTCAAAGTCAATTTGATTGATCAGATAGATTTAATCATGCTTCAAGAACAGCTAACATTCTTAATTGCTTGTGAAAGGCTTTTAACCACAAGAAATCTGAGTTAATTTCCATAAAGACAGAATTAATTAATTAATCAACCAATTGTAAATCCAATTCCAAAAGTGAATCCAAATAAAGTGTGGACTAAACTTGTGTAGATCAGTTCTCACCTGTGAACATGAGCGCGGTGGTGTTAGCTATAGAGATGACCACCAGTCCAGCTATGTTGGAGGCCAGGCTGACGAGCGCCACCCAGGAGTCCTCCAGGCACACCTGCATGATCCTCAGCCCCAGCAAACTGGTCAGGTAGGCCAGGTGCTGAGCCGCCGAGCCATAGCCAATAAGCTCCGGCCCCCAGCACAGCGGTTCACTCAGCTCATACAGCACATACAGCTCCCGGCTGCCAAAGTGCACCATCACCACCAAAAAGAAGCACAACGTGTAGAGCCACAGCTTGCACCGCTGATAATTTCCACCACCCTCACCGGTGATGCTCCCTTTCGAGTAGAGGCTCCAGATGGCCCGGTGGTGGCGAGTGGTGAGCAGCTTGGCGCTGGGGTCTGGGACAACAGACTCTGGGACAAACAGGTAAACGTACAGAGCCGCAGCCAGGTTGGTAGCCAGGACCAGCCAGAAAGGGTTGATGTACCTGCATACATAAGTAAAATTAATAACCAATAACAGAGATGACCATCACTAACGACTTAATGACATAGGAACAATAAATGACTTAATGGCATAACAATTAATGTCTTGAACTCAGGTTTTCCCTTAAAGTTCCCCTTAAGTAGCTTCAAAGTTAGAATTTTTTTTCTATATTGCACAATAATGCCACATATATACTCTGTACCTGCTGGTTCCACTTCACTGAAGCTTTTACTGAGTGAAACATTCAAACCCAAGATGCCATTAGTTCATGGCATAAGAATGACATCAAATAGAAAATATATTGATGTCTTATACATCATTGTATACATATTTCCCTGTAATTCATCAGGACATAGTTGATATTTTTGAAACTAGCATTTAAACTAGAATTTAAAATAAAGTTCTGTGGGGCAGAACAAGCTCAGCCATGTAGTGTGGATTGTACTTACAAACCCATGGATAGGACTGGAGGGACTGACGAGGTTATAGATAGTAATTCTACACTAATACCTTTGTTTTAATTTGGCAGAAGTGCACATATATGAATAACACAAACAGCAGTATTGTAACAACAAAACAATAACCATTCAATACCCTTGTGCCCGCCGCCACTGCCCTCCAATGATGCTGGCCAGCATGCCTGAGACGCCCAGACAGGCCTCCAGCACTGCCACCCTGAAGGTGCGTGACCTCCTGTCGCTGGTGTCAGCCACGTAGGCAAAGCAGCCGGCCAGGATGGCATTGAAGTCCCCTGAGAGGCCGCTGAGCAGCCTGCCCATTAAGAAGAGGCCCACAGGCAGCTTCAGATACATCACCACGAGGTAAACCACGGCCTGGACGGCCATGCCCAGATTGGAGATGATGAGGATCGGCCTGCGGCCTGCAAGGTCACTCCATGAACCCAGCAGCGTCACCACAAACAGACTCACAGCGAAGCCCCCGAGGCTGATGTACAGGTTCCAGTGGGCTGTCAAGGTTTGCACTTCCTGAAAACATTAGAGATTTGGTTGAGTGACAATCTAGATACTCTGACACTAACTTCAGAGTTGTATAACATTAGTATATCACGACATGGAAATGCTCAGTCCCAGCACTATAGCACTGTACAGAGTTACCAAACCCCAAACCACATCTCTGTGCAGCCTGCTCTCTTATGGTAAAAAGCGACAACACTGTCTCCAAAGACCTTACAGCAATTGAATATTTTACTTCCAATTTCTGTATGACACACATGAATGCACTGATTGAAAGCTACAGTACAACTATCAGTTATAATCTTGTGAAGCTGTAACGTTAACAGCTTCCTGCCTAAGTGCCCTTGAGCAATCACAGCAGTTACTCCCCAGCTGTGGCCAACACTAGGTTACTTGTAAAGGGACATGGTGGAAAAGTGTCCCTAGTGGTTTCTAATATAAGGCAGACCTGTTGCAGCGGGTCGGGGGCTCCGCCGCAGCCCTCCCCCCTGGTGCCGTTGTAGCCCAGGTCCTCACTGATGCGGTCCCACAGGTACTGGGTGGCCAGGGGTGCCTGCAGGGCCAGAGAAAACATGGAGAGGAACATCACCGGCTCCACCGACACGGACAGAGGGCAGGCAAACGGCGGCCGGACACACCGACATGTTTTCCTGCCGGTCTCCTCTATGTGGTCGAGCGAACCGCTCGGCGACATGTCTTCCTCTGGGGTCGACAGCACGTCGCCGGGGAGGATGGCAGCGGTGTCCGGCTCGTCCATGTCGAGCTGGGAAACATTAACCGCTGCACACTAACTTAACTAACTTAAACACGCTAACTTGTGTTTACAGGTTAACAAAAAAACACGCAAACCGGTAGCGTAACACGTCAAACTGGAGAAAGGTTTTCTCAAATGAAATGCGACACCCATGCCATCAGCCACTGGGTCATCTGACTGTGTATTTATTCTCTACGGAAACTCTCAGCTTGCTAGTTTCTTTTCCTGAGAGTAATGTGACTTCAGCAGCTGAATGTGGAAACAGCATTTTACTTTTCTCAGCTGACCCCAATGGGGATCCGTAGTAAACAGTTGAATTGAATCTGTTCAACAGTCGCATTAGCTTGAATACAGCGGCCCCATGTGGACGAAGCCGTGAACTGCACCTTTGTACTTTCACAGTAATAAAGCAACAATTAGGCTAAAACAATTAATTACAGGAAAACAGGAAAACGTTTTTATTTGGCATGCTGCTACTACAGAGACTGGAAAGTCAAAGATCAGGCATGAACAGCAGAATTTACTGCCAATAGCACAGGATAAAAACTTATTTTATCCTGTGTCTATCTCAATACCTCTTGTCTTGAATGAGCTACTGGATACTTCAGGTATGAATAAAATTTTATCTATCTATCTATCTATCTATCTATCTATCTATCTATCTATCTATCTATCTATCTATCTATCTATCTACACTATATTACCAAAAGTATTCGCTCACCTGCCTTTACTCATACTATGAACTGAAGTGCCATCCCATTCCTAACCCATAGAGTTCAATATGATGTCGGTCCACCTTTTGCAGCTATTACAGCTTCAACTCTTCTGGGAAGACTGTCCACAAGGTTGAGGAGAGTGTTTATAGGAATTTTTGACCATTCTTCCAAAAGCGCATTGGTGAGGTCACACACTGATGTTGGTCGAGAAGGCCTGGCTCTCAGTCTCCGCTCTAATTCATCCCAAAGGTGTTCTATCGGGTTCAGGTCAGGACTCTGTGCAGGCCAGTCAAGTTCATCCACACCAGACTCTGTCATCCATGTCTTTATGGACCTTGCTTTGTGCACTGGTGCACAGTCATGTTGGAAGAGGAAGGGGCCCGCTCCAAACTGTTCCCACAAGGTTGGGAGCATGGAATTGTCCAAAATGTTTTGGTATCCTGAAGCATTTAAAGTTCCTTTCACTGGAACTAAGGGGCCAAGCCCAGCTCCTGAAAAACAACCCCACACCATAATTCCTCCTCCACCAAATTTCACAGTCGGCACAATGCAGTCTGAAATGTACCGTTCTCCTGGCAACCTCCAAACCCAGACTCGTCCATCAGATTGCCAGATGGAAAAGCGTGATTCATCACTCCAGAGAACGCGTCTCCACTGCTCTAGAGGCCAGTGGCGGCGTGCTTTACACCAATGCATCCGACGCTTTGCATTGCACTTGGTGATGTGTGGCTTGGCTGCAGCTGCTCGGCCATGGAAACCCATTCCATGAAGCTCTCTGCGTACTGTACTTGGGCTAATCTGAAGGTCACATGAAGTTTGTAGCTCTGTAGCAATTGACTGTGCAGAAAGTCGGCGACCTCTTTGCACTATGCGCTTCAGCATCCGCTGACCCCTCTCCGTCACTTTACGTGGCCTACCACTTCGTGGCTGAGTTGCTGTTGTTCCCATACGCTTCCATTTTGTTATAATAGAGCTGACAGTTGACTGTGGAATATTTAGGAGCGAGGAAATTTCACGACTGGATTTGTTGCACAGGTGGCATCCTATGACAGTTCCACGCTGGAATTCACTGAGCTCCTGAGAGCGGCCCATTCTTTCACAAATGTCTTGTTTCACAGTCTGCATGCCTGAGTGCTTGATTTTATACACCTGTGGCCAGGCCAAGTGATTAGGACACCTGATTCTGATCATTTGAATGGGTGAGCGAATACTTTTGGTAATATAGTGTATCTATCTATCTATCTATATGTGGTTTGGCTGTGACATACCATGGTATTCACTTTACATTAAGATGTGTTCATGAGAGTTCATAACACTGACATAACCATGACTTAATGGCTGTCATGAATATTAATGAATATTTTTTTATTGTTGTCATTAAGTGCCATTAACCCTATAAAGCCATTTGTATAATATATGATACACATTTTCAATTCCGTTTTTCGTTTTCAGTTTAATCAATACTTGACCAAAATACTGTTGTATACCTTTGAACACTTCCCCTGTTCACCCTGGACCATACCATTGGCACTTCAAGTACATATCATATATCATACACCAGAAAGGTTGTGTAATAACAGATTTTTTGAATATCTATCTATCTATCTATCTATCTATCTATCTATCTATCTATCTATCTATATATATATAATTTTATTTTATTATTATTATTTTTTTTTGTTATAGGACTAAATAAAGGGTTCAGTTTCAAAAAATTGGAATTTTCTGCCAATTCTTCCATAGTTCAGGCTTTATAGGGTTAAAGGCAGACTATGCAGTTTCAAATGGGATGGCGCACCATTTTGTTTACTAAGGTTAAGGAGAGGGCTGAGGAAGGATAAAACCCCTCAAGAATTCATACCAAGACCAACAAAGCATAGAATCATGAATTTATTAATCTAATGTTTTGACGTCAAATTGTACAAAAAAAACCATCAACAATGGAGGAAAATGCTGTTCCTATTTTGCGTTATGATGGGGTAAAAGAGTTGTCCTAAACTCCTGAGGCATTTCTAAGTTTTATTCTGTTGAGAAGTGAGTGACATTCATCATTCTCTAGCACATCTCACCAAAGTGTGGTTGCCTCCACTTTCATACTGAATAGTCTGCCTCTAAATCATTTATGACACTTTCTCTGGAAAATTTGTCTTGTACCAACTTGTCAAGGACTTGACAAAGACAAATGTCAGCTTTGGAGGGAAAGTGACATAGCTGACAGAATGACACATGCAAGTCTTAACAACACAACTTCAAAATAAAGTTGAGTTGAGTTCAGCTGAAATGGATACAGTGTGAGGCTGAAAATGATAGCCCTTCAACTGACATCAACGCTGGTGACACAATGCTTGGCATGAGTTTTGTTTTGGATCCCATTAAAAAAAACACCCTGTGCAAGTAATTTTCATTTCTGCACAAAAAGCTTCTTTCAATCAGTATGTTTATTTGGCCTTCACAAACAGAGCAACACCACCCGCTAAACAAACCCACTGAATGAAAGAGGTGGCACTTTCTGTGACTCTATGACAAATGTTTGACCTTTTTCCTTTTCACTGTGCAACACATTTGTTGATTTAAAATTATTTTTAGTCATTTCTGCTTTGATAGACACAGTAGAGAAAGGGACAGGAACGACAGGGGAGAGAGACGAGATGACGTAGGTCGTAATGTAACGTAACCTGGGCCAGGATTTGAACCCAGGACACTGCGGCTGGGACTCAACAAGTGGCACACACTCCCCCAGATGAGCTACTGGTGTGCTTCCCATCTGCTTTTTATGACATCTATATATCCACAATAGTGTCTGAGTGCAGAAAGCCAAAATAATATCGGTACTATTGTGAGAATCTAGTCTGCAACAGTGAATATAGTATAAAATGAATTAGAAAAATACTATAATGATAAAAGTAAAATTACACTGAATTAGTGTCATTTATTGTTAAATCTACAACACTTAGTTCAGCAGTTTCAGTGGAGAATCATTCTTTTCATCCTGATATAGCAGCTAGACTGACATGAAATTTGACAGAGATGAAAGGTCAGACAGTGTTCTCTCAGGACTGCCAACTTGGCACAGAATCTCAAAAATTTAAACCTCAAAGTATGTTAGCTAAAACACTCCATCACAAACGTGGGGCCCAGTAATAAACAAAACAAAACAAAACAAAAACAAAAACAAAACATGAGCAAGTGAAGTGAAATCAATTACAAACCTTTGACAGGATATTGGCAGGGGGACAAGCGCCAAGCAGGGCATGAGGTAGACTCTGTAATGACCTTCCCAACAGTTCACACTAGCAAATTTTGGTATCCTCCTTTCAAAGTATTTCAAAGGAATAGTTCACCCTGTAACTATATAATCTCTACAATTTATTTACCCCAAGTTATACTGAATGACAAACAAAAAAAGTTTTTAATCACATGCCTCACGTAGAGTGAAAGCTCCAAAAGCCATAGCCATTTCTGCTAAAATGAGGTTTATCAGCGACTTCAACATGGCAGCAAAAGGAAAATGAAAATGTCTATTTCAGTTTCTCAAACTCTTCATGCAGCGTAATCCAAGTCGTGACTCTCCATGTTCAGCATATCCCAAGGCACTTTCTGTAAAACACTGACCATTTTGTGGAGAATGCCCTCATGGTGGAGCAGCTGTGCACCAACACGGGTTCAGTTTGTAATTTTTTTGACATTACTCACCAATAGCGATGCTGTTGCATGGCTTTAACTTTATGCAGTGAGTTCTCTGGTTGGACGTCTCTCTGGAAGTAAAGGCTTGGAAAGACGACAGCAGCAGCAAACAGGGTCAGCTGACAGAAATACATTTTTAACCACAACAAACCTGCAAAATAAAATAAATAAATAAATAAATAAATAAAATAAGGTGTCCACAACAGACCATACCACGGTTAGTGTGTTTTTGCTGCTTCTCTGAGCTCTCAGAGTTTGGAGGTATTTTGTTTGATGAAGAACATGTTTATTACTATGCACTGGAGCCTGTAGGCAACAGTGCTACAGGCTGTGTACAGTCTCCAGTGAACAGTAATATTAATGTATTTCAGCACACAATATGGTTGGTTTGGCAGCAAAGATAATGCAGTGAAATTCGCGAAAATATGGTGCATTCTATTGTGGATACTGAAACTGTATTTTTGGCACGTTTGTGATTTAAAAAGTTTTCTCTAAGTTGACCATGTTGTTGTATTTCCAAGCTGTTGCCTGCTGGGAAATTTCCAACCAAAGGACTTGCTGCCTGAGGTTATGTCCACGCAACCTTATCGATGAGTAAGTCTTACAATCTTATGCCAAAAATTACACACTTTGTCTATTTTAAGTATTTTAATTTACCTTAATTATCTATTTCTCAAGATTCTCAAGTTCTATAGCACGAGAATTTGTAATTTAGCTTGTAATTTAAAATTGAAATGAATACATATGACAAAATAAAGTGAACTGAACCAGGAAGGGGGATGTTGAGATCGATGTTTGAAATGCAAATGTTTCATTATCATGTTTAAACTCCCCTCTTAGACTTTCTGTGTGCCTGCGTTGTATGAAGAGTTGAGACATAAGGCAGGGGAGGCAGTTCTCATGGTTCGGGAAAACACTTTATATCGATATTTTTATATGTTTCTTTGATTCTCAGAAGGAAACTTTAGGATTGTATTGATACTTAAAAAATCATTTTGCATTTTACAGAAATGAATGGAGAGTCGAGATTTAGACTACGATGCGTGAAGTGTCAGAAAATTTGAAAGACATTTTTTCATATTCTTGTTGCTGCTGTCAGCAATCAACTCCATTCTAACAGAAAACGAACGGTGTTGGTTCTGCACGAGGCACGAGAGTTTTTTCTGTCGGACATTCAAGACAACTTGGGGTGAGTAAATGGTACAAACTACATCGTGTTTGGGTGAAGTATTCCTTTAAAAACACACCACTCAGGTTGGCTTTTGCGTAAAGGTTCAGCATGCAGAGGGTCACTGCAGTGAGAACCCCTCAGACTCAAGTGACACCACTGATTATGAGTTTAGTTGTTTTTTGTCCTCACTTCAGTGGACCCTCAGCAGTTTTGCATGGTGCACCTTGAACCCTGCCTCGTATTTTGTTCTAACTGTTTTAGTTCCCTGTGCATTTACTGCTTTTTCCATTTGCATGCTTTGCACAGTAGTCACGTGACTGGTGGTGTCCTGGTTTCGGTTTGTCTGTCTGTGGTCCGTGTGGCAGTCATCCCTAACCCCTTCCCACTACCCGGCAGATCGGTCTCCCCACCCCACCCCAAATGCCTCACACACTCACCAGGGTTAATATCCCACCAGCTTCATCCACACAAACATACTTTTTTCCACCATCCAAAACCTTCCCAGTAGCACGATGAACTGGTTTGTCCACATTTCAACTCTGTACTCAGAGAGAAAACATCCTTTGATAAGTCGCACCCTTTTCCGACCTTTCATCTCTGTTATTTGATGTAACTTTGCGCTCTTACATGTTTGCCGTGCCCCAGTTGTTGTGGGACACATGGATGTCAGAAATCACATGCTGGAACTTGTAATAGGTGCCTAGTCCTCTCCACAAGTCATCATGCAAATGTTACCAGGACTGACACAGGTATTCTATAGATGCTACATATCACACTGCCCAGATACAATATGTCAACCACTGACATAAACACCCACAGCGACATTCGATATCTTGCTGTAGTACTGTAACTGTTTGATCAAACTTCACCAGAATATTTGACAATGCACCTGAAATCAACAGAGTGATGTGTTTTTCGCCCAGAATTTTATCACCAACATTTTGAACTGTTGGAAACATTTTAGTTTTAAACCAACAAAACAGGCATGTCACTTTCTTACCGCAACATGTGAGAGGGTGTGTGAGAAACCAAGTCCTCAGTGGGGAATACAAAGTTCCTGGGTTCGAGTCCCAGGGTGTTGAAGTTGTACTTGCAAAAAAATGGCATTTTTTTCATAGTTGCTTTTAGACCACACCCTTTTTTTTTCTTTTTTTTTTGCAAACTACGATAAAGACTAAAGACAATACACTCTCTCAGTGATGCATGTAAAGACATGAATAAAGTGAAGGCAATAAAGACAAAATACTGATTTTTTGGAATTCAACATAGATTGGACTGTCAGATCAAATGGCTGGGATGATTGATTCTTTCTTTCCAATCTTCTCTATAAGTATCTGGATCTCTAAAACTACAAGAGCTAGAGAGACCAAATTTTGCAGCTAGCAAAGTTTGGTCAATCATTATGCAGGCAAAAAAAAAAAAAAAAAGAGAGAATTGCCCAGATGGTAAAGCTATAACAATATTTTTACATTTTGGCCCATAATTTCTGAGCTGTAAACGGTAGGAACAAAATTATTTTTTTCCTGAATTTTCCTGGGTCCAGGGGTATCTCTACATGTTATAGACATTCATTGTGCACCCACTATTTTGTGTTTTGTGCAAAATAGATTTTTTTTGCTTCTTCTTAGATCTTCACAGATGCCAAGCTGACACCAAAGTTGGTTTACTTACTGGCGTAACCCTCCTGATTGTGGCCATTATTTTTCCTGATGATTTTCTGTACCATTGACCCACAAATGGCTTCCAAAGTTTACATGCAATGCTAGTTTTCAGAAAAACAGCTGTAACTCAACAACCATCGACTGAAAGTAAAATTCACAAGACATTTTCTCATGCATGGTCTTATTGACTGAGATGGAGAGACACTGAGAGATTCTTTATACCTTCAAGATGACATTTTAAATCATGATCAGATACATCAAATGCCGATTCTCAGTGAGGCTCTTTTTTTTCTAAAGACTTTTTTTTTTTTTTTTTTTTGGCATTTCTGCTTTATGTGATAGTGACAGTAGAGAGAGACAAGAAAGGCAGGGGAGAGAGGGAATGACATGCAGCTTGGTCAGGAAATACCCACTGCAACGTAGCTGGGCTGCTGCTGTAAGGGCTTAGCCTTGATACATGGTGCACAGTCTACCAGGCAGCACCAGTTTACAGTGATATTCACTATTTTGCTGTAATTTGTACAGTCTGCACATTTTGCCTTATATTTGATCAAATGTCACTACAATGTTGACCTGAAGAAGGTGATTTTTTTCCTTCTTCAGAGTTTAATCACCAACCTTGTAACTGATGTGGATATTTGAAGTTTAACCCGATGACCTGCCATGCCAGACTTGACACAGTTATTCTTTACATGCTCGATATGACATGTGTAAGCTGGTTAGTGCCCTCTGCTGGCAGAATGACAGTTTACGTTTCACCTTGTCCCATTCTCATACTGCACACACTGGCCTGCTCTGACTTTATTATTAGACTGCAATGCTGGTTAATGTTGGTCTAAATTTGTAACTTCTAATTTCTATGTGGTTGGCAGAGTAATACAGACCCAACTGTTACATAATGGCCAAGGGCACAACCAGAGGGTCCTGTGTTTGAATCTCCATTGCAGACATTAGAGTATAAATGAAAGTAAAGTGAAGGCAAGGGTGTTGATTCAGCAGTGGAAACCACAAGGGCACCTTTCACAGAGAGAGCCCATAAACTAGAGACCGAAAGAGCTTGTTATAGTGAGGAGAGGAAACCCAGAGAAGAGATGATATGAGATAAGATAAGCTAAGACCAGTTCTATTATTGGTGCAAGTCACCTTGACTGTATTTGTTTTGATTTGTTTGTTTGTTTTTTAGTCTAGTTTATTAGTTTATTTGATAGGGACACTGAATATTAATAACATTTCTGAAAATTTGCCAGCTGGCCCGAGTAATTTTCACCTGTCACCTTGGGCAGGCAAACAGATTAGAGCACAATGAGATCAGATCCAATCAGATAAGATTGGTGGAGCGCTTTATCATGCTGTGCAAGGAGAGCCGTCTGCAGCTCAACATATGTGGATTTCCAGGAAGTCATAACCCTTACTGCCCTGAGCGAAGACTGGAAGGTAGCTTCCTCCAAGGCTGCTGACAGTGCCCCTCCCCGACTGTTCATTTAGCCAACCAGAGGTCATATGCTCAATGTGACTCACTCATCTCCAGAGACTGAGCACTTGTTCCCTCCAGGCCACACTTTTGTAGACATGGGTCAGTTTATCATCCGTCCATTCAACTAAACACATTCGCTTACATAGCAAATGACAATATATTCTCAAATGAAATAAGGGTTAATTGCAGAGCAAATGAGTGAGGCAGGGCGTGCTCCTTGCTTGTGGCTAACTAATTGAAGAGTGCAGCAGGGCCACAGTTGGCAGCTTTGGAGAAGGCAGCTGCTTTCCTGTCATCACTCAGGGAGCAAATCTTCTTGTACCCAAAACACACAAAACAACCTGTAGCACAGAGGAGCACTGAAGAATGAAGCACCGAAAACCACAGACTCAAGGTAATAATATAAACATGGAGGAAAAACGAGAAATATCATCCTTCTAGATAAGAAAGGGACAAAGTAAGCAGGATTCGGATTTGAAGCTCTTATCCAATTTGCAATACCTCTAAAACAGATAAGGAAGTTTTTCAGTGTCTTTAAATTCCATCTTAGGGTTGGGAACAGAGTAAGGCCAAGGTCTGGGACTGCATAAACTGGGTTAACCAAATAGACACATGACATGTTGACAACTTATTTTCCCATTATAGTTGAGTAATTATACCCAAATGCAGTATTCTGAAAACTCCCTTTCATGTAAGAAATTTCAATAGATTAGAATAAGGCCAACATACTTATAAATTTTTTTTTTTTTTTTTTTCAGTCTTGGCCTACTATACATTTGGATTTTCATGCAATAAACTGTTGGTACAAACCCAATACAAGAAACCCTTTATGGTTTACCTTCACGAGACTCTGTATTTTCACACTTAATTCATAGCAAACACCTCTCACGTTTAGATCATACAGACTACAGAGAGATACAAGATTAATTTTTCATGGAAAATCAAAACTCTCGGATCTCTCACCTTATCCACCACTCTCCAGCCCTTTACTGGATTGATCATACACCCTCTGCATGTAGGCCACTGAAGTTAATAGTAAATACACGTTCTCTCTAAAGTGGTGTGTCTATGTCTGTAATTGTCTGTAATCTTGTTAAACTGTTCTCCCTGTCTCAGTTTATTTTTTTTTAATCTCTCTCTGTCTCCCTCTCCAATAATTTGGATGTCCATAGCACAAGTGGATCATGGCTGGCTGCCTTGCGTGTTTGTGGAGGAACAGGAATTATGTGGTGATAGTAGTGACACCCCTCATGCTCCTGCCTCTGCCACTGACCATCCCAGGCTCGGTAAGGAAATTGAAAACTGATCATGATTTGATCCTAAAATGAGAACCACAATTACATAATGACAAATACACATAATTGTTGGAACATACCTCTTATACTTATTGTATTTCTCCATGAAATAACATAGTACTATGACATCAAGAATGTTGTTTATTTGAATGATTAGGCCATAAATATGAGATACTGTATTTGCACCAGGCCCTGAATCTCTCTTATAATCCAAAATGGCATCCATTAAAGCTCTTCTGTAATTTATTGCTGCTAATGTTTGCTTTGGCTTTGCTGAACTGTAGTTTGCTTTGCTTTTGCCATTAGCTTTTGGCTTACCATGTCTGTGCCTTGCTTAGATCTGTCTGTGTTTTGCATTCACTGTAATGTTTCATCTTTTTTTTTTTATTTTAGGTTAACTTTAGGCTGACAACTTCAAACCTGGCCAGGGACTACAGATGAAAACTTGCTACCAGGCCAATTCTGGCATATTTATATAAATGTTTATTGATACGCACTGTCCAAGAGAACTAAACAGAACAAATAAATAAAAATGGTGGTCTACCCAAATAATTTAAAAAAATGTTTAGGCCACCCACTGCCAAGCATAACATATATTCTGATTGGCTACCTGAATATCAGGTAGACATCCTTATGTTCAGTGATGCAAACTGATCCACACTGATTAGCTGTCTTTTCAGCGGGCACGTGATAATGCTACTTGATAGTGGGTATTTCTTGAGGAGACAAGTTTACAGAGAACCATGGAAAATAGGAAGTAACTGTGTGAAGGTCAAGCAGAGAGAGCTGCGGTCAAAGAGTTTAATAACTAGACTGTCACATGAGAGCGTGAATGATGCTGTGGTGATGATCGCAGGTGAGTTATATCCTAGAGGCACATGGCCTGCAGGTACAGTGAGTGCATGTATTTTTAACACCTTTAAACACCACTAATTGAGCTTTGGATTCATGCCACAGTCAGCTGGCGTGTCTACCTTGGGGAATTTTGACAGGTTAAAGACAGTACAGACTGCAGCACTGTGGATGTGTTGTACGGGCTGGAGGAAAAACTTCGGCCGCTGCAATAGTCTAGAAGACGGCTAAAGCTCCTGTGGTTTTCTGTCCGTGACAACACAAATCATATACTTACAAATCAATCTTATTTCTAGCTGGCAGGAGATTGTGATACATTATGAACTGCAGTTAATCCAGTCCCTAACATGGTATTTTGAATCAAAAGTAAAATAGGTTTTTCATTATGTGTCCAATTATGAGTATGCTTGAAGAAAGCAGATGCAGAATGAAAGAAACCATTGATAATCAAAAAGGATCGAACGACACCAGTCTAGTAGCAGTTTCAGCACTTTACAGTACACTGTCCGTCTCTCTGCTGCACAGTGGCCAGAAAAGACCTCTGCCTGTGACCTCGTGCACCACGTAATCTCTGATCATGCTTAATGAAAAAGCAGGATAGGTTCAGTCGCTCGGCCAGTTCCATTTATTCAAAGTATTCTCTGATTGTTCTTGTCCAGCTGTTCTCTTTCAGCGCAGTGTGCTGTGACGTGTCTGGGCCAAATTTCCTTAACCTGTTCAGTGTGTTATCCTGGCAATTACTGCTACAGCACGCATCTGACCTTATCTGAACGTAGCCTATACATAACAACCTGCGTTATACACTGTCCTGGCTTGTGCTTCACAGGAGGCAGAGTGTGCCTATGTGATCCTCCTGATGGCTGTATACTGGTGTACAGAGTGTATCCCTCTGGCTGTGACCGCCCTGCTCCCCATCATTTTCTTCCCCATGATGGGCATCATGGAATCAACTGAGGTATCGACACCTTCATCTCTTCCCTGCACTGAGCTTTTAAACTGTTTCTGAATGGCACAAAATACTCATCATCACCTGGAATTAGATGGTTTATGTTTTTCTAGGAAAAAGTGTGAATGTCCTGTTGAGGGGGTTCAGTCCACCCTATGTTCCTACAGCTGCATGTTTTAAAGTTTCCAGGTTACTTGATCTAATGTTCCCTTGCTGGATTTTTTTTTTTCAAACTGAAACAGTCCCATGATCCCTCAATCCTGTGTTCCCTCAACATAAACACATTAATAATTTGCATACTTCTGTTATATTCTAAAAATGCAGTGCAGTAAATAGTCTAAAAGGTGTTTTTGGTCAAGTTGTTTCCAAATTTAAATGAATAAATTAACATTGCCAAATTGGAATTACCATTGGCATGAACAACATTAGCCACATATGTAACATTAAACATTAGCAACATACACAATGCTACTGTATGTTCCCTCAACATGAACAGATAAAAAAGATGAATCATGTCCATTATGTCAAACCCTGTGGTATATTCATGACACAGCAGAATTTGATAGTACATGCTCAGTAAATAATACTTTAAATGATAAATTAAAAAAAAATACTGTGTATGAAAAAATGGAAAAAATGGTGGACTCAGTACATGTTGGTAAGCTTGGGAAAGTCTCCTTGTCTTGCTTATCTCACACCAGCCCCCAAAAATAACCAAAAGACATGGCATCCTAGCAGAGAGGCTGGGGAATGTGAAATATATTACGTATTCATGTTTGACAATCATCTCTTTGTTTATCATTACAATCATTTAACCATTTTTATTCCATATTCACACTTGTTCAATATTCCATTCTGTGCTTATTCTACGTTTATGTTTGTTCATAGACCAAAGAACCCAAACTGTCCTTGTTACATTCTGTTTGATCTTCAGCTGTGGCGGTCGTGCGTCACAAGTTATGAGTCATGAGTCAAGCCTGTGGAACATGACTGAGAGCCGCAGGATTGTGTATTGAAAAGCTGTGCGTGTGAGATATTGTTGAAAGGTTTTTAACCAATTACATTTGTCACCTTGTCTCTTATGACCTGATGGGGATTTTAGTTTCTGTTCAGCAAAACCTCAACCATTCAGACCGTGAAACCAGAAGGTATAAGTTGGGAAGATTTTCTTTGTTTCGCTAGATCAACCTGCACCAAGCGACTTTGACATTGTTGGTGTACTGCTGCTCTTTCTGTATTGCAATATTATTAAAGCCTAAAGAGAGACTACTTGAGCTGTTCTCTAATTTGTTAAAGAATATCACAACATTACTTTGAGGGAATATTGGGCCCTTGTTTTCATATTATTTCCTCTCCAAAAGAAGCCAATTTCTTAAAATGTATTTACTGTTTCACAGGGCCCCTATTCCTTTTCCAAGCATCAAGAAATCGATGCAATGGTATCTGTTCCAAGATGAGAATATGTGTTTGGGTTTTTTTCTCGATCCAGGTGTGTGCTCAGTACCTGCCAGACTCCAACATGCTCTTCATCGGTGGGCTGCTGATGGCGATCGCAGTGGAGCACTGGAGCTTGCACAAGAGGATTGCCCTTGGCGTTATGCTGCTTGTAGGCGTGAAGCCATCTCTGTGAGACGCTTTGCTCTCTGTATATTTTGCCCCACGATAGTTTAGTGCTCATATTGTCTAGGCTAATCTATAAATCCAGTCTCATCACTAAGGGTTCATTAGGAGCTGAAACTATAAATCAGCAATTGCTTGTCCTTTGACCACAAAACTTGCAGGATATGTCCACATCAGTACCTGATATATGCTTGGAAAGTTTCATTTAAATCGACTACTGGGGGGCGCTATAAATGCAAAAACGCACAACACGGTATGACACAAATCAGGCTATAAATCACAAAGTTTTTCCAATCCTTACAAAACTCGCAACACTAGTCCACATAAGTACCTGAAACATACCCTGAGAGTTTCATTCAAAGAGACCACGAGGGGGCGCTATAAATGGAAAAAATAGGTGTGGCAGAACACAAATCAGACTATAAATCAGAAGTTATTTGTCCAGTCATTACAAAACTGGCACCATATGTCCACATAAGTACCCAAAACAGACCCTGAAAGTATTTTTTTTAATGAAGCTGTTGTGGCTTTCAACTTTTAATGGTCTTTGCTGGCTTGAACCCCAGAATCGCCACTTGCAGCTATATTCATCATTTGCTTTTCTTCCTCCCCAGCCTGATGCTGGGATTCATGGCCATCACAGGCTTCCTGTCCATGTGGATCAGTAACACAGCGTGCACAGCCATGATGGTGCCCATTGTTCATGCCTTGGTCAAGCAGCTGTCCGACACAGAGGCCAAGGCAGAGGACGGGGATTCGGACCTGATCGGCCAGCTGAACCAGGCCTTCGAGCCGACTGACACCGACAAGAACATGAGAGACAGCAGCAGCAGCATGGGTGTGTGTATGTGTGTGTGGCTCCTGTCAGATTAGTAACTGACTGACATGTTTTGGCTGTTTATCAGATGATTTGATTTGATGCAGATCAAGTTGATGACAGCAAAGACACACGGGGCCAGACTGAAATCAAATCCAAAGATAGTGGCATCAGTTCAAGTTTATGTTTCATAACTGTCTTTGGATTAACAGTCTGGTGTCTTAATATAAACATTTTATATGCTAAAATCAGAAATGATATAAGAAGACTCATCTTTTCACAAAAGAAGGTCTCAGGTATGGAATTTAATTCAGTATATTATGTACTACTCATGTAGTATCATGGTGTACTTTTGTAAAGCACAGTTCCTATATGTTCACACAGGTTTATCTTTTTGAATGATCATAAATATAAAACAAGGTAAAGACAGAGTACACCCCTGGATTACTTGAAAAAGACACAGAGTCATTCAGGCTGGTAACTCTTTATACTAATGTTCCTTAACAAATTATTCGTGAGATATCAATAAATGTTTCATAGATTATCATTGCTGCATTCATAGAGAAGCCATAAATACAGTTATAAGTGTATAAGACTGTTTGCAAACAAGCAGAGTGCCTCTAAGTAGAGTGCAGATCTCTGCTAGGCATGTCTCCCTAGCAGAGATTGGGCTACCATAAGTGCAAAGCAAAACTCGGGAGTGAATCTCAAACACTTTTCAAATTACAAATTAAATTACCACAGTACTCAAAGATAATACAATATAGTATAGAAAATGTATTATAAACCTCTCAAAGCCTCTCTATTTTAGCTGTTTCTTGTTCTCTCTGTACCTGTTTCTGTTTATTAGACACATTCTACCTGTGGTCAGGAAACTATGGCTCACAAAAACTTTTTCTAGGTCTTTGCGAGAAGTCATATGGCTTTCAAAAAGAGTATAAGTTCAAACTGTAAAATTCAACTGTTATGACCAGAAGTTAGTGAAGCGCTGAGGTGTACCTCCACACTGATGTCACACAAGACATTTGAATAAAAGAATATGTCTTGTTGGCATCAAAGCTCCAGCGATCCAGTGAAGACCTGTACCTGGCTGACCCTCAGTACTTTCCCTCCAGGGGTTTATGACGTCAATTCAGAGGCGGAGACGAGCAGAATCAAGAGGGAGCAGAAGTATGCCAACCTGTCAAAAGGCTTGAGCCTAAGTGTGTGTTATGCTGCCAGCATTGGAGGTACCGCCACCCTCACAGGAACCGCACCCAATGTCATTCTGAAGGGCCAGATTGATGAGTATGTGCCTACAAGCACTCACAAACATAATCACATACCCGCACACAAACTACTTTCTCAGCTCCTCAATCATTTTTACTCCTGGAAGACTGGTTTTCTTCTTTCATGTGGCCATTTTTGTTAAAAACTATATTGTCCTCAATTTATTCCAAATGCCACAATATATAGAGTATGAGTTTGTTCCCTATACACACTGAGGTTGATTCATCTTGACTGCAGTGGCTATGGCTCCAATTCTTTTTCATCCTGCACTATAAAGGCATATTAACAAGGAACCTGTTTTTGTGCTGTATCATTCACCTGCATTACCAATCTTAAGCATCCCATCTTGTAATTTTCAGCCATCTTACTTTCTATCAACTCTGGACAAGATACTTTGGAGCAGTGGTTTCAGGCTTTCAATCAAACCAAGACATTGATATCTTTAGAAAGCAGTTTTTAAAAAAAAAAAAAAAAAATACTATCAGATGTGATTAATCATTATGACATGGCAATGATCACCATATTGGTAAGGCTACCATAACACTGTTCTTATGTCTGCTATTCTACCAACAGACTCTTTCCAGAAAACGGAGACATAATTAACTTTACTAGTTGGTTTGCCTTCGCTTTTCCCTACACGATCTTACTGCTTGGCTTTTGCTGGTTGTGGCTGCATTACCTTTTTTTGGGCTTCAGGTAAGTTTTGTGTATTTGATGCATGCTGCCTTCATTATATTTTAATAATACCACATTTAGCATGAAATGAAAAAAAGACTCTCTCAATGTGTTATTCCAGCTTGAAGAAGTCTTTTGTAAAGAATGATGGGGACAGGGAAGCATACCAGATAATGAAAGATGAGTACAAAAGGTTGGGCAGCATGAGCTTCGCTGAGGGCTGTGTGCTGGCTGTCTTCACCGTGCTGGTTGTCCTCTGGTTCACCAGGGAGCCTAGCTTCATTCCTGGTTGGGCAACTGCTTTGAATAAAGACAAACCGTGAGTGTGATGACCTCCATGACTCCTGAATGAATCAGTTGTTATATAATTTTGTGCGTAAAACAAGAAGGCGTTTCATAGTGTGTTAAAGATGAAGTCATGATACCCACTTCCCCACTGTAACACTGATGATGACACACCTTCATCCTGACTTGGCACACCTTTGTAAACTCTGCCTCGGGTTGATTCTGAATGTTTTTCTTGACAGTAGTACTTTATGCAAGACTTTCAATACTCTCAGAGCTGCACAGTGTTAATGGGGTGATATGTACAGGTCAGTGTAGTACTACTAGTAGTACTATGGGCAGATTACTGAGGAGGAAGTGGGTATACTCTCCTGTACGCTGTATATTTCAAACACTGCTAGGCTCAATTGCTGGTGACAGATGTAGATATAGTCCATAGTATACCTTCAGCTACACCACTGATAGCCTCTAGTCATTATACTGCCTTTTGAGAATGTTAATGAGTATTTATTGTGCATTTACAGGTATGTCACTGATGGCACAGTGGCCATATTGTTATCAGTGCTCCTCTTCTGCATCCCATCCAGAATACCCAGGTGTAGAGGGACATCTGAGGATGGTAGGCCATTACTATGCACTTGATGATTAATGTTTTTTGTGTGCACTGCACCAACGGGTACACATTATTGTCAAGATATGTGAAGAACCAAGACCATATTAGACTTTATGACTGAGAGAAAATCAAAACAAATGTGGTTTTGAGGGTTTGCGTGAGGACATGTGAGGACATGTTTTTTTTTTTTTTTTTTATGTATCCTACACTTCATTAAGTGACGATGAGAAAATCATACTGAAAGATACATAAGTCTTCACATTAATAGTAGGATAAGAGGGAACTTGTGTATGTTCAAGAAAAAGGGCAGCAAGTTGACCCCCTTTCAGGACATGTCTGTGCACATTTGTATACAACCAGAACTATTTAAGTTAATTTGCTGTGGTATAATGTTTTCTGTTTGTGTTAATTCAGTGGCAGTAAGATATGAGTACAGGTTTTACTATATAGTCGTGTCTGCCTCCTCCATCTGTACACTATAACAGATGGAGATGAGAAAATATATTTTACTGCCATGAGTCACAATCCATCTAGCTGACTCAGTGCTCTGTAATAAACACTGTTTTCTGTAGCTTGATAGCCCCAAGGTCAAGCCTGTGCAACACTACATGCTGATCTGTTTCTGAGACAAATTACTTCTGAATGAATACATGCTCTTATTCCCTCTGGGTAACTTAAGTGGAGCATGACCTACTTGTGCTTATAAGGAAAAAGGTCATTTGTAGTCCTCAAACGCGGTTAAAGCAGGATGTTGTGTACACAAAAAGGTGCCACAAAGATCAAGCACACTTTGTTTAAGAGGCTCAAGGCAGACTTTGAGGTGCCTCAGAGTGTCCAAGTCCATTTTTCATCTCGGAGGAGAGAAAAATGAGAAGTCAGGGTCATTAGATATGCAATTATCAGCAAAACATGGACACATATGAACACGGTAAAAGTATGAATCCAGTGATGAGGAATTTTACCTGTAACTTTTGTAGGTGCAGCCTATCCTTTTATCACATTTCCTTTCATCTTTGTGGAGCATCTTTATTGTCATAATGTCATATCAGTAATAATAAGAGTTTTCATAATTTTCTTCAATTTTGCTTCCCTCTTCTTATAGGACAACCCCTCAGTGCCCCCCCAGCGCTGCTCAACTGGCCAACAGTCCATGAAAAGATGCCTTGGAACATGATTTTGCTTTTGGGGGGAGGCTTTGCAATGGCTAAAGGAAGTGAGGTAATATAGCTGATTACCAGGCAAGCATGTTACATTTTTCTTCACAGTTTCTAATGCTCTTATTTGTTTTTTTTTCTACATGAAGGCATCTGGACTCTCCAAATGGCTGGGCGATGCTCTGTCACCCCTGCAGAACATCCCTCCCTTTGCCACCTGCATCCTGCTGAGTCTGCTGGTGGTCATTTTCACCGAATGTTTAAGCAACATCGCCACCACAACTCTCTTCCTGCCTATACTGGCCTCTATGGTGAGACTCAAACTCTCTCTCTCTCTCTCTCACACACACACACACACACACACACACACCTGACAAGCAGAAATTATAGGCAATGTTGCAATGTCAGTCAAAACCATCAAAAGCCAATGCCAATCATGCAGCCAAAGTCCATCCATCAGAGCTAAGGTGA
The DNA here is from genome assembly GCF_902150065.1 of Myripristis murdjan. Taxonomy (NCBI): domain Eukaryota; kingdom Metazoa; phylum Chordata; class Actinopteri; order Holocentriformes; family Holocentridae; genus Myripristis; species Myripristis murdjan. Next base: position 26,503,680 of record NC_043992.1, on the reverse strand, counting down.
GTAATCCTGATTGAAAAGTACATAAAATTAATGTCAAAATTTTCTAACTGAAACACTTAACACTCCCAAGCACAAGCATCAGTCCTAAACGGCTCAAATTTTTGAGCATCTACCACTGTAGGTTTGATGGTCATGCATACACTGTGTAAATACCCCAACAAAGGCAAATCTTACTGGGCCACTCAACTGTCTGCTTCTACTGAATTTCCATTTAAATAACACATATGTTTTTACACTTGGTAAACCAAGACAAAAAATCAGTGTCGTTGCCACATTATTACATTCGTCTGTCCATACACAGTAATATATTGATTATTTCCAACTTTTTAACAAGAACAAGAAGCACGGAGACAGCTGCTCCTTTGTTTGATGTCAGCTAGTTGCATTTGTCAAAAATAACGTCATCAGTCAAACTGGGCCCTTTAAGGTTGAGGCTGATGTTACACATGAAACATTTTCACACAATTTGGTTGCATCAATGAGTTGCAAATTACATTAACTTACTACAATGAAATCATTACACTAAACATTTCAAATGCAGGAAATACTATGTGCAACATCCAGTGAGAATAATGAAAACAATATCCATAATGTAAAATGTCTACTTATTAGCTCGTTGTCCTTACTTTCCCATCTATTTGAGGTTATTAAATTCATAAGCATATACAGTAGTTTAGACCTTGTGGCTTCCATATTCACATGGAGGCCATTTTCCTCTGACATGACATTCAGGGTGTAGAAGAGACACGCTGCATGTAGTCAAGCCTGCAGCTGGAGGACACTTTAAGACACGTCTTACTGGCCTTCATGCCACACAAAACTCTCTTGATGTTTCACAGTTAACTCATTACACCTTTCCTGTTGAATCATCTAACACTATTAAACAGTAACGTTAGCTAGGAAGTGGTTGTATGCTAACTGTTGTCTAATGGTAATGAGTGACCAAATAAATTGTTTTACCTTGAAATATGGCCCAGTGTTCCTTCTGAGCTTCACTGTCCATTGTTTTCTCAGCTGTTGAACAATCAGAAAGTGGTGAAAGTGTTGATTTTGTTGGATTACTGATGTTAATAAGATATGCAACCTGGAACACAGCAGTACCACATTATATTTTTGATTACAGCATAGGAGCTTCCCACACCGAGTCATGTAATTAACGTTAATTAACATTACAGAGTGATATTCCTCTAATCATGCAAACCTGGCAAACCTTCAAATTGTGACCAAGAAAGGGAGTACTCCAGACTTATGATGAACACTCATTTACTGGATAAATGTCAAAACTCGAAATAAACGAACAACCAAGGACAGAGATGTGTTTTCTTTGCAAAAACAAAATAGGATGGCCTACAAGTTTATTTTGATGCAAAGTAAAGTAAAATAAAAATCAGGCACAGTGGCACACATTTCACCTGTCTTCTACAATTGTTGCTGTGCAACACATCTGCTACAGCAGAACGTGTCCATTATAATCAATTGAACAGTGGCTACTTTGGCTACAATGAGTCCTTCGCACTGAGGATCTTGATTTTTTGTTCGCCTGGGCTATTTGTTTTGCCCTCTATGTGCATCTACATGGCCCTCCAGCAGTGAAACACATGGCTGGCAACACAGACGAGGTTGGTGTAGCAGGTTAAAAACAAAAGAAAACAAAAAACGCTCCACCACACCCGCGTGATCGGCAGCGTCCATGCCTGGATTATACTAAGCGTCAGCCTTAAAATGAGCCACGCGATGTATCAGGTCAACCACCGGGGCGCCTCCCACATTCTTGAATTATGTGCCAGTTCCTGATGTCTGGAAATGCAGATGGATTGGATTAGAATCTGTGCAAGATGCCTGATTGACCCGCCAACAAATTCTCTGATGACTGTGCACAAAGAGTCAACAAACAGAGTAAACAAACACAGCAGCGGCCATGAAGAGCTGTGATGTTGCCGACAGTGAGCTAGATTTTGCAATTTCTTCTGTTCTCGACAAATGTTACCGCATCGATGAATGAAAAGACAAAGAATTAGCCATTATAAAAGTTGCAGTGTTTATCAGTTAAACTACAATGACGGGTCTTGGTCCAGTGGTCTTCGCCTGTGGGCGGGACAAGCGCTGACTTACTCCATGACTCTGATAGAGTCATGGAGAGACCCAGTTGAATTACAGCATGTTTTATGGGCTTATTTTCCATGGCCGATACACTGTGTAACTCAGAGGAAACTAAGTTGCATACAACCAAAGTTGCGTAACAGAGTTTAATGTGTAACGTCAGCCTTACCCCTGTTGACATCACTGTGAACCCCCTCACTCCCAGGCCACCGCCATCAACCTCCATCCGCTGTACGTCATGTTGCCTTGTACCTTCTGCGCCTCCCTGGGCTTCATGCTGCCTGTGGCCACTCCGCCCAATGCTATTGTTTTCTCCTATGGCAACATCACCCTCATGGAAATGGTAAGACCCTTCACTTTTCCATCATCTGTAAGAAAGGAAAAGGCATTGTAGGAAACCTTTTAGATAGCGTCTTTTCCTGCACACTGTGTTTTTTATAAGCACTCATGTCCGAGTATAAGACAGGTGGTGTATATGCATCTTCATATCCTGACTGTCCTTACTCACATGGCAGACTTTTTGAACTCTAGGTCACATACTGTGCCAGTCTTCAAATACAATCTTGTGGTCCATAACCAATTACTGTTCTTTTGTGTCCAGGCCAAGGCTGGGAGCGTTCTGAACATTATGGGAGTCATAATTATCAACATTGCCGTAAACACTTGGGGTGTGGCCCTTTTCCAGCTCAATACCTTTCCCAGTTGGGCCAATACCACCAAGGCCCCTTGATGAACACATGCAAATGGAAATGATGAAGAGTAAAGAAGCAATGAGGCAGGAGAGAGAGATGAACTATACATCAGCATGTTACTGACAGACTGGGCTGACAGCCATCTTGGTGTTATTATTTTAATCCCCATTGCTGGTGGTGCCTGTCCATAAGTATGAACAGGTTCGGCTTGCAACCAACACCCAGCCTAACACTGTGACGTGTTTAAGTCAACCAGCTGAAGTTGTTGATTGAAAGCACTGGTACACCTTTTGTTAATGTTTTCATTGGTCTGAGCTCATTTTTCAAATTTGGACACTTTACTTAATTCTTTCAGGGTTACCAGAAGAGAGTTAGTTCTCATTGTTGTTTCAGTTTAGTTTATAATAACTAGTAGCAATTAATAGTAATGTTTTCTTGCCAACATCAAAAAAGTCAATGATTTTTTTTTTTTTTTTTTTCTAATTTGTGTAACAGCTGTTAATATTTTATTTAAATAACAGTGGTGGAAAGAGTATTAGAAATTGCTACTCAAGTAGAAGTATCTTGTGCTTATATTTTGGTGTTAGTATTAGAGTAACTTTTTACGAAAAGTAACAAGTTGTTCATCTGAGATGTAATCTGAGTAAAAGTTACAAAGATACTTTGTTGGATGCAGTCTTTTCCATGCAGGTCTAAAAGAAACCAATTAGAAAATTTGAAGGTAAAAGTAAAGAAAGGTAACTTCTCATCTGTGCTCACTGTCTGTTTACTGGGGAAGGATCTATGATGTAGTGTATGATGGTTCAGCATGTGATGCTTACAGGGAGCCTGTAAAAATTGTAGTGGATGGGATTTAAAATGTAGCCAAGTACAATACTTAAGCAACAACCCGCAGTAACTTCTACAATTATTTAAGGGGGTGGCAGCTGCCACCCTAGAAAAATGCCTTGCCACCGTAGTTGCCACCCCAATTTCAGACAATTTATTTATTTATTTTTTAATTGTGGCTGTTTGGAAACTCGCTGTTACAAGACTCAAATGTCCGAGTGCAAGTAAATGCAGCAAAAGATGACACTCCCACTATTTAAGGGGTTGATAAATAAATAAATAAATAAATAAATAAATATTTCTATGCCACCTTATGGTTTTCTATTCAATGCTTTACTCATGTACCACAATAATAGAATGTTTTTGAGTTAAAATATCCTCATTTGGGGGTTTTCCAAGCAAATACTGATATATGTGATCGTTTGTTTTTATCAGCATATATATTTCTGCCACCCCTTAAAGTCTCCATGCCACCCTCTTGTCACCCCATGAATATTTGTCTAGATCCGCCCCTGGCTGTAGGTTACAATTTAGTGATAACTGGACATACAGTTACGTGCATCATGAAAATAGTGCATTTGCCAGATTTCAATCAATCTTTTGCACTGAATGATAAAAGCTAACAGAGTAATTCATATTCCATGAAAATCAATATCTAGGCTTAGGATTAGGTTCAAGGGTTCGGTTTAGTTTTGATGTCTCTTCCTGCTATTCACTTCCTGTTGAGACTGTTAAATTTGATGATGGGCTCAAATCCTATTGCCATCCATAGGATTAGAAGCACTGGGTCCCCAATTGATTTAAATAAGAGCCAAAGGGACAGAAGGCAAATCCTTTCAAAAAGGAATGGAAAACAAATGACAGAAAACCAACTTGAGTGGTTTAATTGAAGTCCATGGCAGGGGGGCAGTACCTATGTGATGGGGAACAGGAGGGATTTTGACATTATGTAACCACAGTACCTGTAAAATGACCCAGAGGTCAAAGGAGTAAGCAGTGATGACATTATTGTACAATCTAGCCACAGCTTTCCCGGTAAACACTGTGGGATAGCATCTTCCATTTATCCCTCTCTTTCAATAAATTTTTGGTTGGGTCTCACACTTATGGAAATGATTGAAGGTCTGATGGATGTGCTCAATCGCAGGTAAGTCAACATCTTTCATACGCTGAATGCTCTGTTTTTACTCAGCTTACTTGTCTTCATTAATGTTGGTCTTCTTTTGAATGGCTTTGCAGTACAAGATAGAAAATAATTTGAGAAAATATAGGAATCCAGCATTATTTTGTCATCAGCTTTTTGTTTTGTGACTTCTAGTGGTGTAATTATGTTGCTGTACACTTTGAACTCTAAGGATAGTTAGTTCTTGACTAACTGACCAGATGCAAGAACTGTACATACTGAGATGTGAAACAGAGTCCACACTTAAAACGTAATCCACAGCAGAGGTCATGGTCCTGTTGCTTTGAATGGAAACTTTTGTAAAGATGAACGTGCTGCTGTGGTTTGGTGTAGTGTTTCTGACCAAATTTTGAAAGACGTGTGCCTGACATGTATGCAAATATTGCACACACCTTGTCCTGTCTTGTGGGAAGACAGCTGCAGTTTTTGGATCATGGAATTTCACTGGGATGGGCAAAATTATTACTTCATTTACGCAACCTCACCTTGAGCCAAAAAGTAAATTATTCAGTGATAAATCTTGGTGCCCCCAGGGACCGTGGATGCAATCCACTGAGTTTTCAAAAGACACTAATAAATCACTATTTCTGATTATATGAAATCGGGAATTAGATTTTTTCCTGCGACATTATTCAACACATTTCCTGCCTCTTTCTCTCCCTCTGCCAACTTTTTTTTGTACAACAGTAGATCATATGAAGGGTATGAAACTAACCAAAGCAAACAGAACTCATTATATGCAATCTGTAGCTTCACTTGTGAAATTAGCAAGGCACGTAGACTGTAAGGCTTACACATAACAGCCAAAATAATGATAAGACGTCAATGGAAAGAAAATCCAGAGGTTTCCACTGAACTCGGAACTGGAATAAATTGAACTTCCTGCATGGAAAAATATAAAGTAGCACCAAATAAACCAGAACTCCCAGTTGGAATTACAGAGAAGAACTGAAGGTCTGGGGTTATTGCCAAAAAAAAAAACTTACAGGATGTCCGAACAAAATATCGGAAAACAGAGCCAACGATAAAGAACCTTTTTCTCTGACTGATTTTCCTTTGAAAATATGTTCAGTCTCACATTCTCTAAGTCTTTATTGTACAATGGTATAGATTTATAGCAAAATACTCGGTTAACACTTAACAATACTGCATTCAACAGTGCTTAACTAATGCACAGATCATCAAGAGTAAATATATGACTCATGAAGAACTAAGCCATGCATTAATGTTTACTGCATCAACAGCTAGCCTGATCAAGTGTCTATCTGATTAACAAAGTCATATACACTAACAGTCAAAAGTTTGGACACACCTTCTCATTTGATGTTTTTTCTTTATTTTCATGACTTTTTACATTGTAGATTCTCACTGAAGGCATTAAAACTATGAATGAACACATATGGAATCATGTAGTAAACAAAAAAGTGTGATATAACTCAAAACATGTTTTATAGTTTAGATTCTTCAAAATAGCCACCCTTTGCTTTGATTACTGATTTGCACACTCTTGGCATTTTCTCGATGAGCTTCATGAGGTAGTCACCTGAAATGGTTTTCCAACAGTCTTGAAGGAGTTCCCAGAGGTGTTTAGCACTTGTTGGCCCCTTTGCCTTCACTCTGCAGTCCAGCTCACCCCAAACCATCTCGATTGGGTTCAGGTCCAGTGACTGTGGAGGCCAGGTCATCTGCCGCAGCACTCCATCACTCTCCTTCTTGGTCAAATAGCCCTTACACAGCCTGGAGGTGTGTGGGGTCACTGTACTGTTGAAAAATAAATGATGGTCCAACTAAATGCAAACCGGATGGGATGGCATGTCGCTGCAGGATGCTGTGGTAGCCATGCTGGTTCAGTGTGCCTTCAATTTTGAATAAATCCCCAACAGTGTCACCAGCAAAGCACTCCCACACGATCACACCTCCTCCTCCATGCTTCACAGTGGGAACCATGCATGTAGAGACCGTTCACCTTTTCTGCGTCGCACAAAGACACGACGGGTGGAACCAAAGATCTCAAATTTGGACTCATCAGACCAAAGCACAGATTTCCACTGGTCTGATGTCCATTCCTTGTGTTTCTTGGCCCAAACAAATCTCTTCTGCTAGTCGCTTTTCCTTAGTAGTGGTTTCTTAGCAGCTATTTGACCATAAAGGCCTGATTGGCGCAGCCTCCTCTGCACAGTTGATGTAGAGATGTGTCTGCCACTAGAACTCTGTGTGGCATTTATCTGGGCTCTAATCTGAGCTGCTGTTAACTTGCGTTTTCTGAGGCTGGTGACTCGGATGAACTTGTCCTCAGAAGCAGAGGTGACTCTTGGTCTTCCTTTCCTGGGTCGGTCCTCACGTGTGCCAGTTTCGTTGTAGCGCTTCATGGTTTTTGCGACTGCACTTGGGGACACATTCAAAGTTCAAAGCATTCAAAGCAATTTTCCGGACTGACTGACCTTCAGTTCTTAAAGTAATGATGGATTGTCGTTTCTCTTTACTTAGCTGATTGGTTCTTGCCATAATATGTATTCTAACAGTTGTCAAATAGGACTGTCAGCTGTGTGCCGACCTGACTTCTGCACAACACAACTGATGGTCTCAACCCCATTAAGAAGGCAAGAAATTCCACAAATGTACCCTGACAAGGCACACCTGTGAAGTGAAAACCATTTCAGGTGACTACATCATGAAGCTCATTGAGAGAAGGCCAAGGGTTTGCAGCGCTGTCAATAAAGCAAAGGGTGGCTACTTTGAGGAATCTAAAATATAAAACATATTTCGAGTTATTTAACATTTTTTTCTTTGCTACATAATTCCATATATCTTGCCACATATATTTATCTTCAGTATGTATCTACAATGTAGAAAGTTGTAAAAATAAAGAAAAAACATTGAATGGGAAGGTGTGTCCAACCTTTTGACTGGTAGTGTATGCATGGCTATTTATTAACCTGCCATCATGGATTAACTGCCTATCAACAGCTAGCATTAGTTAATACTGTAAAAAAGCATCTGTTTTACCTAAGGCCCTGTGGTTAATGGGGCAGGTGTATTCCTGGTTGATGCTTCCAGTCCAGGATTCAAAGATGGGACATTGAGAACATGGCACTGCTGCTTCAGTATTAACAGCTGTAAATCGCTCAGGCCATAAAAACATTAGTGTGGCTGTGTGTCCGTTCAGGCAGCATCAGAACATCAAAAAATACCCATAAGCCATTACCATATGTTCTAAATGAGTTAATAGTGAGTTAATTGTCATGTGCCTCACCGAGTGATGTCATATTATAATGTCTTAACAGATCGTCAGCTAATGATTCATTAAAACAAATGCTGATCAGTAGGGCCAGCAATTCGCAATAAAACTATGAGTTAGAAAACTGAAATCATGATCGGCATCTCTTTCAATGAATCATTAGCTGATGATTTGCAAAGATATAATCATACCATGCATTCTTCTAATTTCAGATCGTTAGCTGTAGCTAAGCATTAGCTAACATTAACTACTAATGTACGCTGCTGTCATTGACTCTCGTTGGCGTCCTTTGGTGTCAGTGGACAGAATGATGTTTATCGTTCAGGCGTCCGTGTTGGTTGCGGTGGAATGCATTTAGAACGAAGGTGTGAAGTTCCAGCTCTGAGATCGGAGCTTCTGACAGTCAGAGGAAAGCTGTTGACAGATATTGAACATACTTTTGCACAGGTGTGGCCCCTAGCATAATTGGACAACTAGTGCCTTATAATTGCAGGGTGTCAGCTACAGCTGTTGCCTGAAACACTGAAATACTGTGTATTGGTTTGAAATGCCAAGGAACGGTGGCAAGCCACCCATCTTGATTGGTTTAGTACAAGCATCATTTTAAGGCAGGTGCCGACCCACAGGGCAGTCATGTGTTTGTTGTGATCAGTTGGCTGCAGAATAAAGTAGCGATTGTGGTTAGCTGCCATGATGGCGATACCTGTCAGCAGGGCAGTAAAATACGTCACACTAGCTTGAGAACTGATAAGTTGTGCTGTGGCTCCTTGCTAAAAGCAGTAATAAATATTGATAGTTACCATTGATTGGTCCATCAGTCTTCATCTTCAACAGAAATGGTATAAAAGAAGCTTCTCCATGCCCCACACTCTGCTACTTGTTTGGTCGTTGTGTAAATCCTCTCACCACAGTGAGTCAGCGACGTGCCACAGTTGTTTGTCACAGTTCTTTGCAATGACAACAATACACATAAGAATGGCAGCTGCTCTGATTTCCTGGTTTGTTTGTTTGTTTGAATGGGAGTGTCCATTCCACTCCAAGTTCTGTGAGCAGACCCCTTAAACTCAGGTTTGCCCTTAAATTTCCCCTTAAACGGCTTCAAAGTCAGAAAAATAATTTTATTGCATGTCTTACGACAATGTCACATATATGCAATTCTATATCTGCTGGTCCCAATACTTCGAAGCTATATCACACTTACACCGAGTGAAATATTCAAACCCGAGATGCCATTGTTTTATGGCTACACCATTACATCAAACAGAAAATATTTAGATGTCTTGTGCATCATTTTGTACACATTTCCCTGTAATTTAGCAGGGAAACATTGACAGTTACAGAAGACTTTGACTCAGATGTGTCTTTCTCCGGGCACACCTGTACTGCACGGGGTAGAGTGTGCACCATGTAGTACGAAGGCTAAGCTGCAGCGGCCTGGGTTTGAGTCTGGCCCGGGCCCTCTGCTGCATGTTGTCCCCTCTGTCTTTTCTGTCTCTTTCCACTGCGACTGTCTCAATAACGCAAAAATGCAAAAATGCAAAAATGCAAAAAAAAAAAAAAAAAATAGCTTTACAAAAAATTCATTCACCCTCTAGTCAGATATGACCACAACCAATACTGAGCAACCAGGTGGTTGATAATAAACACATCTTGTGCTCACTCATCCTCAGCATTGCAGCATGCAGGTTAACGTACCACCCAGCCTCCTGCTGTATTAGCATTAGGGTTGAGCCGGATACTCGGCTGAAACGAGTATCCGGTATGGATAAATCACTTTTGACGAGCACGAGTATGATCCAAGTAATATGAGTCAATATCTGTGCTCATGATGAATGAAAATCCTCATTGGGTAGCCGAATGTGTCCACGTTATGTGATAGGCCAGTCACACACAGCACGCCCCCCTCTTCGGCTTCAAAAAATCCGTCTGGCAAAAGCAAAGAAACTTTCCAGGTTACCATAGCGCACTGTCATAGATTGTGTAACAAAGTGAAGAGTTGTCACTCCACTCTATTTTCACGGGCTAACAGTAGCACTCTGGCTTAGCTTGTCTATTCAAAGAAGAGGTATCACTTCGGCTAATCTATCTATGTTATCACATGATACTACTGCTGATTCATTGGTAGCTGAATTTTTAAGTCTATTTGAGAAGTAATTCACATTTTTAAAATAATAATAATAATAATTTAACATATTGTTAAATCAGTCAAATCAGTCTGCATATTAATGCAAGTGGCCTTAAATTTGCATAATAAAAAGGTTCTGTATTTATACTAGGGTGGACAACTTGGACATTAATGTCCAGTATTCATTCCTCATGACAGTAAAATACACGATATTACCAAAAGTATTCGCTCACCCATTCAAATGATCAGAATCAGGTGTCCTAATCACTTGGCCTGGCCACAGGTGTATAAAATCAAGCACTCAGGCATGCAGACTGTGAAACAAGACATTTGTGAAAGAATGGGCCGCTCTCAGGAGCTCAGTGAATTCCAGCGTGGAACTGTCATAGGATGCCACCTGTGCAACAAATCCAGTCGTGAAATTTCCTCGCTCCTAAATATTCCACAGTCAACTGTCAGCTCTATTCTAACAAAATGGAAGCGTTTGGGAACAACAGCAACTCAGAGGTCGCCGACTTTCTGCACAGTCAATTGCTACAGAGCTACAAACTTCATGTGACCTTCAGATTAGCCCAAGTACAGTACGCAGAGAGCTTCATGGAATGGGTTTCCATGGCCGAGCAGCTGCAGCCAAGCCACACATCACCAAGTGCAATGCAAAGCGTCGGATGCAATGGTGTAAAGCACGCCGCCACTGGCCTCTAGAGCAGTGGAGACGCGTTCTCTGGAGTGATGAATCACGCTTTTCCATCTGGCAATCTGATGGACGAGTCTGGGTTTGGAGGTTGCCAGGAGAACGGTACATTTCAGACTGCATTGTGCCGACTGTGAAATTTGGTGGAGGAGGAATTATGGTGTGGGGTTGTTTTTCAGGAGCTGGGCTTGGCCCCTTAGTTCCAGTGAAAGGAACTTTGAATGCTTCAGGATACCAAAACATTTTGGACAATTCCATGCTCCCAACCTTGTGGGAACAGTTTGGAGCGGGCCCCTTCCTCTTCCAACATGACTGTGCACCAGTGCACAAAGCAAGGTCCATAAAGACATGGATGACAGAGTCTGGTGTGGATGAACTTGACTGGCCTGCACAGAGTCCTGACCTGAACCCGATAGAACACCTTTGGGATGAATTAGAGCGGAGACTGAGAGCCAGGCCTTCTCGACCAACATCAGTGTGTGACCTCACCAATGCGCTTTTGGAAGAATGGTCAAAAATTCTTATAAACACTCTCCTCAACCTTGTGGACAGTCTTCCCAGAAGAGTTGAAGCTGTAATAGCTGCAAAAGGTGGACCGACATCATATTGAACTCTATGGGTTAGGAATGGGATGGCACTTCAGTTCATAGTATGAGTAAAGGCAGGTGAGCGAATACTTTTGGTAATATAGTGTAGGTCATTCTAAGTTAATTTTCCTGCAGTAAGTCTTCTCTCAATAATTAAAAAATGTGGTTAACACCCAGTCGTGCATGAAAAAAGAAAATACCATCATATACCATGAAACCATTATAATTTTGAAAAATACCGTGTTCTACATTTTTGGTCATACCGCCCAGCACTAATTATTAGTAAGAACTTTTTAGAGAATCCGGCCCCTGGTGTTTCTCAGCCCGCTCTTCCCTCGGTCTGTAATCACTGATAGTCAGTAGAGTTTCGGCTAAACTTGATTGGTAACAGACACGCTGCTTTTGAGCAGACAGGCTGAATATGACTCGTGTTCCGTCTCACTGCCTCTACACTGCTTGGGTTTTTTTTTTTTTTTTTTTTTTTTTTTACCATCTGCTCGCTCTTAGCGGCTGGTTTTTGATATAAAGTCATCTGGAAAACTTTGCTCGTACCGGGCGCGGTGCAAAGTCAACACACAAAGTACATTATTATTTTTATTTTATTTTGGCTGCATGCATTGAGTCTGACACTTGCTCACCGTAGTTCATAAAAAATAAATATAGTAGTAGTATAAATATTACAAATTAAGCTTTACATGTATATACTCTCTCTCTCTAGTACTTCATAATTGCCTGCTGCATGTGTTGTATTCATTGATGCACTTAAGAATATTCATGTTCTGTGTTTATAAAAACTTCTGTAAATAGCTTGTTTATTATTGTGATCAAAAACATTGATCTTGAGCTCAATTCTGAGGCTGTTCTGAAAATAGTTTTCTAATGAATAATAAATATAGCAACTTCTGATCACCCATAGCAATTTCAGGCTTTAAATAACATACCGATTAAGCCCCACCCATTTCCGGTCAAATCCAGAAGCGTCCGACCCAAGCCCCACCCACTTCGGTTTAGGCCCCACCCACTCCGAGTACGGATATGGATACGGATAATGTAGATGGTTGAACAGATACAGATACAGATACAGATACAGATAGTGGTGTACTTGCTTATCCCAGCGTCCTCATGTGGGGACATCACATTTTGGCCTCCCTGCACCATAATACTTATTTCTGCTGAACTTAGACCTTTTGTACAGATTCAGGGACACTTCCTCTGCCACCTAGTGGTAACAGATGCACAACACACAAAAAAGTAAGAATACAAGATGGCGAGAATATCAGCAAAATGCTTCTATGGTCAGTCCCTAAACAAAAGTGGGCAAGGTACAAAACCTCTTCCAATTTTTTGGTTTAATCTTGTGTATTTATGCTTATTAGTATCTGTTGCTTGAAATGGCATAAAAGTTTGACAAATTTTAGCAACTGTAACTAGATACGATGCTGCTAAACATGAAGTACTCATATGAGGACATTGGGACTTTGTTCATGCAAAGTGAACCTGTGTAAAAGTAAAAAAAAAAAAAAACACTTTGGGAAGATTTTTATTCTTATGCAATTCATTTCCACAGCGCATTACTCTGTCAAGAGCAGAAAGACTACTGAATGCAACAGTAGGAGACAACTCTGAGGTGGAAGATTTGTCTGATCTTGATGATCATGCAATCGCTGGAGATGCTGGTCAGCAAAGCAGTGATGATAGCAATAGTGAACCTGTACAGCAGCGGTCACCAACCCAGTCCTCAAGGACGCCCTGTCCTGCAGGTTTTGGTTTCAGCTCTGCTCTTGCACACCTGACCCAATTAAGGCCCACACATGTTCCTGCATGCCCTGTTCAGGTAGATCTGCTTCAACCAATCAGCATGAAGCCCTTAATTGGATCAACGAATTAAGTCCTGATGTACTCATATGAGATATGACATCATTTTTTGGGAAAGCTACTCACTGTTCAAAGATATTGCTTAGTTTTTTTTATATTTATTAGGTCCTACTAATCCCAAATAACTAGAAGAAATTAAAAATGCATACCAATCAAAAGCTTGGGTCTCAGGAGGATATATGTGTTCATTTGACATGACCTGATGTCTATTGTCTTGGTCACTTAGTGGTATGCATCTCATAGGGTCTGTCATGAGGTTTGTAAGCTCAGACAAGTCAAGTACTGTTTTGGATCATCACATGGGCAATGTCACACTAACAAACTAAAATGTTTTAGTTTACAATCAATCTAAAAACCCACTGTCTATCATCTGATGATGATTTAGCCTCCAGGGGCAACAGCCAGTATTTCGGGACTTCTGTTGTAGCTGTTGGCTGCTGGCTGCTGTTTCTACTTCCTCTATTACACAAGCTGAACGTTTCTCCACACAATTCACAAACACCGATACCTTTTGTAGGTGTTTTAGGCCCAGATGACATTTCGGCTTTCTGCCGCTCCCCACACAGACTGTGTAAAACTCCTCAAGCTACAAACGGAAACCAGAATGCTTCTGACACCTGAAATCTGTGTGTGTGTGTGTGTACCGTGTTTAGAGATTAGTGTACAATTAATCATGTACATGTCATTTTATAGGTATAAAGAAATCACACTACACTAATTCTCTAATCATGACTGAGTTCCATTTTCATGATAAAATGCAGATTTGCATAAAGCAGAATAAAATACAACAAGCACACACACAAGTTTGTGTGAGTCACCATTCCCATCCTCACCCTCCACCTTTGGCACATTCTTACCGTAATGCGTGTCATTTATTTTTCTTCACATAAATTTAGGTGGTGTGCAAACTTGCAATTAAGCGCACGTATAAACATTAATTATGTAACAACTGACTAACAGGAGTGGAATGATTCACTAAATTCAGAATTTGATTTGAATCATAATTTTCATGACATTTTGAGCAAAATTTGAATTGACGACATATGATTGTAATTGAAAATGATTCATGTTGTTTTGCTCCTCATAAGATTTTAAACAATTGTGTCTTTGGACCCTGCTGTAGAAAATCGAACACTTGAACAAAGTATGTGTATAATATCTATCTATCTATCTATCTATCTATCTATCTATCTACACTATATCACCAAAAGTATTCGCTCACCCATTCAAATGATCAGAATAAGGTGTCCTAATCACTTGGCCTGGCCACAGGTGTATAAAATCAAGCACTCAGGCATGCAGACTGTGAAACAAGACATTTGTGAAAGAATGGGCCGCTCTCAGGAGCTCAGTGAATTCCAGCGTGGAACTGTCATAGGATGCCACCTGTGCAACAAATCCAGTCGTGAAATTTCCTCGCTCCTAATATTCCACAGTCAACTGTCAGCTCTATTATAACAAAATGGAAGCGTTTGGGAACAACAGCAACTCAGCCACGAAGTGGTAGGCCACGTAAAGTGACGGAGAGGGGTCAGCGGATGCTGAAGCGCATAGTGCAAAGAGGTCGCCGACTTTCTGCACAGTCAATTGCTACAGAGCTACAAACTTCATGTGACCTTCAGATTAGCCCAAGTACAGTACGCAGAGAGCTTCATGGAATGGGTTTTCCATGGCCGAGCAGCTGCAGCCAAGCCACACATCACCAAGTGCAATGCAAAGCGTCGGATGCAATGGTGTAAAGCACGCCGCCACTGGCCTCTAGAGCAGTGGAGACGCGTTCTCTGGAGTGATGAATCACGCTTTTCCATCTGGCAATCTGATGGACGAGTCTGGGTTTGGAGGTTGCCAGGAGAACGGTACATTTCAGACTGCATTGTGCCGACTGTGAAATTTGGTGGAGGAGGAATTATGGTGTGGGGTTGTTTTTCAGGAGCTGGGCTTGGCCCCTTAGTTCCAGTGAAAGGAACTTTGAATGCTTCAGGATACCAAAACATTTTGGACAATTCCATGCTCCCAACCTTGTGGGAACAGTTTGGAGCGGGCCCCTTCCTCTTCCAACATGACTGTGCACCAGTGCACAAAGCAAGGTCCATAAAGACATGGATGACAGAGTCTGGTGTGGATGAACTTGACTGGCCTGCACAGAGTCCTGACCTGAACCCGATAGAACACCTTTGGGATGAATTAGAGCGGAGACTGAGAGCCAGGCCTTCTCGACCAACATCAGTGTGTGACCTCACCAATGCGCTTTGGAAGAATGGTCAAAAATTCCTATAAACACTCTCCTCAACCTTGTGGACAGTCTTCCCAGAAGAGTTGAAGCTGTAATAGCTGCAAAAGGTGGACCGACATCATATTGAACTCTATGGGTTAGGAATGGGATGACACTTCAGTTCATAGTATGAGTAAAGGCAGGTGAGCGAATACTTTTGGTAATATAGTGTATCTATCTGTATCTGTGTATTTATCATAGATCAGTGTTTCTAAAAGCCAAGTGAAGATACTGCTGAATCCTGTAAAACTTCAATTAAAAGCCAACCACATCAAAACAGTAATGCATCAGACTATTTAATCCACCAATTATAATCCTCGTTTGTTGACAGATATCAGCCTCTGACACTTTTTACGGTGTTTTTCTCCTGTGAGGAGTGGATGGCTTTCCCCCATTTCCCCTAATTCGCATTTCCTGGGAAAGCTACCGTTTTTTTTTTTTTTTTTTTTTTTATACATTTTGAGTGTTCATTTCGGCTTATCGGTTAAGGTTAGGGTAAAGGTTAAGATTAGACATAAGCTGGTTGTAGCTAACATTAGGGGAAGGCTCCAGAGAATGAATGTAAGTCAGTTAGAGATTCTTTTACTATCCTAGAAAATACAACCTTCCTCCTCCATTCTGACGGCTGGAGAAAAGCAGCCTCCTCTGGCTGCTGCTGCTTTCGGCATGACTAGTATGAAGAGATCATTTTCCCAACATATCCTGCTCGCTGCCCCGGCACAGTGGTGGTGCTCTGGCCGCGTTAGTGGTTGTTGTTATGTTGTTTGTTAAATTGTGCACACAAGGAGTTCAAGGTAGATACGTTATTCTCCCCAAATACTGACCAGGACTTGTACCTGTTTGTATAACTTGCAGTTTACACTGTTATGCCATTTGTTAGTTATGTTAGATGATTTAATAAACTGAGTGAAGCTCTCCACAGTGGTGACATCTGAGATGCACATTTTTGCATTGCAAAGTATCATGACAGGATATACAATATTGTTACACCCCTACTGACTAACACTTGCAATGACCAGTGATGCGAACAGAGAAGTTGCAGTGACATCATGACATCATCAAACTTAGTAGAGTTCTGAGCTGAGTTAAAGGAAAAACTGTTAAAAAGTGCGAAAGTGGGGCAAAAGTGGTTTTAAAAACTAAGATAATGTTGCTTTTCTGAAACAGGAAGATTGATGTATACCAGCGGTTTTCAAACTTATTACTCAAAGGTCTGCATTTGTTTCTTATTTCAGACGTCCGAACTTTGCGAAGCCCTGCTGTGTACTCTTACCAGTCTAATAATGTTCTTCTGATAAAGGAATCACAAACTGAGCATTTTTGTCCACAGTTATGGGCTTAGACAGTAATATTCTTTTGGGACTTGTTTTGGCTGCTTCCACATAGGACCAGGGGTGCCACCAGGAATTTTGGGCCCCATGAAAAAAAAAAAAATACATATATATTTACTCAGTGATGGTTTAATAATTTTATATTAGTTTTTACCTATTTTTTTGGGGCCCCTGTCAGGCAAGGGCCCTTGGAATTGTCCTAACTTTTCCTCCATATACGGCGCCCCTGCATAGGAGTCTGCCGGCTGAAGCTACAGTAGTGCTTGGTTTGTGAAATAAAATGATTCTGTTCCAGAGGGAGCAGCTCTATTCATTTAATGATCCGCTTGTGAACCCTTTTTCAGGAGAACATTTGGAGAGTATACACCGACTGTCCTGTTTCAGAAGAGCAACTTTATCTTATTTTTTCAAAGCCATTTACGATTGCCCCATTGACCACTGTTATAGCCAATGCATCAGTATCAGGCTCAATACAGAAGCAACTGGCAAAATTATGGTCTTCACATCTTTATTTATTTGATTTATCCTTTATTTTACCAGGAAGGTCCCATTGAGACACAATGTTTCTTCTTCCAGGGAGTCCTGGTCATCTGAGGATGATGCCAGATTATCTGCATGGGTTTAGGTTCCAAAACAGCGAACTTTTCCTTTAATCCTTTGAACCCTGATAATGCCTTATATTTCCTCTTAAGCAGCTTCAGAATTTTTAAACAAACAAACAAACAAACAAACAAACGAGCTTTTTTTTCCAGATTGTATAACAGTGTCACATACATATTCTGTATCTGCTGGTGGCATCACTCTTATATTGAGTGAAATATTCAAACCTAAGATTGTTTTATGGTTGCATCATCACATCAAATAGAAAATATCTAGATGTCTTGTGCATTATTGTATACACATTCCCCTGTAGTATGTCCCAGCAGGGCATATTTGGTATCTTTGGAAACTTTGGGATCTCAACTATTATTTAAAATAAAGTTCTATGGTTTTGAACAAATCTCGACTGTACATTAATTTGCTTAAATGCATAATGGTTTCATACATGACGAATGCAAAAAAGGTTTCAATAATTTACTTTATCAAGGACTTTGGAAGGTTTGATTTCCACTTAACTCTGCATGTTTAAAATGCACTTTAATGATAAACACTGATTGGTGAGAGAGACATGGCTTTGAAAAGCACTGCTACCTCTAATTTGATGAAAAGTTCCATAAAATGGTGTAACTCTGTAGAACATGATATTGCAACCGAGAACACCTGAGCAGTTCAGCAATTATTACCTAGAAGACAATGAGACTTTCACTGCGGCCCCCCCTGGAATTTGTTCCCACATTATACCCTCCCAGAAAACTCTGTTTTTGGCAGAAAGAGCCTCCAGCAGTAGCTGCGCTCTGTAGAGGCCTTGCACTGTAACACAAGAGTTTATTCAATCTGTAATTCATCCCCCGTCTCTCTGTCATTCCGCCTCGCCCTCTCACTGAGGACAGGGTTTGTTAAAGGTATAGCTAAGAGCTAAGGGTGCTGCTGTTTTCCTGGTTCACTGGGAGGATAGGATAGGAATCTACCTGTGGTGACATACCTCTACTCCCTCTCCCTCTCCTGCTCTTTATTTCTCTCCCTCCCTCTCTCCTTGTGCCTTTGCAGGTTGCATTCTTCCTCTCATCCTCGTGTGTCACTAAAAGTTTCAGAGAGGGGCTTAAGTTGAAGTTTCTCTCTCAAAACGGTGTGGGAAACAGAAGGTGCTGGTGCTGGTGCTGGCCTACCTGAGATTAGTTTGCCGTCACGTCCAGCAGCAGCCAGCGGCCTGGCATTGGGTATGTCAATTAGTATGCAGGACTTTTATACACTAAATTCCTATTGATTACATTACAGATTGCAATTTACACATTGTCATAGCTTTGACTGCTATTTGCTCAAGTTTTCTCCTCTGTTTTCTCCAGTTGGTTTTTAAGTTGAACAGAATTCATCCTGTGAAGTCTTTTGGTGTGTGTGTGTGTGTGTGTGTGTGTATGTGTGTGTGTGTGTGTGTGTGTGTGTGTGTGTGTGTGTCGTATCTTTTGGCAAACAAGTCACCACTCTGTGCGAAATGTCTGTGTGTTTGTGTCTGCTTCCAGTGCTCCTCCAATACTTGCTGTTTATGTGTTTTTACTTATGTTCATTATGTGTGAATGGACAAAGTGTAAGAGGAACTAGTTTTCAATTAAAAGAGCCTCTGCTACAAGAATATTCTGAAACCAGGGCAAAGTGCCCACTCTCTGCCGCTGGATGTGGTAAGTAGTGTATCTTATGTCCTATTCAGACAAGTAACCATTCGGCAAAGAAAGAGTGATGGAGGGGGGGAAGAGAGGTCTGCCAGCTGCCAGTGATTCCAGCGGTAGGCCTTTTGGAACCTGTTGCGGCAGGTTTTTCCTTCTGTATATCTTATTGCTCGGCTGGCCTGGACTAGTGCCAAACACACACACACAAACACACACAGAATGAGGATGAGGTTCTTGGCTGCCAAAATCTGAAACCAGCCCTTCAAATACTTATGTACACATTTAGACAGCCAATCTCATTGACGTGCTGCATTGTCAAGGTGAAGGGTGCTGGAGGTGCAGCGTTCCAGGAGGGAGATGTGTGCAGGATGTCAAGAGAGGTTACAGGGCCAGGTGGGAAGATTCATGTGCAACTATAAAACTACAGAGTAGACAGCGTGGCAGAGGATTGTCACTGACTTCACATTTTGGGTGAGTTGATTTGAAAGTTTTTTAATATTTGGGTGTTGGAGATTCATAAGGACCAGGCCAACCGTTTTGCTTTTTTTGTGTTGACATACAACCTTTACTGTAATTATATCCTGTGGAGTTGCTTTTAATAACTCTATAGTAACTGACAGGTCATTGAGCTCTTGGCACAGTTTTTGAGTACTTGTGAACTTTGAACTTGAAGCGCCTGCTTCCTTGGAAGGCTTTTGCATATCTGCACTATTAATAAATTCTTACCATCCGCAGGTACCTTTATGCAATCCTCATAATTTGCTTAAAATAAAACAGCATGTCTGTTCTTGTTTGTTAATAGCAGAGATATCAGGGACGATTATCTCTTCTTGGTTATTCTTTGTATTTATCTTAGCTTGTGGCATGGAAGCTAGATTGAAAATGAAGCGTGAGCTACACTGCATCCCTGAAAATTGTTAATGAAAGAAAACATACCCTGTGAGTGATTTTTTTTTTTTTCTAAATTTAATAGGATATGTCAGTCTTCTCAGCCATAGCTGACGAATGCAATTTAGAGTTACACTTGGAAGTTGACTGAGCTTGAAAGAGCAGTTAAATCAAGGAAGATTGTGGAAAATGAATTTGTATAAATGATTATTTTGCAATCATAAAGCTGTCAGATAGGATGGCCGCGCTGATCCACAGTCACACTCACAGGACATTTCATATGTTAAGAATTGACTTTTTAGGGATTTCAGAGAAGCTGAGCATAGTAGTTTTGGATCTAAAAGAAATCATACAGGTTTTATTTCCCTTAGTTTGATTTGTTTGGGCAGATGACAACAGATTAATTGTGTGTCCCCCAACCAGTGCCATAGTTAACCTTATAGGATCATTTCCATCATGGCTGTCTCGCAAGCCTAGCAAGGCCTCCCACAACTTTTCCTGAGGGTTAGACATGGTATCCTTTTCAATAGGAGTGCAAGCAAAGTAATGAAATAAGATGCACGGTTCTTAGTCATCAGCAAATCCGATAGAGGTTAGGATAGAGGATAGGGCACTGACCATAACAAAAATTGAGTCCAAAGAAATAAATGTATATTTGCCAGACAGTTGTGGAAGGTAACCAGGGATGGTCCCAAAAAATTTTAATCATGTCTCAGGTTTTATCAGACATGATAATAAATATCCCAAGTAGCCTAGAATACAAGCCTGACCGTATACATGAAATTATTCTTATATGATTTATTACCTTTGATGGAACCCTAAACAATGTAACTCATCCTAGTTGTACACTTGATTGTTGTGTGTGTTTGTTGTTGTTTTTTCCAAATCATCTCAAATCCATACCCCAAATCACATGAAACATTATTTAGTGGAGGACACAGTTCCATGTGAGCGAGTACCTTTGGAACAGCAGATGGGCGGAGCTCACTGCTTTGCGATAAATCTGGTGCAGTGCAGTGGTTACTTGGAATAATTACACTCAAAGAAAAGTGTATAAAGAAGTGTTAAATTCCGTTCATCTTTTAAACAGTCCATAAAAAACTGCAACGATACAATCTGAAAAGACACATGGAATGATCCTTGTTGTAGACAGAATTCAAAAGTTATACAGTCTTCCCTACACCTTACTGACCTAGATCTCCAGTTTCTCCTAGGCACTGTGAGTGACACAATACAGACACTGGCACTGGCATAAAAGACTGAAACCAAAATTTGCATTTTAAAGCTACATGACATAACTGAATGAGAGCCAGAGACACAGTTTGCCAGCATGTTTACCAGATGTGGGTGGGGCTCTGGTACATGAAAAGGTTGCGCCACCTCCAGAATAGAGATGAAAAAAATTATAATGAACGGTTTGGCAACAAAGCTTACCAAATATGAGCCCACAGCCAAAATTCAAATGCAAAATGTACAATTAGTAACTGAATGCCAGCTCTAACATACATGAGGGGGAACAGAATAGTGGAAACAGCTCTCAGTAAAATGCAGTCCAGTCCAACAGCACCACTAACTATGAGCTCAGTGCCAAACATAGAATTGAATGACCACCTCTATTACTGTGACAAAAAGAAAACCTGAGCATTATAAGCAACAGAAAAGTAAACTTTATGGCACAACAGTTGTATTCGATTGTATTAGATCGTACAGGTGAACCTGGTAAAGTGGCCGTGTGTGTGTGGCCACTTTACTAGGTGTGTGTATGCATATGAGCTGATATATTACTTTTGGCAAGGGGCAGTATTTTGGTTTTGGAAGCAATTCAGTATTTCTGGTCTCCATTTCCGTTGTAATCCGAGTTGCCGTTTTGCAGTCTGACTGGTTTTTGTGAGGGTAAACAGTCTGTGTGGGAGCAAAAGAGGTGGAACACACTGGCCAAAATGCCACTGAGTCATAAATCACCTACAGAAAATATTTATGTTTGTGTATAGTGTGGAGAGATGTTCAACTTGTGTAATAAAAGAAATAAAAACAGAAATGTGCAATGGAAACAGAGGCAAGTAGCCAGCAGCTAGACATGGATTGGGATAGACTTTTGCCCAGATTGGCCCAACACAGTCTGCCAGACTTTGCCTTATTATGTATATGAGAAGAAGAACGTTAGTAAAATATGCAGGTATCATTTATTGAGCTTATACATTGTTCATTCTGCTAAGATCTAACTTCTAGGCCTCTATATGGATTTCCTGTTTTTAACATCATATCATTATTATTCAAAGTATCATAATATTTGCAATATATGTGCAGAAACATGATGCAGAAATTTCAAACCTTTATAACTAAACAGGATGTGTGAAAATTAAACAGGATGTGGGAAGAGATGCCAGATTTATTAGGGGAGGTCTGTATCTGTAACAGACACAACAATAGGCATTTTGTCTCTTTCCTGACTGTTCTGTCACACAAAGCATATCACAGCAAACAGAATGAGGCATATGGCTCTATCAGGGGCAGAACATTTAGCCTGTTATTTACTGAAAAGCTTTGGCTAGATGTACACACACACACACACACACACACACACACACACACACAGAATCCCATTCCCATGCCAGATCTCTGATTCGCCAGCTGAGCTGACTCCACTGCTGTGGAGTCAGTGTGTACATTTTTTAAATAACGAATAGCAGGCTTTATTTATTTATTTATTTTATTAACATGAAGATAACATACATTCTTTAAGAAAAAAAAGAATGTATTTGCTTCTCATTTGATTAAACATTTGTGCAGTTTATTGCACAATCACAACCATTTTAACCATTATTTACACTGGGTAGACTCCCTGAGTGTAGATGCGCATTTTCATGAAAAACCTTCATAATCTTAAAGTCACACACACACACACACACACACACACACAAACACACAAATATTTGTGTGCTGTGTACAGAGAAAAAGACATGATGAGCAACCTGTTAGGTAAGGTTGTGCTCCCTAACTTTTAATGTATTCACACTAATAACTCACTGGTTACCTGTCATGAAGGAAAACTGAATATTCTGAATATTATTCTCTGTAACTTCTAAGCCTAGGTGGATCACTAGTTTAGTTCACAAGGTTGTCTGGTCAAATCGCTTGGCTACCTCTACTTTTCAGCTTAAAATGTTGAGTAGGTTTTCTTCATCCTTCCTCTGGGCCAGCAGGAGTGCTTGTATTGTTCTTTTTTTTTGCACCGCTTTATTACGTCTCCCCTTCACCAAAGTGCAAAAGTAAAGTTCCTCTCTGCTACATTAAAATGCCAACTTTTTCCAAACAGAAGAAATATTCAGGGCTGGCATTAAAACATCAGGGCCTCGAGCCTCAGATGCCCAGGGGTCCTGTATAGATGGTAACCCTAGATTTGCGAAACTGTTGGAAATCTGGATTCCAACTCTTGTGAGTGTGGTTAAGGTTAAGGTTAGGGTTAAGGTTAAGGTTAGGGTTAGAGCACCACTATGCTGAATCAAGTTTACAGGTGCAACAGGTGTGAGAATTTCATAAATCTAGGGTTACCAGACATGCCCTGGCCTAATAACTCCGGATGAAAGTGAGGTGTCTGTTTCTCTGTCACATTTTGAAAATACTGATTTTCTTCACATAAGACAACCCTAATTACATTTTTGATTTTTTCATGCTTCATAACAGAGGCTGCTTAATGCATATACGATTCAAAACATGCACAGCAAATTCACATTCCAGTGCACTTTCCTTGTCCTCACAGGACTCCCTCAGTCCCTGTTGTTTTTACTCCTTTTCTTTGGGTTAAGAGCTCTGACTGTTTAGGCTCTTAGGAAAAAAGAAACATGTCCTAACTCAGTCAAAAGGAATTATAGGAAGAAATCTCTCTAATTACATGACCGATGAAAGTGAAAAAGTAGATGTTCTGCTTCATTAGAGATGCCAGTCAAACAGTGTAAGCCAAAAGCCATCGAAGTAGTGACAGCTGAGACCAGAAACCAGCCAAGATCCAGTGGAGACAATAACATTACGAAAATGGAGAATGGCATAATGGCAAACCATTAGTTTTTTCAAACGTGATGTAAAAGATGTGTTTAACAGACAGCAAATTGTATTGTCATTTATATAAAACCATTTAAATAAAAACATGTAAGGTAACCTAGCACCTAGCACAACCTGTAGGATAAACCACGGGACCTGTCAAGATTTTATTTTCAATAACATGCCACCGTTGCCAGGTGGCAAGGGTAGACAGCATTACTTACTTGTCAACACATGAGCAATGGCAGGCACTTACTGTTAATATCTCATATCTCTGGCGAGATTCATTTGCCAGTATTAGTCTCCATACATGACAGCAGGTAAGAATTATGAAGTAAAAAAAAGGCAAGAGTAACACACAGCCTCGGTTGAACCTTAGCATAGATATCTTTTTTATTTAAGAAAATCCGTTTGGACCCTACACGGTTTCCTGCATCGCACAGTTTGTCTTAATGGTCTGATCACAAGGCTGCACACATGCACACACATTATCCCAACCCCTGCAGTTTCTACAACACCACTTTTCCTTTGTGCACGCCCCCTCCACCCCCCCACCCCCGGCTAGTGGTAGTGTGTCTTTCAAGCAGGTGAGAGGTTTTGTTGCCACAGTGGAGAAAAGGCTATATCTCTCAACTTTCACCCTGACACCTTAGCTGTCTTTGATCTGAGCAGAGATCACCATCACCATCTCTCTCTGTCTCTCTGTCTCTCTCTCTCTCACACACACACACACACGCACACAAATGCACACAGCCACACACAAACACACATACATCCACCGCTTTCTCAGCATTATTTGGCTTTGAGTGACCTCGTGGCCATGGTTTGTTGGCAGTTTTAATGAGCTTGGTTTGTCCGGGTTGGGATGAGGTTACCTTTACTGGAACCAGGGCCACGTGTCTCCCAGATCAGATAGTAGCTCTGAAAAGTCGGGCAGATGGGAGCCTTGCCCACATAAGGCCACAAGTGTCAAACTTGGGTGTTCCAATATACTGGCACGGAAGATTAACTTTACTGTTCCCACAGCTGGACTCATACTGTAAAAGGATATCGTATATCTCACTGGTTTACAGTAGAACGATGACTCTAAAAGGATCAGTGACAAAAAGACCTTTGTCGAAACTTATTGGAATTGCTTCCTGTCCTATGGCAAAAGCAGTACAATGCAATCATTGTTTTTTTCTCTTTGAGGTATTATGTCTGTGGTTTGGCCTGTGCATTTTGTCCAATTAAATGCCTTCAAACATAAACATTATTCTTAGAAAATTGCCAGGTACCCTTAAACAGACTGTTATTAATCAGTCTCTGCTCTGCAGAAGGAGTTTAAACTACCAAAGTGACTTCAGACTTTCAGCGTGGACAACCAAAAGATGTTTTGTCTTAGCAGCTGTTGCCTCACAATTGCACATGCAACCTTGTCTGTCCTTTTTGCATACCAGCTCCTTTTGCACTGCTCTGCTGTGCTGTCAATGTGTCCTGGATACACTGACATGTTTTGACATGGCTCTGTATTGCAGTTTCTTTTTACCATGACTGCGACCAAAGTTTACCCTGGTGGAAAATGAAAATGATGACGTGGATATCAATGAAAGAAGCAGTCATCTCCAACATGTGGGGTATTTCTACTGATGAAACACAATATGTACTTTTCCTCAACATATAGATTTCTAGAGTAAATCCGTTTTCTCCTAAACCAATCAATTACAAAATCAGTACCAACACTTAGTCTTTGTCTTATATGTTCACATCTACTGCGCACTTAGCATGAGTTTCAGGTTTTGTTGAGGTGAAATACTTATTTGTCCATTCTGCATATCCAAGATACTGACAAAATTAACTTTGAAAAAAGAACTAGTGTAACAGCAGTGTAGGATTGATTATTCTCTTTGTCAGGTCCAAACATGCAAGAGTTAAGATTATTCAGCACAGTTGTGCGAACAAATTACTTGAAGACTGCGTTAAAAAATACAAACGTAAACAGTACTCACAACAGAAAATTTCTCAGCATGAACTGTGTTTTGGCAATCACCAGCCAATTATTGTGAAAGAGAATGTACACACATTGTTTAGCTGGCTTTTCATTTGTGTTAATAAATCTGTCCTTAAGGCTTTTCTATTTCTGGTGTATCCTTTGGTATTTTATTACAGATGTTCAATGATTTATTGTCTGGAATTCATATTTACATTGGCAGAAGATGGGTTGCTAATCTTTATTTAAACTGGATGAATGGTAGATCAGACGTTACTATAAATCCCACATCATGCAGGTTAATGTATCTGCAACATCTGTGGCACCAGGCGTGCAGCTACAATTTTGTTAGCTGCTGGCCTGTAATCAAGCTTTATTTTCCATTCTGCAATTTCATATTAAACTGCTACTTATTCCTGTATGTATCTCCTTAATGTAATTCCTTTTCTGGGAGCATGTACTTGCATTCTTAAACATTTGCTTAGGTCTTGAAATTTTGGGAGACCATGTTTCACTATAAGTTCACCTAACTTCAATGAGCAGGATGGAAGCAGTTGCCTTACCTATTTAATAAAAATGACAGCACTTTATGACAAACAAAATATTTAATGACAAAAACCTCTACAGAACTCCATGTTTAGATACTCATCAAAAGTTTGTGCTTTTTATCTCCATCCAGAACACGTTGTTATTGAAGTGAGCCAGAGAAACTCGAGCCAGCAAATGTTTTATGTAGCTGTGAATGTAATATTTCACTGACTCTTTGGCTTCCCCTCACTGTCGCCCCATTCAAACCAAATCTTACTTCAGAGTGCTTCTGTTAACATGTCAATTGTTACACGGGCTCACACAATCATATTTATCTGATCTCATCCTTATGCACCCACTCACACTCTTCGGTGGCATGATGCTGGTTACCTTATCAAAAAGAAACTGGCAAGCAGCAGAACATTTTCTTACTTTGCTCCTATGTTTTAGAACCACCTTCTTGCTATTAAGAGAGCTAACTTGGTTGAAGAGAGCTGACCCTTCAAATCCAAATGCAAAATCTCTTGCAGTCATGTATGACACAAGCCCTGTCTATATGGATAATCTCAGTCTCTTCTCTTGCCTTAGTTTAAACAGCATTCATAGATGAATGGGACACTGAGAACCAGATGTCGGGTTGCCTCTTGGTGTGTTTGCATCATTACACTCACTGCGTGTCAAATGAGTGTGTTTGTGGCTCAATGTATGTATTGCGAGTGTGTTTAGTACGGCTGCATTTGTGTGTGTACCTGTACCCGGCAGCGGCTTGGTTCAGCTGGGCAGGTTAGGGTAGACCTGCATAATTTCTTGTATGATTTATTGCTGATTACTTCCAGTTACATGCTTTAACGACTACATAAACAAACCTGTTTTCACATGACAGAAAGGGTGTGGCTGTGTTTTGTTTCATGTATGGTTGACATGCAGCTGCAATTCTTCATTGCACAGTTGCTTCAATGGAAAGATATGTCTTATTTAACTCTGATAATGGCATGAAATTCCCATTCAAGTATCAGCACCCATACAAGTTGTGTAGGAACAGGTAACAGCTTATTTTATAATTTTATTTTATTGGTGATTTGTAAAACAAATGACACAGATATTTGCATTATCACTTCTCTGATAACACAAGTCAGCAACCTCAAGTGGCTGCTCATTTAAGTGGATGCTGCCTTAAATTCTAACAGTGAAACATGTTGCCCCATGAAACATGTAGACATCTCTCAGGCCTGTCAGTATCCAAGTTTCATTAAAATTAGACCAGAAATTTCCACTAAAGAAAGATAGATAACACATATTCCATACTATCTCAGATTCAGCCTGCTTTCAATTCTTCACAGGTGCAGATTTTGGTGCTGAATGACAGATTCCCCAGCTTCTACATTTTCCCCAAGCAAGAACAGCAGCAGTAGCAGCAGCAAATCTCAAGCATTATCCCTTCAGGCCACCATGCACACCTGCGAGCCCTGTGGGACCTCCTGCCAGCAGATGGCAGAATCACAGGTATTGTGCTATAATTGCCTCAAGACATTCTTTTTAACCTGAAACGGCTTCTGTGTAGCACTGGGCACAGAGAGACTCTCTATTTTGAAGCAGCTTGCAGTGCTGGTCTCCACTGCCTGTGAGGCTCTCTAAACAGAGTATGTACTCCTTTATCCACTAGAGGTTTTTGCACACCCATTAACAGCTGGTTCAAAATGGAGGAACTGTTTATTGTTTAAGAGTGAAATAGAAAGACTTACTCTGCATGGCTAAAATAGCTCATGAAAAAGTTGTTTTTACCTGTCCCAGATCACTAATTCCCTTACTGAGGCAGATTAATTACAATGATTGATTGGGAGAATGCGATGTGTCACACATATTCGAGTTGATGAGGAATACTGCATGCCATCAGACATCTTCAAATAACCAGCATATGTTTCCCCATTCATCAAGTGAAGATTTATATATTTATAAATATGTGTAAATCACACCTAAGACAAGAATATAGTCATGTCTAAGACAATTTTCCATGGTTTATTTACGATGAGAAATGAAATAAATGTGACCTTTCTGAAAAGCATCTTGGCATCACTTTTATCTACTAGTTTGTCTTTGAGTTATAGATGAATATTGTTGTCATTGTTATTAATGGTTTGTTTCCCCTGGGCTACTGATCATATCACAGAATAAAGAGTGCCAAAATGTCTTCACCCTGCACGGGAGCACCCCGTTCAGCTTGAGGGCTGCAGGGCTGAACAGGAGCGACAGCACTGATGGAGCCATCAGCTCAGGGTCTGGATCAATGCTGGGGCAAGGCGGAGACTCTGACCGTTTCCATCCCTACCGTCGACAGTTCAGTGATGGAGCTGTTAAGGGTGCAAGTTTTCTCCAGCATTGCCCAACAGCTTCCTACACCAGCCCTGATAGCTGCTCTGCTGCACATAGCTCAAGCAGGGAGGCAACATCATCGTGGGACGAATACAACGGCAGCTTTCAGGCTTCCAGACTTGTGGTATACCATCATTTTACTATCACTTTGCAGCTGTGCAAATGTATTTTTCCTCTTTTTCCTTATGCAGACTATAGAGCAGACAGCACCTGCACAGCCATACCAGCATAAGGAAGCTCAGTGACATGTTCAAGTTCAGTGAAAACAGCATATGAGTCCACAAACTTTTCCATTGAATGCAATGGTACATGTAAACGAATCTAAATTCTTATTCACTTCACTTTTGAACGCCATTTTTTTTGCAAAGGGCTCTCAAGACACTTACCCAGAGCTACCAGCTGCACCAGTGGATCCCACCTGTGTCCTGTCACAAAGCCACACCCCCTGCAGCTCGGGCAGCCCTCTGCAGCAGGTGAGTGTTTTTATGGAGTGAGTTACATGGAGGGAGTGCCCATAGTGTAATGAGGAAACCTAAAAAACATAGTATGAATAGGATGACTCATGTCGACCTGGGTGCAAAGGTGTTATAGGTGTCATTATATAATTCATAAAAGCCGACTAGCTGGTTTAAAAAGTGATGCATGTTGTCATGTTATAGGTATAAGCACCAAAAAGATAGCTGTGGTAAAGTGGATAGGATGGATATAATTGTGCAAACACAAATGAAAGGAAACTAATGTTTGGAAAACCACAAATGGCTCTTAGTGCTGTTCATGTCATTATTATGGCTTGTCTTAACATGCTTGCATTTTGGTCGATGGGGAAAAAATCCTCAAGGCATAATCTTGTATATTAAATATGAGTCTTCGTACATTGTTTGTGTGTGTGTGTGTGTGTGTTCTCCCCAGTTCTCGTCTAGACTGTACACTACAAATGGCCAGTCCAGCGGCTCAAAATATTCTCACCAGTGTCTCTCTGGGCCGTCACAGCAGGAAAGCACTGCACCCTCCCCTTTCCCAAAGCCCATTTACTCATACAGGTAAGATTTTCACTCTCATGTCACCTTACCTTTTTCATCCAACGCTTTCCCATAACATTTAACTTGAATGCTTAAAATATAGCATGAACAAAAATGAATAGGAAAGTTTGATTTGTAAACCTTTTTTTCTTCAGAATGATCACAAATCTTGCAGAGTGAAAATTCAAATACCTTCTTTACCACCATGTACCACAATGCTGACAGTGCCCTCTAAGCCAATGGATAAAAATGATCTAAATTCCAAAATATGAGTGTTTGTTTGCCCACAACAGAAAGTTGATGTTCCCTTGCTGTTTGCAGTATCCTGATATTCATGGCTCTGAAGAACAGCAAAACAGGAAGCCTGCCAGTCAGTGAGATCTACAGCTTCATGACTGAACACTTCCCATATTTCAAGGTACCACAAATCATAAGATGCTGTAATTTTTTTTTTTTTTTTTTTTTTTTTTTTTTTTGCATTTCTGATTTATTTTACAGCCACAGTAGAGAGAGAGAGAGAGAGAGAACAGGTAAGGGAGAGTGTGGGGATGATATGCAGCAAAAGGTCCAGACTCAGATTCAAACCTGGGCCGCTGCAATAAGGACTCAGCCTTAACAAGTGGTATACACTCTTACCAGGTGAGCTACCAGGGCGCACCTGTAAGGTGCGCCCTGGTAGCGCCCTGGTAATTGTTAGTGATTATGGCTTCAGTTGTTGTTGTCCCAGTATCCTTAACTGGAGGAATCTCAAGCTCATCTGCTGCACAAACCCTATAGAGGCTTGAATGCTAAGAGGTTGAACACTTTAATCCTCATTTTTAATCTTCTCGTCTTTTCCAGTAGTTGCTCAAACAGAAGCAGACCCAGATATATTAACCTGTTATGGCTGGACCCCCCCCCCCCCCCCCCCCCCCCCCCCCTTTTGTTCAGTTGGTAATGATCCCAGGCTGGCATGGGAGCTCAAATGAAAGGATGTTATGTATCTGTTTATCTGGTGTACAGTAGGATACCAGTTTGTGTGTGTGTGAAGCTGAATAAGTCATCCTTTCAACTGCATGTTTGACATTCATGCCCAGTTGACTAAATATTGCTTTTTGAGGCAGCTGCAGGTGTGAACTTTCATTTGAACCCTTTATAGTAACAATTAGATATCCCAAAGGATTCCAGGCATCTACAAATCAAATAGGTTTAGACTCACCCTTGGAACCAGCTCAAAGACGTGTTGGCGCTGACATTCAAGGAGGCACCGTAAAGATGGCTGATTTCCAGACAGCTGCCTGTAATCTTAAACATATAGGCTGCAGGGCCAGATAATGCAGGAGATAGATCATGAAAAATGATACTCTTTGAGAAGTAATGCCTGCAAATAAGCAGGTATGGATTTTTGTGATGCATCTACATACTTAACACGGGCAGTTTTCAAATATTTTCCAGACAGGTTCACTTCAGTGCATGCCAAAGCACAAGGCGTCAAAATGAATTCACTTTCTTGCCATCATACTGCTCTCCTTTGAGTGAACCTGATTCTGATGCTGTAAAATTGATTACCTTGTGTTAGTATCAATGGTCATTTATTTCTGTGTATAATGGTCCTCAACTTACAGATGGTAGACACTTGCTGGATCACCAGCACTTACTGATGTGCAGTGGGTGAGAGCTTAGGTGAACTCTGTGGTTTTGAATGTAAAGAAAATCAATGGCAAGTAAAGATAGTAAAGATTTTTTTTTCTATTGACTGACTGCCAGAGTAATTTATATTAGCTGCTGGTCGCTGAGTCAATTGGAGTCAATAATCGCAAATGAATGGGACATAATGAATGGGCACAACACCTTTATTGTTGTCTCTCTTCTCATTGTATGACCCTGCTGCACCAAGATGTATATCTCTATACCTGTTACCAAAAAAAGGTTATGAAATTAGCCTGTGATCGCATTCCAACAATCTCTGCTTCTCTTGATATTTTTCTTTCTCCTATTGTATGATTACACTCGGCTTCATGCCACATTCCCAAAGAATTGATGAGCATGTGGGCCGTTTCCGTTTGTCTCATCTCATCTCTCGCATTCAGAACGGCTGAGAACAACTCATTTAACCCTTTCTTTCCTCATGTCCCCGTCACTATCCATTCCTGTCCCATGCATCCACGTCTGTTTTTAGACAGCTCCTGATGGATGGAAGAACTCTGTGCGTCACAACCTGTCTCTGAACAAGTGTTTTGAGAAGGTGGAGAACAAGAGTGGAAACTCGTCCCGTAAAGGCTGCCTGTGGGCTCTCAATCCAGCCAAGGTGGAGAAGATGCAGGAGGAGCTGCACAAGTGGCGTCGCAAAGACCCGTTTAGTAAGAGCATGTTGAGGCCAGGTGGGTGATCTGATTAAATGTTATTAAATGAAACAGAATAATTTGAGTACATCCCAGCTGACTCACACATTCATGTTGATTTCTACAGAGGACCTCGACCATCTGCTGGGAGAGAGACCCGACAAGCTCAAGTCTGTGCCACTCTACAACAACCGAACATCGCTGTCCAGATTTGCCCAAACATACAACACCGCCAGTTCATCCTTCACCTCACCCCAAGTCCGAGAATCCATTCGACACCCTCAGTGCTCCCGCATTTCAGATTTGTCTCAGCGCTCCTGCTACCTTCCCCCTGCTGCCCCTCATCCCAGCAACTCATTCCCCCTCTACTCATCTTGTAGACAGCATTCTTCATCCGACATCGCATCCACTATGGAAAGCCTGAACCAATCCATCGCTGGGAAGATGCCACCAGTTCACAGCACTGCCATGCAGGCTGAGTACAGTGTTGCCCCCAGGAGCATGCAGGACTTCCTGTTGGAGGGGGACACAAGTTACGACATTGACATGCTCAACCCCAGTCTGACTGACCTGCAGTTCCAAGGTATGAAAAGGCCACAGCCTACCATTCAACCTAATTCAATGAATCCAAAGAATACTTTGCTTGTCACTGTTTCCTGTTAAGCTATGATTAAAGCCACTGGTCAAGACCCCATGAGATGAACTCCCTTTCCTTGTACCTCCTGGAAAATAGTGTAGCCTCAGTGCTGACCTCATGATGCACCAGTAGTTGTAAATAAAATGTTTTCATTCAGCCAATAAAATCTTCATACACTTTTTGAACTCAAGTTGTTCATTGGAAATTTAAGTCCCAACTTGTTCACACTCCCCATAATTCATTCCAGTCTTTTCAATTGTGTTTGAATATTGCTTCCAAAAGCTCAGTTTTTTACTATCACTCTTTTCCTGGGGAAACATCTTCTGCTGGGTGGGCAGAAATGGAAACAGAAAAAAAAAAAACAAATTTTCTCCATCTGGTCAATAGAAGTCCTTCATCAAGGCTATTAGTCCCTATTAGTATCCTATTTGTTTACACCTTTGAATGACCTCATGTTATGTCACACCCCAACATCCTATTACAGCAGGAAATACATAAAATCAAGGGAGTGAGAGTGCCATCTCATGGGGTCTTTCAGAATTCAGATGTCCTCTAAAACAATGTTTACCCCTCGTGTTTTTAGGTAACCTTTGGGAGGAGCTCAGACAAGACAGCTTGATGTCAGATCCGGATGTCAGAGCTGTTATCACCACTGCCTCCACCTCTGCCCTGCCTTCCCCACAGACCCCACAGACCAGCAGTCTGCATTCCATGCCCTGTGTCAGTCAATCCTCAGAGATGATCGCTTTTGGTCGGAGAAAAGGAGAGGTCTACGATGAGATTGGTGGAAGTAGTGTGGACCAGCACATCAGTGGACTGCATCCGATGGTTTATTCAGGGGTGGAGAGTTTGGCTGGGTATCTGACTGCATGCACCACCTCTATCTCCTTACTCTGAACACCTGACAGTCATTCACGCTTGGATGTCCTCACATTGACCCCTCTCTGACCTTTAAATCCTATAGTAGTCGGAATGAGAAATACCTGTATCACGTTGAGTCATACCACAGTATTAACCTGGTGGATCTGTGTTTGCTTTTGTGTAACAGACTGCTGTGCTTGTTGAAAACACCATACGTGGCGTGGTGGAGGTTTCCTGCTTAAGCACCTTATTACGAAGTGGTTGCAACTTCAAAGCAAGGCAATTTTGGATTACCATGCCATTTAATTAGCCTCAAATGTTTTGGTTACGACATCGTTCTTTTTGTACAATGGGGATATAAATAACAGCTTACTTTAAATTAATGTTTTTCAAACCTGGTCCCAGAATGCAGGATACTACTGGTTTTACAAGATGTTAATTATAGCTGCTAGAGGGCAGCTTGCATTCCAGGGGTAAATCAGTCCTTGATTAGGTGGCTAGAATGAAAACCAGCAGGATTTTGAGGACTGGGATTGAAAACCGCCGCTGTAAATAATATACAAAAAGCATTGACTCGCATTGAATAAGTTGAATAATTCTACTGAAAAGTTATTAATATTAATCACAAACTTATCAATTATTTTTCTGGTATTTAATACAGGGCTTACAATTTGGATCATTATCATCCATATAAATTAAATTAAATTAAATTAAATTAAATTAATATGGCATCATCACAGTTGTTAATTCCTCAGTCTCTGAGATATGGCCTCATTATCTACATGTTTCTAAATTTGTTGACACTGATAACTAATGATTCATGTTTACCTGTTGAACAGGGGTGCCGTGGTACAAACAAAAATAGTTGTAGTAAGGCTCTGCTCCAGAAGATGGCACTAGAGACTCGTTGAGTTGTAAAGGACAATTCTCAGCTTGATGAGAACCAAAGTAGCTGTAAGAGTAGATGGTACTGCAGTGTTTTTTTTTTTTTTTTTTTTTTCTTAATTGAATGAGCCTGAGAGAGGACAGAAAATATATACCTACCCCAATCCCTCTGAAATGATGTGAATTAAACATTGTGCTTTAGGTAGTACTGAGTTACTGTTGCAGCTGAACAGAATTAGTTTCAACTCCTCCAACCTGATTAAAAAGTTTACTCTCTAAATTAATTCAAAAGTAGAAATCACACACTTTTAGAAAATTTAGGAAATAGAAAAATGACTAGATTGGCAAAATGATTGCTGGCTTAAAAGTAAATATGTCAGAGGATTACTGACTGCACTACGTCTGGAAAACAATGACAACTGAGCAGACATAAAGATTATAGTTTTGAATGACTGACAGTCAACATCAGGTTTGAATGAATCCTTTCCATCTCAGAGGAAAAACTAGATCAAATTGAGCTAGACTGAGACATTTGTGGATAAACTGAATGAGAACACACTGCCAGCAACGAGTGCATTTACCAACCTTTTTTTTTTTATTCCTTTTGCTCCAAGTGAATAGGCAGTCTGTTATTGCATTCTTTTGCATCCCTATTTTTGATCATCTACTTTCTGTCCTCTTGGCTTATGTCAAAATCTAGTTTTTTTTTTCTTTTTTTTTCTCTGTAGTCTCTTCTTTGTTTCATCTGTACTGTCTCATGTATGGTAAAGGAGACAAAGTGGATTTCCAAAGATTTCCAAAAAATCACATATTTATTGCAGTGATGGAATTTCAGCTGTCAAAACTTTATACATATTTTAAAATTGTATTTTATATTTTCCACATTTATTATAAATAAAGCATACATATGTCTTCAGTACTACAGAGAATGTACTGGATATCAAAGTTGGTGTCTGGTGGTTTTGACTTTTGCCTATGGACAGTCTGACACTTCAAAATGTCTATCTAAAAAAATACTCCTCTAACATAGCACTGTGAGTATGAGGACATATGACACATTCACACTGACAAAGTACGTATCTCTGTTTCTTGCTCTAAAGTCATTCAAGTTACTGTAGATCTACTGGGACGCTGATAAACCTAGATTATGGAAACCATGTCAGTCCAATTTAAGGGCAACTAGAAATTCAATCAACGAGGACTTTAAAAAACAGTGAAATCTCTAGTAGAACTATATAAATAGGTCTAAATGGGCTGATTTCCTGTTTAATTTTTTCAGGGTAGCGTCTTTCTTCTCTCTTTGTCCCATGGCTGGTTTCTGCCTGCCTGCTTGACTTTCCTTGGAGATGCAGTAAGGGTCAGGAAGCCATGCTGCCTTATTTTTCTCTCACCACGGTCTCTATCGTCATATTTTTGGCCTCCAAACCACATAAAACCTGTTGTACCTCAAGTTTTCTGTACTGTAATGATCATGTGGAACCCACACACAGTGAAACCACAGGCAGAATTAGATGTCATTGCAAAGGGGGGAATCTGATTGGTCACACAAGGTGATGACTGATGGAAATACAGCCAAGAAAAGTGAGAGCGAGAGAGGAGAGAGAGAGAGAGAAAGAGAGAGAGAGAGAGAGTTCGATGTCCGATGTCAGTGAGCTGTCCATCACTACATCTGTTTCTGGTCCCTTGGGGATTGAAGTGGTCAGAGGAAATGTCTAGAACAGAGGGAATGAGGGGGTGAAGCTTGTGAGTCTTCCTATGGCCCCCCGCTGTAGGAGTAGTCTGCCTTGTTGTGCATCACCAACTTGTTGTCCACGAAGTAGAAGCTGTCGGACTGTGTCTCGTACGGGTGCAGGATCATCTCACGGACTGAGGGACAAGAAACATAAGGAGAGAGAACAGGGACATGCTCAAGACAAATCTCCAAAAGTAGATCCAAAGTACTACTGGAAGGGGCCAACACTGAAAACTATATGAATATTCAGGTTTCATGAATACATGTTATTTGTTTCAGCTTCTTTAGTGGTGCAGTGGAAAAGACACATAAAAACAATCAGTGGCATTACATCATGTTGATTTGTGTCTGCTTTATGTGCATTATTTGGACGCACTTACATACTGCAGCGTATGCATGTTTGCATATGGGTACTCACTGATTTCCTCAGACAGCGCAGGAAACTCGTAGATGTGCTCGCATGTGTTCTTGCTGCTTGGCATGCAGAAGCCAAACTCGAAATCAAAGCTCTTGAGCAGCTGCTCGCGGAAGTAGTGCCTCTCGATCATGCGGAAGTTGTTGATGGGCGTGTCTCCTACAGTAAATTCCACTCTGCGGAGCCACGGGGAGACAAGAGATTACCAGGTGAGCCAACTGTCACTACCAAGTTCAAGGCAACTTTAAATAGGCCCATGAGAACAATGAGTGAGGCTGTGTACGCACACACACACATACACACACACACACACACACACACACAAATGGTCTTAGGTGCTATGTTGAGTGAAATCCAATTTGAGGGCAAAGAAGAAACCCAACACAACTGAACATGAACACAGTGTTCCACAAGACACACACACACACACACACACACTGAAACACACACACTGTTCCTCTGTATTTCTCTTTCCTCATTTGTCTATTTCCCCAGTTGCAACTTCTCTGTATCTGTCATCCATCTGTCTTTCTACACATGTAATGTAAACTATGCTCTACCCAATGGCAATGCCACCATGCACACACAAAATGCACATTTTAACCCTTTGATGCACAACATATCCACACCCCTTGTAATGCACAACATGGGTCCAAAAGGACCCGTATTCATTTTCTATGTGATTTAATGCTGGGAGAGTTTTTCTTTGCTGTATCTTTTTAATTCACTATATTTTATGATTGAATATTCCAAGTATTCCTTTAATATCTTGTTTTTTGATTAGTACATGTCATTATTTCCATTTGTCCTTTCTTATGTTGTGAAAAAAATAGGTTTTGCATTATTACATCAACTTTACACACATGGGTCCAAAATGACCCATTTATCCAAGTGTGATTTTGAATTACATTAATTCATACTATAACAATAATTTACTTCAAATAATGACTTTAGTTGTAGTTTGGACCAAACAATCACACATTTAATATTTGAAACATCATTTGGATGTTTCCAAATGATGTCATTTTGTCACAAATACACATACCTCTGATAACAGATAACATGACAACTGAACTGAACTGTATCAGTAGTGTAACTATTGTAATCTGGTGAATGTGACCAAATAAAATAAAACACAACAGATCACATTACTAGACCATAAACTGCCATCTCAATTCTTACATTCCTCACAAATGACCACTACGGGCTCTAGTTTCGCAGACCCGGCGAGGCGGGGGCGCAGTGCAGCTGCACTTCTCCAACTGGGTGTGGCCAGGTGGATTTTGCAAGTTTGGCACGCCGTGCACGTGACGCAAGTACTCCACCGTTCCTCCTACCGGTGGAAGGGAGGAGAGAAGGCGTGGAGTGGGTTTGACACAGCCGATTCAAAACTAATCAAATGAACTCCTGTCCTCACCTTTAAAATGCGCTGCGTGAAGGCGTAATGAAAGTTTACACAACTGACATGGAGGTCTACTGCTGCAGGCGGAGCCGGTGTAGTGGAAGTTTGGCTGACCGGCGCACAGTGCGCACACGTCACCAAAACCTCACAAGCAGGTTTCCGGAATGTCAGACACATTAACAATGCAATAAATACCCACAAAAACAACTATTCAATGCTACTATCTCAATCGACTGTCCCGTCACATCTGATGTCAGATCAAAGGAGATTGGCACTGT
Source organism: Myripristis murdjan (assembly GCF_902150065.1). Classification (NCBI taxonomy): domain Eukaryota; kingdom Metazoa; phylum Chordata; class Actinopteri; order Holocentriformes; family Holocentridae; genus Myripristis; species Myripristis murdjan. Next base: position 26,465,151 of record NC_043992.1, on the reverse strand, counting down.
TTGTGCTGATTGTGAGGTTTTGGTGACGTGTGCACACTGCACGCCGGTCAGCCAAACTTCCACTACGCCGGCTCCGCTCCGCCTTGCGCTGAAAGTAGACCTTGTTTCAGATGGCGAGCTTCGAGCACATCTCGGCGAAGCCTTTTGGCATGAAACTGTCACTGCGCCAAGCTGAATCTGTCAACACCTCCCCCTGCTGCAACGCCACTCCCATCTCAGTGCACCTCGGTCTGCCAAACTACCAAACTGTGCGCCCCTCGGGTTGCGCTGGTCCAAACCAGCTCTGCACGGGGTTCGCCTCACTGCGCCACCTTGCGCTGCGCCGGGAAACTAGAGCCCTTCATGTTTGTGCTCCTTGCACACAGGTCTGGTGCAGTGGGAACACCAGCTGCTTACTTTTCTGTCTTTGGAAGCTTGGCAAATTGCACACCTCTTCCTCTTCCCTCGGCCCTCCTGCTTGATGTCTCCCTGTGGCTGTGTGGTGGCTGAGTTTTGTTTTTTTATCCCACATCTTCCCATTGCATCAATGATATGCTTTTGGAGTTTGGGTGTGCCCTCCATGCATTGCTCACACCACTCATGTAATCAGGGTGTTGTGTAGTGGAGTTGGTGTATTGAGGGTGGCAAGGCCATTTCCGACCAATGTGTGCAAACTTGATATAGACGTATAAAAGCTATGCTAGTTTATAAAGTAATAAAGGAAAATACATGTGATGATTTGTGCTTAACAAAAATAAAATATTTACTGAATACTTTAATTAGTAAGTGATAAAATACATTCATTTCAAAGATACAGCAAAGAAAAACTCTCCCAGCATTAAATCACATGGAAAATGAATACGGGTCCTTTTGGACCCATGTTGCGCATTAGAGGGGTAGTGTTACAAAAAGTGTTTTAATTCAAAAAGTAAAATGGCAAAGGATAAAAGAAGGATCTATAATGATAAAAAACAAGTTAATTGAGGAATTCCTGGAATGCTGAATAATGAAAATAATTTATTGCAAAGATATAGCACAAATAAACTCAGCCGGGTCACTTTGGACCCATGTTGTGCATCAAAGGGTTAATCAGCATCAGTTCTTGTTCCTTGCTCTGATGACATTTTTCTGGCGACTTACGTGGCTCCGACCTGCCGCAGCTGCAGGAAGGCCGGGGTGAACTGGTATCGGACAAAGCGGCCGGCATTGGGGTCACAGTCCTTTCTGATGCCCGCTTTGGGGGGGGAAAATCAATAAATTAAAATTCAATAACCTTGTTTAATCATCAAGTGACCGTTCAAATAATTCTCTGACATGCTGAGTCTTATGATTAAAATGCTTTTATGTTTTAATTTCAGCATGGAAAGCAGCCTGTTGGCATTTCTGCGGCGAGCTAGTTTGATAGCTCCCAGAACACACAGTCTTTTCCTCAAAATGTCGCAATGTCAAGTACCAGACAAGAAAAATATCATGCCACAAAATTCAAAATGTTAAGTACCCTCTCAAAAACTGAATGAACCAGTCTTTCACTCTAAGTGATGTTGCAAACATTGCACATATGTCTCACAAATCTAAGATCTCATCTCCTCTAATTCACCTGGCATTGGAGGTTTAGTGATCTCAAATAGGACCGTCCCCGTCTCCATGTCCCGGATCTTAAATCTGGTGAAGTCGATCATGTGGACATTTTCCTCTGGAGAGCACAGATAATCTGAAACACACGGAGAAATCATCTTTCAGCCTGGGTTAATACAAAGCTGGTGCATATGTTTTTTTGCCCTCCGTAATACCACAGTGTATATAGGCAGTAAGCTGATAGTCCATAAAAAATATCAACAACTCTGCGCTGAAATACAGAGCTCTCTGGACATCTTGGCTACTCACTTCATCTCACTCTTTTTAACTGTCAGTCCCTTTCAAGTGGACGGATATTCAAAGAAAAGAAAACTGCTCCAGCCTCCTGAATCTCAGCAGGCAAGTCAGTCATTTTGCATCATGTTCCTCTATGCATGCATTATCACTTGATGGGTTTCTGTCACATTTCTCTCTTCTTGTTCCCTCCTCCTCAACAGGACTCGAAACCCTCTCATTAACAGTTGTAGCTGCTTTTATATAATAGGCTTTTGTTTGCACGAATAACAATATTGGTAACCAATCAGGTCAGTGAGTTTGAGCAAACACAAACTCAGGGCAAGACAGCATCCCAAGTCACTTAAGCAGGGCAACACGGTTGGCCGTGTTGGCACCAGGGATGTGTGTGTGTATGCGTGTGTGTTTGCGTGTGTGTGTATGGTGAGTGGGTATGAGACACTCCCCTCCCCATGGGGCAGGATTAGACCTAAGAGGCTTATATTGTTTTACCATCACGTGGACTCACTGACTGGGACATACACACACACACACACACACACACACACACACACACACACAAACACCTGCTATCTCATTAGGGTTACTGTAAGGGCAGGTATTATGGGCAGCTGTGGTTAGTTGGTGCCCACGGCTCTATGGGTCTTTCACACAGGAGCCGACACGCAACACAATTAGAAAGACAACAGGGGGGCGGTCGCAGAGGTAAAAAGTTAAATTGAATTTGTTACCGAGATAAAAGCACTCACTTGCAGGCATGCATATATGCACACATATGCAATCACACAAACTCACACACTGACACAGTCGCTACCTTCCCAAGGGCGAGGAGGCAGATGGGCCACACATGCTTTAGCCAATTGCTTGGGGATATTTATAGACTTCCAGCCGCATTGATTCAGACTTTGTCTTTTTTTCCACAAAGTAACAGCTACACCTTTTTTTTTAACTGAGAATAAGCCTGTGCCTGGAGATTTTCTTTGATTTTTGCTTGCAAAATATAACTAGTTACAGCTTCCTGTTTCATGAAATGAGTTTCATGGGGAGATTAATATTGGCATGCAGGTGCAAAACCAATAGAATAACGCCAATCTTCTGTGACTACAAGGCTTCATACAGATTTCTTGCTTAATTAAGCCCATCCTTCTCTAACAGCGTTAAAACAAGATGTCCAACTCTGATGCCTAATTCCCTCAGATCATTTAAACATCAGAGTCTTCTCTTTAACATTCATGTGCCTTCCTTTCCATGACTGGACCACCAATATCTGAAGATTCACATTTTTTTCCTAAACCAACACATTAGAGCTCCTTAGTCATAGGTCTAATAATCATATCTCCCTGCAATCATATACCAATAAAGTCCATTATATTGTGTCTGTCGATTCACATTACAATATGGAAATCTTTTTTTTTTTTTTTTTTTACCGCATTAAGAGGCCAAATCAGGGGCAGTGACCACACAAAACAATAAATCTGTTCTAAAAGAACAAATGGCACATTATCCACTAACACAAAGCCAGCAGTAAGAAGGGTTTGATGTGATGTGGACTTCACTTTTGATATTTAGATTAAGGAAATTGTTTTATTCAGAAATATGGAGGTGGCCATTCTTTTTTATTACCTCCCACCAAGACCACTGCAATTTTCTTTATTCCTGTCCAAATCAACAGTCTCCCAAATGCCTCTGATTTGTAAAGAATACAGCAGTTAAGATTTTAAATAGTGACAAATAGTAGTAAAGTACTATTACTTCAAAGTATTATACTTCAGAAAAATATGCACATGAACTTACTGGTGAAAGTAAATTTAGTAACCTTAAAAAATACCCCCAAAAGGTACACAAAAAACTACTCAATTACATCGTCTGGAGTAAACATAATTAGTAACTTCCACCTTTGCCTGTCGCTTCTTGCATTAAAAATGTGTTTTCTGAATGTGCTTGTGTCTGTGTATTTTGTCTATCATCCTTGAAGTATTTTGTTTTAGTGCTATACAAAAAAAGCTAAAATTATTATTACTACATCTAAAGTCTTTATATGTATTTTCTGTAATTCTATATTATCTTCAATGCCTCATTTCTTCCTTAATTGCATAAATTCTCTGTGTGTCCTATCTCCTACACACCTATTTTGATTGATGCAACAGTCCCATTTAAAATAAAACACGTCTCGACTAATTACCTGTAAAGTTGCTGTGGAAACAAATGTCAAGAACAAACCGAGACTCAGGATCAAGAGCTTTACCCATAGAAATGTAACTATCTGTCTGAATGCTAAGCTCTATTTGTATTTATATTAATGTCATGTTTGTGTGTGTACACCAAGCAGACAATACCATGACTGAATTTGTCAGCCAATTTGTCAGTAACTAGTGTCATTTGTGTAGTGCTCCACCTTGGCTCCACCCTTTGCCACATTCTGACTGCTTTTGCTCCAAAACAAGGCAGCTCCAGAAACCATTTATTGACATCACTTCTATATTTTTTTATATTTTGATACATTAATAATATGATATTGATGATAATTACTAGAGTATAATACAATATGTAATATAGGAACTCAAGGGGTAGGATCATACGTTTTTAACTTCTTCCTACTCCCTTCTGAACATGTGCTGGCCATCTAGAAAATAACATTGAATTTATCTATTTTTTTGTTTGTTTGTTTTTTACTTTTTTGTCTACTATTACCCTATTGTTGCATTGTCTGTTGTCCTTTATACAGCATGTTCAAAGTGAAATAAATAAATAACTAAAAATAAATAAATTTAAAGTCTATCACATGCATCCACTGTTCCTGTATGAACTGTGCACTGTATGGGCAATGGGCATGGTGTAATTACTGGGTCTGAACTGGTCTTTGGTTGGGTTGAACTCTTGCAGACGAGCTCAGGTTAACATCGATGTGAGTGGAGTTGTTCCACGGCAAACGAGCTACATCACGTGCCGACGAGAACGCCTGTCAACAGATTTCCGTGTAAGCTGCTCGAGCTCACAGGCAGCAACTCCTTTGATATTGCCTTCCAAACTAAGAGGGTTAGAGGAGCTGCTGTTTGATGCAGTGCCCTCTAGTGCCAGTTCATCTGATGTGTAGAGGCTTATCTGCTCTGAGAATATTACTGTAAGCCTAAGTCTGGGGTTGACCACACAGTGTTTCTCATAACTGCACACTGTCACACTGCAGCCATGACACTCAGCACAGTGGGAATGTGTATAATCTGTATACTGTATATATGTATTTACTACTGGGGGCCATCCATACTCAAAATACATGCTCTATGAGGCAATTTGCATAAAACATGTTTACAAAATTATTTGCATTCCTGAGAAATACTTGTACTGTTCCTGTTTAAAATGGGAGCAAATGAGTGATCTAACACATAACAGGCTCCAAGTCAGCAGGGACATAAATAGTCTCCTGCTATGCTGCATCGCTTAGGTCTTTTACATTACATAACCAAACAACACAGACCTGTGCTTTAAACGAGTCATGAATGGGTGTACATATTAAGCGTGGCTCTGTGAAACAACACGTGTCAAGAACAGCCTTCTCACTCCAAATCCTGAGGTTAATCCAAACTACTTTGCCGTAATTACAGCCACAAAATGCTTTTCAAAGTGGAATAAAGAAGCTTCCCCAGCAGTCTACAGCCTAGACAAGACTCTCTCTGTCCTCTCTTTACAAGTCTCTGCAAACACAATGGGCACTGTAGCCTGTACTCCCTTCCTGGGCAACTCCAGTGTGTCACGGAGGTGGTCTACCGTTCTGCAGTGGCCAATCAGAGTGCAGCTTACTGGGCATGAGGTGAAGAGACACTGGGTGAGACTAGACAGGCTGCCCTACTGCCAAACATGTACACTGCAAAAAAATCTCTGCCTTAACAAGCGATTTAGTCTCATATTCAATGGTAAAATCTGTTTTTTCTTCAAACAAGTGAAAAAATCTGCCAGTTGAATGAGATAATCCCATCTGTTTCTGACATAGCTTCACCTGTTTCACGATTTTCCCCCTTGCTTTAAGGAAAACAGGATTTTTACACTAAATACAACGCTGAATATGACACTAAATGACATTTTAAGATTCCCTCTACAAAGATGTCATTTTTTCCCTCCAAAATATGTTAATGCTCCTTATGCTCACAAACACACATGTTGCGTGGTTGTCAGTGAGCTTGCCATCATTGTGGGCAGATGACTGATGTATGCTGTGAATCAGAACAGGCCGTTTGCCAAGTCTGCTAAAAAAAAAAAAATACAAAAAAAATCAATAAAAAAATACAAAAATACAAAAAATACAAAATAAATAACGATGAATGCAGTCAGTTTTACCTGGTTCAGCAAGAATTCATATTGATACTTATAATCATATCACACCTTACAGCCATTTCCAAGCCAGAGCTCACTGCCAACTCCAGCATGCCCTTTGAGTTCAGGCTGCACTGTCTCTGCTCATGAAGAAAATTGTAGCCTGCTGAAAGATGACTGATTAATTGTACCGAGATTAACAGTCAGTGATTTCTGGAAATGATAAGAGAAATCACATTCAGCTGCTTTCCAGATGATTACTATTGAGCGGAAACAAAATGAGGTGTGAGCTGTGAAGAGAGGAAAGGCACATAATACAAATATGATGCCATGAGAGTCAATTTCAGCTTGTAAAAGAGACAGGAGGACGGAGAGACAAAAGGTAAACCAGAGAAAAGGAGAATGGTGAAATTTTTTGAGCATACAAATCTCGATAATCTTCAATATCTGATGTCTGAAGGATTTTTTTTGGATATATTTCAGTTTGTCCCAATGGAGTCAGTCAATGGAATCATACAGTCATGCTCAAGGCAAACCACAGCCCATCTTCATAATATTAACTGATGCTTAGCACCTGGGGATGCTAGAGATTATTACAAAGCATCTTTCTTATCTAGCTTTCTTCATCAAAAAGCACACTGATTTAAAATTATTCAGGTTTTGTGGAAAGAAATTCTTAAGTGGTTTCCAAAATGAGATGCGGCTAAAAATTAACATAATGTGGTCACTGTTAATTGGTCCATGCTACCTGTTATCTGCAAGTATATTCAAATAATGTAGTTAATTTAATGCTTTTCAGGAACTGATAATCCAAATAATGACTTATTTATGACTTAATGATAATGTTGCCTTTTGGAAACTAGGCCCAAGTCTGACATTTAAGCTAATGTAGTCATTTCTTTTAATAATTTTTGCTGTAGGCCTCAGCAAAAACACCCATCCACACTTGTTTTTGAAGATCTTACATGACAGAGAGAGAAGATACATTACCTTACGGTGTATCTGATATATTTACCAGCTATGCCATACCAAACAATGGAATAAATCCCCTTTCAACCACATTTTCATAGGAACATCATTCAGCATCAGAATATGTCAGCATCACATGACAGCTTTACAGTTGTATTTCAGGGTCAGTCAGTAATTAAGGCCAATATAATGGTGTGACTGTGCAAATTTAGCAATCATTGCACTTTTTGCTGCACGAAACAGCAAATTACTGCTCCCTGCCCAGAATAAATTGTTTGTCAAATTTCTGTGTGTGGAAGAGTGAGGGAGTGAGAGAGCAAGAGCATGAGAGTGAAACAAAGAAAGACTTCAGCAGGAGGGATGCCGAACGGCTGTTATTCTTTCTTTCTTTTTCTCAGTCTTACACACACACTTACACATGCATACAAATGCATACAAATATATAAAGTGCTCCACTTCACTTCCTTCAACACTGTCACCTAGCAACGCTCCTTCTGATAGCGTGCCAGCTCGATTAGCCTGTCTTCCTTCCCCTCATCCACCTGGCTGCTTTGCAAAAACAAGGTGCAGCAGCAAATCAAAGCAGAGAATGTCTTGGTTCAGGCATCAGTGGTATGCTAATGAATCCCTCCATGCCTGGGATCTGATGAAGGCGATATGTGAAGCCTGTAGGCTTTCCTCTGCCTGCCTTATCAAGGCGATTCACACCCTTGAGGCACCAGAGGAATCAGAATCTGCTATAGATTGGATTTGATGTGGCATATTACAGGGACGGTTGTGTGTTGTGTGTCAACAACAACTGCACTGTAGTTGTTCCACACTTGAAGGGAGCATGAGCAATGCTCAATTTACTCCATTCAGAACTTACTGTGGTGTTTATTTTATCTATTGAAATATGCTGGTGAGCTGTACCAGAGAGTTTCTAAGTATTGCTCTCATCAATGCTGCCACGCATACCAATAGAAGATTCTTATGACCATAATGGTGGCTATATGGGCATGCAGATACAAATAGTCTTCAGAACATCCCTTTGGCTACAACTGCAAGGGAGTAAAATTAGCACCAAGCCTTGAGTCATGCTGTGTTCCTACAGAGAAGGCCTGTCTGACACAAGATGGCCTCTAGTGGCATTCATAAAGAGCAAGCAGGATGCCATTTATAGTCCCTTAATCCCTAAGATTAGCCTGGAGTTAGTGACTTTTCAGCCACAGGGCTTGGCTTCACATGCCTCTTTCTTTTGATATTACTGTCTGTGGTCTCCGATCAGTGTTTAAACTGGGGTTGAATCAATCTAAGAACAAGAACAGGAAGGATGCAGACATGTTTACTTGTATTCAAATTAAAAAATCCCTAGCTAGAGGGGGATACTGACATTAGCATTAAACTTTAATATACAACATTGTAAGGCACTGTACACCTGTGAACGGGGATAGGCTGTTTCATGTCTCTTGGTTAACAACACCTGTAGGCAACTGGCAAACGGTGGGGTTCATGGAGAGGCTGCATTTTGAGCAGCTGAATGCAGATGAGGTTCCTTCCTTTTACCATCCTCATGTCTGCACCACAGAGTGAAAAAGGAAAATGCTTTGTACAGCAAGAAAGGCAGGGAGGTGGTGACACTTTTTGAGGACAGATGGTTGGATTTTTGTTCCCTAGGCTAGAATGATAGTAGACCATGAAGTCATTCACTGAAAGACAAACAACCCCCCTTTTGCTCTTTTCACTCTTCATGCTTTTTTCCCCTCATAGGGTGAATTTGCTAATAGTTTTACAAGATTTTAAATGGAAGATCATGTTTGTCCGGTTACTAGAAAAATGGTAAAAGCACAATTTGTCCAATTACCATAGAAATGGTACAATAATAGAATGATCCTCCTCCACAAGCGATGAAGAGCTCAAACACATGAAAATGGTAGAAATGAAGTGGCCACTCATCAGAGCACAGCTACAAGTTAGAAAAATTTATTGTGCAGCAAACCATGAAATGGCATATCAAAGAGCCCCATGAGAGGTGCTTAATGTTCTTCAGATGAACCGCTTCGTTCTGCAGCATGAGTCCACTGCTAAGCCCAATGTGCTCTACGCTCGCTCCCGTAAGACACACACCCTGACCAATCTTCCCGGCTTAGGGTGAAGCTGCAAGAGGAGCCTCGGGATGAAGGAGTACAATAATTTTCTGTTTATGTTCTTCCCACTGTTCTGGTAGAGTAGACTGGTGTAATGTTTGAAAAGGAAAGCCCGCATGTGGTAATTAAATTAAATATATAGGATAGGATAGGATAAGATATACAAATTGAATGTGAGATCCAAGCTGCTGATTCAAATGAGATCCAATTTGTTTTAGCAGCTCTAATTTCTTCCTCTACAGTCATAACCAGGGCTCATCTCACAGTAAGAACTCTAAATTTTATAAGCTGGAAAACTAAAAACTGAAATTGATCAAACTGATTCTTGAGGGTAAACAGAAACATAATTAATTACATTTCTTGGATTGACTAATTCTTTTCTTAACATTTCTTAATACGTTCACTTCCTCATTGGTATATGAACATGTTTAGTAAAGTACAATATTAACATGTTATCCAGACACATTACTCAGACTGTATGAAGCTAGAAACCTGGAGTAAGCTCCATGCAGTCTCATGGATAAAAATACCCTTCTTTCTTTGTGACAGAGACCATAAGCGGCTCTCCTGGTTCCTTGTAGTTCAGTTCACGTCCAGCCACAGTAAGTTAGCTTAGAGACTTAGTGATTTTGCTGAGTCATCACAGAGGGTCTTTCCAAAATGGATTATGCTTGGATAGATGTATGTGGGGAATGTGCTGGAAGACAGTTAATCATGGTGCATATAAGTTTCTTAGAGCTTAAACTGAATTTTGGGATGTAACTACCATGTTACACACCCTTTCTATATGTGTAAATCTACATGATATATATGGGATTAGACTTGCCTGAAATACTGTAGATATATGTCTGTAGATAAACCTGTACGACTAATACAGGTATAGATGGGATTAAAAGTATCAGTAATGTGTCTGCATTTCCAGAACATAGTAGATATACAGTAAGCATTTCATTTCATTTCACTCAGTCTTTTCCCTCTGGCAATGGGTAATCCTAAGGCATCCAGCTCTGCAGTAAAACAGGAAAAACAGAGAATGAAGTTGGTTGCATCCTGTTCAGGATCATCCCTGATTAATCTGATTTGGAACCCGGAATAAATCCATCCTATCAGGAGGAGGTGGGGCTGCCAGAGTCTCAGCCAGACCAGCACAGTCATAGATGTATAGGATACGGTCCAAACAAAACCAACTCAGCCACAGACAGAAGCTCTCTAAAAGTGTGTAATGCTCATTTAAGCTAATCACTAAAATACACACAGGTATATTTTTCAGAGACATTATCTACACCTTCAAGCTTCATGTTTCAAACTGTTTAAAATGCCACAAAAGCTTCCAGAAATGTTCATCTTTAGTCATTATTACCTGGTTATGAAACTATTGAGTGCTTACATGTGCCATGTGAGCAGGACAGGTATTATATATGAGGTATTATGATTCAAGATCTGCATCAAGGCAGCAGAGAGCCATGGGAACCTCTGACTAGGGACGGTTCTGTCTCATCTGCATTCTTAGGAAGCATGGTTGCTTTCAAGAAAGCATCCAGTGGTTTCTTTGTTGCATAGGATATCCCGTAAGACCATACGGCAAGTCAAAAGCTTTTGATTGTACCATAATACAACTTCCCTATCAGAAATAACCAGAAGTCTAGTCAACTTAGTTTATTTATAGAGCATATTTAAAAGCAACAAACGTTGACCAGGGCTTTACAGAGAGATTAAAATGATTAAAATCAAACTTAAATGCAGGACTGAGCAAATATAAACACATATATAAATAAGAGGATATAAGTAAGGTGATATTTGGTAACATTTTGGTAAAATCAACAACAAATAAAATATGAATAAAAGCCAGAGAGAGGTCAGGCATGTCATCATGATGACAATTGATGACAAGATGGGTTTTAACAATATCAGTGGAGGAGGAAGATCTAATTATTAATGGCAAACTATCCCACAATTTAGGGCCCGAAACTGAAAATGCACAATGACATTTGGTTTTTAACTGGGTGCCTGGAATGGAGAGTAGTGATTGGTCAACAGATCTGAATGGTGAGGAGGTGTAAGTGGGAATGGGCACTTCATAGTTGTAACCTGGTGCCAGTCCATGCAGTGCTTTAAAAACAAATAAAAACTTATTAAAACACATTCTGAACTTCATTGGTAACCAGTGAAAGAAGGTCAGTGCAGGTAAGATGTGTTCTCACTGCTGCATTTTGAATCAGCTGTAGGTGAGACAGAGCTGACTGACTGATTCTTACATAGAGGGAACTACAGTAGTCAAGGCTTGAGGAAATAAAAGCTTGAATTATAGTCTCCAATTCTTTAATGGACAAGTGATCTAAGATGAAAAAAAAAAAAAAACAAACAGTGCTGACAATTGAGCTGATTTGTTTATTGAATTTTAAACCATAATCAAAGGTAACACCAAAATTAATTGCATTGGACTCTACATTCAGTGACAGAGGTCCAAGGGCATTGATTACGGCTGCAGAGTTGTCTGCAGGGCCGAAGATTAAGACCTCAGTTTTCCTCAATGCAATTTAGAGGGGAATTAACATGACATGAATCACATCACTGATTCCTGGGAATTTGGATAAATCATGTCCCACTAAGAAAAATGCTATTTCTGTTGGAAATTTACAAAATTTTAATGAATAAAAAGAATCAAGGGCATAATCAGGGGGTCCTTTGCACATTTGTAAGGTTCTTTTATAGGTTTATTTTGTATTAATTTAATGATTATATGTTGGCCAATGGCCTACAAAACCAGTTGTCCTCGGATAGGAGATAATCATTTCAACTTGATTAAAACAACAAAAAAGTAATAATTGAATTGAATATATTGAATAATATATTTACCACATGAAAGAGTACATCATAATATGTATTAAAAACTACAAACAATGAGTTTTGAACAATATTTACTATTATTTTGTGGTTGCTCAAAATGTGTCCCACATATTCGTCACCACCGTCAGATATTTATTTAAAAAAAAAAAAAAAACTCTACAAATACAAGGTCAATTGCATTCCTGAGGACTCCTTTTCAAACCTTCCGCTCTACTGCATGCTTCTAGACCACTCAGGTTCCTGTAAGTTTGCTATTTTCTCTTAAATGTCTTCATATTTTTGGACACTGCTACACAACCATAACATGTCAACACCGTCACTTTTGTATAAAAAATATTAGATTAGATTATGGAATAAATGTATACTTTTTAAGAAGACATCTGATGTAGGTAGCAACAGGGGGGAAACAAGCTGGCTAATGTGAACAACTCATGCTTATCATGTGAAAGAGTAAGTTTTTGTCACCACCGTCAGATGTCACCACTGTCAGGTTTTCTGTCTGACGGTGATGACTGAAGTCTGAAAAATGCTTATAACAGTGCTCAGGATTGTTATTTTTTTTTTTTTGTACCAAATAGTTAAATAAAGTTGTTAAGCAAGAAGCCATTGACTTGAGTGGTATAAATTTTGGAATTGTATGTTTTAATGAGGCCACTGTCACCACCGTCAGATTAGTGTCACCACCGTCAGAGGCAGTTATATTGGTTTTAAATGAATATATATACAATATGTTTCTTTGGTGCTGTTGAATTATTAAAGTATTAGTCTGTTTTAATACAAAAATATGTTTTTCAAATAAAAACAAAAAACATTACAGTGACGGTGTTGACAAAAACAAAGTACCCTAATAACTAGGAAAACGCCTATTTTTTGAAAAAAATGCAAAATGAGGAGGTTGCATCGGTACAGTGCTGAACAGCCAAGACCTTAGCCTATAATGATATACCTTCAGATTTTGTAATTTAACTCACTTTTTTTTACTTTTTGTCTTAAAACCTGACTGAAATTTGTCCATTATGCTGAATTTGTCCATGAAGGTGATGAGTTGAGAAAAAACTACTTTTTCAAGAATTCTTGATAAAAAAGAAAGCTTTGAGATTGGTCAGTAATTATTGCGAACATATGGATCAAAGTTAGGTGTTTTGATCAGAGGGTGAAAGACAGCATGCTTACAGAAAGCTAGGACATAGCCGTTAACCAGGGAGCTATTAATTACTGATAAAATACCAGGCTGAACAGTGTCCAGCACTTCCTTAAGAAGACATGAGGGAACATTGTCTAGGGGACATGTATGAGGGTTCACATGTTCATGAGATAATATATAGCAAAGAGAGAGAGAAATCAGTTCAAAGCTGATGAGAACGGAGGAGCTTGAGCTTATCTCTGACAGATTGCAGGAGAGTGGTGAGATCTGAGGTCATTTTGCTCATAATTTTTTAAAAGTCACAGCTGAGTCGTAACTCTGTCTTGATTTTGTCAAGTTGAATCTAAAGTCATCACATTTGTAACTAGAGTTCAAGTCAAAGTTAAGTCATGTGACTCAAGTCCACTCCTATGAAAATAACTCAGTGTTAGTTAGCCAGTCACAAAGTGGCTAATTTTATTACTTGTATGTTGTTTTTTTATGTTGTAGTTGTTGTGAGAGGCTTGATTACCATGGAAACCGGTGACACAGTGCTATTCTGAATTCTAGGCTTGTCGTGTTATGTTTCCTTGTCAGGTTGTCTGAATTCATTTAGCCGTTTGGACGAAACAGGTTCTTAATGAAGATCATTCCTAACTAGATATCAGGACAGGAATCTTCCTTGCAAATGAGACAGAAAATCTATGTTAATGTTTCTTGTATTTTGGCCGGTGTGTAGGATTTTAAAGCAGGAAAAGCTGACATTTCAGTGGCTCATTGTTTGAGTACCACATATCTGACAGCTCTCCTCTAGCAATGATAGTCACCCCTACACTGAGACCTTCAGGCTTCAACTCCTACTAGTTCTCAGAGAGTCTGTGAGAGAGGGCTTATTTTGCGTAATTTGTGCTGATATGATTGTGTGCCAAAGCCAGAAAGAATGGAGGTGGCTTTAGCAATTATGGTTAGATAGACTGATCAGTTTCTTTCAGCCTTAACTCTCCTATTTTGTCACATCATTTGAACTGAAAGAAAAAAAAACCCACACAGTGTTGGTGCTAATATAACTTATCTGGAGGCAAATTATGCCTGGTTTGATTGATATTCAGGTGATGTTAGTCAGGGCGACTGACTGAATTTTCCCTGGACTCCATCTCCAACCAAATAACTACCATCAAATCCCTAAATAAAGATGTAATTTTTATTTGCTATTGATCATACCAATATATTCATTAAATCATGTTATCTCTAATTTTCACCCTGGACAGAAAGTGATTCAACACGAGAGTCCTCCACTGAGATATACCTCCTATGCTGTAATGGAAGTTTATATGGTCATTTGAGAAAGTGAGTCATGAATGATCAGTACTGCTTATTCTTAGAGGCTTTTTTTTTCTGCATATTTCCACTGCTGCACACTAGAGAATTACTGCAATAGGCAGTCAGTCTTATTAATATTCCCTCATACCAAGGAAAATCAGATCTGTTCCCTATACTCAACATAGGCTATTTAGCTTTGAAGTTAATACTTTGATGGACAGCCTAATACCTGTAAGATGTTGTCCTACATGGTATGGCATGATAAGAGTTCAGTTCCTTCCCCGTCTTTACTTGTGATCTACATATACTCATGCACACAAACATGGGAAGCGCTCATACGCAGACACAGACATATTTACAGTCTGTGGCTGCGTTGTTGAATGCGTCATTCCGGCGCTGACAGAGTGCATCAGAGTGTGGGCCAATAAACTGAACTAATGTGAACTCCCTATCTGACGAGCTAGTGGGCTGTTATCATAGAGCTGTGACGCACTCTCATTAAGCCAGTCTGGCATTATAGACAGTGCATGTGTTGAATTACATATTCCTGGTGGCCTGTTATATCACAACAAGCAAAGCCACTGAAAGCTGATAACTGGAATGCAGAAAATACTGACCTTTATGTAAGAACTACACTGACTCTTTTGGAGATTGGCCCACTTGTTACCTTATCCAAATAAGAGATGGAGAATTGGCACCAAAGTCATATCTGATAGAGGGCTCTGTCCTGTAATCATTCTAAGGCTTTAGCATACGTAATCTTAAGCAATTGTAGGGAATTAGCATTATCCTAAAAATAAAAAAATTTGATGCTGTAGCAGATCAAAGGCTGGATGGTTAATTAATTTTTATAATATGTGTCTAAACCTGCCATGATTGTTTAGCAGAGGGTTAACATGGAAAAAAAAATACACTTTCAGAAGCAGAAGATTTGTCTTCCTGCAAGAATGAATTTACTGTATCTGCATGTTGATTTAATTTACACAGGAAATGACTGAAGTTCTCCAGTACCATCACTGCATTACTAAAAGGCTGATTTTCACATACTGATCACCAATTAATTTATGAGTAATCCAAGCTAAATCAACAGTTATACATGCATGCATTTGACAAACTGAGCAGCCACATGCTTGAACGTTTCAGCTCACAGAGAGCAACGCAGCAGAAATTTCCCTATGTGATTTAGTATTGATTTATTCTGTCACATATACGGTATGTTAACTCTGTCAGGCAGAATTTCCGTACGATTATCACACACTGGAAAGAGTGATCAGTGGGTCAAAAGTTAGTGTAGTTTTTTAAAAGGACATTAAATGAAATTTGACTTTTTAAAAGAGCACAAGCTGGAAAATGAGTTTAGGAGAACCAGCCCTCAGTGTGCGGTGAAATAAATTTAATTGTTGAATCATTACCTGATCAACAATCCTATACTGATCAACATACAGTATATCATGTCCTATTTTGTGCTATACAACAGTTAAATATGTTTTTATTCACCTCTACCTTGGTACAACCACTTCAACACACAAGATGCAGTTAAGCTGGTATAGAGTCTATCAACAGCAGTCTGATCACAGAGCCAGCTAACTCCAACAGATTGTTTGATTTCTGGTGGAAACGCAAGACACCAACCCAGCCCACGCCAAAGGGCAACCCTGTGACAGCTGTGCATGGGAGATTTAAAACAGGCCGCACCAATCAATTTTAATTAAAGCTGTATCCATTGTGTTGGCAGACATCACAGAGTGGAAATCCCGCCCAAAGTAGATAAAGCACTGCTGTGTGTCCTGGGCTTATTAAGCCCAGGTAACAGATCACCCATTAGTCTAAAAGGAACCAGATTATTGGGACTCAATCATCTGAATAAAGTAGAGTCACACAACAATGCAGATCCTTTCAGTCAAACTCTGAAATTCAATAAAAATACCTGTATAGTACAACAGAGGACTATTATAGCCTCCATCTCATTACACAGAAGAGCCAGTGCAATGTGATGAAGTGAGGGAACAAGAGAGAGGATGAGATTATAGTAATTCCTTACATATTTCAGATCACCTGTTGTAACTCAGGCTTTCATTATCAGCTCATGTTTTATTTCACCAATGAAACTGAGAGAGGAGGAGATGTCATCTGACCAAAATTAGCTGTCAAAAAAGTGTTAAGGCTTGATTTCCTGTGGAACAGCTTTTGGGGGATTGATCAATCAAAAGCAAGAAATTAAAAGCAAAGGGAAAAATATTAAATGTACAGTCTCATAGAGAACACTGGAATTCATCTGTAGAACAGGACACCAGTGGTGCTTATCACAATTCATTTAACAACATATTCTTAATAAATTCATGGATAACTGGAAAAAGCCCTCAGCAGAGCAGACACTTCTATCAGCGCTATGCAGTTGTCATGATATACCACTCCCATATGATGGATATTCACTAAAAGTTAAACATGCCTGTCAACACAAACCACTTTGGTCAATCAGTGTGAAAAGCAAATCTGTGCTTCCTTGCCACATGACTAACCTTTCCACAAACTCCCATGATGTTGCATGAATCTAATCCAAAGTTAAATGTATTTCATGTGAAGCCACACCCAATTTTGTGGCCAATACATGCAACAGCAGAATCCATCTAGATTCAGGTATTGCCAGCACTGAGGGGAACCAAGTAATAATGAGGCAAAAAACAAAAGTCCCCAGGTGTCAAAGTCGGTATTATCTCTTAATACAACCCCCCTTTTCTCCACAATTGGGCAACACTGGGCATGTATCATCTTACTGCTTGTTAATACCATCAGCAACTGATTACAAGGGATGACTCATGCATGGAGATACAATAAATACATGTTCTTTGTGCTCTGCTAATAAGAGCTGACCCAGGAGATGAGAGGATGACAAATGCACATGGCAATCTATTGTTCTATTAAGAAATTTATTTTCTTTTCAGATAAAGAACATTTAACCTAACGGGCATTAGTCTGTGCTGAATGGTTTAGTTTGCACATTAAAGGAAAATACACTCTAAAACAACTGAACACTGCTAAAAATATAGCTATTAGCCATGTAGCTCACATTCCTGGATCCATTTGAGTTTTTGTAGTGTATTTTTTTTTCTTTTTCTTTTGTTTAAAATCATTGTTACTCTTGTGGATAAAAATGCAGACAATGTGATGTCATATAGCATGGAGCAGCAGCATATTTTCAATGCAACTACAATGGGTTTTCATAGACTAAAATACCAATGTTAAGCATCAGATCTTGGTGTCAGCCACTCAGAATGTACACCAACATACAAGAATAATACAGGAGGAAATGCACTGTAGAAGGTGTAGGAAATACTGAGATTGCCACATGTATTTGGCACAGGTCTTATTTCTGCTTATGCTCCTTTTTCTTCCTACATATAATAAATCACCCATGTATACAGTAAACTGATAATGTGCCATTTCTCATGTGACCAAAGCACTACTGCCTAGATTACATTTCTTCTCCTCGGTGCCTGTGTGACGATGAGACACTGCGCCTCTCTTATCAGCACTGAACCACTGTGTCAGACTTTAGCTGGGCTGCCCCAAAATGGTGGCATTTACCTCCCAAAAGCACAACAGGGAAAGTCATTTACACAACAGGGCTAGGCATTCCCTCTTTTCCAAATGTAATTTTCTTTTCCACACAGCACACTATCTCTGTGGCTTAAGGCTTTTGCATGGATTGCCATTTGAAATATTTGTGTTACAATCCTGAGCAGTATGTGTCATCACTAAAAAGCAAACACAAAAGCAGCAAGACTCAAAATCAGTTGACTGTATACTATAATATCGTCCTAGCTATGGTGCAAAATGATTTAAACGTTATTACTCAGAAATGTTTAATGGTTAATGGGAATTACATGTATTATATTTACACTATTATAAATTACAGCTGTGTAAGCAATAAGATAAATGGCTAAAGAAAAGGCTGCTGCACACAGCAATTGCATTACATTTCCAAGCTGAAGTGATATCCTCAGTGTAAACACATATTCACTGAGGAGTTGCATTCTTGTGTCATTAATTAACTGCAGAGTATCAGGTTGTAACAGAATGGTGTGTTTCTACCCCCCTGACATAATCCAGATTACATGTCAGTGGAGAGCGGAGCTTACTGCACCATCATGAGTGATTTATGTATTATCTCACTGACGCAGCCCTCGTATTGCTCTTCCGCTGAGGGGTTACCAAATGAAAATGGATGTGACGTCTAGGGGGGATGAGAGCACTGAGTTGACATTGCCATTTTGGGTTTGTGCTTGAGGGGGGATGAGTTGTGCCCTTCTCTGAGGCGCAAGCTCTCTGGACACATCACTGGCGGTCACTGCACTTCAAATGAATGAGTCCACTGGCAGAAAATATCTTAGCACTGGTATGGCATCAAAGCCAATATGGAAGTAATGCAGATTTCATATTTAAAAGAAAAAAAAAACATTCAAATGTGTGCTGATTTATATAATATCTGTAACACCTCTCAGTAATTTACTGATGTAACTGAAAGGGATGCTCTCATTGTGGTTCTCTGGCAAATAGCCTAATTAATGCGTTACTGCACAACAAAATACTATCTTTGAAGACCAGATTTAACCAGTGACCCCCTCTCCTAATAACTTCATTAACAGAAAATGCAAAACAAATACAAAATACAATGATATGTGCAAGTGCATCATTCACGGCTAGCATGCAATATGAGGAAACAAATAAAAAACAGGTCTGAAATATGGAAGAAAAAGGAAGCACAAAACCAAACCAATTTAATTTATGCCATGAAGCGTTATCAAAAGGCACACAGTGTTACAGTGACCAATTTAGCTATGCTTTGGTGAGAATTAGGAGCTACAAGACTCCTTGTCCTGACTGGCACATATTCTCATCAATCACCTGGATAATATACCACAATTATAATATACTTTATAAGAACTGCCACATTTAGTGAAATTATTCCAGAGTTAGGTGTGTGAGTTTATGTTGCTATAAATGTTGACATGCACAATACAGACTGAATGAAACACATAGACAGGTTAGTTTTAATGTCTAAAATGTCTAATGTCTGATATAAAATGTTAAATACATATTTTTAAGCATGTGATTTAAATATTCCTCATGTTATACATAAATTCAGCTTAGATGTTGGAGCAAAAGGGTGTGTTTGTTGGAACCAGAGCATAATTTTGGTGACTAAACAGTCAGCAGCCGTCACAGATTTGAAGTACACAACATTGTGCTCATTCATTTCCAATCTCACTCTCAATCTCAACAACAATAGGCGAATGGAGGGGCTGACCCTGTTGGCTTTTTATTGAGGAAGTGCACATACAACCAGGTGCAGACTTGTGGAGTCAGAAGCCTGTTCAGTTTAAGAGGAAAACAAGTCACAAAACTGTTCTCCTATAAAATACATTCATCAGCCTACATTGAACGATTTTAGTAACTTGGCCTTCAACAGGGTGAAATATACAGGTAATTCAAAACTCATTAAATAAAACTGGCTGACTGATCATGAGGCTGCTAGTCAACATTATTATTTTTTTTAATTTGTACTGTATGATTTCAGTCACATTTAAATCGCATTATACCAAGAACATTATTTCAAGAGTCAATCCTGCTGGCTTGATATGGCACCAACCATCAGAGACAAATGGGGCAAATGGGACAGCTGAACCTGTGGCTTGAAATACCCTACTCAGCAGTTCAGAGACATAATTATATCTGCAAAAATACTATTAACTGAGCCTGTTATACCAGCTGGTGGCAACAGTGTATGACATTATACAGTGAACAAGTTGCTCTCTTACTCATGAGATGCATTTTTGTAATTTGGACTTGAAATAGTGTTCTTTCTTTATGAATATTCATTTTTTTGAGATGGGATATTCAAACATCAACATCCTTGCCTTTTATCTCTCCACTCAAAGAGGCTGGAAAAAGATGGGAAAAAAGTAGCTGGGATGGCCATGCGACTTAAGACCAGAAGCACCATCTTTGCAACTTTACCAGCTTTTCAAATGCATTAATAATAATCTTTTTAAGGACACCTCAGGAAGCCTGATGCTGGCTGACACAGGGGCTTGAAATAAGGTCCTCTGGCTGAAGGACAGTCTCCCTGTACGGCCCAAATCACACCATCCTGCTTCTGCTCTCCACAGTAACATGAATATGTAAAACCACAAAGTGACAGCAGCCCTGATTTCTGTTTGTTCCAATTCGCTGCACTCCTCTGTAGAGCGACAATCAGCGGGGCAGATCAGTGGCCACCTGTTACCTGAGAAGCGCATGTGTGTCTGGATGAGGATTTAGAAAGAGCTAGATTTTTCCCCTCATCAGCACTGGGCAGGAAGTGCATGTACTCACCCATGACGGTTTCCTAAGGGATACAACAGCCTTACTTTCTCTCTCCCTCTGCATCCCCTGTATGCAGACACACTAACACAAATGGGGATGCAAACACCCATGTGCATGCACACGCACGCACACACAGATAAACACACTCACTGCTACTATTTCTGAGCTCAAGAAGCCCTTCTTATTGCTGAGGTGATTATCTGTTACAGCATTACAGTATAGTGGGACGCATGTGCTTGAACTGGACCCTGTTCTTGCAGTGGGGGTTGGCAGTGTACTTAAGTGGCTCCAGCAACCATCTCGTAATTGGAAAGGTCGTTTACCTGCTTTTGCCACTGTCCTGCCAAAGTGTCCTTGGGCAAGACACTAAACCTCTATAATTAATTCACCGTTAAATTGCAAATATACCAATACTCTCTCCAAAATGTATGGATAACCTGTTAGGCTCTCCTAGTCTGTGTCGCTGTCCATGGTACCTACTGGCCTAATTATCCAAGAATTTACAAGTATTGGAATAAACCTCCTTTTTTTTTTTTTTTTTTTTTTTTATTGAGGACACAGTGTGATAGTCTGAACAAGGAGGTGACAACAGACAGGTTGCACTAATCTCTACTAAATGTGACGCTTTATTAACTACTATGCCCTTTGTGTCAATTAGGTCACTTACTTTCGGTGATCTTCTGTAGCCCAAGCACATCCTCCGGCGTTATTAGAGGATTTCTCAGCAATTCCTCCTCCGTTGTGGCCGGGACCCCCATGTCTGATGAGTTGCAGCCTTGCTTCACTTTCATGTCTAAACGCTGAGCACCCAGACGGTAAGTGTAGCCTGTGTGGTCGCTGTTGCTGTCGGTGTCGCCGCCGCCGCCGCCGCCGACGGGTCTATTTTATCAGGAGGCGATGTACTTGCGTCGGTGCCGGTAATTGCGCGCTGGCTAACATACAGCACAGTGGACAGCCTCGGTGCCGCTGCTGCTACAAGAACATCTCATTCTCGAAGCCTCCTCCCCTTCCCGATCCGGTGAAGATAAAAATCATCCACAAGCTCCCTCCCTCGCTCAAGGCTCACCGGCTCTCTTACAAGGTATTTAATCTAAATCCCATGGGTCTTTAAACCGACCGCTGTTGCTGCGTGTCGGGGCTCAGTGCGTGCGTCGTCGCCTGAACGCACCACCTGGCGGCGCGGGGCTCGTTACGCAGGAAGAGTATCCGATTACTCATCTCTGAAATACTCCACTACTTCACTTGTTACCGTCAGAGAGCAGAAATTTGACATAGGCTGCTGGTTGCATTAATCTCCGTTCACCCCCCTTTAGATTCAGATGGCAGCGGACTGCATGTGTCGACTGCCTCCCAGCGTTGGCTCGCTGTTCTGCCTCAAAACTCACTTTTTACTTGTTACTCTGTGGAGGACCAGAGTAACAAGTAGGCCTACTTTTGTATACACTAGGCGTATACCCAAATTGGCAGCTGCATCCTATTTAAAAAAAAAAAAAAAAACAGCAATTTTTTTTTGTCTTATGACTGCTCTGCCTTTGTAGTACCTTTTGTCATCAGATTCAGTTTTTTTTCCCTCATATTGCTCTTAAGTTGTGAGTCCTTAACAGATAACAAGTGAAAGTAACTTTAAAAAACGACTTAAAAGCTTTTCATTATCCATAGGCAATGTATCACGTTGTTATTTTTGAGAAAACTAATGAGGTGGAAGTGGTACCATCAAAGTGGGTCAATGAAGAAGAATGTATGTGGCCACCAAACAAAGTAGATGTTATCAAGGCCACAAAAAGTACAGGGTCCAAGTTATATTCAGATCAAGTCAGTCCAATTGTGTGGATTCTGTTGAGACTAATATCTTGGCTAAATGTGTATATAGGCATAAGTCATCCCACACAAATGTAAATACAGAATTTCTATGGAAAGACAAACTGTATCAGTCACATTATTGAAATTTAACCAGTTGTGTTTGAGATTTTACATGTGAATAATAATAAAATGAACCAACTAACAATGAACTAACTAACACACCTGTTAAGGACAATCTGTGGTAAGTTCTCGTCATTATTTTGTAGATGATTAATGAGGCAAGGCTAAAGCTACCAGAAGCCGTTGAACACACCAACCTTGGGACAGATCGGGAGGATTCTCCAATTAAACCCAAAAGCTGAAGAATGTAAATTATTATGTTTTTTTACTACATGTTTATATTTATATGCATTTTCAATTTTAATAACATCAAGTACTTAATTAGACCACAGAACATCCTCTTCCCTGGCAACGATGAAGATGAAGATGAGGCTGAAGATGTCTTGCCAAAAGCTAAGCCAAGGAAGAAATAAGTAAGAAATTTCAGTTGCTCTTCATTCGAGTTTGATCTTCTACTATCGGTATGTAAAATGTTGTTACAACATTTGGTTTGCTTTGTCACTGCAGACCGGCTGAACTGCCTAGTGCACCAACGTTTCTTCATCCATTTGGTCCTGATCCCCAAGGGAATGATACTGGCAAGGAAGCCTTCTTACCAAAAGAACAGCCACGGTAAACTGCAGCTACAGTTAATTTGAGTTTGGTCAGCTATTGCTTTGCTCTGTCTGTTTGCGTAGTAGATTGATTGTCTAATGCACCAGAAATCGTTATCCTAATTTATTCCTAATTTCTGAAGAACATATTCCATTCAGAAAACCACCAACCAAGGAAGGGAATCCTTGCAATCCAAAATCAAAATAATCAATTGTTAATCCTGCTGTTTGCAGAGTGCTCCATATTCCTGACGTGGACCAGAGAAGCCATGCGTCCCCTAGCCCGCACCGGAGAAGCATTTCATCGCCTCACCTGCACCAGAGAAGCCTTACCTCCCCTGACCTGCACCAGAGAAAGGCTGTTTCTTCTGAGATACATCAACTGATAAGGAGAGCACAAACCAGTCTTCGTTCATGTGAGTATTTTATTGTATTTATAGCTAACTGTGATCTGCTGTCTGCTGCACACATCAGCAGATCAATTGTTTGACTAATTATCCCCAAAACCTTTGTTCCTCCTAGCACTCCTGCGAAATATTCTCACAAATGAAGAGATGATGATGGACCAAATGAAATCATTTTCACTACTTTCCAGGGATTGAAATCCGTAACTGAAGAAAGATAGGTGTTGAACCAAATCTGCTGCCGCTAGCTGATCGCTAGTCTCTTGAAAACCTGGAGGAGCAGCTAAGAAATAGCTCTGACCCCAAAAACCAACTGGTAAGAATATCAGTTCTACTTCAGGAAAAAAAAAGTTGTCCATTGCTAACTCTGTGTTTAGTTAATTGATATGTGTGCGACAGTGAAAAATAACATGAGCTGCTCTCATCCATTAAGATGTGTTAATTCATATAAATATGAAGAGGCGTGCACTGTGGAATTAAGACAGAGCTCTTCACTCTCTCCTCGTTTTTTTCTTCTCTCACTTATGCACTGCACTATAGTGGTGTTATTAATTAATTTGTGTGTGTGTGTGTGTGTGTGTGTGTGTGTGTGTGTGTTAGCGGCTGTTTGATGTAATCATCTTACTTCTGATGTCACGAACCAAGAGATCAAGACTAGGATTACAAAATGGCTTCAAAATGCACCTGATAGGAATGGCGGGAGAAGCGAACGAATGAGAAGAAAGGAGCATGAGAGAAACTCTCATGCGTGATGCATTTTTGACTCTTCAAAGTCTATGCCAAGTTGTTTACAGATGGTGCTGCTGTTTAAACAAATATGAAGAAAGGACAGTGACATTGTTCCAATGCATAATGCGTTTTTGACTCTTGAAAGTCTATGACGAGTTTTAGTGTTGTTTACAAATGTTTAATGCTGCTTTCTGAACTCTGAAGAAAGGACAGTGACATTGTTCCATTGCATAATAATGCATTTTGACTCTTGCACTATGTTCCAGACATGTTTCAGGGTTTACAGTTTAATGTTGTGTTTGGTTTATTTATTGTCTTTAATTTCTAGAATTTGAGTGATGATGCCATATAGAGAAGAACCATTTCTGGTGGATGGAGTGTGAAACTTAGCCACCTCTTCCTGCCCAAATGTGTATCATAGTATCATTAAGGCAGTCAGTGTTCATTCATATGTTCAATGTTCAATTCATATTAAATTTTCATTTAATATGAATTGCTTGTTATTTAGAACATGTTCCAATTCCAAATAAATACAAGTCATTTGTAAAATTGTACCACTGTTGTTGAGGCATTTTTAATCTGGGCCAAATGCGGCATGCATGGTTATTACATGGGCTGATTAAGGTATACTTATGATTTATACATATGATTTTTTAAATTGTTGTCCAACAATGGGGGAATGGTTGTTTTTCACTATTTGTAGCTCAAGTAAAAGGTGCATTTACACACCATAAACATGGAGGCCAAGTCTGTTCCTGTGGCATACTGACCACTGGGATGAATATGGGGTCATATATCATACACAAACACAAACACATGGAATAAGAATGATAGATGTGATAAATTTCAGTCAAATGCAGCCACTGCCTTGTTGCAAGAGCTGTAGCCAATAGCATGAAGTCAGCACTGAGATTCTCAATCTCATCTCTCACTATATTTTTATTTGTTAATTAGTCAAAAATACTGTATTCCATACCATGGTTATGAAAAATTCTCTACAGAAACAAAACCATACAATGACAAACACAGTGTATTATTTTTGATATCACTGGGGATATCTTTTATTTTTGAGTGTATTTGTGTCTGTGCATACAGACACAAATACACTGCTCAGACAGGGATGATGGAGTTGCAGTTGCTGGGTGGTGCCTCTTCCTGCTCTCTCCTGTGGATCTTGTCGCTCAGGTCTCTGCAGAATTGAACCAGCAGGCCAGGCTGAGAGCTGGTCTCGCTGCGCTCTTTTTCCGCGAGGTGAGATTTCAGTGCCTCCAATTCCAGCTCCAAGACCTCGTTCTTTATGCGGAGGGCCTCCTTCTCTCTGCAAGCATCATCCCTCTGCTGTTGGCAGGAGATGAGCTGCATTTCCAGGTGTTTCACGTGCTGGGAGCACTGCTTGGCCACCATGTCACTGTGCTGCTTCTCTGTGCGTAGGACCTCGTTCTCCTTCTGGCACGCGCGGAGCTTCGCCGTGTTCACGATCATGGCTCCTCTTCTCTTTTTGAGCTCCTCCACTTGTTGTTGGAGGGCTGCTTTGTCGTCCAGGCAGGATTTCAGCAGCTCGCTGTTTTTGACCCACATCATAGAGAGTTCTTCCTTCTGTTGTTGAAGGTCGTCTCTCTGCTGTTTGCAGGTCTCAAGCTGCATGGCCTGCTGCTGGACTCTGAGGTTCTCTTCTTGGAGCATGTTGTGGAGCTCCTTGTTCTCTTTGTGGAGAACATCAACCTCTTGAAAATTTTTGAGCTCAGAGGGCCGAACTAGGACATACATGCTGTCCGGGTTCAGCCCTCTGAGTCCCGGCAGGATCGTCTGAGGACGGCTCCCGCGGGTGAAGATAGCCCGGACGGGCTGAAGGAAATTTTGGGAAAGGAATGTGAACATTTTTGCGGTGCTTGCAAAAATGAGCGGTGTGGGGGACAACTCAGCAAAGGCAGGGGAGCTCTATTTATGGACTTTTTGATGTGATGTCACGGCAGTTATTACATCAGCAAGCCCATCATTGCACGGGGCATGACTCAACTGACAACTGTCAAGGGGTGATTATGACGTCAGCACACTCTGCAAAGCATCTGCACTGCACTGCACTATGACGTCAGCCTGCACTGCACCGCACTATGACGTCAGCCTGCACTGCACCGCACCATGACGTCAGCCTGCACTTCAAAACCAAAGACAGCAAGACAAACAAACAAACAAACAAACAAACAAACAAACAAACAAACAAACAAACACGCGCTCAGTCTATGTCAATAGAAGTCGCGAGAGAGATCAACCCGCCCACTTTTCAATAAGGCCGGACCCAGCGGCTGCTACTCCCTCATTTCTTCATGGTAAGTCAATAATTTAAAAAAAAAAAAAAAAAAAAAAAAAAAAAAAAAAAAAAAAAAAATATATATATATATATATATATATATATATATATATATATATATATATATATATATATATATATCACGGTCAAATGGTCAAATACACATTTTATATCTATATATTCACGGTCAGATGTTCAAATATATTCAGATATTGTAGTGGCCTAACGGTGGTAATGTCGGTGGTTTAGGGTTAGGGTTAAATGGCCAAATGGTTTCAGCTGAGAGAAGCCGTGTCGAGGTAACGTCAGCAAAGCAAAATTAATTTAAACATGTTGAATTTTAACGAGATGTTTCTGTATGCAGGTCATCTGTCTCTGGTGGTGTTTAGTGGGTAACTAGCTTAACGTTGGTTTGTGGTTTGTGGTAACAAATGATTTTGTTTTATTTGACTGAGCGCCGTAAGTGAAAGGACTGGGCTGTTTTGCCGCGTGTCACCTCACGGCAGGTTAATGCAACAGGTCTGTGTCTATTCAGGTAACTCTACTATATGTGCCATAGAGGGATATTTATATGTTAAGGGGCTAGACGTTGCTAAAAGGATGTGAACAGTCGCTGGTCAGACAAGCCTGTTGATACTGACTTAGTAGTTTCAGCATTATGTAAATTATGTCTTATATTCTGTTGGGCGCAGCTAGACTACAACTAAAATGCTGCACAAAAAACACTGATGCTGTCATTGATGTTTGGCTGCTATGCCTTGCACACTCCAGGTAAAGCCTGTAAGACTTATTGATCTGTTATGACATCCTGTATTTATGACCATGACACTTTTGTCATACCACAGCCCCAACACACTGACACCATGAGGCTAGGAATAAGACCATCATGACCATCAATGAAACATGCAAGAAAGAGGAAACAAATGAGAACATGAGAATATCTTCCAGGTGTAGAATATTTTTATTTCATTTTTTTCCATTGGAAAGTTGCTTTCCAGATGCCAGCATCCCTGAGAAAGTGTAAAATACAAATCTTCTGGACAGCCCCCTCAGTGAGCTGAAGGGGGGGTCAGACAAAAGATTGTCACATTTGCAAAACACTACCCTGCACAGCCAGCCACAGCCACAGCCACAGACCCACCAGTCCCCTCGTCCAGTCACCAAACCTGGCTGCAGTCTTGGTGGCCTTTTGCTATAAGGAACTATCTGAGGTTCTGTAGTTGTAGTGGCCACACTAGATCATGAGGAGATGGTGCCTCCTTCTGCATGACAAGCTTACTACAAGGCATGTGCAGATCTGAGAGCTGTCCATGGTAGCATTTTGTGAGGAGTGATCTGTGGATCCCAGGAGAGGGAGAATGGTTTGGTGAACAGGCTTATTGGCATCACTTCATATAGCTAAAAACACGTAAGCGAGTAGATGTATAAAATAAATGGGTGTCCGATAT
Source organism: Myripristis murdjan (assembly GCF_902150065.1). Taxonomy (NCBI): domain Eukaryota; kingdom Metazoa; phylum Chordata; class Actinopteri; order Holocentriformes; family Holocentridae; genus Myripristis; species Myripristis murdjan. The sequence continues at coordinate 26,436,845 of NC_043992.1, read as the reverse complement.
GGAATTGAAACAAACTAAAGAACACAAACTAATGAAGTTTATATTTCAGCTACTAATCCTCTTTTATAAATATGATAAATCATGGAATAAATATCTATGAGGTCTTCAGACAGAGAGCATTGCTATCATTTGTATCAGTGTTGCTCTGGAAGACTGTAACAGTCGGACTTCTCACCCCCTTCAGAATCATTCAAGATAGCACCAAATTCTACCAGTAAAAGCAATAACATTACTCAAAACCAGTTAGCTTATGTGGCTAAGTGGCTACTTGAAGAATTTCTAAGGGATGGTTAGCACCATGGGAGGCCTGACCCTTGTTATTCTCCCCTGTTAGCCCACAGTCTGTGCCTCCTCTCCTCTCTATGCGGTCATCTCGAAGCAGCCTCTGCGATGCGTCTGCATGTCCCTCACCCTGCGGATGGACTGGATTTGGGGGTGGTGGGCGCCCCACTCGTTCCAGTGCTTGTAAGGGCCCATCTCAAACACATACTGGTAGCCACGGTAACCGGGGTACTGGTAACCCACCCAACTGGAGGAACAGAGAGACAAATATGAACCACAGTGCACTGTGTTGATCAAAGCTGTCCTTCTCTCACCTTCTGCTCTATTTATGCTCGCTTGAAACCATTCAGAATTTGTCTGAAAGGACTTTGAAATGACTTTTATCATTTATACTGTAAAATTACATTTTTCAAAGTAGGTGAGACAGTCCCTGAAACTCAACTAGAGGTAACTCACGTTCCACCAGTGACCTGGATACTGGCAACACGGTCCTGGAAACCATAAGACCACAGGCTGGGAATATCCTCATCGCACACCTCCATCTTACGACCCTCAAAGTTCATACACTCATACAGGCAAATCTTGTGGTCCTGGGGATCCTGTGGGATACACACAGTACATTCAGGTTAGTTATTGCTAGTTGGGGTTGTCTTTGGTTCACTCTGTTCTCCCAGATTTTATCCAGTAAAGGAATTCACAGCAGCAGAATTCCAGTGGGAATCCCTAGGGTGAGGCCAGGTTATCAGTCAACCTTTAATAAGAAATCTGACATTTGCCAGCCAGTGTCAAATTTTAAGATATTCAAAACTGTCGCAGATATCATCTATTAGCTGTTTTTAATCCAAAAATCTTGGTACTGGTATTGGTATCAACCTTTAAAAACCCATGCCAAACTGATGACAATGACAATCAAATGAACTTACCATTCGGACGGGCCTGACGGACATGAAGCGGTCACACCTGTAGCTGTTGGACCAGGTGTCCCAGCGGGGGTACTCTCCCTTCTCCAGCATAAACATCTCACCAGTAAAGCTCTGCTGCTCATAACCCACCCAGCTGCACACACAGACAGACAGATATGTTAATGGGGACAAAATGATAAATATATATACACTTCTGTAAACACATATGCCATATGACTCAGTCTCATGACTATTAGTGGCTGTTGTTGTTGATCTGATCATTTAAATGTTGTTGGGTAGATGCTTTGATGACAGTTTTGGTGACTTACGGTCCACACTCTACTCTGATGGAGCCAATTCTGTCGAAACCCTTCTCACACAGATTGCGGCACTCTCCATTCAGTAAACTGCAGCTACAGTTAATTTGAGTTTGGTCAGCTATTACTTTGCTCTGTCTGTTTGCGTAGTAGATTGATTGTCTAATGCACCAGAAATCGTTATCCTAATTTATTCCTAATTTCTGAAGAACATATTCCATTCAGAAAACCACCAACCAAGGAAGGGAATCCTTGCAATCCAAAATCAAAATAATCAATTGTTAATCCTGCTGTTTGCAGAGTGCTCCATATTCCTGACGTGGACCAGAGAAGCCATGCGTCCCCTAGCCCGCACCGGAGAAGCATTTCATCGCCTCACCTGCACCAGAGAAGCCTTACCTCCCCTGACCTGCACCAGAGAAAGGCTGTTTCTTCTGAGATACATCAACTGATAAGGAGAGCACAAACCAGTCTTCGTTCATGTGAGTATTTTATTGTATTTATAGCTAACTGTGATCTGCTGTCTGCTGCACACATCAGCAGATCAATTGTTTGACTAATTATCCCCAAAACCTTTGTTCCTCCTAGCACTCCTGCGAAATATTCTCACAAATGAAGAGATGATGATGGACCAAATGAAAATCATTTTCACTACTTTCCAGGGATTGAAATCCGTAACTGAAGAAAAGATAGGTGTTGAACCAAATCTGCTGCCGCTAGCTGATCGCTAGTCTCTTGAAAACCTGGAGGAGCAGCTAAGAAATAGCTCTGACCCCAAAAACCAACTGGTAAGAATATCAGTTCTACTTCAGGAAAAAAAAAGTTGTCCATTGCTAACTCTGTGTTTAGTTAATTGATATGTGTGCGACAGTGAAAAATAACATGAGCTGCTCTCATCCATTAAGATGTGTTAATTCATATAAATATGAAGAGGCGTGCACTGTGGAATTAAGACAGAGCTCTTCACTCTCTCCTCGTTTTTTTCTTCTCTCACTTATGCACTGCACTATAGTGGTGTTATTAATTAATTTGTGTGTGTGTGTGTGTGTGTGTGTGTGTGTGTGTGTTAGCGGCTGTTTGATGTAATCATCTTACTTCTGATGTCACGAACCAAGAGATCAAGACTAGGATTACAAAATGGCTTCAAAATGCACCTGATAGGAATGGCGGGAGAAGCGAACGAATGAGAAGAAAGGAGCATGAGAGAAACTCTCATGCGTGATGCATTTTTGACTCTTCAAAGTCTATGCCAAGTTGTTTACAGATGGTGCTGCTGTTTAAACAAATATGAAGAAAGGACAGTGACATTGTTCCAATGCATAATGCGTTTTTGACTCTTGAAAGTCTATGACGAGTTTTAGTGTTGTTTACAAATGTTTAATGCTGCTTTCTGAACTCTGAAGAAAGGACAGTGACATTGTTCCATTGCATAATAATGCATTTTGACTCTTGCACTATGTTCCAGACATGTTTCAGGGTTTACAGTTTAATGTTGTGTTTGGTTTATTTATTGTCTTTAATTTCTAGAATTTGAGTGATGATGCCATATAGAGAAGAACCATTTCTGGTGGATGGAGTGTGAAACTTAGCCACCTCTTCCTGCCCAAATGTGTGTCATAGTATCATTAAGGCAGTCAGTGTTCATTCATATGTTCAATGTTCAATTCATATTAAATTTTCATTTAATATGAATTGCTTGTTATTTAGAACATGTTCCAATTCCAAATAAATACAAGTCATTTGTAAAATTGTACCACTGTTGTTGAGGCATTTTTAATCTGGGCCAAATGCGGCATGCATGGTTATTACATGGGCTGATTAAGGTATACTTATGATTTTATACATATGATTTTTTAAATTGTTGTCCAACAATGGGGGAATGGTTGTTTTTCACTATTTGTAGCTCAAGTAAAAGGTGCATTTACACACCATAAACATGGAGGCCAAGTCTGTTCCTGTGGCATACTGACCACTGGGATGAATATGGGGTCATATATCATACACAAACACAAACACATGGAATAAGAATGATAGATGTGATAAATTTCAGTCAAATGCAGCCACTGCCTTGTTGCAAGAGCTGTAGCCAATAGCATGAAGTCAGCACTGAGATTCTCAATCTCATCTCTCACTATATTTTTATTTGTTAATTAGTCAAAAATACTGTATTCCATACCATGGTTATGAAAAATTCTCTACAGAAACAAAACCATACAATGACAACACAGTGTATTATTTTTGATATCACTGGGGATATCTTTTATTTTTGAGTGTATTTGTGTCTGTGCATACAGACACAAATACACTGCTCAGACAGGGATGATGGAGTTGCAGTTGCTGGGTGGTGCCTCTTCCTGCTCTCTCCTGTGGATCTTGTCGCTCAGGTCTCTGCAGAATTGAACCAGCAGGCCAGGCTGAGAGCTGGTCTCGCTGCGCTCTTTTTCCGCGAGGTGAGATTTCAGTGCCTCCAATTCCAGCTCCAAGACCTCGTTCTTTATGCGGAGGGCCTCCTTCTCTCTGCAAGCATCATCCCTCTGCTGTTGGCAGGAGATGAGCTGCATTTCCAGGTGTTTCACGTGCTGGGAGCACTGCTTGGCCACCATGTCACTGTGCTGCTTCTCTGTGCGTAGGACCTCGTTCTCCTTCTGGCACGCGCGGAGCTTCGCCGTGTTCACGATCATGGCTCCTCTTCTCTTTTTGAGCTCCTCCACTTGTTGTTGGAGGGCTGCTTTGTCGTCCAGGCAGGATTTCAGCAGCTCGCTGTTTTTGACCCACATCATAGAGAGTTCTTCCTTCTGTTGTTGAAGGTCGTCTCTCTGCTGTTTGCAGGTCTCAAGCTGCATGGCCTGCTGCTGGACTCTGAGGTTCTCTTCTTGGAGCATGTTGTGGAGCTCCTTGTTCTCTTTGTGGAGAACATCAACCTCTTGAAAATTTTTGAGCTCAGAGGGCCGAACTAGGACATACATGCTGTCCGGGTTCAGCCCTCTGAGTCCCGGCAGGATCGTCTGAGGACGGCTCCCGCGGGTGAAGATAGCCCGGACGGGCTGAAGGAAATTTTGGGAAAGGAATGTGAACATTTTTGCGGTGCTTGCAAAAATGAGCGGTGTGGGGGACAACTCAGCAAAGGCAGGGGAGCTCTATTTATGGACTTTTTGATGTGATGTCACGGCAGTTATTACATCAGCAAGCCCATCATTGCACGGGGCATGACTCAACTGACAACTGTCAAGGGGTGATTATGACGTCAGCACACTCTGCAAAGCATCTGCACTGCACTGCACTATGACGTCAGCCTGCACTGCACCGCACCATGACGTCAGCCTGCACTTCAAAACCAAAGACAGCAAGACAAACAAACAAACAAACAAACAAACAAACAAACAAACAAACACGCGCTCAGTCTATGTCAATAGAAGTCGCGAGAGAGATCAACCCGCCCACTTTTCAATAAGGCCGGACCCAGCGGCTGCTACTCCCTCATTTCTTCATGGTAAGTCAATAATTTAAAAAAAAAAAAAAAAAAAAAAAAAAAAAATATATATATATATATATATATATATATATCACGGTCAAATGGTCAAATACACATTTATATCTATATATTCACGGTCAGATGTTCAAATATATTCAGATATTGTAGTGGCCTAACGGTGGTAATGTCGGTGGTTTAGGGTTAGGGTTAAATGGCCAAATGGTTTCAGCTGAGAGAAGCCGTGTCGAGGTAACGTCAGCAAAGCAAAATTAATTTAAACATGTTGAATTTTAACGAGATGTTTCTGTATGCAGGTCATCTGTCTCTGGTGGTGTTTAGTGGGTAACTAGCTTAACGTTGGTTTGTGGTTTGTGGTAACAAATGATTTTGTTTTATTTGACTGAGCGCCGTAAGTGAAAGGACTGGGCTGTTTTGCCGCGTGTCACCTCACGGCAGGTTAATGCAACAGGTCTGTGTCTATTCAGGTAACTCTACTATATGTGCCATAGAGGGATATTTATATGTTAAGGGGCTAGACGTTGCTAAAAGGATGTGAACAGTCGCTGGTCAGACAAGCCTGTTGATACTGACTTAGTAGTTTCAGCATTATGTAAATTATGTCTTATATTCTGTTGGGCGCAGCTAGACTACAACTAAAATGCTGCACAAAAACCACTGATGCTGTCATTGATGTTTGGCTGCTATGCCTTGCACACTCCAGGTAAAGCCTGTAAGACTTATTGATCTGTTATGACATCCTGTATTTATGACCATGACACTTTTGTCATACCACAGCCCCAACACACTGACACCATGAGGCTAGGAATAAGACCATCATGACCATCAATGAAACATGCAAAGAAAGAGGAAACAAATGAGAACATGAGAATATCTTCCAGGTGTAGAATATTTTTATTTCATTTTTTTCCATTGGAAAGTTGCTTTCCAGATGCCAGCATCCCTGAGAAAGTGTAAAATACAAATCTTCTGGACAGCCCCCTCAGTGAGCTGAAGGGGGGGTCAGACAAAAGATTGTCACATTTGCAAAACACTACCCTGCACAGCCAGCCACAGCCACAGCCACAGACCCACCAGTCCCCTCGTCCAGTCACCAAACCTGGCTGCAGTCTTGGTGGCCTTTTGCTATAAGGAACTATCTGAGGTTCTGTAGTTGTAGTGGCCACACTAGATCATGAGGAGATGGTGCCTCCTTCTGCATGACAAGCTTACTACAAGGCATGTGCAGATCTGAGAGCTGTCCATGGTAGCATTTTGTGAGGAGTGATCTGTGGATCCCAGGAGAGGGAGAATGGTTTGGTGAACAGGCTTATTGGCATCACTTCATATAGCTAAAAACACGTAAGCAAGTAGATGTATAAAATAAATGGGTGTCCGATATGGAATTGAAACAAACTAAAGAACACAAACTAATGAAGTTTATATTTCAGCTACTAATCCTCTTTTATAAATATGATAAATCATGGAATAAATATCTATGAGGTCTTCAGACAGAGAGCATTGCTATCATTTGTATCAGTGTTGCTCTGGAAGACTGTAACAGTCGGACTTCTCACCCCCTTCAGAATCATTCAAGATAGCACCAAATTCTACCAGTAAAAGCAATAACATTACTCAAAACCAGTTAGCTTATGTGGCTAAGTGGCTACTTGAAGAATTTCTAAGGGATGGTTAGCACCATGGGAGGCCTGACCCTTGTTATTCTCCCCTGTTAGCCCACAGTCTGTGCCTCCTCTCCTCTCTATGCGGTCATCTCGAAGCAGCCTCTGCGATGCGTCTGCATGTCCCTCACCCTGCGGATGGACTGGATTTGGGGGTGGTGGGCGCCCCACTCGTTCCAGTGCTTGTAAGGGCCCATCTCAAACACATACTGGTAGCCACGGTAACCGGGGTACTGGTAACCCACCCAACTGGAGGAACAGAGAGACAAATATGAACCACAGTGCACTGTGTTGATCAAAAGCTGTCCTTCTCTCACCTTCTGCTCTATTTATGCTCGCTTGAAACCATTCAGAATTTGTCTGAAAGGACTTTGAAATGACTTTTATCATTTATACTGTAAAATTACATTTTTCAAAGTAGGTGAGACAGTCCCTGAAACTCAACTAGAGGTAACTCACGTTCCACCAGTGACCTGGATACTGGCAACACGGTCCTGGAAACCATAAGACCACAGGCTGGGAATATCCTCATCGCACACCTCCATCTTACGACCCTCAAAGTTCATACACTCATACAGGCAATCTTGTGGTCCTGGGGATCCTGTGGGATACACACAGTACATTCAGGTTAGTTATTGCTAGTTGGGGTTGTCTTTGGTTCACTCTGTTCTCCCAGATTTTATCCAGTAAAGGAATTCACAGCAGCAGAATTCCAGTGGGAATCCCTAGGGTGAGGCCAGGTTATCAGTCAACCTTTAATAAGAAATCTGGCATTTGCCAGCCAGTGTCAAATTTTAAGATATTCAAAACTGTCGCAGATATCATCTATTAGCTGTTTTTAATCCAAAAATCTTGGTACTGGTATTGGTATCAACCTTTAAAAACCCATGCCAAACTGATGACAATGACAATCAAATGAACTTACCATTCGGACGGGCCTGACGGACATGAAGCGGTCACACCTGTAGCTGTTGGACCAGGTGTCCCAGCGGGGGTACTCTCCCTTCTCCAGCATAAACATCTCACCAGTAAAGCTCTGCTGCTCATAACCCACCCAGCTGCACACACAGACAGACAGATATGTTAATGGGGACAAAATGATAAATATATATACACTTCTGTAAACACATATGCCATATGACTCAGTCTCATGACTATTAGTGGCTGTTGTTGTTGATCTGATCATTTAAATGTTGTTGGGTAGATGCTTTGATGACAGTTTTGGTGACTTACGGTCCACACTCTACTCTGATGGAGCCAATTCTGTCGAAACCCTTCTCACACAGATTGCGGCACTCTCCATTCAACTCCATCCTACGCCCTTGGAAATTCTCAAATTCAAAGAGGTATATCTGGAACAGAAGACAAGCCATAGGCAGTTATTGAAATCAAATATTATGAATTCAAGTATTTTCGATAGGTAGGCCTAATTGTTTGATTTTTTGGAGTCATCTGACTTAAAATAGTGGACCTACCTTGTGTGAGCGCAGCCCAATGGCAGTGTGGCTGCCAATGCTGCCCTGAGCACCTGAGTGAGACATGATCAAATCTAGAGAGGAGAGAGAGATGGAGATAGAGATGGATTAATTACTTTTGGCACGCCACAACAAAGCAAACTTAGTTGCTACATAGCATATGATAGTTGTGAGTTGTATGTAAGTAACAAGTGCATTAGCAGTGCATTAGGAGTGATTTCCCAGGTCGGTACCTAAATTCAATCCAACATTCATAAGTCGGTATCAAAATGGCAGCTGTCTGTTTCAGGTTCTGCTTTTTGAAGTAAGCTGAGACTTTGCTAAAACATGTAACCAAGATCAATCAGCATTAATGTTACAGTAATCCAAATTGCCATGAGTGGATTTAAAGCAACTTGGAAGTTTAGTAAAACATTTGCATATATTTGTTCTAATGCTGATCATTTAATTTTCATAATATAGACTAACTATTTGAATGAGAAAATAGATCTGGTGATCCGGACAGTAAATCCAGTGTCTATTTTCATTCCAGCAGCTATATTGCCTTTTTGACCATGGCTTTCTTATTTGATACTCTTTGAGTTATGTTTGTGATTTGTTCATGTTTTTGTTTGAACTATGTTTTTTAGAGTCATTTTGTGAACACAATGAAGAGGCGAAAAACAGAATATCTCTGTCCTACGCACAGGCATCAGCGGAGCTACTGATGAACCTGAGTGGCGGTATGTAGACTTAAATTGAACTCAAGAACATAGCTGATACAGTCAAATACTTCACTAAACTTCTGTATTACTTTAAGTTAGGATGGCTGAGACTCAGAAAACATGGAATAAGCACATCATTTGTTCTCATCTTTGGAGAGACTCTAATTAAGTGCTTATTCAATATTATTTATTTATTTATTTATTTATTTTGGTCAGTTGAATCTACATAGTCCTCATTTTTGCAATTTTAGTTAATTTTAGTTGGGAGTTTTATCCTCATCAACAGCAAAACCAATCCAAACACTTTCCCTTTGTGCTTTATGTGCTGTATCTGAGCAACTGATAAGTTAGGTAGACCTTTTTTAGTTTGTATTAGCCAGAAATGTGCCATGGCCTACTGGCTAAAAGACACTGATCGGTGTACTCCATTGTACAAAAGCAAGATGGAAAGGCACATGCAGATTCAAACAATTATGTGCATGCAAAGATAAGTTTCTGACTGTTTACAGTAAAGACAGATGTGTAACTTACTTTAACTATATGATATACACACAATCCAATACAAATGTTCTGCCATAACGTTGACTTTTCTGCTGCCATAATGCTCAGGTTTTCTTTCTGTCACAGTAATAGAGGTGTTCATTCACTTATGTTTTGGGCATTGAGCTCATAGTTAGTGGTGCTGTTGTGCTGTACTGCATATTATTGACAGGTGTTTCTACTATTCTGTCCCCCTCATGAATATAAATAGGGAGGACAAAACATTAGAAACAGTCTTGTAGTCGAGTACAAGACTTCTGCAAACTACAACCTCAGTAATAAACATAGAATTAAGTTTACCACACACTATTTTCCACAATGTCAACAAAAACTGAACATTATAAACTTAGTTAAAAGGTAGAATTTATGGCAGAGCTGTTGCACTGAAGTGCATGAGATTGTACAGGTGGATCCAATAAAGTGGACACTGAGTGCAGCTAATTGAATCTACACCTTTTCAGTTATTTGTTTGCTCAATTCCACCCAAACAGCCTTTCTTTTATATTAGTGTTACAGCTGTGGTGTTGCGTTTCCTTCTGTTAGCGCCTGTGTCTCTCTCCACATACCAATTTTACTGCACAAAAGCTGCTCTGTTTTCTCAGTGTAAAACTAGATAACACCCTGTTGCATTTTAAACCAATATTCCATCTACCCCATCCAAATTTAAGGTTCAAGGGAAGATCGATCCTCGCTTGGTTCTTTCAGTCCAAAGTGTGCGTAGACAGGAAAACCACAATCATCCCAATATCATCCCATGACTCTAACACCTCTCAAAGTTAAGACCCAAAAGAGTTGAAACTTACAGAGTTACAAGTGCAGGATGAAACGGACCGACCTTTGGGGAGACTGATGGGCGCAGCGCTTATGAGTGGGGATATATATATACATTCACGTCCAATCCAGGTCTATAGAGCCAGGAAATCTCTCTCCTCATTGGCTGAGAGCTGTTTGGAGCATTGGGCGGGGTCAAGGGTCACGCTGCTTATCTGTGTGCTAGTTGTGCTGACTCGGCTGCCTGTTTTGTTGTCCAGCACCGCTGTGAGGGACTGGGAACAGTCACTGCCATCAGCAGAAAGCTCGCTTGCTTTTTTTTCCATGCAACACAGTCACACACACTCATGCACATACACACACACACACACACACACACACACACACACACGCACACACACACACACACGCACGCATGCACGCACATACGCACGCACACACACATACACACCACCACCATGACTTCTCTTGCTTCCTTCTTTGCTTTTGTTCTTGATCAGTTTTTTTCCAGTTACCATTTTCAGTCTAAATTCTTCTTACTTTTTTCCTGTAACTTTTTTCCTTCTTTTTCGCAATTCCCCTGCAATTTATTTTGTCTCTCAGTTCCCCATTCTCTCTCTTTCTTTTGATCCTTAGTGTAGCCGGACCCAATCCTTTGAGCCCTGTGTGTGTAATGTGCTGACCTCAGGAACCGGCAACCACCTCTCTATTGTGTAGATAGACAAGTGATGGATTTTTTTTCTCTATTGTGGTGCTGAACAAACACACACACACACACATACACACACACAAACTCATACACCCACACAAACTCATGTCCATATAAGCGTGCATGCACATGGCTACACACAGGAAGATCTGAGCAAAAGGATTCTGGATCTGAAATAGAGCATGTGTCACTTCAGACACTGATACAGCAGATGGGGTGGACAGTGTCCTGTTTGTATTAATTTCCCTTCTGAGAAATAGACAAGTATTTTTTTTTAATTTAGGGTGAGATGGTGAGCAATACATTTCACATGAGTACAAGGAAACTTGGCCTGCCGTATCCTTGTGGGCCTGCTTATAACCTGTGTGACCTTCATAACTATACTATAAACTAGACTTTTTTGTGTGCATTAAACCCTGGGGGAGAAAATGTATTTGCTCAGTTTCTCTGCCTGTGTGAAATGAAAACTACATATAACTTTCTCTGTGTTTTGTCATCATTTTTCTAGAGGCAGTACATGTTTATGTTGTTTTACCTTACATGTTACATTCTACAAATTTTACAGCTCTTCAGTATAACATTGCTAGCTGAGTGAAACTACAATACCAACATGTCATCTTACCAGGCTTCTATATCTTAGCTGTCTCTTTTATCATCTTTTTGGCCGTTTTGGCTGTTATCCTTAGATCCTTAGAAAGACAGAGCTGATGTTTAATTTATCAACTGCCAAGTCTTCATGCTTCCTGATTTGACAGTTTTTGAGCTTGGCTGAACTACTAGATATGTTGCATTTTATGACAGTGTTGCCTAAATGTGAAGACATAGACGACAGTCACTTGGAAACAAATTTTGATAAGTATTGCACTGTTTCCTGTGTTCAGCAGGGAGCTGATTATATAGCTGATTACATTAGATAACATTTACACACGGGGGGTCCACCCTGTGTTCCCAGGACTGACTCTGTGTGCCCTGGTTCCATTAATTCCCCTCAATGTAATTTATTCAAACTAAAAAGGGAGGATACCACATTTATGTTTTCTTTTGCAATCTGATACTTTTGGTAATTTTGATCACTTTGGTAATTTGCGCACTGGGTTGAAACCTGTTGCACACCTGTCTGGTTTCCTCTCTAAGTGGTCCTTTTCAAGATTTCTTCAATTTTTCCTATTCATCTATGAGTTTTGAGGAAGTTTTTTTCTTTCCCACTTTTAGTATTAAGTCAGGGATTGCCATTTTGTTGTATTTGTTGTAAACTAAATATTCGTAAAAGTCAAACTTGAAGAAACAATACAGCGCACAGGTGGTGATAGAAGTGCTGTGAAAGATCATGAGTAACACATAAGTTTATTGAGCCATGTGATGCTGAGAGTGTAGATAGCACAGAGGACAGGGGTGGTGATTACATGGACACTTTATCAGAAAAACAGATGTGTGGTGTAGCTGACCTGGGGCACCACTAAAATGGGGAAAAGAAGTGGGTGTGGTTTTTAGGGCGATTTTTAGTGGCTTTTTTGAGATATTATGTATGTCACTATTTAATGTTTTATATGTGACTAATGTTACTCATGTTTTGTAATGTTAATACTGTTGTTAATGCTACATATTAAAATATCATGCAAACAGGGCACTATACATCATTATATTCCAATTAATTGTTGTAAAATACAAATAAAACATGTAAAAACATTCATTAGAGCCTTATCACCCAATTTAAGGGTTCATGTTGATTTGTTGAAATAGATGAACAGGGTGTGCATGAAGGTGCATGGGGCTTAAGTGGGTCAGAGTAGAGCTGAAACAAAAACCTGCAGGACAGGGGGTCTTGAGGACTGGTTTGAGAACCACAGCTCTAACTAATATAAATGTTGTCGCAACATTTCAACTGTTGCAACCACCACTACGACCATCATCGCTGTTGCAACATTTTGGCCTGCTGGTGGCACTAAAGGGAAGGTTACGGGGTCGCCAAAAGTGACAAGTATCGTCATCTAGCCAACATGAATGTTGTAACAAAATTTCATGGCAATGCAAAAAAAATTTAAACGATAGGGTGCAACAATAGCAGTTTGACCTGTTGGTGGTGCTAGAGGGAGGGTCACCAAAATCATGGAGATTCACCAAATAGATTTGGAGATATAGCCCTCTGGACCTAACTGCTGACTGACCAGCTGACATGGTGACATATAAGCCCTGGGGGGCTTATATGGGGGAATGTAGGACACAAGCAACATACTACCTTGGAAACTCACCGATGCTCCTAATCATTGAGGTTTAGCTAAATGAAGCTAAAAGAAGAAGACACTGTATGACCCTGTTGTCATATATTGCATTAAACCCACTGACACTGCAGGCAATCTGACAACCTCGCTGTCTGCTTATGAACTTCATCACTCACAGATCAAGTTAGCCTGTTTACATGGAGTGAGTTTTGTTGGCCTGAGAAGATAATGATGATGATGATTCTCCTTCTTCTTCTTCTTCCGAAAACGATCTGCACCACAGAGACCTTAGCTCTGTATCAAACCCATGGAAACTGCCTTAAGAAGTGGCAGAAAGTCAAAATTTTGCAGTACTCCCTCGTGGTTAGGACCAGAGATGGGGACTCGAGTCATTGCGACTTAGACTTGAGTCGACTCGAGTCTCTGTTTTAATGACTTGTGGCTTGACTTGACAAAAAACAAAAAACTTGAGACTTGACTTTGCTCGGAAGTTTAAGACTCGGGACTTGACTTGAGACACGATCACTCGAATGACTTGATTGTTGTTCATTTCATGTTTTTCAGTTTGAATATAAAATATAAAATAAATATCATTCACAGGGGTGCCGAGAGTCAAACGGTGAACTGCCAAATGCAAGACCTGCTCAACAAAGATTTCGGACAGCCACGCTACAACGTCAAACTTTGTCCGTCATTTGAAGAGCTATTCTGCCGAGTAAGTGCTTGTAAATTAGCTAATAGCCTATTACCCTGTTAGTCGATAGTTAGCTTAGCTAACTTTAGCTTGATACAAATATCTTATATTTTCTCTTTATTAAGACTGGATTCTGAAGGTAAGATTGTAATAATCTGACTTGACTTGGACTTGACTTGATCTATTACAGCAGTGGTTCCCAACCCAGTCCTCAAGTACCCCCTGTCCTGGAGGTTTTAGTTTCAGCTCTACTCTTTCACACCTGATCCAATTAAGGCCCTTGCACCTTCATGCACACCCTCTTCAGGTAGATCTGTTTCAGCCAATCAGCATGAAACCCTTAAATGGATCAGTTGTGAAAGAGCAGAGCTGAAACAAAAACCTCCAGGACAAGGGGTCCTTGAGGACTGGGTTGGGAACCACTGTATTACAGGACTTGACTTGACTTGACTTGACATAATCTGTGACTTGACTTGACTTTCCCAAGAAAAAATTACTTGGAACTTACTTGACACATTGAATGCATCCTTTTAATATTATTTGTTTTGGCCGATTCTACAGTGGTTTCTCTGGCAAAATAAAAAAAATCTGTAACACCTTGACATATCAGCAAAGATGATAAAAACTTCCCCTAAAATAATGGTGGATGGAAGACCCCATTAGGTTTTCCAGTGAACGGCAGTCACATGACATTGCATATACGGCTGTCTCTAACAGTTAATTTCTCTGCTAGCTAGTAAATCAAGGCACGTCATTCCTTTGCTTCTTTTCTGGAGTTTGGTATCAAGGAAGAATGAAGATACCTGACATACAAGACACATTTTTCAAAGTTCACATGCCATTCAGGCCAAAACTAAATCTCAACCCTGTTTTTTTCTGTGTGGAGTTTGCATAGTTAGTTTGCATCTCATATCTGCGAGAGTTTCCTCTTGGGTCAAAGACATGCAGGTCAGGTGTTGGTGTGATGACTTTGATCAGAAGTGATCAACTAAAAAATGACTAGCCTTAAAATGAAATGACTCTGAAAACTCATTTTACTTTTTCTTGGTCATGACCAAAAGATCCATAAGTGCTGTCAGATTATGCATTACATAAGGTAAAATTTGGCAGTAAAACATTGAAGATTCCCCCTTTCCTCACCAAAATTCTGTCTGTTAAAATAAATAAACAACTAACTCAACAAATGTAACTAAATGTGTGCTGGAACTCAACATAATATTATTGAAATCTGAATTTAGATGCTAGTGCAAAATAGCATAGTTTCTTTATTCATTTTACTGGAAGAAATAATTTTGCATTTATTTACTCAGTTGGGCCATCATTCAAGGTAATGATTCCTCTGGTCATGGATCATGGAGGCGCTGACCAATTTTTCGTGCTCACTGGCTGAGAGGAGTGTGTCATGGGCTAACAAAGAAATTATTACCTTCTCTGGCCCTTTGAAGTTGTAGCAATCATTGTGACATGTCTGCTGTTCATGTGGTGTCATGTTTATCATATATTTCAGTGAAGTGCATAAGAACACCACACCAAGTCACAAGTCAGGTAAATTGGGATTCCAGATGAGACAGGAATTTTCTGAGTTGTTTCAAAATATCAACTCACTGTACGAGTTTTCTGTGGATGGCAAGGACTTTGATGTGATCTGATGAAACTTAAGTGAGTTGCAGCTAAAAATTTCATACATGAAGTCATGTTTGATATATTAAGTTCCCAAATGGACTGTTTTCCACTGTGATTGTTTTAATAAAACAACAAAAAACCTGGCCTTGTTGGTTAAAGGTAGCCTTGTTGTCATTAGCCTATTCTGAATTATCCCACAAATCTGATCAGGACCTGAATGCAGCATTAGCTTAAACAGGGCTTTGTTGTTGTTGTTGTTTGTTGTTGTTGTTGTTTTTTAAAAAAAGTATTCTCTTAACATTATGAAACAAAGTAGGATGGCTGGTCACAGGTCAGCAGTGTTTGGAGTAACTAAATTACTCTTATTTAGATTCAGGGCCGGCCCTGTTTTTTTTTTTTTTTTTTTTTTTTTTTTGGAGCCCTATAGGATGGATCCAGAGATGACACCCCCATCCCACACACACCTCCATGTAGTGCACCATAACACCTCTCTGTGCCTTATACATGGGAGGTCCTCCATTTCTCAGCTCACCCCACACTAAATTGTGCATCACAGCAACCATGCTCTACTTTCCTCATTTTTTATTAATGTAATTGGGAATGGGAATGCAATTAAATGCCAAGCACAGGAAATACATTGGAGGAAATGCATGTGACTTAACAGGAATGCTGTGAATAGTCTGGACTAAGGTTTTGCAGGCTGTGCAGCAGCGCCAGATGAGGTGGGTGTGTCTGCATGTGAAGAGACTGGTGTGGATTGGGGTGGGATTAATGTTGCTTCATCTGCAATCAGAAACAAAAAGGCATAAATACCTCCTGACCACGTTGCTTTAGCATACTATTGAAAACAAATCTGCAGCTGTTATATGGAACAGACTTGGACTCACTTGTTTCAGGCTGTGTAAAGGTTGATCATGGTCCCTTGACTTTCTTCCCCGGCAGCTGGAGTCCCCATGTTTCGCAGATGGGGGTTGCTGCTAGGGCAAAACTCTCACAATTACACAATCTTCAACATCATTTCTTTAATGAAAATAAATGGCATGTTCTATTTAAAATTTAGGTTCTTACTTTCTTTGCACTACGTTCACATTTCAACTCTGAAAGGAAATGTTATATCACAGCAGCCCATATACAGGTATAATTGTACTAACTATATTATGCTACAACCCTCTTTTTTGAAAGGGGGAGGGGAGGGGACCAGTTAAAACTTGACTGGACCCATTGTCACTGATGCAAGGGGATAAAACTAACACCACTAATGTGTTTAGGACAGTCCAGCTGACTGTATGTGGAAGCAGAAGCTCTCTCTCCCAGCACTGAGTCATTCTTGATTGACCACAAACCAGACTCGGAATCACAATTGTTTTGTGACTGCAATGGCCAGCGTGTTTCCTGTCACAACATGAATATTTGTGTAACCAAAGTGGTTAATCGACCACACGATGATCTGGTGCCAAGCTGCAGCTACAAGAAGCCCTGGGGCTGACACCTGCTCTGGTTTACTTTTCCCATTCACAAGCTAATGTAAGGGTGTATGTTTATGTTTCCATTTTCATTTTCACATTACAGTCACTGTTCTAATTAAATTTCCATGACTTCTGTCACTTGACCACAGGGCTTTTTGAAAAAAAAAAATGTGCAAAACGGATCCTAGATCAGTCCTCGTCTGACTTGGTGTCCAGTCTTGTATTCTCCTTCTCATAAGTGCTGATCTGGGTTTTAGAAAGTAAAAAGTAAAATAATTAGTAATCTAATTACTTTTTAGAGAGATTAATCAGTAAAGTAATGTGATTACAATTTGTAGACAGTAATGAGTAGGCTAACTTTACTTGATTACTTTTTTGAGTAACAACTAACTTTTTGAGTAAAGTAGACAGCACTGACCATCTGTGGCTTAGTTCAGCCTATAACAACAGCATTCCTGAAAGGGGCGGGGCTTATCTCAAAGAAGGTGGTAACTTCAACCTGCTACTGAGTGCCTTTTTGTTTTGGAGTGAGTTCCCTTATATAAAAACAATATAAAAATCATACATTAAAAAAGCATATTTGAAGATTAATGGATCACGCACTATCCATAGCAATCATACCTGGTGTGGTAGCTTACTGTATCTCTCAAACTCTCAGGCCACATGCATAAAGCCTAAAAAAGTGAAGAGACTTGGGAGATTGTTGCTATTGTTGCTATTACTTGTGTACCTATTTACACAAGCTTTGTTCTCTCTGATTAATCAGTAACGTTTAATAATGAATATGAAATAATCTGCAGTATTTTTAATGGCATGTCTGTTTGAGAATGTTGTGCTCTGTCAGCTCTGTCTTAGTAATTGTTTTGCACTTTTAAGTAACCATAAATCTCTCCAGTAAACCTTTAACTGGTCTACATAAAATTGAAATAACTAAAAGGTTTATGGTATTTGAGTTTGACTGGGTAAATGATTCAGTTCGTAAATCACAGTCATATTTAAGGCAGAAATATGGGTATGATGTAGTTATAAGGGTGCAGTGTGCAGTATCACCATTTGAATGTTCATGTACAGTTGCGTGTCAGTCGCCACTGTCTGAATGGTCATCTGTACGCCTTTGTGTGTTCCTTTGTGTGCAGTGAATGCATGCATGATCTCGCATTTGCATGTCTGCCTGTGTGCCTGTGTGTGCATGACTGAGCATGTGTGTTTGTATGAGCGAGTGAAAACGTGAAGGGAACAGAGAAGTGGGTTCAGTTGGCGTGGCGCTCAGGTTGGAGACAGAGCACCGACAGGTGTTGAGAGGACCCAGTAAGTACATGATTAAAATGCATAACCTGCCACTTCATTCGGCACCTTCTTCATTTTTACTGACAGCTTAAGTGTTAGATACCAAAAGCAGAATATCTTTGCGATTTTAGGGATACGGCGCCTGTACAAAAATGCTTCAGTTTTTCCACAGGATTCAAAATATACTGTAAGTAGCCTGCAATTCATTATGTTACATTTGTGTTGAATGTGTTTCTTGACATGTTTTCCTCTTGTGCAGAAAACAATGGCTAGAACATCAACATCTGTGCTGTGATGAGTTGAACGGTTTCCTGGACTGGGTTGGACCAGGGCTCCGTCTGGGCCTGGGAGTTGCCCATTGGTTGGGGACCATTTGAAACTTGTGCCACTCGGCACTGGGCACCGTGCCCTTCACCCAGTCCCACTGCAGCAACCTAAAGCCGGGTGGCTCAGTTCTGAACAATGGATGGAACAGCAATGTGCTGACTCCTGCCCCGACCCACAGGCCCAGCAGCTTTTCAGCACCAGCATGTATAAATAGGTCCGTTTACTCTGGGGTCAGGACGTCGTTTTTCTGGAGCCCCCTGTGAGCACTGCACAGCTATTCTTTGGGGCAGGTCAGGTAAGCCCTCCATCTCAATCCATTCAGCCTATAACCATGTTCAGACTATTGTCGCTTTACATTTTTGTGGTCAGTAATGTCCTTTCTGCTGAGTCACAGAAACGCACAGATAAAGGTAATGCGTGTACTCTAAATGCAAAGACATACTTATCTTACTGGGAGGACAAATAGTATTGTTCCTGTATGACAAAATAGCTTGTTCCAAATGTATGAGCTTGTACACAGTTTCCAAGAAGGCTGCAAATCCCAACACAAGATATGCAGCAGGTCATACCTGCTATTAGAAAATATGCAAAAATTCTTACTTCTTCATGAATTTGTGTAAGGTCATTGTCACATCAGGTGTCAGATTATTTGAAGCCTAGTCTTTGTGGAGTGTGATCCTGTGGATGATATGAATACAGTTACACCATGAAAAAGGGCAACCACAGAACACCTGAAAATGACAGTCTAAGGATAAATTTACACAAATACATGGCCTTCATCATGCTTCCTGCCTCGTTAATTGATGTCTACAGGCTAGCTGTAGACTTAAGTATGACACTAACATGATTAGTGGCAGAAAGCATATTCTTGTGGAGGGTGGAGGAGGTGACAGACTGTGGTTGAACTGTGTGTTGTGCTACTTAACTCCCCTTTGAATATGGGCAGAAGTGTAATTTGTTCTCCTCTCCACACTGCAGGTTAATCAGTACCAAGATACACAGTAGAATGGCTCTGACTAATCCCAACCCAACGGGAACATGGAAGGTGAGTTCAATGTTACATTATGTTCTTTGGATATTTCAACAAAAGCGATTACCTTTTATAAATGCCCGTTAATGATGCACATGTACCTACATGTCAGTGAGTATGCGTGGCATGTGGATACTATATATTTGTGTGTTTTCCAGATCACAGTCTATGACCAGGAGAATTTCCAGGGGAAGCGTATGGAGTTCACCGCATCCTGCCAGAACATCATGGAGTGTGGCATGGACAACATCCGCTCCCTGAAGGTGGAGTGTGGAGCGTAAGTCAGATGAAGACCTCTGCTCAACACTCCACACAAGACAAGAGAGTTTTATCAAGTAACACATTTCAGCTACCGAATCAGAAAAGACTGGCAAGGTTCATGATATTTAGCAGGCTATTGTTACATTTTCTAACAGAGCATGGTTTGATGAATATAACCACAACAGGGTAATGGAATACTATGGAGAACATCATATTTAATGATGTCTGTCTAATGGTCAGCCTGTTTTACAAATTTGTGTCTCTTTACAAATGTCTTTCTCTTTTCTTGTGGAGATAGCTGGGCAGGATATGAGCACTCCAGCTTCTGTGGACAGCAGTTTGTGCTGGAGAGAGGAGAGTACCCACACTGGGAGTCGTGGAGTGGCAGCAACGCCTACCACATTGAGAGGATGATGTCCTTCCGCCCCATCTACTCTGCAGTGAGTTTCGATCCTATGCCAAAGACTTCTCTTCTTCCTCCCTCTTTGGCTATCTTGTTTTGTCCCCAGGAAAGGTTCAGTTTGGAAAATGTGCTTAAGTTAAACGAGAGAGGGCTTATTCACTATTAGACTTTGAACATCCCACAGAAATGTAGATAATGAGGATAAAAACTCAACTTTTCTCAACTTTTTCTCACAGCACAGCTTTCTTTGAGCCCTGCAAACTTACAAAAACAACAGATTGGTTTCTTCCTTTTCAAATCAAATTGCAGTTTAAAAAGTATTATTGCTTCAAGAAAGTGTATATTTTGGTTGTTAATTTTCTTATTCATTGCAGTGATCAGGAGTTGTGAGCCTAATTTTCTTGTACATATTTGTACAAGGACAATAAAAACTTTATATTTTGACTGGGTCTCCCATTGAAATACAATATCAACATAATAAAGCTGGTGCTGTTTTCACATGTATGTCACTGTTCTGACTGGAAATGTTTCTTGTTTCATCTGTCTACACAGAACCATAAGGAGTCCAAGATAGTGGTGTTTGAAAGGGAGAACTTCATCGGGCGCCAGTGGGAGATAAACGATGACTACCCCTCTCTCCAGGCCATGGGCTGGGGCAACAATGAGATTGGCTCTATGCAGGTCCAGAGTGGCGCGTGAGTTTCAACCCCGCCCTCCCTCACTGCACCGACTTGGATCATGGTTTACATGCTTATAAAATATGGCCAGAAGTGGATGAGAGACGTAGCCTACTTCATCATACAACATAGTACAGTGAAACAGTCAGTAAAATCAGTTAGAAAGAACTAAACGAAGGTAGAGTATATATTTAGATATTTATGAATATATTTTATTACATCAGCCCAGAATATGCCTTGAGAAAAACAGTTAAGGGTTACAATGAGATGATTATCTTGTAGTCAAACCCGTTTTGTCATTCACTTAAAGCTCCACACAAACTGAGCTGTGCTTAAGACCTACATAAATCAAATTTGTTTTCATTACAACCCAGTTTGCCACATAGATAAAACCACTAAGAGGATCATTCTCTGATTGTAATCAGCTGTAACAAAGCCCAGTGTTTGCTGGAATACATTCAGAAAAAAAAAGAAAGAAAGCCCAAAGCAGTGTGTGAGTGAGGGAGGACTCACATGCTGAACTCTCTCTCCACCCTTTACATTTCACTTTGAAGGAAGTCAGAGTTTGATATATCCTCACCTTCCTCAGTGGTACTATCCTCTAATTTACTGTAGATTTGAAACTCTGTGCACACCATTTGCTTTTCATTAATCAATCCTCTCTCCTCCTCTGTCTCTCACTTATACCTCCTCCAGTTGGGTGTGCTACCAGTTCCCAGGTTACCGTGGTTACCAGTACATCATGGAGTCTGATCATCATGGCGGCGAGTACAAACATTACAGAGAGTGGGGCTCCCATGCTCAGACCTTCCAGGTGCAGTCACTGCGCCGAATCCAGCAATGAGACCCGCTGCCACCTCTCCCACCCTCTGTCTCTTTACCTCCTCCAAATCCTCCTCCTCCCCCTTTTCCTTCCTTCACCCAGTCATTCCAAGCTTTAGCCAGATCCATCAGTTCTTGATGATCCAAGGCTGATGCTGCTGGTGCTCAACCATCAAGATGTTTACAGCACTTTTGTTTTATTTCTGTTGCCAAATGAAAATGAACAACAAAAAAGAAAGAAGAAAAGAAAAAAAAAAGACGACTGAAGAAAAGCCACTGACTGATGCCCCACAGAGCAGAGAAGAAGAATAAAAAGAAAAAAAGACAAAGAAAAAGAAAAAGAATAAGAAGAGAAAAAGAAGCGCCTCATGGTGGCAGCAGGCTAATGTCACTCAGGCTCATTGCTCCTCATCTGTGTGGACGCGGGGCAAACTGTGCTAACGGTGATCAATAAAGAGGGAATGGGCAACATGAAATAAACAGCAATACAAGTGTCTGCTATTAAACTGCACTGTGCTTGGTTGTCTTTTCTTCAAGTATTTCATTTCCACAGACTGTGTCAGTAAGATTTTAATATTTAAACCAAGGTGTTTCAGTTAATTGTAACCCTTTTTGGTCTCAAGGTACTGTCAATCAATCAATCAATCAATCAGACTGACTTTATTTGTATAGCACTTTTCATACAAAGAAAACACAAAGTGCTTCACACACCAACCCCACCCACACATGCACACGCGGGCACACACACATAACACACACACACACACACACACACACACACACACACACACACACACAGACACACACACACACACACACACACACACACACACACACACACACACAGAGGAACCGCCCTCTCACCATCCAATCACCCACAACAAAGCAATCATTAAAAGTGGACCAGGAGCTGGAAACAAGGAAACATCCATAATCAGATGCAGACTAGATTCACATGAACAATTATCCCTGAGTTTACAACAGTGTCATAAACATGTCAGACAGGGAGGGGTTCCCACTCAGGCTTCTACCACCACATGCAAAGTTGACCACTGTGAACCGCAATTATTTAACAATTGGCTGGTCTTAATTCATTTCTTTTTAAACCTCACATAAAACAATGACATAAACAATGTAAAGTAAATGTAATATAAAACAATAGCAACATAAAGTGAAACAGTTGCACAAAGAATAGCGGTTCAAAGGTAACAATATTCAAAATGGTTGGCCCAGATAGGTCTTGGACCACATCAGCGAGGTGAGCCTGTATGGTATGCTTTTTCTTTGGTAGCCACCACACAAGCATCACCAAAAATGACTCAGTGCTAAAGTATAACTAATGCAAGTCACAGGAAAACGGTTAAAACTGGGAGGTGGCAGATGTCTTAGTGCCCTGCAACACAAGAACACAACTTTACATAATTTAAGTGTTACTTAGGATTAAATGTAATATGCAGTGGTGTTGTAGTTTACACTCCTTATTCACATGATAGAGTCACTGCACAAACTATGACTCATTTTTATGGATAACAGCATTCTTGTTTGATAAGTAAACCAGACACAGCAATTCAGTTTGTCCTGGTTCTTAGCTGCACTTGTTGTTTAACTTGTTAAGTAAACTGGGAGCAATTGCTCAGTTTTCTGTCTTGATTTTGCTGTAAGTTAATGCTTCAAATAGACTCAGAATGAACCAAACCACAGGACAAAGTCAGAGTTTGGTTTGCTTAGAAGTCATTCAGTGGTGCAATGTGAAAGTTAAGCAATACCAGTTAATCTGTTGGGTTTGATGGGGAACACTAGAGATGTGATGAACCTTTTGCATAAAATATGTTGTTTCAAGCACAGAGAAAATATTTTATTTTTGACATCAGAGTATTGGATAAATGATGGGATGTATGGGGCTGCTGAATTAGCTCGTGGTTGGAAACAAACACTCCATAATTAGCTGATCACTTTCAGCTCTGATAAGCATGAGGAAATTATGAGCTACTAATGGGCTAAATAATAACGGCCCTTTCTTTCTTTCTTTCTTCTTTCTTTTAACATTTTCCCATCTGTGAAGCATAAACAGCTAATAATAACTGAGCTATAAATAAGCAGAAATGGGGGAAAAGCTGCACTTGTGAATAGGACTGAGACGGGATCATAGTTTAGCTGCAGAGAGCCTGAAAAAGTCCTGTGTTTTGTCTTTTAAATGAGAGACAAGGCAAAGAGAACTAAGCTCTTCTCTGTATCTGACAGCATAAATGTATATTTCCTAATAACGAATAGATAGCGCATAATAAGTATGCTCTCTAGCTTGCTATGATAAGTCAGAGCACCCATGAAGTCTCAAGGTGTTGATGTGACTGTATACAACAGCGTTTCACACACAACTGACTGCTTGGAAATAAGAATACATAGTTAAAGGCCTCCCCACACAGTTCTACATAAACAACAACAACAACAACGACAAAAAATGATCTTGCAGGGGAGTCCTTTGGAAAATATCTATCCAGAGTGAATTTTGTGGTCCTTTTCGGGATCCTAGATATGAAACGTGAATATATGAAACGTAAATATGCCTTGATGTCCTGCTCGCCGTTAGTTAAAAACAGCTGAAAAACCCATCAGGCGGAACTCTGCCGGTCCACCTTAACAGAGCAGTCTGTGTGATGCTCCGCCCCCCCCCGAGGTGAAAGGGAAGTTGATGCAGATAGGCCACACTGGCTTTGACAGCAAATACATGTAGCGTTAGCCATTGAACTAGCTTTAGATTTTCGGTCACAGTACTCGTTTTATTTTTTCTCAAGCGGCCGAATGGTGAGAAAGTAGTAGATACCGTAAACATGGCACATAGTCGGAATCATCTCTTGGCGACGCCGAAACTACGTGTCTCACTTTTCGCCTTAATTTCTCTTGTTGTCGTCTCCCTGGAAAGAGGCGACGCGACGCCGCAGCAGAGAGGTAACATTACTCCCATATCAGAAGAAGTGGAAACATACGACAAATACTACAATTATGTCCAGCTAACGCGGCGTCTGCGGTCGCTGGCCGGGAAATACCCTCACATCGCTAACCTGTCGAGTATCGGGCAGTCCGTGGAGGGCAGGGAGCTGTGGGTGATGCGGATCACAAAGGAGCCCGGCACCGAGGCACCGGGGAAACCCAAATTCAAATACGTCGGAAACATGCACGGCGACGAAACCATATCCAGGCAGGTGTTGGTGTACCTGGTGGAGTACCTGCTGAGTAAGTACGGACAAGAGCCGCGCATTACCGAGCTGGTGAGCACCACAGACATTTACATCATGCCCAGCATGAACCCGGACGGCTTCGAGAGGTCCATAGAGGGGGACTGCATCGGCGAGGCGGGGGGCCGGCAGAATGCCCGGAATATGGACCTGAACAGGAACTTTCCCGACCAGTTTGGCCAAATCGATGTCAATCCAGATGATGTGCCTGAGGTTAGGGCTGTGATCAAGTGGATCCTGGAGAAGAAGTGAGTCTCTCTCTCTCTCTCTCTCTCTCTCTCTCTCTCTCTCTCTCTCTCTCTCTCTGCATTTGTATCACATAAAGGGCAATTTTCATACAGAATCACAGCATGTACTGGTGTAAAACAAACAAACAAACAAACACAGTTAATGAGTCCAGTGTAGGTAGTTACAGTGTAAATGATATTGCATACAATCACAAACATGAAAACATGCAGGAAAATAAATGAATACATATACCAAATATATAAATACCTCTCCCTCTCTCTCTCTGTCTCTGTCTCTCTCTCTCTCTTTATCTCTCTACCCCTCCCACCCCCCACTACACACACACACACACACACACACACACACACACACACACATATTTTCACATTCTCTGGAGGCCCACATCCATCGTCTTCTATTCTTTATCTCTGAGTCTTGTTGCTAGCAGCACAAGTTGGAATGCCCTCAATAAACGCTAATCCAAACACTGTTTATTGTCACCCTGCATCTGCACAGACTGACAAACAGTCTCAACAATAAGCAACTCAGACAGAGTTTCGGCCCTAAATCTCCTTAATAATCACCCCGCCGCTAACAGGTGTGATTTCTCATAAAGGGCTGAGTGAGGGGTCTGGCACAACTTCATGGAAAACAGAGAATGAAAGGATGTAATGTCTAAGGACTTCTCTGTAGAGCAGAAAGCACTTTACCATTACAAGTTTTTGTTTGTCTTGTGGCCTGCTGCCTTTGTGTCTGTTACAGACACAAAGTGCTATTGGCCCACAATTTGCAGAAAATTAAACAACAAAAACTCCAGGAATGCAGTATGGATGCCAATTGCGCAATAAGTAACTCAAATCAAATATTAGAATTGCATAATGGTGGTGGGTTACACTGCTCTTCTTAGAGATTGCTTAGAGAGATTCTTAGAGACAAAGATTTCTCCTGCTGAAGAGTCCTTGAGCAAGACACTGACCCAGTGCTCTGACTTCCCTGTGACAGGGAGGAAGCGAGATATTATCCTTCGGGAAGTATCACCGTACAGTACAACATTTCTTTGGCTGTTACCTTACAACAGAAGCCTTTCCCCCAAAGTGTTTTTGGCTGCCACTGAAGTGCTGCATTGTCTTTGTAGGTTTGTGCTGTCAGGGAATCTGCACGGCGGCACCGTGGTGGCTAGCTACCCTTTTGATGACTCAGCCACCCATGAGAGCCGGGGCCACTACAGCCGGTCAGACGATGACAGCCTGTTTCGCTACCTGGCTCGGGTCTATGCCCAGAACCACCCCACGATGAAGACTGGCCAGCCCAACTGCCCCGACACCCCAGAGGAGACCTTCAAGGATGGCATCACCAATGGGGCCCAGTGGTATGACGTGCCTGGTAAGATGATCCCTTTTCATTCTTTTGCTTTATTCAGTCCCAGCTTGTTGCCCAGGATAATCTGAGGGTTTTTTTGTTTTTTGCATTTGAAGCCCAGTACTCCACCCTCTCCTCTTTTTGAACATTCACACATATTGTGGTGAAGGAGCACAAGATCCTTTCCACGGTGATTAAGCCCAGCAGGGTTTTGTTTTTGTCTTGTCGATGACGTCATGTGGAAATTCAATCTGGGAGGCAAACATGGCCAGAGTGTGTTTGAAAACTCAGCTGTGCTCTGCGGGGTCGCAGACGCGTCTTGTAAGAGGGACAAAAGCTAGTGTAATGGTTGCATTCAGTTGTAACATGGACTTGCAAGCGTTGTGTCACTGAGCTGAATGACAGGACAGTCTGAAGTGAATCTAGGAGGTTGTGTTGTCAAGGAAATGAACTACTGTAACTGCTGTGGTCTCGGTTTTCTGTGTATGATGGTTTATTCCGGCGCAATGGGGCGATTTTTTTTTTTTCTCTCTTGTGTTTCAATGGCAAGCATTCTAATTTTGCAGAGGCTTTTTTTTTTTTTTTTTTTTTTTTTTTTGAAACGTCTAATTATGGTTTCACTTTTGTGTTTGTTGTGCACAAAAGGCAACCAAAAACTCCCGTTAAAACCTGTGTTTCTTAGTCATTCAGACCTGTGTATTGCTGTTTTATTTTACCTCAGGCCAAAGCAAGAATGTGTCACTCGTTGTGGTTGCAGCATTTCTTGCTTTGTAAAACCTGTTTTAGAGACTTCAGAGGTATTACTCCAATGTCCTTTGGTCTTGGCACAGCATACCGTTGGCTATCATCATGACCAGGCCTTCCGTTTTCTGTTTTTGTGGCTTTTTTTCCCTCACAGTTTATATTGCCTAATAGGAGTACTGATAATGATGGATGTTGCCCAATCTGACAGAAGGCTCAGGCAAAAAAGGAGATGTTTCCACTTACTGTAGATTACATGGTTAAAAAAAAAAAAAGCATAGACCAGTACTTGTAATTGAAGAATAGTTTTAATCCAGAGGGTAATTTGAACAATTTTAATTACCTGAAGCTATTTCTAGGCAGATTTCAGTAGCTGTTTTCCCTCAGTTAAGAAGGTCACTTTAAATGGTGGTGCCTTCTTGAAGCAGTGTTCATAGTTTCTGTTCCTAGACTTCATGTAGCTGCATTGTTGAACTTGTTAAAGTTTAATGTTTTGTGAAGCTGTATTGCTCTGCAGATTGGAACTGCTCCAAACATAAAGACAGGAGAGTCCTTTTTTTAGCTCTAGGTTTTTCCACTTCAGTCAAGGAAGCATTCTTTGGTGTTGTATAGTGTTGGGTCTGCCAGGACAGGGAGGACAGGAAGTCAGCGCCTTACTGTGGAAACAATGAGACGAGGTACTGTGTGAACTGTATGAGTCAAAACACTAGAAACACTGCGAGTCTCCGAGTCTCAATACACTCTGCTCATTTTCGTGGTCTGGTAAAGCCTCTGACTACAGAATGTGGTAAAGCTGCTGGCAGGTTTTACCACGGCACTGCACTTCTCTGACAGCTCATTATGGGCATGGATGAATCAACAGGAGGACTGTTGGATTGACCACTCAGGCCTCCTCTTGCAGACATATCGCCTTTCTCTGTATATACCTGTCTGTAACTCAGCCCAGGTAAATGCAGCTTGCAATATTTCCCTGCTCACTCCTCTTCATTCAGGTACAGAAAACAGGGCTACCAGTGTCACTCAGACAGTAACTTGATCAGCAAGGTCTCTGCTTGTTGATGCGCTGGTTTTATCAAGGTGGCTGGTAAGTGGTGATAGGTGAGATGAGTATAAATGTTATTCCTGTTTGCATTTGGGCTTCAGGTTACCACCTGCTTTTACTACAGAGATGTACTGTATGCTGTCATTGTGTCTACATGTGTTCCTCTGTGTGTTTGGGTGTGGGTAGGTGTCAGTCTCAGGTAGGAGGGTGCATCTTCTTGCACAATAAACTGATATCTACTGGCATGCAATCAGCTGGATAGGACTGAACAGAGTAATCAGCTTGATTAAACTTTTAACGTGTCTTTCACTTCTGTTTCTTACCTCTCTCCGTGGTGTGCCAGGTGTTTTAATGTAACGTTTCATGATTTTTTTCAACAGAATCAGCAATTACAGGATGCAGTTACTATTCCGTAGGTGGAAATATGTCATATACTGGGTTTTCCAATAGAAAAATACAATAAAAACCTCTTGTACTGTGGAAGCAAAATAAAAACAAAAACATCTTACATAAAACTACATCTGTGCAAAAATACATATTCTTACATAGGCATTAAATTTGATCTTTTTCTGTGCAAGGGATGAAAGATGACCTCTTAGTTCTTTCGGTACATTTGCTTTATTATGGAGAAGAGCTGTGCTCCAGTAGTAACACCAGTATAGCAAAGACAGTTAGATTTTTTTTAATACCTAAGATTAAGCGCTCATCCAATTTAATGACATCCTTCCATCTAATTTTGTGATGTAATATGTTTTACTTCCAGATTAAATAGAACTAACATTTACTCGTGTTGTAGGCTGTTTGTCCACCAACCACAGAAGCTACTTACAGTTTATATGGAGGTTGTAAATCATTACTACAGATGTCAGCACACTCTTAAAGCAGCTGTCTCACAACAGCTGAGGTTATGGCAAGACTTTGCTTGTATTGATCCATGTAGGTCTCAACTTCCATAGTCTCCTGGTCAGAAACATGGAAATGGAAGTGACTGACTAGAAACGGAACTTAACTGAGAAAGGCGTTTTTGGCTGGCAACCACCAATGACAACAATCAGGCTGTCACACAGGATAACTGACTGTCTGTCATAAATTAAGCACTCTGTTGCAGCAATGTCTGTCTAAAGATAGACAGCGGGAAGTGAAGGATAGTCAGATGGATAGATACAGTGCCTGTATCTGTCAGGAGTGACACTCGTTGGACATGTCTAAATGGTTGAGGTGGCCTTGCTAAAACTAGGTTAATGGCCTGAGAAATTACCACAGAGGGACAATGGAAAGTAAAAATCTACCTTAAATCCTACCATGACCATGAAGCACAACGTGTATTTTGTTGTTTGGCAGTGAAGACTTGGAGGAATGATTTTGCATAACGGCCATGACTCATGATTTTTTGACATAGCCTGGTGTAGGAGGTTGTCCTTTGTGTGTGCCTCTACTTAAGCAGGAATTCAACTCGATTTAACAGCACTCCAGTCTATAATTTGACCTGAACTGTGCTTTTTTGCCCCCGCAAACATCTTGTGTGATTTCAGGCATAGGCTTGATTATTTTGTTGTGATGCCCATTATGTAATTTCCCATGTATTTAGAAACTAAATAGGGCAAAATGTAGCTCTTCTGATAAATTTAGGCCCCTTGTGGAAGGTTTCAGGCCCATGCAATTGTGATATGTTTTGGAAACCAATGCACATCACCACAGACCAAGGTTCGCAATGCAATTTTCCTGCATGAACCTTTTTTTTTTTTTTTTTTTTAAGATAATCAGTTCTTTAACATATTCTCTTAATAGATGCCCCCATTCCATAAGTCTGACAAGAACTTGCCATGCTTTTTATGTCCCATACCACTGAACACCAGGTCAGTTCAATATGTCAGCATGGGTAGATATCACTGATTCTTGAGAATTTGGATAAATCATGTCCCACTAAGAAAAATGCTATTTCTGCTGGAAATTTACAACATTTTAATGAATAAAAAGAATGAAAGGCATAATCAGGGGGTCCTTTGCACATTTGTAAGGTTCTTTTATAGGTTTATGTTTAATTTGTATTAATTTAATGATTATATGTTGGCCCATGGCCTACAAAACCAGTTGTCCTCGGATAGGAGATAATCATTTCAACTTGATTAAAACAACAAAAAGTAATAATTTCATTGAATAATATCTTTACCACATGAAAGAGTACATCATAATATCTATTAAAAACTACAAACAATGGGTTATGAACAATATTTACTATTATTTTGTGGTTGTTCAAAATGTGTCCCAGATATTCGTCACCACCGTCAGATATTTATTTAAAAAATAATAATAAAAAAACTACAAGGTCAATTACATTCCTGAGGACCCCTTTTCAAACCTTCAGCTCTACTGCATGCTTCAAGACCGCTCAGGCTCCTGTAAGTTTTCTATTTTTCTTTAATTCTCTTCATATTTTTGGACACTGCTACTGTCACAACCATAAATTGTCAACACCGTCACTTCTGTATAAAAAATATTAAATTAGATTATGGAATAAATGTATACTTTTTAAGAAGAGGTCTGATGCAGGCAGCAACAGGGCGAAAACAAGCTAGCTAATGTGAACAACTCATGCTTATCATGTGAAAGAGTACGTTTTTGTCACCACCGTCAGACGTCACCACCGTCAGGTTTTCTGTCTGACAGTGATGACTGAAGTCTGAAAAATGCTTATAACAGTGCTCAGGATTCTTATTTTTTGTACCAAATAGTTAAATAAAGTTGTTAAGCAAGAAGCCATTGACTTGAGTGGTATAAATTTTGGAAATGTATGTTTTAATGAGGCGACTGTCACCACCGTCAGATTACTGTCACCACCGTCAGATTAGTGTCACCACCGTCAGAGACAGTTATATTGGTTTTAAATGAATATGCTTACAACATGTCTCTTTGGTGCTGTTGAATTATTAAAGTAATAGTCTCTTTAATACAAAAATATGTTTTTCAAATAAAAAAAAAACATTACGGTGACGGTGTTGACAAAAACAAAGTAGCCTAATAACTGGAAAAACCTATTTTATGAAAAAGATGCAAAATGAGGAGGTTGCACCGGTACATTGCTGAACAGCCAAGACCTTGGCCTATAATGATATACCTTCAGATTTTGTAATTAACACACTTTTTTTTTTCAAAATTAAAACCTGTTTTATCCAAATTCCCAAGAATCAGTGATATATACTTTTCTTTCTCTTTTGTAGTACCATTCATTGTGCCACCATTCTCTGTCTCATTCAGCATCCCATGTGCCTCACACACAAAGCAAGATTCCTTTGTAAGCTCAGCCGCTTTTGCGCTGAGCTTGGCTCTTGGCTCTTGCCTCAGACTCTGGTCGGTGGTTTCCTCAGAGCTCAGGGTGTGTCTCAGTGGATCCGGCACGTACAGAGGATATTCAGGGTTGGGGCTGTCTGCTCTCTCTGCCTATGGAGGATGTTTACTTTAAGCTACAGTATATATGAATGTTGCCTGATTAAACAAGTTAAGATATACAAAGTAGATCTTATAGCCGCAGAAAAAAGAGGTTGAGGTTAATGTTGATCGCACGAAAGTATAGATTTGCATACAGTGACACAGGTTAATGCTAGACAGCACTGTTTTTTTGAGTGCCTAAGGAGTGAAGCCCACAGTGAACCACCCTGACACCTATTGTGTCCACTGACCACCACATTGCAAAACAGGCAAGGGCAGGATCCCTGCCACTCTAGGTTGTATGTTTAACCACTGGCTTAGCACTGTTGGACCTCAAACAATAGATCAATAGAAGTGGCTTTAATGCCACTTCTGTTAACCATTGTTTAAGGTAGCTTTGAGTGTTCCATAATCACCACAAACTTGTCGCACTAAATCCTTTCAGTCAGCAGTTTTGAAGCTAAGATACAGTCTTAATGAGTCTACTGTAAAGTAGAAGGTGGAAAGTTCTAGATGAATTCAGTTTGAATTTAATAAATGAAACGAATGAGTCAAACAAGAGACTATTCTACACTCAGACCAGCTTGTCAGCTGCACTACAACTGCAGGATAGGTCAGGACTTTTAGAGTTTAACAAGTCATCTGAAATTGCCCTTTCTAGCCTCCAACATCAGCTGGCAGACATTTGACCTTACCAAGTTTCAGCCAGCAGAACATCTGTGCGCTCAGCCTCTCTGCGGCTTGCCCTAGAATGACACACAGAAGGACTTGTGTTTGTGTTGAACATCCTGGTACCTTTCTGCTCTCTGTTTACTCGCATTAAAGCCTATGGATTAACGCTGCCTTAATAATGAATTCAGCTCTTTTTTCCCTCCCCTATTTACTAAGCAACTATTGTCAGAATGGTGGATAGATATTGTTTTTTAAATGCAAGGTCCTCTTCTTCCCTTCCCAATGTTGCTTTGGGAACATTCCCATCATTTTCTGCTATATCTCATACATCTGTATTATGTAGCACAGGCATTTTCAAACATCTTTCATGTTCTGAACCCCTAAGTTGACTCTTATTATGCCACGGATCCCAATTTGAGGTGATTTTTGCCCAAAGAATCTTGGTATGAAAAGATATTTTGGCTGGTGTTAAGTATAAAACAATTTAGATGTCATACTTGAACACCAACAATAGATTCAAAGTGGTGAGAAATATTAAAACTTTTAAAACTACACTATATGGACAAAAGTATTGGGATACACCTCTTTCAATCATTGAATTCAAGTGTCTCATTCTGTCCCATTGTCACAGTTGTATAAAATCAAGCACCTAACTATGCAGCCTGTCTTTACAAACATTTGTGAAAGAATGGGTCGTTCTAAAGAGCGCACTGAATTCAAGTGTCAAATGGAGTGGTGTAAAGCACACTCCCACTGGCCTCTGGAGTGGTGGAAACGTGTTCTGTGGAGTGACGAATAATGCTTCACAGAGAACAAAGACGAAGACGAAGATGAAGACAAAGATGAAGACAGAGATAAATCACGGAGAACATTTCCTGACTGCCTGACTGCATTGTGCCAACTGTAAAGTTTTGGACATTTTGGACAATTCTGTGCTTCCAACTTTGTGGTAACAGTTTGGGGAAGGCCTTTTCTGCTCCAGCATGACTGAGCCCCAATGCACAAAGCAGCTCCATAAAGGCATGGTTGGGTGGATTTGGTGTGGATGAACTTGACTGGCCCGCACAGAGCCCTGACCCCAACCCCATCCAACACCTTTGGAAGAACTAGAACGGAGACTGTAAGCCAGGCCCTCTCGTCCAACATCAGTGTCTGACATCACAAATACTTATCTGGATCAACAGGCATAAATTCCCGAAGACACACTCCAAACTTTTGTAGAAAGCCTTGCCAGAGGAGTGGAACCTGTTACAGCTGCAAAAGGGGGGGGGGGGGGGGGGGGGGGGGGGGTTGATTGGTGTGATTGGTGAAGTGTATGTAATCATTATGACCCTCTTCCACATTGAACCAGGTGGGAGAAAGCTGGCTTTACTTGAGTTATTTGTTGTTGGTGCATGTTTGGTGTGTGTTTCCCCACATGGGCACCCACCATGTTGAGGCTTTATGTTGACTGTGTGTAGGGAAGCGGCAAATAGGCTTTCTCTTTGTTGCTGCGTGTGTGTGTGCAGCAGGAGGCATTCAGGCTAGGAATGCCTGGTGGCTGTTTCATTGAGTTCCTGTTGCCACCCAGCGGGCAGCCATGGCAACCCTCCAGCCAGGGGGCATCTGGCAGCCTGCTGCCGGTCCAGGGGGAAGGCCAGACTGCCTGCCTGCTCGCCTGCCTGTCTGTTTGTCAGCCTAACTGGAGAGCGGTGCTGGCTGGCAACCTGCAAATGGCTTGGTGCCAT
This sequence comes from Myripristis murdjan, assembly GCF_902150065.1. Taxonomy (NCBI): domain Eukaryota; kingdom Metazoa; phylum Chordata; class Actinopteri; order Holocentriformes; family Holocentridae; genus Myripristis; species Myripristis murdjan. The sequence goes on along the minus strand of NC_043992.1, from coordinate 26,402,757 downwards.
AGCAAACACCTTGCTTCAACAGGGCCCTTAGAGAGAGACACAGGCCACAGCTTTCCCAGACAGAGGTCCCCTCTGTATTAATCAACACCTGGCACCAGTGGGAGCCAAAAATCTCAGTTTTTTTTTTAGACTTTATGAATGCGGTGTTAAGTGTGTGTGTTTCACAAATAAATTGAATTCCTGATTTTAGCAATCAGTGATGCCTGGCTGCTTCATATTGTTGCATTTTCAAGCATAGAAGAAGAGTTGTCAAATATGTTTCTTACATGCTTGGTTTGTTATTTTGCTGACTTGTCATCCAGGAGGGATGCAGGACTACAACTACCTCCATGGGAACTGTCTGGAAATCACCATGGAGCTGAGCTGCTGCAAGTATCCCCGTGCCTCTGAGCTCCAAAAGGAATGGGATCTGAACAGGGAGTCATTGCTGGCCTATGTGGAAAAGGTAGGGTTTAAACCGATGGACGAGCCAGTGATACATCTGCACTCATTAATATAATAAACCCTCTGCTCTTCAAGGTTTTTTAAAGGGTAAATGCCCATAGTCCAAACCAGTATTTTCCCTCTCCCAGGTCCATATAGGTGTGCGTGGCTACGTGAGAGAGGCCATCAATGGTACTGCCCTCCCTGATGCCAGTATTGTGGTAGCAGGCATCAAACATGACTTGACCACAGGCCAGTATGGGGACTACTACCGCCTCCTGCTGCCTGGCACATACAACATCTCAGCTGTGGCACAAGGGTGAGTAGTAATAATAACAATAAACTCTATGTGTTGATCAGCTTTTCAAAAACGGAGTTTGAAAAACACTTTGCAGAGCAATGAAGGACATACATAAAAAACAATCAGTAGAGGAAGTTAAAAAAAAAAAACTCCTTTCTGATATTAAGTTCTGATATTAATTTCCTCATTAAGTTTTTCTGAAAGGAAACTGCACAGAAATGTAGGCTTATTATAATATGAAATGTAGTTCATTTTACTCAAAGAAGGGTGCTGGACAGTGTATCCTGCTCAGTGTCCTGTTCTGTCTCAGTACCTAATTAGCCTTTTAGCATTTTTTTCGGAGAACATCATAAGCAGCAATAGTAGAAGGTGATACCAGGAAAGACTCAGAAAACTGAGTCAGAGTTCTGAATGGAAAAGTGAGCTGATAATCTGGTTAAAGGGTGGAGGAAACAGTTGAATTTCTAAGTAATGGGTGTATGCTCAGACTGACACAAGTCCAAAAGTTACTTTTCAACAGTAACTTTGAAATGTATTTGTCACAAATGGGTGCTGCAGTATCGCACAATGACTCAAGACAATAAAAACATCACAACACAGACTACTAGGACTACATATGGTAACTCTAAGATGGGAAATGATACAATACTAAAAACTGCAGCGAGCCAGTAGATACAACCAAGTTAGCTCTATAGTGGTAATTTAATTGCATCACAATTGGCAATACACTGATTGTAAAATACTCAAATTCCTACAAATGGACCAGTAACAGTATTGGTCCCAGCAGCATGTTTAAAGAAAGTGTAAGACATTACAACAATACAATAAAATCAAATAGTACAAGGTACAGATCATCATCATCATCATCATTGTCATCAACACCACTGTTGTCACCCCATCACCTCTTCAACTCTGGATTAGGAAAGGGAAAAGCTGGGGGTATAAATGTATAACTATTAGTTTTGGAGTATCTAACCCATAAGCCCATAAAGGCATTGGACTTTTGAATCATCTACGAGACTATTTTGACCTCTAAAGTCTTTGCTTTCACACCAACAAATGAAATGAAAAGGCAAGGACAGAGGATAGCTTGTGAAACCTTGTGAAACAGTGTCATCAGTGTCTAGAACTTTTATTTATTTATTTACAAATAAGGTCCTAATTGCGTTCAGATTTCAGATTGTCTATCACAGTTCCTGGATATTTATTGTGGTCCACAGGCTCCGCTCTCCATGCCTTGTTGATGATGATTTGCAGGACAGGTGGATTATGTGTGAAATCAGTGCAGATGTCCTTCTCTTTTGACATGTTTAGCTGTCAGAATAACACGCCATGCCTGTCAGTAAAGCAATCCAAAACAAGACCATGGCAAAATTCGCTGTCATCTAAAACCCTGACAGTGACAGAATAATCTGCACATTTTAAAATGATACCAGCTGCGACAGTCACCAAAAATATCCAGGAATGGAGGCACAACACAGCCCTGAAGAGAGCCAGTAGATGAAGACAGTTCTTTTGACATTTGCCCGTTAACACTAACTCCTTGGATACATACACACATAAGTGCTCAAGTTTTTATCGATCAAAATGTGGGGTTGAGTTGTGTGACAGACTGCTGAGAGATCAGAGAACAGCCAGGCCTGATTAAAACTGGTATCTTTGCATTTTTGCAAAAGCCAAAACGGAGTGATTGTAGCTGTTGGCAGTGTCCCTCTAAGTCCTGTATGCAAACTGAAATGGATCCTGAATGTCGTCAGTTTTCTTCAGGAGTGTTACTGGTCTAAAATTGTCCAGTTCCCTCCGTGGCTGTTTTTAAAATCAGGGATAACAGTAGATTGTTGCCACAATCGTGGCACCCTCTGCTGGTTAAATGCTTCACTGTGCATGGAGATAAAAGTGACATGAAATGAGAAATAATTTTTTCAATTTATCAGCTACATGCTTGAATTTTCACCTACTGTTTTTAAAACTATTTTTTATTATTCTTAATATGAACATTCAGCCATCGCATACATCATTATATGAGATACAGTATACAGTATTACAAAGACTGGCTATATAAAGTGTATAATATTGTTTGAGAACACATAAAAATATACAAATATACTGTGCTTCAACAGTAATCCTTATTGCAAGAGATGAAACCCTGAAATTACAAAATATAAAATAAAAAGTATAAAAAAGTAAAATGTATGACTTAAAATATATAAAAACTAAAATTCCCCTTTAATCTGTTCCAGATGTCTCAGAGTTAAGAATCTGTATGGCTTACATCAGTCAGTCCTCTTTGTGTTTATCCACTAAATCAACATCTTTTACATAATCAATATATGGTTCCCATAAACACTCTCTGTTTACCTTTAATTTTATAGGTTATCTTTTCTTGAGGAAGACTCAATACCATTTGTCTTACCCATTGTCTAATATTTGGTCTTAAACTTTTTCCACAACAATGCAATTGGGTTTCAGTGCTTGTTAATTTTACTGAAGTTATGTTCCTCTGGATATAAACATAATATGAAAAACTTAGGATTCAGTGCAGCTTGTTTTGAAATTATTCTTTGGAAACCTAGGGGTCTCAGGTAGAATTTAAAATGAAGTTCTGTAGATTTGAGCAAGGTTCAGCCACACAGCAATGACACACCCACCAATGGCAGCAGCAGAGTTGAAGAGGTTGAATAACTTAAAAGATATAACTTAAAAAACATAGCATGTATTCCTCCTTAGTTATGGAAATGAACAGAAACATCTCACCAGTTCTGTGTTGAGTCAAGTCTAGCTAGACAGGCATGCTTAATGTGGAATTGAGCAACCTTCAACTCTGAATTTTGTTTGTGCACAGGTACATACCGATGATGGTGCACAACGTCCAAGTGGAAGGCAAAGCCACAGAGCTTAACTTCACCTTGGCACCTGTGGTCAGTAAACCCTCCGATAACGTCACGGTGCCCTCATCCCCCATGCCGTCAGCCACCACTGCCACCACACCTCTGTCTTCCACCGCTGCCAGCGCCGCCAACTCCACCCAGAGTGGAGTGGGTCTTCCCGAAGGAAACAAGAGCAGCTCTTCCATGTCGCAGCCACAGCAGCAGCCCATCCAGCCGCAGGAGTTTCGCCATCACAACTACGCAGACATGGAGCTTTTTCTCCGCAGATACGACAGCGAGTTCCCATCCATCGCCCACCTCCACTCTGTTGGCCGCTCTGTGGAAGGCCGGGAGCTGTACGTCATGGCCATCTCAGACAACCCAGCCGAGCACGAGCAAGGTATGTCTGGGAAGCTTCGCCACAGGGGAAAAAAAAACACATCAGGAAATGGGCAGCTTGATTTTGGGATTTTATGCATTTCCTGTTATAACATGATGTTGGGCTGAGGGATTATTTAAAACCAACAGCAGTTAGGAAGAGCAACACAGTTTTATTCAATGGGAAAGGGACAGCAGAGGGGTGGGGGTGGCAGATCGGCAGCAGCATTATTAAACAGTTTGTGTTGGTTGAAATTTTTTATTTATGCCCACTGGAGCAGCCTGAGTTCATTTCATGGCGACTTGAAACCTGAGTACTCAAATGAATAAATTATAATGCACGGTTTGGCTTTCGTCACGTAGACATCAATGAGTTTTTAGTTTCTGTTTTGAATATTCTAGTTTCTCAGAGCCACATAAATATTGTGTAAAAAAAAAAAAAATACAATAAAATATTAAAGAGTGGTATGTTTTCCACTGTGACGGCAGATAAACTGACAGGAATGTGACAAAACAAATTTTACCCAGATACTGCAGACTGGGTTTTTAATGACCAAAAGCCTCCATGTATGGTCCTAATGGAGAAGATTAAGAGTGAAGATTTTTTTTTTTTGACGTGAGAACTTAAGCCTCTTACATAAGCTAGTAGAATGGCCACATGTTTTTGACTCACCATTTTAACACACTGATCCTTGCTTAGCGTTGTGCTTGCTGGCTCTCCTCTTCAGCGAGCAGCCTTTAAATGAGCTTAATGGTGTGAATTCCAGCACCCTTGGCATATTTGTAGCCGTTATCTCATAATACCAGTTTTCAATCCATTCGTGTCCTTGTCTTTGTCTCCCTCTGTCTCTCTCCACGGCAGGTGAGCCAGAGTTTAAATATGTGGCCAACATGCACGGCAATGAGGTGGTGGGCCGCGAGTTAATGCTCAACCTCATCGAGTACCTGTGCCGCAACTACGGCACCGACCCCGAGGTCACGTGGCTGGTCAACAACACACGCATCCACATCATGCCCTCCATGAACCCTGATGGCTACGAGGTGGCCAAAGAAGGTGAGGGGAGGAGACACACATACACACAAACACACACACACACACACACACACACACACGCTATGAACTTCAAGCACCAACCCTATTCAAAAGCATCTTACTCACCTTATCAAATTAAGTGCTACCTATTTTCATTATACAACAGCAAGTAATGATAATAATAATAATAATAACAACAACAACAACAATAACAACAACAACAACAATAATAATAATAATAATAATAATTATTATTATTGTTATTGTTATTGTTATTGTTATTATAATGCTAAGTTCATTTGTATAGCACTTTTCTAAACAAAAGTGACAGTGTGACAAAAAAAATGACACAGCTTGGTGGAACAAGCTTGGTGGCAAGTGAATGGTTTGAATTTCTCATGATCACCTTCAGCAGCTGGAGTAAAATGATTCTTTTTTTATTGTTTTTTAAAAAGAATTCAGATGATATTTTTTTTTTATAAGACTTTGGACGGTTAATACTTAAGGCACATCATGCTTGAAAATGGCTTGAAGCTTGAAAAGGCTTAAAATTGAATATGATTATAATTTAATTTAAATGTTCAAATTGACTATTCATTTTTCATATAGAATGTGATGTAAGTGAAGACGCCACACAGCACTTCCATATTTTGCAAACACCTCTTTAGCTGTTAGTGGGTACATACTGTCACTAACTGATCTGTATCAGAAACCCGATCGGTGCTGCACCGTTTGATCTGATAAAACTAGAGCTAACAGTAGTGTTGCTTTCAGGTGCTCTGTAAATTGGACACAGTAACATTGTTGGCATTTGCTTAATAAGCTTAGGTTTTTCATTGTCCTGTTCAGACAACCCTAAGACTAACCCAAAAACAAAGCCTTTGAGGACTAAAAGGCTTTATTTTTGACTTTTAGCTGTGGCTGTGCACACACGCAGTAATGATTAAGCAGGAGGTGCTGACAGGGTAGTGACAGGCACTGCTGATAGGTAACAGGAAGTGCATACCATCTGGAGCACAGACTGCATATTTAAGGTGGACTAGGGCAATTGCTGCTTAATTATACATTGTTGACCCAGAATATGCTGCAGTTGTATATATGTACACTGTGCAGATTCAGCATCAATAGTTGTAATTCCTCCTCACAGGTGACGTAAAGGGCTACAAAGGACGCAACAACAGCAACAATTTTGACCTGAACCGCAACTTCCCAGACCAGTTTGCCACGATCACAGAGCCCAGGCAGCCGGAGACCATGGCTGTGATGAACTGGCTGAGGAGCATCCCGTTCGTCCTTTCAGCCAATCTCCATGGAGGCACGGTCTTGCTTTGAGCTTCTAGGATTGAACATACTTGCCAACCAGATGCATTGTTTTGTTTTGTTTTGTTTTGTTTTTTTCCCTGCATATTTGACACCGATACCGCCTTTTGAAAATCTTTTGAAAATCTTTTGAAAATCCTATTTATGGAATGCCAGGGTTGGCAAGTGTGATAAAAACAGTGTTTGTTTTCTGTTTACCTTTGATTAAAAAAAAAAAAAAAAACAACTACATTGTTAATGTTATTTACTAGTTGGATTATATTGATATTGGTATAAAGTTTGCCTGTTTGTGTGTATTTTTGAAAACCTACTGACAAAGATGCAAGGAATTAGGATTGATTACATTACAAAGTTGTCCTTATATCTCTAAAGATAATGACTATATTTTGATGTCACTCCATTAGATATATTTATGACCACATTTTTTTTTTCATGAAAGACAATATTGAAACGTGTTTGTGTAGCTGTGTAATTCTACTCCATGGGAACCCCCACCCCTTCCCAACCCGTTGGTCTACCCTGCTAACACTCGGTCTTGTTGAACTCAGGTTCCTTGGTGGTTAACTATCCCTATGACGATGACAAGGAGGGCATCACACAGTACAGCCAGTCCCCTGATGACAAGATCTTTCAGCAGCTGGCTAGAGCCTACTCACAGGTAATAAGATACTGTGCTGCTCCGTGCTAGTGGTGTTACGGTGTGATCTAAAATAAAATACAGAGACAGGGGGTTGGTGGAAGATAAAGGCTTGTTATGAAATCTGTGCACAGGCAAGATTTGGAAACAGTTGCTCATTGTTTCGTTCTCTCTCGTGTCTGTCTGTCTGTGTGTGTGTGTGTGTGTGTGTGTGTGTGTGTGTGTGTGTGTGTGTGTGTGTGCGTGTGCGCAGGAGAATCCTCTGATGCACAATGGGCACCCTTGTGAGGACCTGTACCCGGATGAGTACTTTCAGGATGGTATTACCAATGGTGCCAACTGGTACAATGTTCCTGGTACGCCTACATCTTTCAGCCGAATCAAAGCTCAGTGGAAAAGCAACTGTGCTCAGGGAGCCTTCAAAATCTTTATCCCCTGCTTCTCACTACAGTTATTATGCTATGTGTGTTCATCCAAAGCACACATCTAGAACTTATTTATGAAAATGATGAGATTATCCCACACAATGTTCTCACCTAGATTTGGTAGTGTTTTAATATACATAGGAAAAAAAAGATTTGCTTCCACTTTCCTGTGAACATTACAGGTGCACAAATAATTAATTGTAATACTCATAATGCTCACTTATAATATTATTATTACAACACATAATTCTCACTGATGCATTATATTAGCATTTGTTTATTGAAATACAGCAGAAAGGTATTTTAAATGCAAGAATATTTTGAATTTTAATGACTATTAACTTTCAAGAATGGATCATTGTGGGTATTTTGAACCTTGCCCTTATTTTCCTATGTTTGACAAATATGAAGGTCAATTGTGTTCAAAATTTGATCACTTATTTCACTGTAGAGTGTTTCAGTTTTCCAGATTGCTTGTGTGCACAACTCTCTTCAATTCGTTTAGACCCAGAAAATGACAAAAACACACTGCAGTGGGACATACCTGCATGTGATATTCTAAATATGCATTGCCTGATATCAGTTATTTTAACTAGTGTGAGCAAAACACACACACAAAAAAAAAAAACACTTCCAAGCTGAAGCTAATGCCGATTCTTCTTGTCAACATTGTAATTGTGGTATGCCTTCTAAACCATTTAAAATAAGCTTTGAAGAAGTTATAATTAACATTGTAAACATTCATAAGATGGTTGTGATTTTATGTTTTATTTATAATTTATTATGAATGCTGAGATAATGCATCAGTAATCATTTTCTGTTTAATTAATATGGTCATAAGGCATTATCAATGCATTATAATTCCATATGAGTGCTGTTATAATTCATTATAGTAATGGTAGGAAGTGTTAGTTGACCTTTATGTTGCTTACTTACATGAACAATGTAAACAATTCCTTTACAGCCTCCAAATAAACAGGAGATAGATGTTTACCTGTCATTCACAAGCTTAGCCAGTTTAACTGTGACAGCTGTATTGCAGTTATGATTGTGGCCTGTGGTTTTAGTGCTAATCTGCTGTAACAGTCTTGTTTTTTCTGTCAGACAGTTCATCCTGAGGGAAAAAAATAAATGTTTGGCGCAGGGGTAACAACCAGGCTTTTGCTTTCCAGGCGGCATGCAGGACTGGAACTACTTGAACACCAACTGTTTTGAGGTGACCATTGAACTGGGCTGTGTGAAGTACCCGCTTGCCAAGGACCTGCCCAAATACTGGGAGCAAAACCAACGAGCCTTGCTCCAGTTTATACACCAGGTAACAAACAACCCTGGCCCTCCACTGAGCTTTTAACTCACTTTCATAGACTCAATCAGTCAATGTTTTCCTGCATGTGCACATATGTGTGTGTATTTGCATGAATGTGTTTCTGTCTGTCCCTCCAGGTCCACACTGGAGTGAAGGGCATAGTCACTGACATTAAGGATGGTACAGTTATTCCCAACGCCACCATCAGCGTGGACAAGATAGAGCACAACATCACCACGGCCCAGACTGGAGACTACTGGAGGCTGCTGGTCCCTGGGACCTACATCCTCACTGCCTCTGCCCGCGGGTAAGACGGATGTCAGAAGGAACTGTGGAACAGACACCTGGAGAATTTAACGGATTAGGAGTATAAATTCACACAGTCAAGTTTATAGATTTTTGTGTTGTTGTACACACCCCTTTCAGTGGAATTAACTTTCAGCAACTCACCGGTCCTCCAGATACACTCCTGTGAAGCTCTATGCCACGGTTCCAAAGGAGGGAGTGGAGGTGGTGAACTTCAAACTGACACGCATCCACTCGGAGCCTAAAGGTCAGTCTCCCAAGGGCCCCCCAGCCACACAGGACCCGTCTGAGGAGGAGTTCCAGAGCTTCATCAAGGACCTGTCATTAGGAACGGGCCTGGACGAGCTGGTCAGGAGCACAGCCACCGAGAGCAGCTTCCGCTACCGGCGCTACATTGAGCTGGCTAAGTCCCTCAGAGGCCTCACACTCAACTTCCCCAAGATTACCTCCCTGCGCAGGTAGGTTTGTGAGGAATCCTGAATAACATGTGAAGGTATTGAGAATCAGTTCTGTGAAACTCTGCTACTGCTACTCTTCCATTGCAAGCAGATAGTGCAGGTTGGTGAAAGTTCAGGTAACATGAGTGGCATCAGTTCCCTGATTAGTCTCTCTCTCACTCAGCCAAGCTTCAGCTATCACAAAGGTGAAGAGATCCTGGCTGACAAATGGTCTGTTTAACAAGAATCTTAAACAATGGAGTTTGGATGATACTGCTAGTGGTAGCAGTTTAAAGCTTAAATGCAGAACTTTTACATATAAATAAACGTTACGCTCATTCTAATGAAAAAAAGCTGGAATCCTGGTGTCTGTGGTGACATTTCCCAACTGGTGCACAGTTGACTGTGATATGTTGTTATAGCATACCGAATAAGCTCATCTGATGAGTCAGTGACTCCCTCAAAGTTTGTTTTCCTCTTGTTTTTCCTTTGCACATAAAGATTGAAAGTCTAAGTGTTTTTTCAAGCAACATTTGGTTTACTGCCTCTAGAGGGAGCCAAATCACACAGAACTGGAAAGTTCCGCACAGCAAAGTATTTGGATGAGTGTATTTCACTTCCAGACGGAGGTGGTTCATTAATTAATCATTAAGTCTGCAATTTGGCTTATAACTAAAGTTAACCACTCATACTTCTTTCTGCTGTCATGTAACTACACATTCTTCAAGACATTTTCAGCAGGAAGTGCCCTGATTTTTATGTTTATTCTGTGTCTCATATTGACAGTGTGTGAACCAACATTCAAGTTCAAAATGGAATTTGTTACATTTTGGTTTTCATATCTGACACTGGGTCCCCTCTTCCACAGCAGGCCCAAGCAGCACCAGGGCCAGCAACCTGTAACCCAAAATTGATGACACTGTTTTTTTTAATATGAAGATGGAAACACCAGAAAATTAGGCTTTATAAAAAAAGACATGGCATTTTTTGACCATTTTTGATATACCATATCCTAGTTTAATCATTTATGGGGGCAGTAAGATATGGAAAGAGTGTAATTATTTTTTGTTTTGGGAGAAATGAGGAGGTGTGAATAAGCCCTGGCTAGCCTGGCAGAAAAGGGACTTGTGTGCACCGTACCCTCAGTCACTCTCCAAGCTGCTTGAACATTTTCAGTATTAATTATATTGATTGCTGATTACTCACTGTAGTATTGACTGACTTCTGTTCTTGTTTCATTTCTCTGTTGTTCAGTTTAGGCCAAAGTGTGGAGTTTCGCACCATTTGGGCTCTAGAAATCTCCAACAATCCAGGGGAGCCTGAACCGTCGGAGCCGAAGATCCGCTTTGTGGCAGGGATCCATGGCAACGCCCCAGTGGGCACAGAGCTACTGCTGGAGTTTGCTACCTTCCTGTGTATTAACTACGGCAAGAGCCCAGCCATCACCAGGGTGAGTTGTGGGGTCCCTCGAGAAAAATAGGTGGTTTACAGCTGCCACAGAAAACTCATCTCAACTACACCAATCTGTCAGTTAAATTGCTTGTATTGAGAAGGAAATACCAGTGATTATGTGCAATTTTATAATAATATTTCAGCATCATTCACCACATTCTTCATTTTAGTGTGTCTGGATTCTTATTTATTAATGTGTAATTATCCCAATAAATATTACAATGTGCAGCTGTGTTTCTAATCACTCTTCTTCCATCACCTCTCCCTGACAGCTGATTAATGAGACCCGGATCATCATCTTGCCATCCATCAACCCAGATGGACGGGAGCTGGCTAAAGAGAAGCAGTGCACCTCCATGGTGGGCATGACCAACGCTCATGGCAAGGACCTGGACACAGACTTCTTTGGTTAGTTGTGGATTTGTGTGTTAGGGTGTTTGTGTGTGTCTGTGTATGTGAGAGGGAGAATGAGAGAAGCAGAAAGAAGGAAAGAAATCACCATGTATGTAGTAGCAGGGTTATTACTTGTTTGAAAAATATCAGGCTAGCGACCTCTTGTGGAAGGGACCCGAATAGAGAATAAAGAATTTCTTGTACTCAGATGTGCATGTGCCATGAATGCAAAACATGTTTGTATTTCTTTTTCCATGTCCTAACTTCCCCATACATCCTCCTTTTTTAGGCAATGCATCTCAGCGTGTGGTGGAGGCCCAGCCGGAGACCCGGGCAGTGATGGACCTGATCCTAGAGAGAGGCTTCACTCTGTCTGTAGCCCTCGATGGAGGTTCCCTCCTGGCCACCTACCCTTACGACAAGCCTGTCCAGCCTGGTAAAACACCCTTGGGGACAACACTGCTACAGAAAAGCAATTACACGTTTGCAAAAAAACTTGAAACTATTAAGAAATGTTGATGCTGCACTAATTCACTTTTTCTCACAGCAGTGAAAAGTTAATAATGAAAATAAACCACCAAAATATTGATAATGTTGCTTTACATCACTTAACACTAAATTTCTTTTGTTGTTGTTGTTGTCGTTGTTTTTCAGTCGAAAATGAGGGTACTCTGAAGTACTTGGCTAATGTTTATGCCAGCAATCACCCCAAGATGCACCTCGGGGACACTGGATGTCCAAACAACGGGCAGAGTATGTAATACTATAACTACAAAAAAATGGCATCGTCACAAGGGTCAGACTGATTTATCAGGGTCTTTATATGTGCCTTTTTTTGAATACTGGATATTGGCATGTCTGTGTACTCCCACTCTAGTGGGAAGACACAGACATGATTTTTAATATTGCTTATTTATTTTATATTTGCTATTTCTCTTCATTTTCTTTAAACATTACATTAACAAGACATTTACTCTAGTAATAGTTTTTTTGTTTGTTTATTTGTTTATTAAATTGAACTTAAATTGAACATTGGAACTAAATATCAACTAACAGCCACTTCAGTAAAGATACTGGATTCAGTATTGGTCAAACACTAATTGTTACAGGGATATAAAGTGACTCACAAAATACTGAGATGATTGAAATTTTGCTCGGTAGCTGATTAAACTCGTCTCTTATTCAGTGGGAAACATCCCAGACGGGGTTCTCAGGGCAGCAGAGAGACAAAGTCACATGGGCAGCATGAAGGTGAGTCTCTCCAGCCCGTTTTGTTCAGCATTACTGAATAATAATCAGAGGTTTAAATATTACATTTTTACATTTATGTAAAATTATGAATGGCACTGAGAGTTCAAAGGATCATTGTGCGGTCTCTTAGTGTCGAGGTGCAGAGGAACAGTGATGTTTAGTTCTCTGAAACCAGAATGTCTGCCTTGTTAATGATATGGCTGAGGAAGAAGCAGGCATCTCTCCCAGCAGCATGCACAACTAATGTCTGTGTTTGTACCTTTCCAGGACTTCAGTGTGGACTTTGGTCACTGTCCAGAGATCACCGTGTACACTGGCTGCTGTCTGTTCCCTCCTGTTGAGCAGCTGGCCACACTCTGGGCAGAGAACAAGAAGGCTCTCCTCAGCATGCTGGTAGAGGTACAGTGTAGCGCTTTTATTACAGAGCTCACAGCTTGGAGAATGGGCTGCTTTAACATTAATTACAAGATTCATTTTATATCTCAAATTTTCAGTAGAAGTCACGAGACCAGAATATATTACTTAGTGCTTACCTTACTCAGTGTAGAGCACTAATATTAGTGAATAAACTTTTTTGTTGTCCAGCATCACACGGTTTGCACTGCAGCTGCATGACTGCAAGACTGAGGTATCGAGTTGTGACGATGCCACTGATGCTAAAAGCAGTATTGCTGGTATCATTTTCAACATTTTGGTTTTTGACTTTGTGCCTAAGTGTCGATTCTTGTGACATCCCTATTCAGCAAGTAATACAGCAGTACAGGAATATTTCATTTTATTTAGAACACACGCTCTAGTTTAAAATAATCACTGCATTCATACAATATAAAGAAAATGCAATAAAATAATTTGGATCCTCAAATCAGAATTGTTGTTATTCATAATCATGATCACAGTATTTTGCAAAATAATCATATTAATAATAATTTTTCTTCACTTGTACCCCCGTGCAGGTCCATAAAGGGGTGCGAGGTGTGGTGAGGGACAAGAGTGGGAAGCCCATCGTGGGTGCCATGATTGTGCTGAACGGGGGGGTGAGGGTCTTCACTACAAAGGGTGGCTACTTCCACGCGCTGCTGGCTCCTGGCAACCACAACATTGAAGCTGTTGCTGACGGCTACCAACAACAACGACAGGAGGTACGCAGATATGAGCAGGCCAGGTGTTACGCATGCTAAAATCCCTCATTAACAGAATGCACTAGTACTGTCCAGTTCAGTCTTTACATGCCACCTGTCCTGCAAGTGGTCCAACTCTGCACAACTGATCCAATTAAGGGATTAGTGCCGATTGGTTGAGCATAGAAACTGATCTACCTGAACGCAGTCAGCGTGAAAATATGCAGCCCATATAATTGGATCACGTGAACAACAGTAAAGATGGAACACAAACTTGCATTGACATGAGGACTGTAATATAAACACTGTACTACTGCCTCTCCACCTCCCTGTAATAACACCCAAACCCATCCTGATTATTTAATGTAGGTGAAAACAAAAGGCTTACAAAGGTTGGGTTTGAATCAGTGTTTTGTTTATGTGACATATCAACTTTGCTCTGTTGTCAGCAATAGTGTAGAGGTCGCAATACACACACCACATTACTTTATAGGCTGACAAGCAATTAATAAGATGGATCAAACATTGTGGATTCAGGTTGGATAGATACAGACTGCCGTTAAAAGTACAGTGTTCAATGATTTGCAGTACGAGTCTCATGGTCCTTGACATTTTCATTAAATTGTTTATATAAACATAATGGGATAAACTTTTACATCAAGTTTAATTTCGAAAGATTTTGACCATAATTTGTTCAATAAACAATCAACATAAATTCGGCCACTTCATATTGACGGGAAACAAAACTTAAACAAGCAAAATATTATGTAAGTAAACATAGCAGAGTCATGTCGTGGAACTTCTTGAGTGGCACGATGGTTCCCCTTTGCTGTCTATGTCTATATAGGGCGTGGGGCGGAGTACACAAAACCTCTCCACCACCTCCACCTTCCTGTTTGGCTGCTCTGTAATTTGCAGCGTAGGATAGGCCAGCTCCTCAAACAGATGCTCTTTGATGGTGCGTCCCAGCTGCAGGCTGTAGGCTGTCAGTCCCCCACACGGGGCGCAGAGCAGGGGATCCACCACCGAATGATATGTGTGCTGGTACTCTGGCACTGTGTAGCCATGGATCATCAGAGGTCCTGCCTGACTAGTCGGACCACTGACAGAGTCTTTGTCCTTGAAAGTGAGGGGCTCATCGCTGTGGGGGGGACGGAGGTCAGGAAGAACAGCAGTGTTCCTCATGTACCTGACATCCAGGGGCTTCTGGGATTCCTCTTCACTCGGCTCAGGCTTCAGATCCTGATTATCACTGGAGGCCCAAATGTTAGCCCTCTCCTTAATATGCTCCCCATATTTCTTTGGACAGCGAATACTCCGCCGCAGGCCATAAGGACGCATCTCATGTCTCTGGAAATTAAATTAACAGCATTTCCAATGATCTGTGGAAAACAAGAAAAAAAAACAAGCAGTCAGCTTACTGTTTGGCAATGCTGTCTGGGCTGTGTAGGCAGAAGACCTCACCATTATTCAGTCATACTTTAAATCCAAATTCCATGAGCTCCATTAAATCTTCCCCTGTTTTCACATTGTGGTTCACTAATGACAGCAAATAAATGACAGGGGGATTAGCCACTTTACAGGCTGGAGAGGTACAATGGTTTAAAAAAATAGTCAAAAGTAAAGTCTAAGATTTGGTTAATTCACTCTACCTCTCAAAATAAAGTTAAAGAATTTGTAATTTTCATGAGCCAGTCCTCAGATCTGATCTCAGATATAAGGAGAACCTTATCCAGAGCACACCAACCAGTCACACCTGCAGTCAATGAGGCTTGTTAAGCAGCTGATTAACAACCAGGCATCTGACTGCTGACCGCCTGTTGATCACACTCAGACAAGCAGCTACTGAGATTTTGAGTTTCTTCTGAGTTTCCCCTTTGAGAGTAATTTCAGTATCTTTGTGTGGACAACTTAAGAAAATATACTTCAGTCTTTGTAATTGAACACTATTTAGTCTTGCTTCAATGCACACTATTCAGAATATCACCTTGTTCATGCCAGTAACCCAGCGGCACAGCAACTTCTTGTGGAATTGTAGAAAAAGGTACCGTAATCTCTGCTGTGATTACCAAGGCCACATTTTCCTTACCTTGCTTTTTCTAAGCCACAGTTTTTCCCAAGTTCTGTTTTTTGTGTATGCTGTGATTTGTGCACATTGCTTTAATGTTAGTCAAATGTTTCACACTTAAAGTGGGGAAAAAGTACAACAGACCCTTCTCTCAGCGGGTATTTTGACATGAAATAGCAGGGTTAATACAGATGTTACCAAAAATGTAGATAAAGGTTTCAGTCCATTTAGGACCAACAGAACCAGGGTCCCTGGAGTTGTGCATGCTGGCTCACCAGTACACTGAAATGGAGCCTTAATCAGTGTTATAAGTAACACCAGTATTTACCTGCTGTTTCATGTCAGAATGGCTGCTGTGAAAAAGCTCTGTTGTTGAATAAGCCAGAATGATTGTTTGAAATCTGTCATGTGTTCAGTATTTAAATTTAGTTGGCTCATGGCATCAGTATTGTTGTTTCCAGGTGGTGGTGTCGTCTTATGAAGCTGCTAGTTCCATCGTTATTGAGTTTGACATGGACAACAGCATCTTTGGACTTCCCAGGGAATTTGTGGTCGCCACAGCAGGTAAGCACTTCTGTAAATAATGTTATGTATATTATTATTTGGGGGGAGCTGAAAGAGATTAAGCTTGCATGGGGCGAGGCACAGAAAGTAGCACAACACTGAGTTGAATGACGTGGAGTCGTCGAAGCCTTATTCCCCATCCGGGAAGAAGAGGAGTAAGTAAGTATATTATTATTTGGGCAGGTTAAATCACAGCCACTATTTCAGTATGTTCTTTTGGGTGTTGTGGTGTTCAAGCCTGTCATGTCATGTTAGTGTGGTTTTCAAAAACTTAAATATAATGCTGCCGGGCACAAAAAATGACCGTAATTAATTGCTGCCACATTGCAGCACATGCCACTGGACAAGAAGTAAAACAACAGGCCTTCACTCAAATGGTCTGTGACTGTCAGCTGTCAAAACACACCAAGACTCAACTTTTGACAGCATAAAGCAGATGGCAGCCACAGACATCGGCTTTAACAAGTACTGTGGTGTGTCTGGGGATCGCAGATTAATTTTCAGGAGTCGACTGCCAGAAGTCATTGAGTCAGGCTTATGGTGAGGCGATGAGGAAGTGTTACATTAAATGGTGATATTCATGATAATAATTATTGCCTATTTTAGGTTCTTGAAACTGACACTATTGAGAACTCCTGTCTTTCAGTGAATCTAAGAAGCTAGTTTAGCCAACATTACCTTGTCCCTTATGAAGCTCACACACCTGCAGCTTGCTGGAGTGTACACCACACACTGACAGCCTCTCTAAGCCACAGCATTGCCCAAATTCTCTTGGCGGTGTTTGTTTTTCTTCTATTTTTGGTGCATTTTGTAGTCATTAATTTCATGTGCATATTAATGCTTTAAATGCACATTGGATTACTTGTGCTCCTGCAGAGTGAGAGGTCCTGACGTCTTAATAGTTCAGTATATTTATGACAGAGGAAAAAAAATGACTTGGTCTATCACATGAGTGATGTAGTCTGTTATGTGAAAATTGGTTTTGATTCGTGTGTGTCAAGACACTGTGTGTGCTCACTTGTGTTGGGGGTCTGTATTTCTTTTCCTCCTTGCAGCAGCCTCCATGACTGCACTGGTGGTGACGGCGTGCATCATTTGGTGCGTGTGCTCAGCCAAGTCAAACCGGCAGAAAGATGGCTTCCACCGGTTGAGGCAGCACCGAGACGATTATGAGGATGAGATCCGCCTCACCTCCATGGGCTCCAAGAAGTCGCTGCTTGCCCATGAGTTTCAGGACGAGAGTGAAAGTGACGAGGAGACGCTGTACGCCAACAAACTCTGAGAACCATTGTGCCAACCTGGCTGTCTGCACCGTTGTTTTTGTTTTGTTAGTTTTTTTCCAACTTAAATTTAACCCCTGGTCAACAAGTACAGGCTGAACTCTGGGCAGTAGTGCTGCCTGTCTTTATGACTGATATATCAAGAGTGATAAAAACACTCTTTGCTATGCCAATAACTCTGAGTGTTCACGCTCAGTCACTCAGTTATTACCGCTACTAGAGAAATACTGTCAGAACATCCTGATCCCCTCTGGGATTGCAGGGCTGGCCTGTTTGTGCTTCATGTCTCTGCCTGACTGGACCAGAGGAATTAGCTGACGAGAAAGAGAGGGTTGGTCCAGTGTGGCCCTCGTCCGTCCCTCTAACACTTCCTAGTCACACAGCTTTTTCCTTTCCGAGCCACCCGAGGATGCTCTTGACACGACTGCCTGTTCTGCCTGGCTACGGGGTCAAACCGATCAGTCCAAACAAACTTGTGCTTTGCTCTGTTGAGGGTATGTAATGAACTGTGGGTGGAAGTATGTAATCTCACACACCCTTCACCCGTGATCCGTCATCACCTGTTAATTTCTTTGATATTTCTTCTTTGAGCCGTTAATCAGAAATGGAATTCCCTCTTATCCAAGACTACATTGCCAAGTGTGTGAGCCTTTTGGAAAGAGAATACAATACTGTGCCTTGGCTTCTGTAAAACCGCAGTCCAAATGGGCTCTAGTACATAGTGGATAACAGTAACATAGCGAATAGGTACTTGGTCCACATTGGAATCAGATCCATCCTATACTCAGGTGGTAGGAAAGAGACATAATAGAGTAGTTGAGGACTGCTGAGCTCCAATGTTGCACTGTTTTCTGCACAGGTGATTCTAGGCTGGGCTGCCTGGAGTTGATAGTTTTACTCTTGTCCACTGAGTCAATGTTGTGGCCAAAATCACACTGGGGCGAGCTTCTCCAAAGCTTTAAAACATCAGCATCTAATGTTACAAAGCTTGAATGAAACCCTTCCCAGTTAGTGCAGGACATTCTATGCATAGTAGTAACTTGCACTAAATGTAAAGCAGTGATCATCCCTTATCATTGGCCAGGACAAAAAAATTAATCTCTCAATGTTTAATCATTGAAGGGAGAATGTATTTTTTTTTCTTTTTGTTTATTAGATTTGTCATAGGATATTTTCTGTCTGTACTTGGAATAATTATCCCTATCTATGGAATATCAATTCAGGCATGAATGAGCAAAACAAACAAAAACTAAAAAGACAGATACCCCTGTGTGACATTGACTTGACTTGCACTGTTTTATGTGAATGTCTATCCCCCCCACCCTCCCCCACTAAATAGTACCTTGAAATTGGAACATCTCAAGATACTATCCGTCCATTAATGACCATTGTTGACAAATCCTGGCCACAGCCTCCAGATGTTTTAAAGGTCCAGTGTGACTCCGGTTTCCCCAGTCTTGTGCTTTTCCAATATCAAAGTCATTACATGTATAGAAACCTGATATATTATGACTCTCACTTCAACTAATGGCCTTTTGAAAAGCTGTTTTTACATATCCAGTTTACTTCCTGGTGTGTAGATGATGACGGACATGTCTGAGTGCTTTGATTGGTTGACAGTATGAATTGCTAATGAGGTACCCTGTAGTCTGCCAGAGGCCTCTAAGGGATCAATGGAGACTTGGATAACTTTACATTTGGCATGGACGTGACATTGAAAACTATTTGGTTTAGCACTGACGGTATCGCAAAGGTTTGACGCTTCATCTTTGGACAACATGGCCAATATGAAGTGAGTAATAAGGATGTGAACAAGGCAATGCAACCTCAACTTATTAAAAACTGGCTGAACATAGAGAAGGGGCATTAAAGCAGTTAGAGCAAGTCGGCTGAACTGTCCAAAACTGCATTCAAAACATTGCACTCGACCTTTAAAATAAAGGATTTGCCTTGAGTTCTGATTGTGGATTACAGCCCTTGAGAGGAAATTTTTTTTTTCATTAAGTTTTTTTCCCCTTCTGTCACAAATGATTGGTATTATCTGTGGAGAAAGGAGACTTTTGTAGATTATTTTTCTTTGTTTTACTTTGTGTGTGTGTGTGTGTGTGTGTGTGTGTGTGTGTGCGTGTGTGTGTGTGTGCATATTTTGAAAGTTGAGTGTATGTTTTGGGGGGAGGGGTGTTGATGTAAAAAATAAATGTTTTATATATAATGGAATCAGCTGTAAATAATGAGATGTTTGCCAATTGCGAATGAGAAAAATAAGTGCAATTCACATTAACCATATGTCTCCACATATTTCATAACAAATCTGTGTGTGTGTGTGTGCGTGCGTGTGTGTGTGTGTGTGTGCGCGCGTGTGGACTTGATGATGTTAACTTGAACACAACCTGGGAAAAGAAACTGGAATAAACAAACACATGACAAGGAAGTCCCTGCTTTTATTTTTCTTTGTGTTGTGTTGTATGGCTTTGCCACATGACTTTGGTGCCGCTTCTGTGGGAGAGACTGTGGGCTGCAGGAGGGAGCTGGAGCCAGACACTGGCGTCACTTCGGCACATGGAGGAATCAGAAAAATGAGAACAAAAACACTTGAGCATGCAACTAAATAAATACAGAATGAAATAATTGAATATTATTTGGTCAAACAAAAGGAGAAATTGTTCAGAATTATACAAGTAGCCTTACAGGTAGTGAGTATTACTGTATACACTGCAAAAACTCAAAATCTTACCAAGAATATTTGTCTTATTACAAGCCAAAATGTCTTATTTCTAGTCAAAATATCTCATTACACTTAAAATAAGGCATGATCACCTAAGAAATAACTTGTTTTTAGACAATTTTCACTTTTTCAAGCTAATTTGCTCTTGTTTCAAGTGAATTTTCACTTGTTCCACTGGCAAATTTTGCCAGTGAAAAAACAAAAACAAGTTATTTCTAAGGTGATCATGTCTTATTTTAAATAATGAGATATTTTGACTAGAAATAAGACATTTTGACTTGAAATAAGACAAATATTCTTGGTAAGATTTTGAGTTTTTGCAGTGTAGACAAAGCATTGGTGTAAAACGTCTGAGTGTCAAAGTTTTACACTGAATGGAAGAGGTTATAAAATTGACGGTACTGTAAACAGAGCAATAGAGAGCAGATACATTACAGTGCCAGGGTTATCACAGATGTATAAGGATTTATTAGATTTGATTTATGTATGGGTTGAAGGGAGAGACTTTGTCCATGTAGGACTTCACACTCCAGCACAGTAGATGGTGGTAATGCAGCTTTTGGTTGCTTGTGAGCTGCAAGTAAAACTCAGAAGAAGAAGAGGAAAAGGAGGACGTGTTTCTACAAAGTATACAATGCAGTTGATTAAAGCTGAGACTGATTTTTAATTGTTTTATCCCTCTTGGATTTGGGATATCATTATGTGATGTTATGAAAAAAAAACTTGAAACAAATAGAAATAGCTCTGTCAAAGTAAATTGTGGTTCCCAGTGATTCAATAGACACTCTTAAGATCACAAGTGCAATAAGCCTCTTTTTATTGTTTGCATGTCAAAAATGTCTGGTTTATGTTTGAATCTTAATAAGTGTGAGCTGATGGCTGTGAATGAGTGCCAGACATAGTGGCATGCCTCCTAGAGAAAAAGTGAAATTTAGGAATAGCCTAATAACTAAAAATAAATGAAAACTCTACACTTGCTGTAATAAAGAGCATCTAGGAAACAGCTGACCTGCTGGTATTCATTCCTGTACTGTACTGAATGACTGCACTTAACTTTGTCTGAAAATCAGCAGTCATGAACTTGTGAAAATTGTGGCTCATTATATATTTGTATATTAAATGACATTTTCAGAATTCACAAGGCAAAACACTTTTTTTAACCCTCGTTTGGTTGCCTAGATTTCTTTATTCATGTGTAATTAATGATCCCAGCAAACCTATTTTCAGTTTTTCATGGGCAAGCGCTTTTAGCATGGTCACGCATTTATATGCATAACTTTGCAGCTCACATGCATACTGCATTTAGAAAGATTACACAAAAAGAAATCCACCTCTGGTTTATAAGTTTTGCACTATTGTATTTATTTTCTCTTATTGTTTGTGTTAACTTATGCACTGTATATTGAAATTTTATAGATTAAACAACAACCATTAAGTCTAATATCCTTTTCACCAACAAAGTTACGTTAGTTTTACATAAGATTATCCATCATTTATCCCGTCCAATCATCTTAAAGTTTGCAGACGACAAACTGTTTTCAGCACCTCCAGATTTATGCTAAATATTTTTCAAGTTGGTGATTAATATATTTAATCACAACAATTGTTCCTTTTGTTGGAAAACGTTCAATTCAGATTCACAAAATACAACCAAATTGGGGCGGGGAGGGGGGGGTGATTATATGATAAATTTAATAATCCTGTGGCCTAATGTCACATTAAAATTCATATGAACCTTTTTGGATATCCCTGCTCTGAAGGAAAACGAAGGAGGAGGAGGAATTGGCGAAGGCGAAGAAGACGCGTGAAGCCGGAAGCTGGTGACGTCGTTGAATAACAAAGATGGCAGGAGTAGGAAGCAGCAACTATTGGGAAGGTGATGTGGCATAATTGGTTCGATAATTTTCTTTGTAATTGTGTGACCTGGTGGCGGTTTCGGACACGGTGCTGTTAATGTTGTCAGAGATGAAGCTGTCCGTGTCCGGGCCGGGGAGTTTGGGCGGATAAAGTCAGGAGTATGTCGGCGGCGGCTAGCTGGCTACAGGCTAACGCGTCGCTTGTGCTTAGCTTGTTTAGCTCGGCAGCGGCGGCCACCTCGACCGTTGGCCCGTTAAACAAACTCCTTACTCGCTTGCATCCGGATTTAAAGCTGATATCCTGAGTCATACCTCGACTAGCCAGCGAAGTTTGTTAACTATTACACGTATAAGCCGTATAATACATGTACAAGTACAAGCTGTGCTGCCGGTACAGTAACTGATGCCACAGAGCCCCGTGTGTCAAATGTCACTTGTCACTGTCAGCAGCTAAGTTAACACAGGATGATGATGTCTTACAGTAGGGTTTGAATGTTTTTCTACCGGTTAATGAAATGTTTTGGTCTTGTGTGTGTGTGTGTGTGTGTGTGTGTGTGTCACAGACCTGAGAAAGCAGGCCAGACAGCTGGAGAACGAGCTGGACCTGAAGCTGGTCTCCTTCAGTAAACTTTGCACCAGCTACAGCAGCTCCAGGGATGGACGCCGAGGAGACACGTAAGACCAGAAGCCGCTGTCTTTCTCTTCTCCCTCCAGTGACACGGGATAGCTATGGACACTGAGTTTCTACATTGGTGTTTTTTTTTTTTTTTAATCACATCATTTAAGCAATAACAATAACCTGCTAGACCCAGATTCCGTGGGTGAATCTCTTTTTGAGGGAAAAGTGTCCCAGCAAGCACAAATGTGAATTCGTCTCATTTGGGTGATGAGAGTGGGTGACTTGACTGGATATGGAAATACTAAGTGCACCTGCTGGGCGTGAATTTCCATCGTGTTCATGCAATTTGGAGATGATTTAGACCATGCATTCAGTGGGATTAGGTTAATGGTTAAGGTTAGAGCATGGCTTGCTCATGATGGCCACAGTCACACAGGGGTTCAAAGTGGACAGTGACTCCCGTGCCCGTGCATAGAGTTCTTGAGTCTAGATTTCTTGGAATTTTATAAATTGTCGCATGTCTGGTTACAGTCACATATTGAAAATGTTCACGAAGGTTATTAATAATCTTGAGGGTTATTATGGCAGGTGTCAGTGTGGCCTTGAAATTAGAGAGAGTGTCATTAAAGTGCATGGCAACCATATGGCTTCGTAACCTCACAACATGTTTAATATTTGTGACTTTGCAGTAAAATTCGAAAAAATAAAAGTGGGGAAAGAAGTCTTATTCTATTAGTTCAAAAGATTTTTGATGTACTTACAGGTTGTGGGGTCATAGAATTGTTAACACTCATGTAACCATAATGCTTTGCACTGCACACCTGTTATTCAACTTATATTTCCAGTACACACCTTAGTCAGCCCCACCTATTTCTGCCCTCTGCTCTGCTAAAGGCCGACATGTTCTACCAGAAAGTACAAGACCCAGAAACACTTCCTGAAAATTCTGACTCCAGTGGTTACATGCTTTTAACATGAACCTAGGTGGTTAAAAAAACTATCTGCATAACCAACATTCTTTGGTTCGAGATGTTTTGTGCCTCAGATGTTGTTTTAGGGTTAACTGCCACTTTAAGTCAGAGGACCTGGGTTCAAATCCCTCTGTTGTCTGCCCTGCTGAATGGCCCTTGAGCAAGACATCGAATCCATCCACTAGCATCAGGGGTGCTGTGAGGTAGATGAGCAAGCTCATCTGTAAAGGATCACATTTTGACAGTGTCGAGAGCTGCCTCACCACTACACTCCTTTCTCATGGAAATTAAGCAACTGGGTGAAAATCTCTCAGTCAGTCTTTGAGATTGAGCATATCAATACACATTTACATGATTTGCTGAAAGTATGCTTTGGTGCCTCGCTGCAGCCAGTGTGTATTTCTGCTGATGTATATATACAATTAAACACACCATTTCGGAGAGAGAGACAGAGACAGCAAGAGAGAGACAGAGAGAGACCATAAAATGAAATAAATTAAATTTGATAGTCCTCCTTCCATGCAAAAAATAAAAAACAAATTTCATTTAACAGGTAGCAAGTATCTAACCAAAGGAGACATCCTTGGGCACCAGTCTCATTTTCATGCGGCTGTCAATCACTGAAGACGTATTTCACACCTGTTACAGACTCAACCCGATCATGTTCTGGCTAAAATCATTTAGTCATTCCAATTATTCCATTATTCTGTATATTTATATGGAAGAAAAAAACCCTGCATGTTCTCAATACATATTTTAGACGGTGCAGCTGTGCTGGGCAGAGTCAGGCGGGAAATGTTCTCTATTGGAAAAGTGACAGGCTCGCCGGTGTTGTGGGTGTTGGGCTGTACAAGACAGAGCACGTCAGGTTAGTAGGTGGTCCTCAAATGCAAATGTTTACACCTCCAATGTGATGCAGACAGAAGCATCTCAGACCACCTCCGAGTGCATCCTGAGGTCCAATCAATCATGCATTGGGGATACATTGCTGCTGTTTACACCTGTACTTAGAGGTGTCAGCTCGTTTCCGGATTTCTCAGGACAGTTGTTAATACCAGGTGGGAACAGGCCCAAAGACACTGACTGAACCAACACCAGGCTGTGTCTCTTTACCTTAAAGTTGTGTATGTGTGTGACTAGGCGATATATGGAGACATAAATGTGCAGAACACATGAGATTTGGAAACTTAAGCTGTTGAAAGTGGGGAAAGGCATTGTAGGCTTTTTTTCACACAAGAGCATTGCTTATTGATACCTCTGTTAGTAATAACACTTCAGAGTACAAACTGCATCCTTAAATCTTAACACAATCTCCATTTTTTTCCTCCCCTCTCTGTGTCTTTTTTCTCTCCTCCTCAAGGTCAGACACCACCCCCCTGCTCAACAACTCTACCCAGGACAGGATGTTTGACACCATGTCAGTGGAGATTGAGCAGCTGCTGGCGAAAGTAAGACCATTATTGCAGGTCACTGGTCTGTGCCCTGTGAGGTGTCAACAAAAAGAACAGCACTGTATTTATGCTAAGGCTCTTGTCCTCCATCAAGGAAAGAAGCAAACTTGCATGCTCTGAACTCAGATTGCAGTGGGAAACAATAGTCACAATGCCATGGCAAACACTGAGCTAGCATCCTCAGAAGTATGGAAATATTAAGAATGAAAGGCAAATTTGATCCCTGAGATATTAAATGAAGTATGTCAGCAAGATGAATTGTGGTTTGTTTATGTTTATGAATTGTTGACTTGTCTTTTGTCATGTGTCACGTTGAGATCCTGTGTGTGTATGTGTCCTACCCACTGACCCTGTTTTTTCAGTATCTTATTTACCATCTCTCCCTCAGCTGACCGCGGTGAATGACAAGATGGCAGAGTACACCAGCACCCCGGGCACAGCCTCTCTCAATGCTGCACTCATGCATACGCTCCAGAGACACAGAGATATCTTGCAGGTCTGTCCCCTTCTCCCTTTTCCACTGTTCATCTCTCATGTGTTTTCTGCACCCTTTGTTTATTTTTTATTGCATAATGGGCTTTTCTGTAAAGCCCTTGGTGACGGTCCTTTTTGAAAAACAATTATTCCTTAAGTGGAGTTTACTTTATTAGCACGCTAGAAGCTAAAATAATTGAAGATGAATTTATTATGACAATCATGCCAACCCTGTGTTAAAAGCCCTATAGGTGAGCTTTGATGTATGGGATCAGTAAATGCTAAATTCACTTATTTATTAGACAGAATACCTCAATATCAATATTGTAGTGATATTGTAGAGATGACTGTTGGTGCTTTCACAAAATATTTACTCAATGAGATTTTTCATTAACAGTCATTAGTAATATAGATATGATTACCAAGCAGGTAGAGGCAAATAACACAACGCCTAGAACAGAGTAATAAGTTTAGAAAATTGTATTGCTTTAATGTAATGCAGCCTTTAAATCCAAAAGACAACACTTATGTCATATCATGATACCATGATTTCAAGTACTATATCAGTATATTGCCCAGCCCTATTTTCAGCCTGTGCTCATTGTTTTTGATCCTTTAAACCAGTGTTTCCCAACCGGGGGTACGCGTACCCCTAGGGGTACGCGAGCACATTGCAGGGGGTACGTGAAAACATAGGCGGAAATCCCGGGGGTGTCGGGGGGGACAAGACCCCTCCATCCATAAATTTTGAATAATATAGTAATATTCAATGAAAGTGCAATGCAAGCGGTGCTAATTATAAATGTAAAATAGTGTGTTTTTAAGTGTTTAAAAGTTATGACCTCCCCCATGCCTCAAAGTGGTTTGGTCCGCATCCTGCTGCCGACAGAGCGGCAGCTCGGTAACTTTCAGTCAGTCCGTCAGCCTGAGAGGCAGCAGCCTGATGAGAACTAGCAAGAAAACCTCCTCAAGTGAAAGCCAGTGAGTCATTTATCACACCACTTGTTCACCAAGCACAAGGCTGTAATATGAAAAGCGATATTTTCCCTGCTTGGTCCAAAACCTGCCTCTTTCAGCTCTCTGTTTAAGCTAACAGCTAATGACTGTTTACAAGCTGAAGCAAGTGCAGGACAGTGAGGGAGAGAGAGAACAGACCACAGGAGGAGCAAATACTGAGCTTTTTATTCTTTTAAAGAGTCTGTCAGGATATTAATGTCAGAAATAG
This sequence comes from Myripristis murdjan, assembly GCF_902150065.1. Classification (NCBI taxonomy): domain Eukaryota; kingdom Metazoa; phylum Chordata; class Actinopteri; order Holocentriformes; family Holocentridae; genus Myripristis; species Myripristis murdjan. The sequence goes on along the minus strand of NC_043992.1, from coordinate 26,375,877 downwards.
TTCACTGATATTTTGAGTTTGTCTCTAGATAGATAGATATTTTTTTGCATTTTAAATTGCATTATTTTGTGGCATAGTTTCCTTTCATTTTCTTATTTGATCTAAAAGGGACAGTGCACAGCTCAAACATATACTGTATGTCACTATTTGATGCCATATCTTGCTTTGTTTTTTGTTGACACTACAATAAATTTTTTTGAAGAATTGTTTGATGTAGTTGGATTATTCAAGGTATTTCCTCTAGTTTTAGAGCTTATTTTGAGTTTCTAGTTCTTGTAAAGCTGCTTTGATGGACTGTAGTGGAAATAGAACAGTGAGTAAAGAAATTAGGATTATTGCTTTTAATAGCATTATTTAAAACCTATGAACATGCTGAGGGCTCAGCACTTAATGGCAAATTTCAAAGGAGCATAAGAGAGTTCAGAGAGAGATGTACAATCGTGCCAGACAGCAATTACTCTCTGAAATTTTGCTGTTTACCCCCCGCCCCCCGTAGCCACGTATGAGTGATGGGGTACTCGTGGTCTGACAAAAAGGCTCAGGGGGTACACAAGACAAAAAAGGTTGGGAAACACTGCTTTAAACCACCCTGTTTTCACCATTAATTTATTTCTTCTTAGGATTATACACATGAATTCCACAAAACCAAAGGCAACTTCTTGGCTATCCGGGAAAGGGAAGACCTGCTAGGGTCTGTCAGGAAAGACATTGAGTGAGTACCCATTCATTCACACTACCTGTTATTTGATATACACATGCAGTTGATATGCTTTTTTACACAAATGTGGAAACAGGGCCTCTACATCTGAATGTAGACAATTCATTTGAAATGTATAGAGCTACTGAAAACTGAAGGTATCGGCTCTTTTATGGTTACAAGATGTGTCGACGGTCATGTTAAGAAAAATGCTGGACGACTTTGAAGCTTTTATTCTCAAACGAAGCATTGGAAGACACCTGAGCTGTCATCTCCATGGTAACCAGCTAGATGCTTCTCTGTTTAGGAAAGGTGGGTGCTGGTTACTGTAATATGTTAGATTTTGCAGAGGAGGGAGAAATTTTCAAACTATTTTAAAGCAGAGGATGAAGGAAGTACTGCTACAGTTTTCCCCACATTTTTTTTTTGGTGTCTTTGAAGTCCCTCCACGAAGAGCCATAGGCTGCAGGTGTGGATATTTCTGTTCTGTTTTTCTTTGATTATAGCCTACAACATTGATGCTATCTTGCACTGAGTGGAGGGCTCTCCACTGCTGTTTCTGGCTTTGAATGCACATGACTTTCCCACACCTTATTCTTTGAATCATGACCCCTTGGCCATGCACATCACTACAACCGAGAAGATTCATGGCTTCTTTGGCCTTCTGTTACGAAGGCGTGTTCTCTCCTCACATTGGCTTAGTTGTGAGTGAGTGTATTGAAATGAGGTGGGAGCTCCCCCAGACCATGACTCTTGTCGTTTTTTTAATGGCTTATTGATTTGTAAGACACAGCAGTGAGCATAAGGAAAACCACTGCAGGCTTTCTATTGATCCCCCTCCACCCGACTAGTATGTACAGTAGATAGCCTGCTGCTGCCTCAATCATACTAGCTGTATAGGCCTCAATAAACTTAAATCATAAGTCCTCCAAATTAACGTCTCATACTGCAGTATTAAATATACAGTGCTGCTTGTGGAGAAGAGATTTTCAAGTATTTTGGAGGGATGCATCTTTATTTAGAACATGTTAGTAAAGGTTGGATAGACCATCATTATCTCCTCTATGACGAATACAGTAACATTAGGCTGCTTGACTTGCCTTGTGCAGGTAAACTGATGATGGATGTGGGATAAATGTGCTGTGTCACAGCTAAAATGTTACCATTTGTAGGTAATTTCTTTTGTAATAATACTCCTTGTACGGATTAATTTGATGTTGATCAAGACAAAGGACAAACATTATTTGTAGAAAATATTTTTTATGACACCATGAAGAATTTGATAGCACCCAGTCACTCAGACGTGCCGTGTTTTTACTCTGTTTATTCAGCCTGACCTTGGTTTTTGAAATCTAGAGCATTTTGCCAAAAAAAGAACATTACTTTGCTCGGTTCACTGTAGTGTATTACTGCCTGAGCATCAGTTAATGAATTTTGGACTTAAGACCTTGAAAAGACCTTGGATTTTATTCAGTGTAATCCATTCTCTAAAATCAAAAATATGTAACAATTGTTGGCCATTTTCAGCTGTAATATTTGAATATGTGATGCCACTGCTTTGTAGTTATACATCATGTATGATCCTGGAAGTAAACCACTCTGCAGAATTTATTGACTGTGAGATGTCAGAGCTCCAGTGATTATTCTACATATATGAACCATGTAATTCATACATACCAAAAGTATCAAAACTACACATTAAATCTGTCATGTTGGAGCCTATTGTAGCACATGCAAGCAGAAATTCATGTGAGAGAAAAATGCAGCATGCTGGCTTTTAATCTACATTCCCGTCACTGTTTGGGGAAAACCTGTTCTATAAAAGTCCTTTGGGTGCCATCAGAGTTTTGGCTGGACCAAGTTGCCAGCTATCCTGCTGTGATGCCGCCCAACCAGACAATGGACTTCCAGTCATTCATGCAGAAAACTGTGTTGATGGAGCTCAAGGAGATAGAAATGGCTCAGGCAGCCACTGTTTTACCATGCTCTCTACCAATTTGCCACTATGACAGTGATTATGATGCACCTCAGCCTTCTACATCTCACAGGTATTGATTTACTTGCATATGCCTTTGGCAGGAGTAAGAATCCACTCTACAAGAGAACATCTTCTTTTGCTATAGACAAATGAAGGCTCAGACTGAAAATGTGAGAGGTCAACCTAAAAGGCTGATGAACAGTCTGCATTTGAACTTGCACTGTATATTGTTTTGGCTGAGGACCACTGTTTGTTCAGGACCTCTAGTGTAGGGCAGACGTATGAGCAAAGTCCATTGCTGATTCAGCCTCCTACACAAATCACATGCTTAAAACCTTTGAGTATAGTCATAGGTTATGTTTTTGTACAGTATTTTGGATACCAATACCAGTAATAGTACCCTAATTGTACCCAGTTTTAAAAAATTCTGTCAGACTGTCACTAAGCCATTTTGTGTAAAATTATCTGTCAGTCGCCCTGTCCATAAGCAATCTATCTTTTAATATACTGACATCAAGTTAGTAACATCCCATAAAGCTAGCACTACACAAAGTACAGTAGTTAGCTCAGTCTCCTCAATGGTAAGGAGTGCTTACTGACTCCACTAATTATCTCAGTGCTGGTGAGTCTAAGGCATTGAGAGAAGTTGGTGTTGATGGCCCAGTGGTCAGCCTAACAATGCTTAACATGCTAGGGAACTGTATGCTAAAGTCCTACAAGATACTGAGTTTTGTGCTGAACACTGGATTATTTCTCCTCCCAAATATTTTTTCCCTCCCTCACTAAACTTAGTAGAGGGGTAAAACAAAAGTAATAATATAAGACTTGAGCACCTATGAAAACAGCTGTTCCTTGGACAGCTGGCCACAGGGCTGGCTCTTCTCTTCAAAATCTTGATATATTGCTCTATCTTGACTATAACGCAGCTTGTGAATAGTGAAAGTCTGAACTTACTCGAAACAGAATGTTACATTTGACGTCCAAATTATAAAATCAGTGAAGGTTAGCACACAGTCATATATGCATACATAATTTACATGTGCTGTGTTTATAACATGTTTTCATAATACAGGTGTGAAGTTTATTAGTGAGTTGGTACTTTTAATGTTATATCTGGACCATGGGTTAGCCTACAACCTGGTTAGTGTGTCTTATTTGTTCAGGTTTGCATTGGGATTAAGTAAAAAAAAAAAAAAAAAAAAAAAAAGATGTCAAAAACATGTTATATGTCAGTTGTGGCCTTTAGTTGGGGTTTTATTTGGCTTTGGATAGTTTACCATTATACTAAATATTTCGTCCCATCAAGCTTTGGAAAATAATAATAGTGCAGTAATTGTAATTGATGTTTCTGCTTTCTTCTGTCAAGCAGAGGGCAGTAGAGATCTCTGGGATGGAGTGCACCATACCAGGGAGCTGGTTTTCCTAGATTTCATGCTATACCAAGGTTATGTTTACAACTTCAGCTGTAGTGCCAAAACACATGCATGCACATACTCACACACATGCAGTCACACACACACACACACACACACACACACACACACACACACACACACACACACACGTAGACAAATTCTCAAATCAACAATAGGACCACGTCATACAGCAATGCATTGGTAGTAGCCCACTGTTTGACCTTAGTTTCTGCTATTATCAAAATACGCACATACACACACTCACACAGGCAGACATTTCACCCATGCAGTCTTTCCATTCACTACAGCAGCACGGAGCAGCGCTGTGCTCACGCCTGCTGCTCCCACTGTTTCTGCTTTGACTCTAAATGTCAGCAGCACAAATTACAGCTAGCCTGTGATTTACATTGGTGCCCTTTTAAAAAGCTTTGTTGGAATGATGAAACTGGCTGTCAGTGCCAGCAGTACTTAGCTTCGCCAAGGCTTAACACTCTGCTGGTTGTGTGGCTAGCTCAGCCTCAAGGCAACCACTGGATAGTGTGCTGTGTGTGCAGTGACTATGGCATTAACATTCATGGGTTGTATTGATGGAGCATGGTAGAAGTGCAGTCAACATGCTTATTTTTAGATTGTGTAGCGTTGGCTCGGTGGGATTGGTGGTTGATGTATGTATGTGTATATATGCTAGAAAATTTCAATAATCCTGCCTTTATATCCTTGTCTTCTTTGTCTTCTTGTAGCCCAAGAGGAGGGTGGGGCTGTGTTAAATGATTAGACAAGAGGACATTGTGGGAGGCAGCTGTTAAGGGGTGCTGATAGCTAGGATTGCATCCTGCAGATGAGAATGGGTGTGATGTGCGTGCTCTACAAGCACTATAGCAATCCATCCATTATCTTTCACTGCTTTCACGCTTGACGGCTTAGAAATAGAATGGACCACTTGATTTCTGCTACCTTGTTAACATGAGATTGGGTGGTGTTATCAATATTTGGGTGGAATCAATGGCTTCTTACATGCATAATGTGTAGAGCACCAACAAATAGCGAGTCACAGGGATCAATAGTTTATTAAAAAAAGAAAAAATCAGACTCCCATCTACCCATTCTGAAGCCATCTGTTTAATAGCTCACACATTAAAAAGTGTTTGTTGTAATATCGTGGGATACAGGTTCTTGAAATGTAGTTCACAAAGTGTAGTAAGTCATCTCCCTCTCCTTCCATCTGTTATTTTTTTTCTCCCTCTATTCCTGTTTCCGCTCCTGTGGTCCTCATATTTATTATTTACACCCATCTAAATGCTTCTGTGAGAGGGAGATGTAGAGCTAAAGGAATAAAGGTGGAGAGTTACTGGGTGGAAGAGGAAGATGAAGCATGCCCTGTCCAGTTTCCTGGCAGGTGATGTGAGAGCAGGAGAGAAGCTCCTAGACCTCCAAGCATCCAGGCCTTTTCCAAATACCTTGTTAGACATCGATTTGGGCTCTTGCTGTTTCCAGTTGCCCTGGGTTAAGCTGTTTTCTCCCTTTCATTTCTTAGTTGCTTGAGTGATTCAGAGTCATTTGTGTAACTGGCAGACAGAAATGATGCACATAGCACCCGCATATCAGACAGGAGCTTGCTGTTTGACAGCCACTTCATCACTTGGAAACAGACTATTCTTCAGTGATGTGACCTATTCCATATGGAAATTGGGCAAAGTAACTGTTATCCTGGTACAATGTGAGATATTAACAGATGATATAGTAAACCCTTAATGTTTATGTGCACATATGGTTTACCTATGGTTGGTTTACCTATCTTGTTTCGTTGTAAAGACAACAAAACAAAAAAGTGAATAATCAGTGGATCCTTAAGTAAAAAAATAATGGTGATATGATGTGAAAGCCATTGTAGGAATGCAGGACATGGTCACTGTCTGTTTTTATGTTTTGGCACATTGTACAGATATTTCTCTCATTTGTGACTTCATTCAAAATGGCAGTGATGTTTTAACTATATCCATCTGTGTTCTGTTTTTTTCCCCCAGGACATACAAGAGTGCTTCTGGGGTCAACAACAGAAGAACAGAGCTGTTCCTGAAGGAGCATGAACACCTGAGGAAGTAAGTTTTAGCACCTTCCCTCTCCTCACCCCTCACATATTAGAATAAATGAAGAGTGCTTCCCCTCATTTCACAGCAGTGTCTCTCAAAGATCTTCCAGATCATGACATAGCATTTTTGGTCCCTAGCAATTCTTTTTTGAACAAAGCCATACTGACATTTCATCAGAGCTGTACTTAACAGCAGCTACAACATCAGTAGCCTAGCTTTTGTGAAGTTGTGGCTGCTGCTAGGTTAGCATCCCTAAAGCTTGGATAAATCATTGTGATGGGGTACTCAGCCATTGCGAATAACTCTGCAAATCATTGCTGTGACTGTTGCTGATGCTCGCTTGTTAAGCTCTGGCAATCCATGCTGCTTTCTCTCTTTGCTGTCACCAAACAGATGAGAAGCTGCTGTTTCTTAAGCCTCTGAGTTATGTAGTTTTGTTATATAAATCAGGCGAGAGAAAATTTTATTTGGATCACTTTTGGAGCACTTTCCTGGCTTGTTTTCCAGGGCAAAAACTTTTAGTGATCCAGTTAATTCAGTGTTGGAAGAAAATATGGTCATGCAGGGGCAGCTTTAGATTTAACTGCAGAGCACTCATATCTTGCCATATGGTTCCAATTAAGACTAATTTATAAATCACTTTTTTCCTTTGTAGGCTTGTGTATTACCCTATCAATAAGTCCTAAAAGTCAGAGCCTTTAAGCACACTCACATGCACACACATGCATATACAGTTGTCCCTCGCTATAACGCGGTTCACCTTTCGCGGCCTCGCGGTTTCACAGATTTTCTTTTAGTGCAATTTTGCATGTTTTTTTTTTTTTTTTAACAGCGCATTGTGTTCTGCGTCCTGATTGGCTAAGGGAGAGCCTGCGCATTGTGTTCTGTGTCCTGATTGGATAAGGGACTGTAGACCATTGTCAATCAATCTCCTTCGTGCCGTGTCTCCTGTACAGTACGAAGGTTTGAACTGTGTTTAAACAAGAGAGAAAAGTGAGAAAATGTTAATGCCTGTCTGAGAAAAGTGTATAAAGTGTGTAGTGAGGGGTTTTACAGCCTTAAAACATCTATAATAATTGTAAAAAATAAAGCTGACTACTTCGCGGATTTTGCCTATTGCGGGTTATTTTTAGAACGTAACTCCCGCAATAAACGAGGGACCGCTGTATATATATGTATGTATGTATGTATGTATACACACACACACACACACACACACACAAACACATCTATGTTTCATAACTGTGCATTTTAATGGTGCAAGGTCAGTCATATCCAATAAATTGTCAACACAATAGGTCAAACCATGATCCCCACACAGTCTCATTAGTTTCCTACGATCATTTGGCAGACTCTCAACCACAACTGAACAGCATGAAATACTGAAAGTTTTGGAATTTGTGTATGTGTACTTCTATACTCCTGTGGGTTGGCATGAGAGGTGTGAGAGGCATCCTGCATGTGAAGTAAAATAGGATGTCAGCAGGGTACATTTACACACACACACACACACACACACACACACACACACACACACACTTAACAAATAAAACAGTGAGCAGCACTCGTCACAGCCAGTGTTTTGCGGCCTTGATGAGCTCATCTGAGTCGATAAATTGGGTGTAACAGAACTGTAAAGTAGTCTGATTGGTCTCCTCTCTGCAGCTAACTATTTGTTTGCTGCTACAACCTCTCAAAGGAATAAACTTTACTTATCACACACTTAAGACCTGCCCTGCCCTCTATTTGCATGAAAACTGGCTCTACCTGCTCTAACTCTGAATGGCCAATGTTTTTCTCGCAATATATAAACTAAAAGTGTTGATAAAATGTAACTATGGATTTTGAGCTCATCATAATTTTTATGATATCAGATTTGGCATTAAAATTTGGATGCATTGGTCTAATACTGTATATTGTCACATAACAGCAACTCATTCTGATATTTTAATACAGACACAATGATTTATTATACAATACACAAAAATTACATTACAGGAGAGTACACAAACTTTCTTTTTAACAAACATTTGTAGAAACACAGTTTAACATTGTTTATTGGTAATATAAGCTGTCAAGTCTAAGCGATGCTGGTTTACACAGTTCTAATGGTTTATGTTGTGTTTTACTACCCAAGGGGTTGTGCAAAGAGGAGGATTGGACTTGATTAACTTGCACTTGGCCTGAATATTTTCGGTCAGTCAGGGGTTACCAGTGTTCTTGGCTATGCTGGGATGGTCAGCACATTTTAGCCAATGTCTAACTTGGTATATTTAAAAAAGTGTTTCCGTTTGTCCTTGTCCCAAAGAGATGTGGCACCAAATGGATCAGGTACATAATAATTATCAGATTTTTTTGTTGATCCCTCTGGGGAAATGTCAACTGGATTGCTGTAGGTTATTATTGGAAACCAAGATTGTCTGCGGCATGTTGGATTTTTGTTTGCCACAGGAAGAAAGATCCTTCGCCAAGGCTTTTGGTAAAAGAAGTCATATTTTTGGTGGATGGTCGTGATGATGGTACTCAGAAAATTCAGTGATGTGTGGTGAGCATTCAGAAATGTGGTTGTCACCTTCCTAGTATGTGTAGAGAAATAATGGCCTGCATTTAAAGTTAAAATAAATAAATAAATAAATAAATAAATAAATCTTGACTTTCTAGCTAGTGAATCCACAGGCATTCATTGGAGTGGATCATTCCACACTGAATCCCACTTCCCTAATTACATGGCTTTGCAGCATTTGTGTAACTGGTTGTTTGGAGAGAAATGAATGATTTTTGTTGGAATCTTAAGGGGATTTTTGTTTCAATGTCGATTTATAAAGCTTTAATTTGATTCTAAAATTAAGCTTGCAGATTTTCAGCTCAATACTGTGAGTTTTATTTTTCTATTAAAACAAAAATATCGTTGTAAAAGTGACCATTAAAATGTAAAAACCTGTACAAAGGAAGTTTGCTCAGCAGTGCATAATTATGAAAAGCACAGTTATGATTTCTTACATTAATGTCTTTTCACCTAGGGAAATAGGTTTACTGTATATACTGTATTCAGCTGCAGAATTCAGATAAATCAGTTATTTATTTGTTTTTTTATTTAACAGGGACAGTGCACATTAATCAACATTGCTGTAAATGCGCCAGAGTTAGCCAAGAGGCTATTTTTCATCTGTAGTCCCTGGACAGATGTTACAGAGTCACCCTAAAAACAGAATAGAATATGAAAATGTGATTGAAATCACATTATTCAGTCAGTGCAAGACAACCAAGTGAATTTTGTAATGAAACTAAAATGCAGTAGCATTCTGTCTGAGGAGGGTTTTAAGGAATCATTTAGATGCCCCTCTGTACTGTGTCCTTTTCCACTGTGTGTGCATTGGTAATGCTTGCTTTTACACTGAATGCACTGTTGGGAAAGACCCAAGTGAAGGGCTTGTATTTATTCAGGTGCTGATGCAGATAGACAGCCAAGTCTATTTCTCTTTCACTGAAAGAAATTGGCCCTGAAAAGACCTGCCCATGCAAAGAACACACACATACACATATCCGCTTTTTGCCTTGTATTGTATTGTGGCTTGAGTGAGGAAAGAGAAGAAAACATTCTGTATTACGTATTGTATAAGAAATCCTCTCCACTGAAGGTAACAGCCTCTCTTCAGTCAAAACAAGAACCAAGGAGCCGGGCTTAATGCTGATGGGGAAATTATCTCAGAAATGTGAGTTAGGACCGGATTGGCAAGGGACACATTGCCCTGTAATGTAGGCTTGCTGCAGCTTTCTGCATTTACAGCACTTGAGCTTCCACGCCAATCTAGTACAATTGAACAGGATATCAATAATGAAATTGTCTTATTAAACCACAACATCTCATAGGGCTTCCCCAGACTGATGGAAAAAGATGGGAGGGGAGAGAGGAGGTTGGAAATGAGCATCAGATTACACTTGATTCGTACTTTTAGAGCTGGGAACAGGAAGGGGTGGCTGGTGAGAAAAGGGATAAAATGTGTTACTTGCCAGAATAATTGTCTAAAGAGGTTTGCAAAGTCTCAGTGAAGGCAGGGTGTTCACATAGAACAAAGACAAGAAATGCCTTTCTTTTCATGCTACTTAACACACTTTTTTGTTGTTTTCCATCCAAATCTTTGTAGTACATTTGTCATGAATTATAAATCAGAGGCTATCATGGCTAGGTAGCTGGGTATTTGGCATGGCAATAACTACCAACTGTAAGGAGACATGATAAGTAGGCGTAATCCAATCAATACATGCATTATGTAGTTCACTTTACATTGTTTAGACTTAATGATATAATAGAGCAACAAGCCTCAGAGAAAGATTGTCCAAAATATCACATCAAATATCACATATTTTAGTTAATTATTAGGTCATTTGGCAAATCTGTAAACACACATCTGGTGTAGGAAAACATTTTATGGTGGCAATCTGGTGTGAAAAGGGTAGGATTGTACTGAAATAATGTTTTGTCCTCCCACTCACTCTTTTGGTATTTCTTTATGGAAGGCAAACCTTGAAGAGGAAGAGAGATGGTCTACTGGCATCCTCCATGGAGCTAAGCTGTCTCATCAGCTATTACTGTACCTTGATGCCAGGGATGCTACTGCTCTCTTCCTCTCTTGCTCTCACTTCGTCTCTCTCTCATGCTTGCACTCTCGCACCCTCCCTCTTACTTTCTTTCTCTGTTTCATCTTGAATGCTTCGTTCTTGACCCCTCTGTCCTCTCTGCTCTCTCTCACCAATCATCCTCTATTTTTCTCAGTAGCAGCTAGTCGCTCACTGTCAGTCCATTTCCTCCATTTCTCATATCTTCTTTCATCCCATCCCATTTTTTTATCTTCTTGATATTTTTCTTCCGTCTTAGTTCTGCCTTTCCCTTTCTTTCTTTAGCCCTTCATATCTGTTTTTTCCATCTTTCTCTGCCATTGAGGTCTGAATGTTCATGAATAAACTAGAGGATGGGAGGAGCAGGCCCATTATGAGCTCATAGTGGAACAGCTCTAATGGTTGTGGTTACTCTAATTAGTACTTCCTGTTAAATGTAGGCTTTTTTTTCCTCACATCAGCACACTCTTCACTTTGATCTGGCACTACCTCATCTGTCTTAGGGCTTGAACGATACGCCATTTTGAAAATTCGATATATTGGGACAAAATTATTGATATTTTTAGTATATTTACAACACTGACAAGTCGTCAAAATTTTTATTTTTGCCACAGCGATGTGCCAAAACATTGGTCTTGAAAACAGATGAACTTTCTTGTTCTTACAAATTAAGTTTTTCTGAAATACTTAGGGCCCTATCTTGCGCCAGACTCCCTAAACCCGCTATTTGCGGATTTAGGATTTAGGAAGAGGCGTTCCCCCGTAAAAGTTGCTGTCTTGTGCACCTCCCGCTATCCGCAAAACACCTGCGCTACCCGCTATATTATGCATAGGCGTGTTTTGGGCGTTACGCCAGTTAAACCAATCAGTGTGCCAGGTGCCATTGCCTTTAAGGGCAGGATGCGCTATCCTAAATCCTAAATCCTAAACCCGCGATGGAGAGAGGGAGGTAGATTTTCTCAGGGCTTCTACTGAGGCTAAAGCAAGTTGGCTTTATATACATATTATATATTGTATTATAGGCGAGTTAATTCGGGAGGTGGAGCCACATGTGTCCAAGTGGACGTGTCACAAGGTTGTACTGATTAAGTAAAATCCCCGGGCCACACCACAGACACACAAGAGGCAGAGGTGGAACTATGTGTAAACTAATTTACTGACAAGGTAGATTGGGCAAATAAAATATTAAAAATAAAAATATAGCACAGCTGCTGGCTTATGATAAAACAATAAAACGTGCTGGCGTAAGTGTCCAATTAAAACAGTCTTTCCTCTAAACAGTCTATATGAGTAATATCAGTCCATTCCGGCGGCGTCCCGGTATCAGTCCGACCGTGTGCGTGGCGAGGCTCCGTCAGGGCGTGCATTGAAGCCGCCTGGGCGCGCTCTCGTAACAGCCCAAACTTTAGGGATAGCGGATATCCGCGGGTAGTGGCAGCGGATAGCGGATGGCACAAGATAGGGCCCTTAATGTCTCTCTATCATCAGAATTAATGGACAACCCATCCACTACATCATCCCAGTCTGATTTGTGAATTTGTGACTGCATTAAATTGGTGTGGAGGTTGTCCCTCCACACCAATTTAGCACCTTTCGTTTATAAAATGTAGCTCAAAGTGCTTTTCAGCAAAGGAAGTAATTAAGTATAAAAACTTTAGGGATAGCGGATATCCGCTTAAATGATAGTAAAAACAAGAGTGCAACAAGAGTGCAACAATAAAACAAAACATTAAAAATAGTTTAAACAGCAAAACAACTAAGTTTCATAGTTAAAAGTTGGAAGTTCACAGCTAGTTAAAAGCTTTGCTTTTGTTAGGGTTAGGGTTAGATGACATCCATCAATCTTCCCTCTTAAATATCTTCGATGAGGGTGTTCCACAGCAGAGGGCTGAATCCCCTATTTCCTTTGGCATTGTCTTGGAACCTTTAACAAATTTGCAGTGGACGCCCATAGGACAGCAGAGAGTCATGAATGTAGTCCAGTCCTAAACCATTAAGAACATCACCTTGTCAGTTTTCATCCTTAAATTACTTTTTAATGGATTGTGGTTTGTGAAATATTACTTATTTGGAAAAGTAGACTATAGCAGTTAGCCACAGTTATCTGGAGGTTTGCCATGACAAGAAAATACATGAACAGAAACAACTATGATGATGGTTCAGTGCAGTGCTGATAATCTGCATTAGTTTAATATACAACGTAATCAGGACATTATGCTAAGGCAACAAAGATATGCCCAATAGCTAATTACTGATTGAAAGGCTGGCTACAATATGTTTTCTGTTTAATACATGTAATTTTCTTCAGTATGTTTCTAAACTCTGTTTTAGGAACTGCACCTGGGCATTGTGAATTGGTTTCGCTGTTGTTTTATGTAATCTAATCTGACAGATACTTCTGATTACATTGCACACTCCACACTGGTCTCCTGTATAACAGTGTGGGAGACAGCGACTAGACAGTTTTTGGTTGTCAGGGATGTGTAAAGGCTATAAGGTGGACACACAACCATGCACTGTGCTGTCAGATGACACGGACAATCAATCTAAACCCTCAACGAGCCATTTTGAGGTATGCAGATTTGGAAGACTGGCAGAGGATGGCCCAAAGACACAGGAGATTGAAGAGATGAAAACAGTTCTAGAGATAAATAAAACATTATCATGGTAATGTTTCTGTGCTTGTTCTTGCACAGTCTTACCTGGAACTTTGGTCTGTGCAGCAGCTAAGGTGGAGGCTGTAGTGGATGATGAATATCTCATCGTTCCTAAGGACAGCACTTCAGACTCTCCAGCCTCATCTGTCTTTGAGAAGTTTCTTATTCACAGTGAGTTGCTTCATTTTCCCCAAGCCCACCTGGTGTTCGTCCTTCCACACACATGGTAGCCAGTCATTGTCTATCCTTTTTTTTTTTTTTTTTTTTTTTTGGCAAATTGGAGTCATCACAGCAAGGGACAACTTGGCTGTGTAGGGCTTTATTGTTTGTCATCAGTGTGAAGCTGGTGCTCTGTCTATCCTTCTCTTATTTCTGTGTGATGCCAGCAGCATGACCACAGAACAGGGATTATGAATGAACACTTACCAAAACCACCTCCGTTTTTTCCTTTAAAAGTCTGAGGAACCAGGTAATGTGCAAAAGTATATTATCTTAACCAATTTTTGATTTTTGTTATTATTATTATTATTATTTTTAATCAGTGTTTTTTGTGCATGACCATGTGTGCATACAGTGGGAGCAAGCTAAAAAACTGCAGAACAGAAGGGTGGTGTTGGGTGGGTGGATCTATCACACAGGGAAAGGGGATTAGCTTGGAGCTAATGAGCAGTTTAATGACTGCAGCAGAATATCATTGAACTGGGAGAGGGAAAGAACCTATTCAAAGCTGTAGCAACAGTGTAGAGACAGTAACAGATACATTAAAGGTCTTCTCACTCAGCACTACACGTGTCATGATAGTGTGCACAGTGCATAAATCTCTTGCCTCGTCTCATTTGAGCATATAAAATCTCCATGAATCAGCTTTTGTGTCCGCTCTCATCACCCCCCTCCCTTTTCCTCTGCAGCTCATGATTTATAGGGTGAGCATTGTTTGCAGATAGATGACAACTAAAGGTTCACTTTTTCCTTTCATTTGCCCATCTGTCGAATACAATGGTTCTTCTGCCCTCTATTAGCTATGTCAGGTGGCTGTCAGGCCTGTTCCTTCCCCAGAACAAATCCTTCTCCAGGCGTCTTTTATCCTAGCTCAGATGTTTAGTATAGTACCATGATTGGTTTGTCAGCAGGTTAAAATTATGCATATATACTTGATTCATTCAAAAATGGAATAGCCACTTGCAGTACCTTTCCACTTCTGCAGCACTCCTTTGAAAGTGTCAGTGATGCGTAGGTTCCATTCCACTAAAATCGGCATTTGACCGTTATTGTTTTGCCATTTTGATCTGTCATACCCTTCCATAATCATCTAACCTCTCAAGAAATATACTAAATGAGAACCAAAATGTTGCAGGAGAAATTAAACTCCCCTACTTCACAAACACGGGACATTAGCTGAACTGAGAATGAGTAGTGAGGTTGAACCTGTTAGGTATAGATTAGGGATCACACTGATTAACCTCATCTATTTGGATTGACTGTGGTTAATTCCATTTGGCACACCATCAAAGATAATCCAAGGTGCCTAGCATGTAAGGCCTTTACCAGGGCAAATCTCAACATGTATGCATTAATAGGTGACCCAGGAAATTGTTTATCTGCAGAAAAATCAATGGCTCAATAGCTGACCACACCAGTGACCTGGACAAGATCAGCACACAGCAGTCTAAGTCTATTGAAATTAGAAACATTTAATTGTATTACTGTGCTTATGCATGCTTACTTTGATTAAAAGCAGCCACAGTAATTAATTTCCATTTTACTCTACTGGAGTAGTGATCAATGCAGTTTTCTGGTCAGTATCACAGTAGGTCTGTGTTTTATGTGCTCACTTTTTCATTCAACCTGAAACCAAACGTGACCTGCTGTTAATAAAATACATTCCTCAAAACTGCTTTGCTAATTCCTCTCATTTATGTAATAGTCAGCTTACTGTCCTTGGAGATGACTAACTCTTCCTTGAATTCATAATTTTTGATGAGCCCAATCTTTTTTCCTCCTTGGAGAACTGCCCAACATCTGTTGGATTAAAGAACTGCTGTGTCAGCACACAGACCTTGATACTTGCCAACGGTACACACGTTCTCATGCATAGCCTCATGGTGTGTTTCCTCCCTAGCTGTAAAAAGTTGGAAGGGCAGACAGGGGTCGACTCATTAGACACAAGGAGACCTTGCTACACATCCATCTGTCTGTTGGAGTGTTTCTTAGGACAAAAGATGGTAGTGCCTGTTTTCTCTGCTGCTCTTGGGACAACAATGATCATTTGGGGTTTGTGTGTTTGCGTCCATTGACACGCAATTTTATTATGTACATGTAGTGCTATTTTGTGTATCACTTCACCATAATTTCATTTTGGTTTCACTGAAGGGATGGTTTTAGCTTTCTCTCCCTTCTGGATAATGTGGTCTTGTGAGTAAAAAAATACAGGGATGGTAAAATGTATGGCAGTTCATAATATTCTCTCACAAAATTCAGAAAACAGCCTTGTTAGTTTAGGGTGTCCTGTCCATTGAGTGCCATAACAATTATTCTGATAAATTAAGCTAGGAAGGAACTGTTACTCGAATGGGGAACTAAAATCCCAGCAGTTATGTTCTGTTTACTTCACGTCTGTTTTGTGACACATTATCTAATTTGATTCCTATTAAGGAATAAACTGCCTAGTGCATTGGGGTTATTTTATGAGCAAACTGGTGTTGGTACACTAGTATATGTATATTTGTATGCATGTGCCTGCCCGTTGTCACTGTAGGATTAAACCAAGCAAACATTTGACTGTACAGTTGCCTGGGCCCCAGGCGCTCTCAGGTATCATCCTCTCTGGGTCTACTTAGCCCAGTCCCTTGTGGGAACCATCCACATGTAAGCAGACCAAACAGGTGATGTTTCCCAACCTCAAGTGCTTATAAAACTTGTTGAAAATTTGTTTAGCTATGGAGCTGTTTGATCAGTCTGAGGACATTTCATGGAGTTGACCAACGTACATCGTTCCCTTTAATATCAGATCGTGTTGTGTCAGGCGTGGTTTCAGTATTAAAAATTCAGTGTGGATAATCATAAATGTGACTGAAGACTGCAATCAGATGTGGCTAATTATGAAAACATGACTATTTTCTTCACACACCTGCTGTCTTGCAGTGGTCTTAGCATTAGTAACACATATAATACTTACTTAGTGAGTTGCCATAAATAATCATTGGAACAGGAACATTTCAAAAGAATACTTTACCTAAAACAAGTTTGAAAAAGGACGAAATATTGTCATAAAATTATTCCAAACAGCATAAAGGATGGATTCTTTGATTCCAAAGTGATGAGTAGTTGATGATCAAATTTTCATATTTGGGTGAACTATTCCTCTAATACATCTGTTCTAACTGGTGCTGCTGGGCTTCAAACCTGTCTCTCCCTGACCTACTTAACACCCCCTCTCCCCAGCTCCACCTCCTTGCTTCCTCTATAGCAATCAGATATTCGTATAACTAAAGAGATATGTAACTACATGGTTTTCATTTTATTGCATTGCTAATTGTCAGGTGGCCAGAAAACATTTTGTGCTGGGCGTTAGAAAACCCTCAAAGTCACAAAATGTTGGCCAAACATCAACGAGTTTGTCCTCTAATTAGCAAGTGGACAGGGAAAAGCCCTGTCAGCACAGTCTTGGAGGCCATTGATAACACTTAGCTGTGCAAACTATTTGCAGATCTTGATGGCTGCATATTTCTTCATCAGCTATGTAATGGCTGAACAATTAATCAAAATATCATCAATATCACAATACAGCCAAGTGCAATATCCAAATCGCAGGAGCAGAACATTTTTATAAGTAGAATATCACCATGCTGTAGAGATGCCCTGGGCTGCAAATTGTATTAGAGAAAACACATTTGTTTGCTATCCAGCAAAAATCACACCATCATCATTTTACTATCTTTTTAACTGAAAATAAAAATTGTAATGCAAAGTTATCATCCCTACTAAAATTGTGAAATTGTGAATCATCTCAATCACAATATCTGTAAAATAAATTACAATGTGTTTTTTTTTTTTTCCCTCTTTTACCATAACTTTCAGCGATAGCCCCAGTCTGAGTATAAATGGAGAGACAATTTCAAACAAGCTCCCAAGGCTGTCCAAATTGTTTGGAGCAATAGAGGGAGTACCTGGAAAAGTGTTTGTCCCTTTCTTTCTGTTTGTGTAACCTATGCTGGATTAGGGAAAAGTGTGTTTTGCATGCTTTTGCTCAGACTGCCTTGCAAAGCAGATTGTTATACTTCATACTTGTGCAGGTTTCTGTTACATGAGTATGTTATCCCTTATTCCAGCTGTAACTAACATGCATACCGTATTTCCCCAATTAATCGCCCGGCCGCAAATAGCCGCCTGGTTCTTTTAAGCGCCTGGGGTCTGCACCCATTTTGCGTATTAAACGCCCACCCGAATAACTGCTGGGGCGATTATTTGCATTATATTGAGGTAAACCCAAAATAAGGCTATCATCTTATTTTGCAGAAGTAAACAGTTAGCCGCACAATAACTGTGTGGCACTTCTGTTTTCTGTCAAAATAAGAGAGCTAGCTAATGTTAGAAAAATGGGTGTACCATAATCTTAAATCGACCGACTATAAATATGTTGGACAGTAACTGTTATCATAATAATGGCCTGGTGCAGGTCTGTGTAAAAATAAATAAAGCCCTGCAGCGAATAGCCGCCTGGTTCTTTAAACGCCTGGGGTCCAAGTTGATTTTGCGTATTAAACGCCCGGGCGATTAATTGGGTAAATACGGTACTTTATTTTAGTGTTAAGAAAAGGTAGAGAGGCAGAGAAAAAATTTCAGTTAATCCTAGTGCTCTACTGACTACTAAGTCAGAGATTGATGGACATGTCACAGTATATGACCCGTCAGTCCATCCTGCTTTCATGTCACTTGGAACTCCCTTTCACATTTACATCAGTGTTGCTCTTGTCTAATACTGAATGTCAAAGTGAAAACAAGCAGGGCTCTTGGTCCCAACAACCAGGTTTTAACACCACTGATTTAATTAGTATTTCTTGTAGATGAACCTTGAGAAATGTTATGAGTTGATACAGTTAATGTGCCTGTGCAGGAGTTTGACACAGAAATTTGTATCCATAATTTTCTATAAGATCACCTTCTTAGGGCATTTAGAAATATTCATGTTTGTGAGAAATTGACGGTAGCTGCCAGTTCTCATTTGTTGGCAGTGCCAATGGGATTGAAATTGTCTCAGATGCACACAAGTCCTTTCAACTTGTTCTGCTCATCACTGCTATTCCCATTGGTTATGGTAGAAAATGTTGTCTTGGGTGCTGCTTTGTGAAAAATAGTATCAGTTCTGACTGATTTGCTTGAGTAATGCAATCAAAAGTGGAGAGGTTTGTGTAACTGAAACTGCTATTTCTGAAAAAATACCAGTGAGATAGCATCTTTTGATGTGGTGAAAGCAGTTTTTATCAAAAAAAAATTGAAATATTCCTTTAAAGTACTTTTGGCACCAGGAGCGGATTTTGCTTCATAGGAAGCCTACTTTCACATTTTAACAATAAAGGAATTGCTTTTTTTGTTTGTTTATGAACACAAGCTCAATAAATACATGAAGCAGGAGTCAGGTCCAATTAACAGACACACACACACACACACACACACACACACACACACACACAAATGCTGTTGATCAATGGGAATCTTCATATTATGCTGTACTGGATTCTACGATATTGATTGGCTTGCCACTGCAGCAGATCTGTGGAGATGAGAATTGATAGAAGAAAAGGAAAAACAGCCCAGTGGCACCAAGTGAAGTTATCAGAATTATGGGTTAGTTGGCTGGGCATCGATCGCTGCCTGTTTTTACTCAGCCAAAGTTAATGGGGTCCAAAATTAGCACTCACCAGTTGACTGATGCGGGTAAATTTAGTCTTTGGCAAGTAAATTATGGAGACCACCTGCCAATCTGGCTGGTAGCTACTGGTTTTATTTAGATCTGCTAGATCTGCCGTGCTGCGTGTGTTGTGCTTAGTGTGTGAGAAGTCATCAAATCGTGCCTTTTTTTTTTGGTTACAGTATGTGAGGCACTTGTTGTCATTTGGGCTTGTGAAACAAACTTAGCTATGTTGAGGTTTATTGTGCGAGTGGAGCCCGGAGGAAAGAAGAATAAAACCACTGCATCCATGGCAATGCAAGTGCCCCCTCCTCATCTTGTCAGAAGAAATTCTGTGAGAGCTGCTCCAAGAACATGGCTGGAGTTTAAGGAGGGGTCATGTTTTGTAGTGTGTCGTGTTAACACAAAGCAAACACGCAGAGGCAATTCCTTCATTGTAGACACCACAACAATGAAATAGGAGAACATCTTGAGTCATGAGAGCTGGAAATGTCATTGTGATCGCACACCAGTCTCCAGGGCACAGTCCCTGCCCCTCGAGGCCACCCCATCACTAAAAGCCCTCTACTACAATATTGATTTAGAATCACACATGAGACAATTAAAGCAAATTGCAATAATAAAAAGCAATTTATTATTTGTGGATGGTTAAAAAATATGTCTGGCTGGTAAATGTTTTCATGTGCCAGCCACCTTGGCAGGTAAGCTGAAAGTAGATTTTGTACCCTGAGTTAATCACTGATCAGTCTGTCATTCTGTTTCTCTCCTCCCTCTTGTCTATAGTTCTGACCGACTGATGGATGACACAATAAGGTAAGGCCTATTTATTATCTTGTGCATATGGAAGGTCATATTTCTTTGCATGCATGGCAGTCCTCTTTCTTCACTCTAGTGCCTTGTAGCCACATTTATGCACGTTTCCTGTATGCCTGTAGCTGTAATGCACCTGGATGGCCTGAGTGATGATCAGCATTTTCAATCTTCTATACACAGTCAAAATAATTCAGTGCATATAAGACATAGATTGTAGCTCATGCATTTTTCATCACGTCCTGGTCTTGCTGTGGTTGTAGCTGTTGGTAACTGTCCTTGTAGCATTGTTCATCACATAATTCATTGTCACTGTTAAAAAATGATGACAGTGTAATTGGAAATTCACTTATTTTTTCAACCACTAAACACCAGCTGGCTGGAAGAATGGGAAAGCAGGCTTTTGCAGCTGTTCTGTGCTAAATGCTCACGGGAACATTCAAGACAGCACATGGCAACAGTTTTGATAAATAAATACAGAGACAAACAAGGTATTTAACTTTAAATATCTGCTATGCACCACCATTCACAGAATAAAATAAAAACATTCCCACCTCTAATTTTATTCCTTACCACTAGAATCAAGTGTATGACATTGAGGAAATAGCCTTTTGGCAGCATGATGCACTGGAAGCATTATCTACATTAAAATGCACCATTTTTGCATAGATTGTACTAAAAGCTGATCTACAGGAATTTGCATTTTAAGAAAGTTGAATGATTTGGTATAAACTAGTGTCTTTGTCCTGCACATATTGAGTAAACTCTTATTGTCTCTTGAGGACACAGTGTTTTTATTTAGAATTTGCAAGACAATCTCATCAGTGGTCTGAATCCAGTCTGTGCTCCTCAGCATTGCCCTTGCTCCTTCCCATTTAACCTTGCCCACCCCTGCCTCGCTGGGTCCTCCCCCACCCATTCCTCTCCCCATCTCCAGTCCTTCCTTCTGGTAAAGTATGGTGCCCAAGGGACCAGTTGGAATTTTGCAAGTAAAATATTTCACTGTGACTTCCTGTCTCCCTTATGTCATCCAGTCCTTTTCTTTCACTTTTGCCTGCAGTTCTTTCAAACCTACCTACACCCCTGTCATGTCTCAGTGAAGCAGAAAATGACAGCGAGTTAGCTAGCTCATTACTAACGGCTCTCCCAAGCCAGAAACCCACTTACTACCCCAAACCGAATAAGAGCAGCGACTTCACACCTGATTGTATTGTCCCCCCAGAGATGAGTAGGAGAATGGTTCATTAGTGCTCTGCGAAGGTTTGCTTGACGTTTTTCTCTGATTCCTAAATGAAAAAAGCAATGATAAGCTGAAGGGAAAAAGACAAACTCTTGAAAGGACACTTATTACTGAATCCTGCTTTCAGACAAAATATATTCTCTGAATAATATGAATTTATTGTCATTGCTCTCTAATTTTCCCAAGCGAACTTTGTGAATTGCTGATTATTGACAGTCTAAGCCTGCTAATCCAAGCTAGTTGTAGTACCTGGATTGTTTTGCTCCTTGTCGCACCTTTGACCTGTGAGCTCAAGACTGTGGAAGAGACTCATGTTGTTTGGCTCTGATTCCCATGAGCAGGTTAATTTTGAGCTACAGGTGTAGGAAGATTGAGTCAGCATTGTGTCTTTCTGACTACTGAGAACATGATCCACAACAGAGCGCCACTAGCCCAGACTGCGGACTGTCCCCTCAGCAACTTCCACCTGCAAGGGATGCCATGACACCAGTCCTACTCACACTTACACACAAACATACACACACACACTTGCATTCTCACTTCTCACACATTGCAATCCACTTCTCACAAAACACTCTGCAGCTATGCTCACTCACAACCTTTGTTCTCTCTCTTTCTCCCTCTCTCTCTCTCTCTCTCTCTCTCTCTCTCTCCCTCTCTCTCTCTCTCTCTCTCTCTCTCTCTCTCTCTCTCACACACACACACACACACACACACACTCTCTCTCTCTCTCTCACTCACTCACTCACTCACTGACTTAGAACGGATTGGCCAACTCTTTCTCTTTCTCTCTCTCTTATGCTCTCTCTCTCTCTCTTATGCTCTCTCTCTCTCTCTCTCTCTCTCTCTCTCTCTCTCTCTCTCTCTCTCTCTCTCTCTCTCTCTCTCTCTCTCTCTCTCTCTCTCTCTCTCTCACACACACACACACACACACACACACACACACACACACACACACACACACACTGACTTAGAATGGATTGGCCTACTGATTTATAGGCCTGTCACCTATGTTGCCAGCCAAGGGGTAAACAACCATGGTGATCCTTTTATCTTGTTTTCCCCTGCCTGTGCTTTCCTATGGGCCCCTGTTGCCCGGGGGTAGGAGGAGCCCTCCCTTGGGGTTGCTGCTTGTCACTTGACTAAGGTCTTAGCATTACGTAATAGTACTTGCAGAAAAAAAAAATTAATAAATGTAGCATTTGTTGACCATTTACACAGTGTAGATAATTCATGTGGCCATTTTGTTTTACCTTGGTCTGAGGCTGCAGAAAAGAGAATCATTTGCTTGGATGATGTATGGATGTAACCTGCCCCTGAATGCTTAATACTTCCACAAAAGGGAGTTGGTGGCACACAGAAAAAGAGTTTTAGATTTATAAGTGTAGTGCTAAAAAGTCTTGGAAAAAATAATGTCTTTTGCAAATGGATTTATTATCCCCTATGCCCAGTACGATGCCTGCAGAAAACAGAATTAAAAGTATTTGCTAATGCTTCCTTGGTTCAACCGAACAGATGGGATAGTTGCATCTGTAGGCTGTGGGAGCTCATGTCTTACATGCACTGACTCCACTGTAGAGGTGAACGGTTGAGAAGCAGGCTCGGTAGTTACTATTGATTAGCTTGTGTAACAGATGCCACTAAAGGCTAGTGTAGAGGGTGAGAGTTTTCCTGCCAAATGCCCAGCTGCACTTTCCTGCCCTCAAAGTTGCTGAGACCCAAGTTCGTGGGCAAGAGAGGTACAATATCACAGCAACCCTACACCTTCCTTCTGTAGGACCGAGTAATTCACACACACACGCTCACAGACACACTTGTACACACAGAAAGTTGAAGGAGAACGTTATAGGGTGACCGACTGTTTCACCCAAGAATGAATCTGTCTGTTGATGGAATGTATTCTAACCTCTGGAAATGACACTTTCACCCTTCATTTTTGTGTAGTTCCTGATTGCTTGGTGGTAGTGAAAAATATCACAAATGATCTGCAGTGTTAAGAGTTTTAGATGGATTTATGAAATGCTTGGTCACATACTAATCACTGAAAACAACATCAGTTTAGCTTAAAGAGTCCATTTTCTATTTATATGTTGCTTCACCTTGAGCACTTTATGGTTGTGGGTTTTTGTGTTTGAGTGTGTTGGTGAAAATAGCCGTTGAGCAATTAGTGTCTGCTAGCATACAGATCCGTCCTTCACCAGCTGCACTACTCACTTTTTCCCACATCGCCATCCATCAGCCTGTCATGGTGCTAGCATCTGTGACACATTGTGAGATGTGTGTAGAGTCAAAGCACTGTACTACCCTGATGAATGGAACCAGGTGCAACACTGTTGTTGAACTCATCTCTGCCTCTCTGTCTCTCTCTCTCTCTCTAGTATTGCCATGGCAACAAAGGAGAACATGACCTTCCAAAGGGGCATGCTGAAGTCCATACAGAGCAGGGTCAACACGCTGGCCAGTATCCTTACTAAGTTTGTGGTTCTGTATATCTGTGTAGGTTTACCTGTGCACACACACACACACGTCTTGGGTAATGTGATTTCCAGCTCAGCTCATCTCAACAATGTCAGCAGATACTTTTGGTGTATAGTGGGCTTTTTTTTTTTTTTTTTTTTTTTTTAATAATTTTGCCCAAAGTCTAGTTGAGTCAGCCAGTGATAACATCTTTCTAGGTCTTCTGTGTTCTATCCCATCATACTTTACCCATATACTCCAAACAAATAACTTCCAGTCTCCATCCAATGTCTCAATTCTAGCTGAAGCAATTAAGCGCTGCTAATAAACTATTCGATAAGACTGCAAACCAACATGGATGAGACCATATTATAATTGCTAATCATACATCTCAGATAAAAAAAAAAAATATTGTAAGTCAAAAACTAAAAATAACCTAATCAAGTCTGTAAAAACTACACAAACTGAACAGACTTTAGTTAATGCCAAGCCAATGTAACCAGAAAACCCTCCCTATCAGAGTGCAAGCCAGAGACAAAACAAACAGCCCATGTTGCTGCTGGACAAGCCACACCCAGAGGCCTGGTTGATGAATGCACTTTTCACTTTTGTTAACTTTGTTGAACTTGGGAAACTCTTTGCAAACCGACCCCTTGGGCTACTGTAACCTGTTGCCAGGGCCTTGAAAAGGAAGTACTATAGAAAATAATCAAATTATTATTAATATATGGAGAATAGATTGTTACAGAAATGCAATATATGATGGCTTCTGTAAAGATGACCTGATGAAGAGTGTAGCACTGAAACAGTGTAGTCAGTAAAGACGCTACTCAGGTGTATAAATCAACTCTTTATCTATAGAGGTTAAACTTAATTCTGATTGTGGGATTGAAACCAATCCAACTTGAAACTTCCTCGATCTTCCCTAACTGTTTCCTCTCCCAGACCGTTTTCCAGCCATCAACAACCTGATCCAGCGAATCAACCTGCGGAAGAGACGGGACTCACTCATCCTTGGCGGAGTCATTGGCATCTGTACCATTCTCCTGCTGCTCTATGCTTTTCACTGATAAACAGGCCTAAAGACCAAAAGCTTTACACAGGAGACGGATTGTTCTGCTCCTTGTAGCATGGGAACCCCCAGGAGACAAAGCTCAGTGATTGGAGGACCCTGGAGGCTTCTAAGCAGAAGGACATTTGGTTGGTCCAGTCCTAGGACAGGACCAATGTCAGCCAACATGAACTACTGGATTTGTATTTAGCAGTGGGACAGATGGAAAGCTGGTGGTTGGTTGCTGTTCTGCCAATGAGGGATTGGAGACCAAAATTACTAATAGGACTAGATTTCAAAGAATTATATTGATAATTCCCTTGGAGAAAGACTGTGGAGGACAGTCTGACCGGGCTGTGGCTCTGACGCAAGATAATGTTTTCTGAGGTGAAGAGATTTTTAAACGGTCCTTTTTAAGTGATGAAGTGGGTTGGATAGGTCATTATGGGCTGTAAAATGTGCATAAATAAATTATTCATATTCAGTATGTACAAAAAGTATGACACAACTAGATGCTCAACATTTTATTTTTCAAAATATATGATTGAACTGAAATGTGTACTGGGCCTTCTAATTTCGGATGGACAATGAAGAATGACTTAATGAAGATGTGGTAACCGCAAGAGTTGTTGTACCGTATCAAAGAGTAATGCACAATTGCAGGGCAAATTTTTCTTTTAATTTTTTGCGTGTATTTGATAATCGATAGTAGTGACAGACAGGAAAACATCGAAACATGAGGAATGATGTGCGATAAAGACTTTGCCAGCTGTGCCCCTCAGAGCTCTTGGATTACTTAATAGCAAAGCCGCTCAGCTAGTTTGCATCCTTCCCCCCATTTTTAATAACTCATTTTCCCTGTCACATTTAACAACAAACATGCAAGTTACACAACATGAAGTACAATTTTAATCAATCTTCTTGAAACCTACAAGAGCTGTAAGGTAGAGCACTTCCCAGCAACAGATACAGATGCCTTGTAAGGATGGAACTACAGTTTGCTTACGGCAGTCATTTTTCTCTAGATGACAAGTCCTGCGTGGATTATTTTAGACATAACACTACTCTGATGCACATGAGCAGTTTGTAGCACTGACCACAACCATTGGGCACATTTTCAGTCATGCCCCTCCAGACCTCTGTATCACACTTTGTTACAAACTATCTAAAGCAGGTGCATCTGAAGGCGGAGACTCAAATGTTCATCCAAGATGGGAGCAATTCCAAAAAAGGTTAGAGAGTCACATCATTAAAGTTTCTTGATGGGGCTGTACAACTGAGAAGGCAGGGCAGCACTGTGAGAAACATCAATGAGTTTGAGTCTCACAGCTTGAGGCTGTCACACAAATGGAATCAAAATCTTAAAATAAAAAGCCTCACTTCAGTTGACTTAAGGGGATAAATTTGGTTCATTGTCCTCATTCCCTCTGATTTGATTACTCGCTCACAAAGACTGGAAGTAGAGGAAACTTGGCACACTGCGGTTTCCTGTAAACTGTCTTTCCATGATGACCAGGTATTTTTTTAGGGAATCAGGAGTTTCTTGATTTAAATTCTGCGCTCCAATAAGGCCCTGTTGCCCTGTCATTATTGTCTGATTTTTTTTTTCTCTTTAGGGAATGTGCGACTGTTTGCTGCATGCATCTTCATCTTCTTTTGCCATGTCTGTCATTTTACCCTTCCTGAAAACCTAATATGATGTAATCTTGTGTTCCAGTGGAACCCAAGTGCTTCTTTTATTTTGTTTTAAGTTTTTAAAATCATAGAACAAGATTTATGAACACATCCCACGCTGTTGAGGAAAGACATTTTTTGTTAAATGCAGCTGACTGAAGATGATGGACTGACAAAAAGGTTAGCTGCCCAAATGATCGTTCCAGACGTCTAGTCTTTAAAATGTGTTTATGTACATTAAAGGATATCAGTTTGAACCCATTGTTTGTGTGGAGACATGAGGATTGATTAAACCTTTTTGTGCCATCTTTGTACTTGAAAAGAAAAGACAAGTAGTCAGGTGTGTTGAGCACAGCCTTAGGGAGTCACTTGAATCCCCCAAGGCTCTACAGGAAGCAGTCATTGTCCTGATGGCCCCACTCTTCTGTCTACTCCTGTGTCAGCACCTTGTCTCCCACTGCAGCACCACTTAACATTCAGTGACTGATAGTCTGGTCACTCGGGACTTAAACATTACATATAGAAAGTAGCATAATTACTGTTGGGATACTTCTTTAAGAATTGTGTCATTAGTCCCATTAGTTCCCTTTGGAGCGGTCTAGCTGCTCACTACCATCTTTCTCTAATACCTGTGTTCCTTTCAAAGGGAAACCCTGTGTGAAAGTCTATGTTTGGCACAGAGGTCTCCCACCCTGTCAGTAGATGTAACTACAGAGGTGCTGGTGCGTTAAGCTCCTGAATATTTCAGCCGCTGTCAACCAGGCTGACAACCACCAGCAGAACTAAGCACTAGATACTCTCACCAGGATAGGTTGTGGTAACTTCTGCCAAACACAAAATGTCTTTTGTATACAAACTGGCGCTCAGTGGTGTCAAAGTCTGAAAGGAGAAGAGAAGCAAATCCTATTTAAAGCCGTATTTTGACATCAGTCATGCAAGGATACACCACTCCTCTGCTGAAATGAATGCTTCTATCACTTCCAGCCATATATTGTTAATGATGGGGCTTTTGAGTTGTTTAAACTATGAGTTCATGTTAAATTTCCCCTTAAGTAGCTTCAAAGTTAGAACAAAACATTTTTTTATATTATATAACAGTGTCACATGCATATTCTGGATCTGTCGGTTGCCACGCTTCACTGAAGCTACATCACGCTTATACTTAATGAAATATTCAAACCCAAGACAGCACCAATGTTTTATGGCTGCACCATTGCATCAAATACAAAATAACTAGATGTCTTGTGCATTGTTATACACACGTTTCTAGAGAATGAATTATTTGTAATCGTGTTTGCCAAGAGCATGGAGAATTGAGGTGTGTGTGTGCTTGTGTGCTCTATGGCACAAGTGTGTGCCAGGATCTGCTTCATGCAGATGTGTCAGGTACATTGTGCTTTTTAATGAGCTCTAATGATCTCCCTCTTCTCCTGCCCGTCAGTGTACTTTATCGGTTGACGATGAGTGGGCAGTCTGCCGTTATCCTGGCAAAAAAAAAATTGCTGTCAACATGATTTTTCAGATATCATCAAAAGGCAAGACGTGGACCATGCATGGTAACATTTATTCCAGACATGCAAAAATGTACACGACAGAGATGATGGCAAATACATATTTTGTAAAAGAAAATTTTACAGTAAAAATCAGGAGTTAATTGAAAGTTTGAACTGTTTTACTGACAGCATAGTGCTTAAGTTAGGCAAGTTGCTCTGGACCACCAGTTTCAGAGATGGAAATGTGATCCAAACAACAACACTCAAGCAGTACAGTATGATTTGTAAAAAAGATGGATTCTGTAAGGACAATTAACCTGGGCTTTGGTTATCGATAGAAATGACATTACCATTTCAGTGATAATGAAATGTGATATTTTAATTAGTCTGGTAGTAAACATTGTGAAAAATCTTTGGATTTTGCTGCCTTTGCTTGGATAAAGATTTATCTATACGACCTTTATGTACAATTGCAATTTGCATACTTTCACCAAGGTGGTAAAAGCCTTATAATGGATCTGAGAAAAAGCTATCCTGCACACAACATTGTGCTGTATTATGATAATATGTGACAGATCGTGGCTGTTCTTCAGCCTTACATTGATTTTCATTTTAGAACTTACTAGAGCCAGTCAAGCCATCTAATCTCCCAGGAGTAGGCTGCATAGTTTCATTCATCTGTGTAACAACCTCAATTTTGAAGTCTGATAAACATAATCTGTCATTAGGTTTTAATTAGCTGGTGTTTCTCCCTGTTACACTACTCGACACATATGAGCCCTTACCAAAATAACAGTTGGAACTTCATGAAATACTGTCACTGATCAAAGTGTTTCATTTTTAGGGGAATTAATATGAATATTGGTCTAAATTTTTAAGTCCTGATTTCAATCACACAAGTTTTCAAAAAAAATTTGCATGTATACCTAAAAAAGCTGTGGCTTGAAAATATTGCTACAATGGTCTTTCAATGACTTAACTTATATTAGGAGTATAAGCCTGTACTGTGTCAATAGAACAGCCCTGTGGTGCTACAAGGGACATAATACAGTGACTTTTCTCAATGTGACAAATACAATCTATCGTGCTTTAATTGGAAAGAAATATGCTTTAAATTATGCCAGTTACTCAGTCAAACTCAAAAGTAATATTCCTTTGAATATGAGGATCATTGCAGCAACATTACAAAAAATAAATGTCTGTGTGTAGGCCTGTTTGGCCCATAGCATGCCTACATATTGCATATATATTTCTCCATATAAATACATGTCATACCCATACAAGGGGCGGAGAGGGCATTCAGTGAAACAATGACATATAACAGTCTAGGTATTATAATGTAAGGATATCAAGGGAGGTGCAGAAAGGGTAGCAAGAGCTGGGGTGTAAAATGGAGTTTAGGAGGGTGTCGGGTGAAAGTTGGGTTTGATGGGAGGAATGAGAGGAAGTTGAAGGGAATAGGAGGGATTTAAGGCTGGAAGTGGGGGTGGGCATGCGCAGCATTACAGTTGGACACCTCCCAAAGCAAGCCAGTGCTCCAGAGATATGGGAAAGGTAAAGGAAGGTATGAGAGGGTTAGATCAGAGTCCACATACTCATTGGCCAGGGGCTGGACTCTCACTGTATACACAAATCGCTCCTCCATGTGCTCACCGTTAACCTCTCTGGCTTCTCAGTAGGAAAATTAATGACACTCAAACCAAATGGAAACTTTTGGTTATCCACATTCAGGCATGCACTTGGTCTCAGTTTTTTTTTTTTTTTTTTTTTTTTTTAAGTCAAAACAAACAAACAAACAAACAAACCAAAAAAAGTTATAAATTACACAAATTCAAAAATGTGTTCCCTGTCCCCTTCACAAACCCTTGGAATTTCCTCTGAATATCCAGTGCTGACGAAGCAGCCTTTGTGACAGTCTTAACAAACCCAGCACCACTCAGCATACAAACATTTTAGAAAATGTACATCTATCTATCTATATATATATATATATATATTTATTTATATATATCCATATATTCATGTTTCAAATATATCTGTAGCTGTATATGCAAGATTTTCAACAAGGAATACATGAAGTTTAAATGCAGCTGTCCACAGTTGTGAGTCCAAAGCCAGAGTCCGTTTTTTTTTTTTTTTTTGTTAAGTCACCCATTCCTGACAGAGAAAAAGTCTCGCTCTGGTTTCCTTTTCCTCATCTTTATTCACTCCTCGTAGATCATCTTCTTGTTAAGAAGTCCATGTTCCAAAGACATTTGAGAGTCCTAAGCAAATACAAATCCCCATTTTCTTTTTTCCCTCTTTTCCCTGAACTATTTTATAGCAAGTGTTTTTTTTCTCTCTATTTTTGTCAAGCAAATGTTAACTGGATTCTACTGCATGCATCTCTGGATCTTTTTTGTTTCGTTGGTTTATTTGCTACAATACCTACTCCTCTCATGAGCTGTCTATTTTTTTTTTTTTTTTTTGTTTGTTTGGGTTTTTTTTCGCTTTCCGAGGGTGGTCTTCATTTAGTTAGAATATGGTATAGGATTAGGATTTCTATTTAGTTGTTTATTTTTATTTATTCATCTCTTTTGTGGAATGGACAAATCTGTTGTTTTCTTCTTGTTGCATCCATGGTGTGGCTTTCACGGCTCTTTTTTTTTTTTTTTTTTTAAATCCAGGTCACTAGGTCACTGTAAAAGAGAGAAGGGAGGAGGGGTGGGGTGTCAAGAAAGAGGCACAGAGTTAAACTTCTAACCAAGTCCCTTCCTCCGGTGTTTTGACCGGAGTGCCTTTAGCAGGGCAACGGTCAGTGCCACCCTGACAGCCCACTACAGTCACTGCAGTGCTAAATCAATCTGCACATGCACACACACACACACACACACACACCCTCATTCGCACACAGAAATTTGCTGAGTTGGGACACTGGGGCACACACATCTCATGCTGCTGTGATGGTATCATATATCACCCTGTAATCGTAATGCAGTACATTTTTTGTTGTTGTACACTTGTTCAAACCCCGTGAGCGTCTCCGAGCATGCACATGCAGGCATTCATCACTCTACGATGTTATCCTTTACATATTTATTAGCTATACTGTAAACAAAACATATTTCAAGTACAACACATGCTGATATTTGGCCTCTTTTAGGGTAAGTGATGTGTAAATAAATGTAAGATCTTTTGTAGTAATCACAAACAAAAAAAAAAAGCACTGAGGCCCAGTGAACAAGCACAACTTGTGTTTGTATTTGTGTACCTGAAAAGCAGATGTAGACTATGATGATGACCACACCCAGGACTATGCACACGATACTGAGCAGGCGAGCCAGGCGTCCCAGCCTTCTGGCCCCGTCCACGTCCCCTGCCTGAAGACTGTTTCTGGACTGGAAAAAAGACACAGACACAGACGCTGACTGACTGCCACCACAAGGATCCTGTTAGTGATCAAGTTAAGCTGTGGTGCAGAGCATAGATACAGTACATCAGATGCAGTGTGCACTGTTAAGAATTAGGTCCTAATTTGCCCTTGAATCTATATTTATATTAAACTTTTGGCATTTGAAAGACACTTATAGAGTCTAATATCAAGAGATGCAACTACAGAATTGTTTAAATTCATATTTTTGCTACAATACCTGGTCCTCTGTGCTGACAGACATTGCAAACAGCTCAATCAAAAAATGTGTTCCATAATCAGTGCAGCATCCAGATATTTTCTCTTGTGAGTAAAAAACAAAATGGATATCATTAACATATTTATCTTCAGCATCATCAAGCTGGAAGGTATTCAGATGTTTCTCAAGAAAAGGGAATTAACAGCAGGGTTTCTCAACAGTTATCCAAACAAATACACACACTGCCATACCGCTTGAACACTGCAAAGCAGCTGGAGGATTTTGGATATAACACGATCCAACAGAAACAGAAAAGCAAACAGCAGTAATTAATGAAGAGTTGTAGCAAAAGATCAGTACAATTAAAAGACTGAACAAGACTGTCACCACCAATAAAACTTAGATAAATAGAAAAAGTGAAAACTAGCTCAGTGATTGATATGTTTGTTCAGTGCGAGTGTCTTTAAAAGTAATTTAATTGTGTTTCCTGCGACTGTCATCGATATTGACATCATCTGTAATCATCAAGCAGCATCTTTTATTGGGATGACAAAGTGTTAGGAACAGAGTTTTTTTTTTTTTTTTTAAACATGTCAATAGTTCACTCTGACATGGGGGTTATGTTAGATCTTAAAAACTTGCTTGGGGCAGCTAAACTGGGCCTGAAGTCCGGTAGTGTGTATCAGCGTAAGCTCCGACAAGCCAGTGCCACACACAGCTAGAATGAGGCCAGAGTTCGAGTGCCTCAAATGAAATGGGTTAATTATCCTGTCCAGTGCATTTGGATATTTTGGGTTATAAGAAACACACAACAGGGGAAGATGCCAGCACAAACTTGCATGTAACGGTAACACTTTGAACTAACAGTGCACTAATATGCATTCATCAGTGCTTAACTAATACACAGATCATCATGAGCAAATATATGACTCATGAAGAACTAAGCCATGCATTAATGTTTACTGCATCAGCAACTAATAGAGCCTATCTTATTAACCCAGTCATATATGAATCACTGTTTATTAAGTCTGCCATCAAGGATTAATTTCAAGGATTAACTGACATCTAGTATTAATTTATAGTGTGAATCCATGTGTTAATGACTACAGTGGGTCAAAGTACTGACTATTTTTTTTTCCTAGTGGCTACTGTCTAAAAGTGATGTCATGGTCAGCATCTGTTTTAATAAATCATTACCTGATGATCTGCGGAAACATTATGACATGACTATTAACTCACTATTTACTCATTATTTAGAACATACGGTAATGGCTTATGGATATTTTTTGATGTTTTGATACTGCCTGAGGGGACACACAGCCACACTAATGTTTTTATGGCCTGAGTGATTTACAGCTGTTAATACTGAAGCAGCAGTGCCATGTTCTCAATGTCCCCTCTTTGAATCCTGGACTGGAAGCATCAACCAGGAATACACCTGCCCCATTAAGCACAGGGCCTTAGGTAATAAACAGATGCTCCTGTTCATCTGGTAGCGTGGCATTCCGGCTGCAGACAGCTGGGAGTTGAAATCCATGGCTTTGAACCATAACATTGTGGTAATTAACACATGAATTTTATGGTACAGCTAATAAAACTAAACCAAATACATACTGGAACCAGAGTCCCCATAAACCCCCTGGGTGTTCTCACCATTCCCATCTTCTCCAGTTCAGTCTGTACATAGTTGTGACATTTATATTTACACTTTACATAAGTATGCTTAATGAAGGTGACTTGCACTGAGTAGAATGCTAGAGTAAGAATCAAATCCTCGATAGTAAACATTATGGAGATATAGGGATGACTGGGGAGCTGACAGTTTTAAGTGGACCACCTTATTTGAAATGTCAAGCATGACTTTGACTTTGAAACAAATACATCAAGTGCTGATCCACTGACAGTGACGCCGTGTTAGAGGGGAAATGAGTCCTAGTGTCGACTTGTAGACCACCTCCTGTGGTTACCATGGTGTCACAGAGGGTGCAGTATAAATTTGGTAAACATTCATTTATTCTCAGCTGTCAGCAGCGTGGCATCTATTTGAGAACGGCAATATGGGATTGATTGAAGGATGTGACTTGCATATCCTGTTGGATTGAGTACATCAATGCAGCAATGTGAAGGGGTTGTATTTCAACTTAATGCTGTATGTATATTGCTTTATATCTGCTGCACACGGGAGACAGGATGATGTGTGTGTGAGAGAGAGAGGGAGAGAGAGAGAGAGAGAGAGAGAGAGGCATGATGGATGGGAATTCCCAGACCTTGTGCACTGTGATTTGGGCATTTGCAGCGCCCAAATCACATAAGGGTGATGTCGCCATCCTCCCATTACCCTTGTTTTGCGTGTAACACTGAAAGGGTGGCCTGAAAATTATACTGTTACACACATACAACAAACATGCGAATACACACACACATAAAATGCACAGCTCATCCGACCTTAGCACCATATGTTATACATTACAGAATTCCACTTCCCTCAGCGAAAACAAGTATCAGTGGTTGCAGTGGTACAGAAACACTGGATACACCAGGAAATGCAAGATGAATGTGATAATTCATCATGATGTCAGGTGAATTCCAGTTTCTGCTGTTTCATGATAAGGAGGAAAGCATCAAAGCTGTTGGTGTGTGAGTTTTCATTACAAGGAACCAAAATGTATGTAACAAGGTTCCGGTTCAAACTGCAGACAGTACATTGAGCAATCATTATTCATTCTGTACATCCTTTCAGGAGTGAATTATACCCGATGAATGACTTTGAACTGAATTGGATTAACTAGAGATATACTGGACGGCAGTTCTAGATGTTATTACGAAGTGTTATGAAAGTTAATATACTCTTGGACCCAAGACTTAAATTAGTTAAGGGGATGTATAACCACTAAGTGGAAAAGGATCTTTTTTCTCAGTGGAAAAAAGATCCAACACTTGAATAGTTGATCAAAAACAATATCTATATCTATATCTATACACACACACACACACACACACACACACATATATACATATATATACATATACATACATATATGTGTGTGTGTGTGTGTGTGTGTGTATATATATATATACATACACAAACACACATATGTATGTATAGTTTTTCAAATAAAAATTTGAAAAACTATTAAAGAGTCTAAAGAGTCTCAGAAACGAAATCCAAAACAAGGGGCTCAACAATATCCTCACAATGGATAACAGCTACCACACATTTTTAGCAAACTCCCTCTCCTACTATGGACGTTAATGGACATTAATTAAACTTGCCTCTGCGTTCCTCATTTATTCGTTTGCTAAGAAAGAATGTGTTGTAAATTTTTATCATATTAACACCCAAATATGTTTATTCATGATACAAAATGAAATCGTGCAGAGTCAGATTGAGATCATTTGGGTAACTCTGTAGCCATTACATGAAAAGACATTTTAGGGAAATTAGCTGCAGAGCTGTTGATTGGATGAGCCCTTATCTGTCCAATAAAATTATTCTTTAAGCCTTATCATTCGCCTCTTTTCAGGAA
The DNA here is from genome assembly GCF_902150065.1 of Myripristis murdjan. NCBI lineage: Eukaryota > Metazoa > Chordata > Actinopteri > Holocentriformes > Holocentridae > Myripristis > Myripristis murdjan. The sequence goes on along the minus strand of NC_043992.1, from coordinate 26,340,655 downwards.
ATACATTAGGTGTGTGTTTGTGCATGCGTGCATGTGCCTTCATACCTCATTCTGCCACTATCAGGTACGAGGAGCGAGGGCTGCCTCAGTAGAGGATACAATTACACTGCAGAGAGAAAGTGAGAGCGAAGCCCCCCCTCTCCTAATGCCCCCTCCCCTTCCCCTCTCCCTCTATTGCCCCACTAGTTACTTCACGCTCTCACTCCCATGAGCCTCTTTGTCTCCAGGCTGTCTGCAGTATGATGAGATCCCACAGTGCACTTGGGCATGATGGATAAGCTTCTTTCAAATAAACAATAAATGCATTTAGTTTCATTCTAATTCTCTTAATATTGAGCGTGAAATTTTCATTTTCTTTGAGTTGGAGACAATACATCTCATACACAGTTACCTCCACCTGCTCTCATCCCATTCATGAAAGCTTCAAAGTGACACCTGAACTGTCACTGAACTGTGTGTTTCACTTGTTTGTGTTCATACTCAGCCTACTCTTATAATGAGGACATTCAAAAATTTGGACTCAGGATTGGGTTCAACACTGTGATGTGTCCAAGTGTCAGAAGTAGCTCAGAAGAAATTGCTTGAATGTCCGTCAGATATAAGAGATCTTGTCGACGTAATAGCAAACAGTCTGGCCCACACACATACACACACACACACACACACGCACGCACGCACGCACACACACACACACACACACACACACACACACACACACACACTTCTCACTTGGAGTGCTGCAATGTGAGGCTCTGGTACAAACACAGTCCCAGTGGAGTTGAGCCCATATTGATCTGGACTCATATCACAGAGTAAAGCCACATCAGCACCTTAAATCAATGGAAGCCCCTTTCAAAAACCCAGCCTTGTTAGCCTGCACCTGCTTCCTGCTTAGTGCAAAATTAAAAAAAAAAAAAAATCCTTTAATGAATTCTTTCATATTTTCCATCCATCAATTGCAACCCCACAAGTAAGACCAGTAAAGATACGAGTGTACATGCACATCCCTGTTTTATGTATATATCCTTGTCTGGCATGCTTCAGGGACTATGAGGGATATGCGATGTGTGTATGTGTGTGTGTGTGTGTCTGTGGTTGGTGGGAGGGACCCTTCACTTGGGTTGAGTAATGTCTGTATTGATTCACAGGGAAAGGTGAACCTGGTCATATTTGTTTTCTGAATGGGAGATTCTGCCCTGTTGCAATGAAAATGTCTTGTCCCATGTTCAGTGTGAGCCAGCGTACACCTCAGCCATTCACACACACACACACACACACACACACACACACACACATCTCGTAGTTCATGTGGTTGTTCCCACTTCAGCTCAGGAGACGGGGGTGGGGGATTAGTAAGTCAGTAAGTGCTTTCTTTCTCTCCGGCTCGCTGCCATTAATAATGGAGAGGAAGGAGCAGCCCGGTGGGGAGACACACTGTACACACTGTAAAAGGGACGGGTGTGTATTTATGTGTGTGTGATTGAAATAATGAATTATTTAATTATTTGACCAAAATTGTTAAACATTTATGTCCATTGTTTCCTATAAAATATCAAATTCGTTTCTCTGTCCATTTCACTTTGTTTCTACTTGTGAAGACCTCATTTTCTTCAGTTTAATTCTATGGAGCGTTATATAAACTTCAAACTGGAATCTGTTTCAATTTTATATCACTGTGGATGTCAAGAGTTACAATATAAATTATACTGTGTTTCTAGCACTCCGTCCATACTGTACGCTTCTATTGGATTTAAAATTCAGTCTTTTTTTTTTTTTTAACCCTAGAATCTCCATTAAATTTGCAAACCACTCAGTGTAGTCAGATGAGCTGCTGGGCCCGTGATGGCACTGCTTTCTTTCTAGCTGCTGCAACCCATAGATTTTCATTGTATTCACATCTCATTCAACTTGTAACTGGAAACACCATTCAAATTACAATTCAATAAAATATTCAATAAACATCATCATTTTCAAACATGGGCATGCATTGAACTGTAATGCATGAGTTCAGTGAGTCTGCTGCTTCCACTTTCACCTTTCATTTCTTTGCACAGAATCAGATCACAGTTGCGAACTGAGACCATTGTGGTTTCCTCTGAATTTCAAGCAGCCCAACTGTAATCAATGACTCACTATCTTCGGTGGGCTTATGTAGATAATGAGGCTAGTTGCATTATAGATCCAAAAATGAGTTAATCTCCAATCCAGTAGCATGTATCCTGACAGCTAAGCCTGTAATTTGAGAAGAGAAAGGGAGTGATTACCAAAGGGAGTGATTACCAAACCTATCCGGCAAACCTATCCCCAAAAATGCATACACATGCGCCTTCCTGCCGATATGTCTCCTGCCACTCACCCATCTCCCCACTAACCCCCAACAAAATGGAAGAAGGAATGGAGTTAAGGGGCACCTTTGTCTGGATCCTTTAACCATGGTAAGCAAGCAGAGTACAAACCACTGGTTGAGACAGCAGCACTAGAGTTAGTACAGAGCACCTTAATCAGATCAATAAATCCCACACTGAAGCCCATACTGTCCAGAGCTGACCACAAGGAGTGCCACTCTTCACGATCAAAGGCCTCTGCAGCCCAAAGCGAGAGACCAGCACAGGAGGTATCTGGATCTTCAGCAGAGTCAGCAATATGAAGATAACGACGAACACTACTGGATACCAATCAGGATTTTATAAACCTTGTCTGGTCTTGATGAATGAGAGATCTTATTATAATTCTCATCAAGTGGCAAGGACATTGGCATACCGTTTCATTTTGGTGTTGAGGAGAGAAACCCACTGCTCAAGGGGCCCTTGCCCTTTTCAGTAATTGAGAAGTAATAGTAGTGTTTACATTAATCGAGTAGTGTCCCATTTTTTTTTTTTTTATCTATGTATTAAACATGTCCAGCAGATCAGCTTCCCAAATGATAGACAGATAAATCTCAAGAAGAAGCCCATATCCATCCCTGCAGATACTATATCTTCTTTTCTATATTTTTGCAGGGCTCACTTAGAGCTCTGTAGAGCTCAGTTGAGGAGATAGAGACTTCAAATGTTGCAGCTGCATCTGGTTCTGCTCTAGCAAGTTCAGGAGTGGCTAAAAGTGTTTGCAGCTTACTGTATTATGAGCAACTTCAGAAGACTTGAGGTAAATGAGTAGATAATCTCTTGGGGATTTGTGAGAGAATATCCCCAGCCTTGACTGGAGGAAAGTTGGCAAGCTGTTTGTTGGCCTTGAGTTTCAGTGTAAGCATACTGTACAACTAGGTTTTGAATTATTAAAATTATTATGAAGTGTTCTATGAACAAGAAATTCAGTGTATTATAAATAGATTCCTCTGAAGTGAAATTATATAGTTAATGTCAATCTAGCGTGTCCTATTCTATATTAGCCAGTTGGGATTCCAGCAGAATCTTACTTCAGTCTTACTCCACCTTTGACAGAGGTGACACGCAGGGATTATAGATTTATCACATATGAAACTCTTAGCAGTCTTTTTTTTTCCATTTCCGCTTTATTTGATAATTATAGTAGAGAGAGACATGAGAGGCAGGGGTGAGGGAGGGGATGACATGCAGCAAAACGCCTGGACTCTGATTCAAACCCAGGACATTTATTTGCTGTGGTAAAGACTCACATTGGTACATGGTCTACCACGTGAGCCACCGGGGCGCCCAGTCTCTAATAGAACCTTAAATGGAAGTTTGATAAATGCTAAGAAATTAAACAAAATATCTTTTACAAATATATCATTTTAGATATTTTATATTGGCTTTGAACTGATCCAGTGGTCACGTAGGCTTGACAGGCTCTCTACTTCTTGAACATCATCAAAAATGTCACAAGAAAAAAAATCCATCTTGTAAATTGTCCTCTGGTGGAGAGCATGAAGCATAGCCAATATATCCCTCAACTACCTGCCAAATGTCAGAGACAGATGCCTCATTTGCTCATCTTTGTGAAGCATTTTGTTGCCATCCATTAATCACCTGACTCTGACTGTCCAGACTTATCCAGCAAAAGCTCCCAAACTGCACTGAACTCTCACCAATGATGAGGCAGAATTCCACAAGATCTGGTTTCATCGTAGAGGGCAAAATGAAGAGCAGACAATCAGTAGTTAGGTTACAACACATGCCCACTTGGAAGCGGATATATGGTGGATATTTAAGACCATACTGGATATACAAGGATATATGGATGTGGATATATAAGACCATACCATATCTCTAATTATACTGGACATGTACTATTCCCCAAATGCTGACTTCTTTTACTGAAATGTTGCATTCTTGTCAGAAAAAGCCTTGTATGGGGTATGAGTGGGAGAATGGGACATGCTCAGCTAAGTTGATGGATGAGACCAAACATTTGAAAGTTTTGAAGACACTGGCGTTTACCACTAAGGGAAGAAAATACACACACGGAGCAGGGCATTTATCTGAACATGAGACTCGCCATACTAAAATCATGTTCCATACCAGCCACTTAACTATGGCTGAAATATCAACAACCCTATGACAGATATACTGTAGATAACATCAATACAGAAAGGGCAATGGCATATACAGATTACAATTTTATGACATTTTAAGGATGATTTGAGGAGCAGTTCATCCACTGTGATCTGATAATGTAATTAGTGGAATTTACTAGCAGTGTCTTTTAGCAGCAATTACTAACGTTACAAATTATGTAAATGCTGAATTCTTTATCCGAGCTATTACACTTATCCTTCCTGTAGATGTATCCTCAAGGCCTCTTATCGAAGGTTTCATATGAAGAATTGGCTTCTAAAGTATGAAGTCCTCCCCCTCTATGCCTGCAGTATTAGACTGCTAATAAGAAGTCATTTACCTACGCACACACACGCACGCCGCCATCCATCCAGCAGCAGCCCTGCTAGCCCATATTTCACAGGCAAATCTGCCGAGCGTGCAATAACGGTCCTGCAGCTTTGGCCTTCCTGTTACCGGGATAGGCTGGTGTGGGCAATAAAAGCCTATTACCCCTGCCTCTCCACTCCCCATAATTGACTCCACATCTTCAGTGTTTGCCAGCCACAAACCTTCACCACCCGACCATCTGTCACAGATTCGTGACTGCTCAGCTCCGCAGGCAGCTGGAAGTTGGCTTTTAGGTGAACCTGCTGCAGGAGGTGCTGCTGGATGATGATGGATGTAACATTTGGTGGTCTTGTTGTTAGCAATGCACCATCTGCCAACGCAGAAAGACGCTGACTCTGTTAAATGGGGAGTGAACAGATTCTACTTAATTTTACTTTGTTGAGGTTGATTTATAAGATTTATACACAAGCGTATTTATGTTATTATCTTTGATGCATATGCCTACTGCGGCTGAACAATTAATTCAAATATTATGGAAGGAGCAATATTGGCAAGTGCAGTATCCACATTGCAGGAGCTGTAATTGTTTGATAAAGGTGAAATATGTGACAAAAATATTGTGGCGCTACAGAGATGCCCTGGCCTAAAAATCCTGTTGTCCCAGATGTAAGAACACATGTTTGTTTATTTCCCTAGTAAAAATTACTTTATCAATATGTTTTTTTTTTTCTGTGAGCAGCAAACTGCTGATGCAAAAATTTCTTGTCATGTGACAAGGCCAGCTAATGATTAAGTTTAGAAAACTAAAAGAACTTGCTTATGGTTAAGGTGACCTTATGGTTAATTATGCAATTTATAAAACTTTTGCTTAAAACTTTCTCAGATGATTGGGAATTGGATATAAGTCATTGGATTTTAGTTATTGTGTTGTTTCAGACTACTGCCTGTTTCTAGTTATGTCTCCTCTGGGAAATGCATTTCTCTCACTTCTCTCACTTTTCTTATTAAGTATGTATTTGCACTTGAACACAGTGCGCTTATTGCTGGATATTTCAGGAGACCAAACTGTTGCCCATGACCTGCCTCCACCTGAATATGAGTTGAACCACTTTTTCTTTTCTTCCATTCAAACTTTCAAAAACAATCCATTTCATTTGAGAATATTAAAGCTCATTGCGAGATTAAGGGTTATATTATATGATATCGATAACATTAGTTTTGTTACATTTATTCACAATGGGCGAAGTAATCCTCTGTTATATCCCCTGCTCTCACTCACTGGCACTTACTGACACCGCTACACTATCTGATTCAATTCCATTCTAATCCAGTGATAGGAACTACATTAGAGCCATTTGCTGTCTCTCTCACATCCACCCGCCCTTGTAGCGAATGATGTTTTGATCTCCTTTGCTAGACCCGTATCCCCTTTCCATATCCTCGGGACAGAGAGAGGATGCTGATCACTGCCCTGGCGCTCTCTAACTGCTGCAATGTGTCCTCTGCAGAAAAACTAAATTGACTTCTCTCGCCTCCTATTGAGTTAGTGGGCAGCTCTAGTTTCTCTCTCAATCATTCTTGCTCTCCATTGCCCTCCACCCATGCCCCCGCCCCTCCCCACCCCCCAGCCCCGTCTCTGATTTGTGAGTGTCAGTGAGTTCAAGATTAAAGCTCAGTGAGGTGCAGGCGGTCTCGTGGATATTGCTTTATGTTATGTTCTTTGGTGTAATACCGCTGGAGTGATATTACAGGTTGTATCATGTCTGTTCTGCTCACGTTTAAAAATTTATTTTGGGGGCACCCAGGTGGCTCCCCTGATGGAGCATGTACCACATATCAAGGCAAAGTCCTTACAATCGATTCCACCTAAAGATCGATTCGATTCCAGCTCAAGCCCTTTGCGGCGTGTCACCCCCTCTATCTCACCTGCCTTTCCTGTCACGCTGTTGCTATCAAAATAAAGCAAAATTCCAGAAAAACTTCGATTTAGTTTCTTGCCTTGATTACATAGTGGTTCACACAGTAAATGGTGTGGTACAAACAGTGTCATACAAAAAAAACTTTCATTAGGATTGGTTGTTATCAAAGGACCTCAATAAACCTGATTTTAAAATATAGGACATGGCTGGAACAACTTCCCTCAAACTTCCCCCAGCCGTGACTGAAACACAATATTATTTCCACAACAAGTGAAGTAGCAAGAATACCAGTGTACTTGAAACAAACAAACAAAAAATCAATAGATTAATTGGAAAATCCTGCCACTGTAAGTGAATGACAAAACTGAGCAGATGGACAGTAATCGCATCAATCTGAATGGCAAGAAATCATTGGCTGGCAAGTGTCCCCACTGATGTATACACATAAACTCAAATAGTTGTAAAGCAGTTGTAATTATCTGCAGATTAAACAGTGAATATTATGCAATGGTAAGCCAGGAAAGAGTATGGTAGTATGGGAAGATCCAACCAATTCTGCCTAAGCGGCTCCAACCCTGAACGGGCCATCTCTCTTTTCGGTGAGCTACATGGCATTGCACTGAAGTATCTTGAGGTATCATTTTAATCGTCCACAAGATTCCGGCACTAAATATCAATGGCAGTCGACATGCTGGACGTCCTCTGAAAGCTTACAGGATCCACTGCAAGATTGCCATGTTCGATTTTACATCTGATGGATATTACTGACCAGTGCAACATGTCCCATTTTGGACCAAAACATGCAAAAATTACATATAGCTCAGGAAATGACTTTTGACCGCTCGTAGCAAGCATAACTTTTATTCACATTGCCTTCATCCAACAGAAGACATTGTCCTCGATTACATCTAGCCTTCTGCCGCAGCATGACTGGCTTGGATTGGACTGGGGCACCTACAGTGGTCAGTTTTGGTGCTACTTTGAAACATTTGTACTAAAGAATCAGAATTAGAATCAGAAATACTTTATTGATACGTTATTGATCCCAGAGAGGAAACTGGGTTAGTTCTTGGTTGCCAAGAATTAACAGCATTATTACTATTAATGTTGTAAAAACTGCAAAAATTTGGGACAAAGTTAAAACACCTTTTGCTGCTGCTGAGTGTTGCAGTTCTACTTCAAGACAACAGATGGCGCACTGATCAGCCGTATCCTCACAGAGAGTACTTTATGTAATGGATTTGTGGATGCAATTTGCCCTATTACTATTACTATTAATAGTGTTGATCATTTTATGGTTAACATTATAATTAACAATAATAATAAGAATACTAATAAATATGACGGGAGATACACAGTCCATGTTTTTTTAAATGAAGAAGCAATTAATTTTTTTTTTTTGCCCGAAATGTATATTAAAAATTTCAAATTTAGTCTAAAGCTAATGTTTGTATAATACTGGAGGGTCCTCATGGTGACAACAACCCATTTCTGGGGAGGGGGTTCGGGAAGCACAGGCCTGGCTCTTCCAGTTAAATGTGCATTATGCAGCTTGGCTTCATGAGCGGGATGTCCGTACAACCCTCCATCCTTCTTCTGCTGGTGTTGTTTCTTGGATGACTAAGGAGGTGCGCGAAAGACTGAGGGAGCACAATGCTGCATTCAAATCTGGTGATGCGATGGCACTCAAATCAGCGAGGGCAAATCTGAACCGTGCCATCAGAGTAGCAAAGCGCGCCCACAGTCAGAAGATCCAGGGCTTCTTCCAGGACCCCAGCAACACCAGACAACTGTGGCAGGGCATCCAGACTGTCACCGACTACAAAGCCACACCCACACCCTGCCAGGATGACATCAGCTTCCTCAATGAGCTCAATAACTTCTTCGGAAGGTTTGAAGCTCTAAATAAAAATCCTGCGAGGAAAGCTACCCCCCACCCCGATGAACAGCCACTCAGGCTTGAAATCACTGCAGTGCGGAGAGCCCTGAGGAAGGTCAATGCACGGAAAGCTGCAGGCCCTGACAACATTCCAGGACGGCTGATCAAGGAATGTGCAGACCAGCTGGCCCATGTGCTCACAGACATTTTCAACATGTCACTGAACCAGGCTGTTGTCCCCCCGTGTTTCAAGTCGGCCACAATAATTCCAGTGCCCAAGAAACCAGCCATCACATGCCTTAACGACTTTCGCCCCGTTGCACTTACATCCACCATCATGAAGTGCTTCGAGAGGGTGGTTAAGGACAACATCATCTCCATACTCCCCCCATCATTCGACCCGTTCCAGTTTGCATATCAGCCAAACCGCTCCACGGAGGATGCCATCTCCACTGCTCTCCACCTGAGCCTGGAGCACCTGGAAGGAAAGAACACCCACGTACGGATGCTGTTCCTGGACTTCAGCTCAGCATTCAATACGATCATCCCCCAGGACCTGATATGCAAACTGGAGCCCCTGGGCCTCAAAACCTCCCTGTGTAACTGGCTGCTGGACTTCCTCACCGACAGAACCCAGTCTGTCCGTGTGGGGAACAACACCTCCAGTGTCATCTCCCTGAACACCGGCTCCCCCCAGGGATGTGTTCTGAGCCCCCTGTTGTTCACCCTGATGACCCACGACTGTCGCCCCAGGTACAGCAGCAACCACATCCTGAAGTACGCGGACGACACAACAGTTGTGGGCCTCATTCAGGACGACAACGAACTGGCTTACAGGGAGGAAGTGCAACACCTTGTGGACTGGTGTAAGGTGAACAACCTGGTCCTGAATGTCGATAAAACTAAGGAGATTATCGTGGACTTCAGGAGATCCAGACCCAGCCACACACCCCTCCTCATCAACGACACAGCCGTGGAAGTCGTGAGCACTACCAAGTACCTGGGGGTGCACATCACCGACAACCTCGGCTGGTCACTCCACACCTCCTCCCTGGCGAAGAAGGCACAGCAGCGCCTGCACTTCCTACGGCGGATGAGAAGAGCCTCCCTCCCCCCTCCCATCCTAACCACCTTCTACAGAGGGACCATCGAGAGCCTGCTGACCAGCTGCATCTCCGTCTGGTCTGGGAGCTGTAGGGCCTCAGACTGGAAGTCTCTGCAGAGAGTGGTGAGGACGGCGGAGAAGATCATCGGGACCTCGCTCCCCCCCATCCAGGATGTAGCAGACAGCCGCTGCCTATCCAGAGCCCACCGGATCATTTCTGACCCCACCCACCCCCAGCATGGACTGTTCTCCCGACTGGCGTCTGGCAGAAGGTTCCGCAGCATCCGCTGCAGAACAGCCAGACTCAGAAACAGTTACTTCCCCCTGGCCATCAGACTGCTCAATGCCAAATAACTTGTCATATGGACAATACATTTCTGTGCAATATATCTTTACGGAGGTATGGTTTCTTCAGGCCCAGGGTGTGTAGCCCAGTCCGGGAAACACCCCTGGGATGAAAAGAATTAATTACCTCCTATTTGTGCAATAACCCCCCCCACCCCCACCCCCCCTCCGCCGCCCGCCCGCCCAGCAGCTACGTATGGACAATACATTTCTGTGCAATATCCCTTTATGGAGGTATGGTTTCTTCAGGCCCAGGGTGTGTAGCCCAGTCCGGGAAACACCCCTGGGATGAGGAGAATTAATTACCTCCTATTTGTGCAATAACCCCCCCCCCACCCCCACCCCCCCTCCGCCGCCCGCCCGCCCAGCAGCTACGTATGGACAATACATTTCTGTGCAATATCCCTTTATGGAGGTATGGTTTCTTCAGGCCCAGGGTGTGTAGCCCAGTCCGGGAAACACCCCTGGGATGAGGAGAATTAATTACCTCCTATTTGTGCAATAACCCCCCCCCCCCCCCCGCCCGCCCGCCCAGCAGCTACGTATGGACAATACATTTCTGTGCAATCTTCCACTGTTAACACTGTTTAGTCAGTTGTTTTCTTTTTCTGTTGTTTACATTCTGTTCTTATTGCACTCGTTATTATTTACACTGGTTATTCAGTTGTTTACGCTGCTCAGTCCGTTGTTTACATTCTGTTTTTATCTAGTTATTCTCAATTGCACTCATTATTATCTATACTGGTTATTCAGTTGTTTACACTGTTTAGTCTGTTGTTGTACATTCTGTTTTATCTTATTCTCAATTGCACTCATTACTATTTAGCTCCTGTTTTTTAGCACTAGTTATATAGACCATATCATACCAGTTATATAGACTATATTTATGTATAATATTTATATTTATATATACCTAAACGGTCCCACAATTCCATCTCTGCTGTAATCCGGAAGCCAAGCAACGACATTTCGTTGCCAAAATCTCACTGCTGTGTTTTTTTGTGCAATGACAATAAAAGAAGTCTATAGGCTCTCTATTCTTCTGTCTGTGTTAATGGAGTCCAGCATGATCATCTGTAGTGGTCATTTCTTTGGCTGCAGGAACAGATAATTAGCCTTGCAGTGCTTTAATTTAAAGGTCCAGCCAATCATTCTCACACTCAAAACAAGCCACATTGTTCTTGGGTCGCTGACTTTATCACACAAGCTCACATTATCGAAGCTACAACAAGATGTCACTGATACACATCCAAGTTTACCTTGGCAGACGAGTTCACGCTCAGTTTTGTCGACATATAGAAAATCTGCCAGTGAGTCAAGGTGAGAAGGAGGTCCAGTGTGAGGAGGGAAGGAGGAGGGATGGCCTGAAGCCAAGAGTGCTGATTGGCTGGGAGAACTGATATCATACCAATCATCAAAGTTTCAGTAACAACTTGTACCAGGTTACTGTGATGTCAACATGTAAAGCTCCCTGTGTAAAGGTTGGCAGGTCTGGTATTAATGGACAGTAAGCATCTCTATCTTGAGCCTTTTATTTATTTTTTACAGGTAGTGTATTTTAAGAGGAGAGATATGTGAGATTTAGGGAGAAAAATCATTCTGGGGATTTAAAGTTACTGTGTCACTGTTTTTATTAATTCATTTACAGCTTTCTCTCAACTCCACTTACAGACTGCAGAATACCTCCATTTGTTTGATTAAAAGTGATTTTGAATGTATTTGTGCCCAGAGCCAAACAAAGATCACAATCAATCAGCTTTAGTTTAATATCCCAGAAACCCTTTAGTGAATGAAGAGTGCCAAACAGCAGCAGTAACTATCTGAAGCTGTTTCCACTTCATTTCATCAGTGTGATGGGAAACTTTAAAGACATCCTGTACTGGAGGAGTGGGGAACTGTCAGCGCTAAACCTCTACAAACAAGTTTGACAAGTTGGACTTTGAATATGAGTGGCAGCACCAAGACCTGTGATCACTTCAGGCTTCAGAACAGAGGAGGCATACAGTGTGTGTGTGTGTGTGTGTGTGTGTATGTGTGTGTGCGACACGCGCACATGTATGAAATGAGAGGTTTCACTGACAGCTCAGAGTGATCCTGAACTGTGACTCAGACGCAAAATCCAGTGGTGATTCTGGGAATCATTTTTACAATGTAGAACTGTAGCGTAAAGGGATACTTCACCCAAAACCTATATATTTTGTTCATTTACACACCCTGAGCTCTCTAGAATTTCTGTCACATAATATTGTAATAATGGAAAACGTATTTTGGTTTGGGATATGCTGAACATACTAATGGAGAGTCAATACTTGAATTATGCTGCATGAAGAGTTTAGCAATCGGAAAGGGATATTTTCACATCCCTTTTGCTACTATTTGTTGAAATCGCACATTAACTCCATTGTAACTGAAATGGCTGCAGTTTTTGAAACCTTTGTTCTCTCTGTGGCGGATATTCAAGATAATTCAAGCTGACACACACACACACACACACATATATATGGGGGGTGAAGTAATTTCTTAAAGGCAGAGGGGGGGATTTGTCGTTGCAGTTTGTACACATTATTCAAAGTTGGCCCCTCCTCTACATCTACCTGTCCAGCAGAAAATAGACCAACACAGCATCACTCTGCATCCTCATCCTCTTCTTCAGTGCTCACCGGCCGGTAAAAGACAATCATAGATTCACCTTCATTGTGAGACGAGCTTTGCCTGCTGGGCTTTTTGACTCACTATAATTCCCTTTATATTTTCGTAGCTTACTATTGGATGTTGTGCTATCAATCTGGCACTGTGTGCTCTTATTGGCTGGGAGCTGCGCACCCGCTGCTTAAAGGCTGACGGCCAGCATCTTCCCGAGCTCAGCAAAACAAAAAAATCCAGGCAGAGGGCAGGGTCTCTGCAGATACACAAGCCAACACACACTTCTGCTGTATCATAAGTGATGAATTAGTGGGATTATTTTTGTATGAGTCTATAGATTGTTTTTTAGGAAAATCCTACGCAATCTGGCTTTAGGACAAATTCTGGTGAAGCAGTCAAGCAATCACTCACAGTTGCCAAGTGGTTGATAAGTTTTAAAGGAGCCAAAAGTCAGAAGCCAAAAATCTAGGCTGGTATTTATTTATTTTATTTATTTATTTATTTTTATGTTAAAAAGAAGATTAAGTGAAAATTTAAAGTTTAAGTCTAAATTATGAAGGGATAACTTTCTACCTATATGAGCTATGGGCTCAACATATTTCTACTGCCCAGAATATAGTGAATAATATTTAGTAAATATCTTGCTTACATGCCACTGGAGCATGAACCATTAAGGCTAAATACTTGTCACAGTGACCCAGGTTCAACTGCGGCCCAGTCCCTTTACTGCATGTCATCCCCTCTCTCCTCGTTTCTCTAATCTAATCTAATAAAGCAAGAATATCAAAATAAATAAAAAATAGAAATACAATGTAAATAAGGTCACACACAGTTAAAGTTTCCAAATACCTTACCTGGCCTCTCCCAGAACAAGCAGATCATGGCTTGCAAGGTAAACCAGTGGCCATTTCTGTAATGCTGAATAGCTACTCTGCAGTAGAGGGACCCACACATGAACAACTCAGAGCACACACATTTCTGACACCAATCTCTGTTGTACTAGTCATGCATATTTGCATTTTGCTAGTTTGCATGTGTGCCATACTTTTCACCCAATCACAATGGCGCAAAAAGCTCCAGGTGACATTGAAAACACAATGTTTCCAAAATGAGAACCCAAAGTCTACTACTGTGTTTCTGTATTAATATTACATCATCTGAATATAACAGCAGTACAGTTGGGTATCATTAGGAGTTGACTATTACTGATACTGCTTTACAGACATGAGAATGTGACTGGAAGATTGTGATCCTATGTAATGCTTGCTCCCGCATCACTAGTTATTGTCTTTGACACAATTGAGGGATGTTGCTGAATTGAAATTACACATTTGGAAAAGTTCCATCTAACTGTGAAACAAATAAACATCACCGCCTTCTGCTCTGTGTTGACAGAGAAAAGACAGGCGTTTCACTACAACAATAGGCTACTGCTATACTGTAAAACATCTGAAGGTGGTTAAGGCGGCCGACACAGCATTTCATCAACTGGGTAAGGTTCCATCATGATGAGCAGCAAAGATAACGCAAAACAAAAAAATTATCACAAGGAGAACTCACGACTAACATTCCCTTGAAGCTGCAAGACTAACAGAATCACTGAGATTGAGACACCCCAGAACAATAATATCAATTTTCTGTGAAACAATCGCAGTATCACCTGTACACAAATAACATGCTTAAGTAAGCAGTTGAAGATAATTACTATGACACTGTTATTTATTTATTTTTTTTCTTGTAAAGGGACATCTAAATCCCACTACCTTTACCAATTTATGAAATGTAGGTTCAAATGTAGGCCAAATTCACTGCACAATGTTGAAATACAAAACAAACAAACAAACAAACAAAAAAACATCATCTTACTACATATATCAAGTGTAAGCCTCATCACTAATTATTTTCTCTAATAATAATTAGAAATATCAGAGAAACTCAGCTCCCTCCAAACGGTCACACTTTGGTAATGCACATATAAATGATATAGACCCTTGTGTCCAAACAAATGGAATTACCCTTCATTTGATCCTCTCATTAAACTCTACATGTATGATTGTGGTTTCTTAAGGTCCGATTAGATGGACGCACTGTTGTTGGATTACCACCCAAATTTAATTTGGCTTGATTATGAACTCAGCGGGAGGGGCGGAGGGTCTTGCCCCGGGCTGCCCCGTTACCCTGATTTATCACACTGAAGAAATAATAGCCTCTCCTGTCAGTCACTGGCCACTGTATGTAAGATCATGTTATGTCGACTATTTTTGAGGTTTTGGAGGTAAATAATACCAGGAACCTTGATGTCTCTGCCCCAAACACACACAGACACACTCACACACTAACACACTCACCATAATAGAATAGACCAGAGCGACGATGCTGACGGGCCAGACGGGGCAGAAGCAGGAGATGATGACCAGGAGGAGGTAGTCCCGGGGTGGCGGGGTCTCCTGGACGGCAGCGTTCCCGGTGGAGGAGGTGCGGCTGAGACTGACCCGGGACGGGGAGAGGGGGGCGGCGGCCAGCTGCCCGGCAGAGCCCGACCTCAGCGGGACACTGTGGCCGTTCTGGTCAGTCTCCAGGCTCTTGTCGCTGCCCATGCTGACGGTGAAGGACGAGGACATTTTCATGCCATTGCCCCCCGGCTCGGTGGTCACGGCCAGAAGTTTCTCCGTCTCGGCGGGCTGGGCGCCTCCTCTGCCCTCGCCCAAGTTGGATTTCTCAAAGTCGGTGTCCGTGTTGATGGCCATGTTCACGTGTCAGAAAATAACGAATTAAAATCAGAAACAGAATACTGGAGTTTCTAATTGGTTAGTGGCCAAGAGGCTCTAATTTTCCATGATATTGCACTATTATTTCTTCCCCTTAAATTACAATCTTAACTTTGATTAAATAACCAGGGGATGTGGTCACTGTATCGCCACATGAATAAAAGTTAGATTAACTGAAAGGTGATGTGCCTTGGAAAGCTCGGGCGTAATGGATCTACCCCGTAAACTAGCAATCAGAGAAGGCACAGAAGTAGTGTGCTTCCAATAGATATATACATCATTCCTCCTCTTGAATCGGGATTTCCTTCATCACACATCCGCAGTTTGATTCATTTTCCAGAACGCCTCTGATACAAAAAAAATCCTTCCCTCCTCTCCATCCATCCAAGGAGGAACACATCAGTCAGAGGAGCTCCTGTGCCTGTCTTTCCCGCCGCCTTGCGCCATTCCCATCACTTTTCTTGTTTGTGTATGAGGTGAGGGCTTTTCTCCACCTCAGCATAAACAGAGGAGGATGAGGATGCCAAATCGTCTCCTCCTCAAGCAGCCGCCACACAAGGAAGTGAATTCCTTCTTATTCCCTCCCGTGCAGTGTGATGCGCCCTGGGGCTCATCTCCGCGATGCAGCAACACAGCGACAGTCCTCAACTTGGGACCAGTGTCAAGTCGCCCATAATATAATGGAACTTCCGGTTAGACTCCTCATAATAAAGGCCTTATTCACTAATCAGGTTGTTTTTTTTTGTTTTTTGTTTTTTTAGCGGCACAGTATCAAAATGAAAAGTAAAAACACATCAAAAGAATAATTATAATAGACCTACAAGAAAAAATAACTGTATTTGCTTTGTTTTGTTTTCTTCCAACATGTCCATGCAAGATGCAATCAACCAACCAATCAATCAGTATTACAGAAAACCTTCATAGGGTCAATCTCAAAGCAGCTGCTCCTTAATGTTAGACATAGCCATTAGACTCAACATATTGGGACTTAAAGGCTACAATTTACAGAATATAAATTATCTATCTATCTATCTATCTATCTATCTATCTATCTATCTATCTATCTATGTGACTTGTCTCTATAATGTAATGCAAGTTAACCTTCTTCCAAAGACACGCCTAGCCTTTTATTTTGAAGCAAAGCCATCCAGTTTCCGGATTTTATTGGCTATTTTAGGTTAACTTGACGCAGCCCAAGTTGGAGCAGGGCAGTGCGGTGTGGAGCCCCCTCCTCCTCCTCCTCCTCCTCTTCCACCTCCTCCTCCCTGTCTCCTCCTCTCCTCAACATCAGCACCAGAGGTTTATGGACGACAGCCAGCGAGGGATTGTGCTGCTATGCAGAAAATTCTGTAGCCCGTGTTTTTCGCTCAGGGGCAAGGTCCCCCCAGGCACTGCCATACATTGTAAATTAGCTCTGTAAATCAGTTGTCTAAATAGCATAGGAGGAAATCAGGTTTGTGCACATTTACAAAATGTTTTATTTGATCCACACAAGGGAAGCCCGACACAGAACCCCCCACCCTTGTGGATAATCTTGTTTGATCTACAATATGAGCTAGACTTTGGATTCCCTTTTTCAATTTTCATTTCAAGTAGAGCACGTCTGACTGCTTTTCTCAACTCCATGGCATGAGGGAAGTGCCTGTGAGCTCTTTTACTTCACCTCTCTGCCTCTCACCATGAACACAAATAGCCCATCATCAGACAGTTCCCACCACAGGCGTCTTCTGTCTGATTGCTGCTCGGTTGAGGTCAGACAAAAACAGCAGAAATTTCTGCACTGGTAAATGCAGTTGTAATGGGCTGGATGGTACTGTAGCATCATGAATGCTTCATCACGGTCCTCTTAATGAATCATGGGTTTGTGTTTGATCCACTTTTATTGATTTTCCTAATCATTAGATGGTGCATTAGCGTCAGCTTATTGTGCAGTAGATTGCTTCAATTCCCCAAGCTTGCAGCCTACACTCACTGTGGCCTGTGGTAATGATGGAGGAGGAGTGCGGGAGGAGATGAGTGGGGATTCCCTGAATGAAACCAAGCCCTCTCTGTGATATGTGTGTGTGATGTGATACTATTGATCTAGTATTTTATCCATCAACACACACACACACACACACACACACACAATAAAAGTTTATTGTTCATCAATGTCAGGTGTTTTCCTGAGGCACAGAGATAGTACTCCTCCTTCAGTCCTCTCATTAAAACAGTCTCTCATTTTTCGCTAGTATCTCTCTCTCTTTCTGTTTCCTTTCATTTTGCCACTTTTTCAATAATGCTGCCTCCTTCTTTAGTCCCTCTTTTGTACTCCTTAATCATGATTTTGACCTTCACTATCATAACAATATCAATCATATCCAAATTTAATGTTGAAGATGTATATAATGTACACTTGTGTTTGCACTCAATTCCCTGTTAGTCTTGAAAGCCATTACCAGGAAACAGATCTTCTCTCACTTATCTCTGATGTGCAATACAAAGGTTGTTACTCCAGATGTGCAATATACATGTGCAGCTGAAAAATACATATACATCTGCGGTGCACTGATCATAAAATATTCAGTCATAAGAACACTTCTGTACAGCTGTGACATACTTTGTTGTGCATACATACTAACTGCCACTTATTCTATGTGTATTTCCTTTTTATTTTTCTTTATCCATTTTGTTTTTCTTTTTGATTTTTTTTTTCTCTTTTTTGTTTTTGAGTGATATATAAGTAATATATGTAAGTACTAGATGCTTATGTAAACCGGAGCCAAATTCCTTGTATGTTTGAGTACATACAAGGATGAGTTCTGATTTAATCTAATTCTAACCTTAAACAAAAGGTAAAAAAAAAAAAAAAAAAAACATTGGCTTTGTAAGGGAAATATATTGAGTTGGTGCAAATGGAGGTGAGGAGGCAAGAGGGAAAGCAGAAGATGCATCCCAAACCGAACATTTGGATGAACCCTTGACTCTTCGTGAAGATGTGGGGGCTGCCTGCACTGGGGACAAATTTCTGCAACTGGGCACAGAGTACCACCTTGTGGACACACAGTGCACTTACAAGAGAGAGAGAGAAGTATTTTTTATTTTATTTTATTTTACAGATCAGCAGAGTGGCACTAGTTAGTGACTACTCCAGTCCCATAACATCACTCAGGAAAAAAAAGATGAGAATGATATATTTATGACTTTTAGCCACTTTTTCTTCTCTAGCCTTTTGCTTTTCTGACTCTTAGTGTCTCAGTCTGTCCGGTCAAAACATGCCCTTGTACTTGTCTTTGTCCTCCTGGTTCTTCTCTTCCATGCGCATGTTAAGCCGAGCCAAATCCTTCCTGACGGCCTTCTTCATGCCGGGGTCCAGGTCCAGCACCCTGCTGAAGTCCTGCCGAGCCTCCGCCTCGTTCCACACCTCCATGTGAGCCTTGCCACGCAGGTAGAAGGCCTTCACTATGCCTGGAGGGAATACAAACAAATTAATGTTTTACCGGAGGTGCTCATGTGAGGAAAAGACATAAAGTGAATCTCACTCCAGTATTGCATGCCAAAGCAGAAAGCTGAATTAGTAAAAGTGAAACATTTGCAACAGATCAGTGAGTTGAACAACAGTTTACAAATCTCTGGCACATTCACACGTAAGAGGCTGTGCGTATTTGCATTTCAGTGCAGGCAGCATGGCAGATATATTTAAAGCTGCCATGAGGGTGCACACACTGGAAACACATCCAGGCTGAATAAAGTGCGAGGGTGTCATGCCTACACAGTGTGAGCCTTTGTTTCACGATGATCTAACTGGCTGGAATGTGACGAATGTCTATTTAGCGATGGAGACATTCTCTGTTTTGGTATGTCTAAATAAACCCCCGCTTGATTACACCAGAGTCACACACATCCCATCATTCTTCGTCAGTGTCCACCTGGGTGCTGGTTGATAATATCGCTAGTGTGCTCGATGACCTCGTAGTACTCCTCCATGCAAAGCAGACACTGGCAGTAGTTGAGTGTGAGGGTGTTGGCCATCTTCTCAAGCTTCAGCCATGGAGCCTCCCAGGCCTTTTCCTAAATGGACACATATACATTTAGGCATCACTGGCACACAGATCACATACAGATCCTGTTTTGTGCATACAGACACGCCATGTTACATACCAAGCTATTTACATATATTTCTGGCAGGCTGTTATTTGAAAAAAAGACCATAAGAGGAAAACTGAACTTGGAAAAAAAATGTTGTGCTCTCACTGATCTTGAGAGTGTGTATTTCAACGACATTGACATTGGAATGGAATGGTCTTAGAAATATCAGGAATGGTCTTGACGTAGAACTCACGCAGAGTAAAAACATATTAAACACTTTAATAGAATATACAAAAGATTTTTTTTTTTTTTATGACAGGTACAGGGATGAGGAGAGGGCTTTGTTCATCTCAAGAGGAAGATTGATGTTGAGGGGTAGGACCAGACAAACAGTGAGTTATTTTCATTTTAAATGTTCAAAAGAAACTAAACTAGTCACCTTGGTCTGAACATTTTTGATGCAGATGATGGCCTCCTTGTATTTCTGTGTGGCCTCCTGGAGGCGTCCCTGCTTGTAGAGGAGGTTCCCCTGGCCATGGAGCACGGGCACTGCCTTCAGCCTCTCCTGGTCACTCAGAGCCCATGTCTCCCTTTTGTAATCATTGGGATGCTCCACCTGTCACACACACACATGCAAACACACACATATACACAAGTGGGGCTTTAACCAAGATGTATTAATCAGTTTTAAATGCTTAATTTTTCTTGGAAGTGCAGCTGTAATTTAATGCCGTTCTGCTCTTTGCTCAGATGAGTCAACGTGTAGCTGCCTGTGTATTTTCTCTCACCTTGACCAGCTCCAAGACGAAGTAGAGGGGCTGTGGTTCCCTCATCAGCTCATTGAGGTCATCATAGCCGAGGCTGTGATAGGCAAACATGTTAGCCATGCCACATGTGTGGATTTGCCATTCGACTGGATCTTTCCCCTCAGCGATGCGCCTCATGCTCTTGGCCACGAGTGGATAAACACCAGTGTGCTGGACAGAAGAGAAAGTCACAAGAAGCCAAATTAAAATAGAATTGAAAAATACTAAATGCAGTATCCCCTGGACTGACCGTCAGTCTACTCTAGAGCCAAGACTGGAGACAACAGAGCATTTGCCATCAGGGTTCCTGTGCCTTTCTTTCTGAGGACCGACACTCATGCAGTGTTGACTGACAGAATGACGGTTTATGCTGTATGTCAGTCAGCTTGCATATATTTTGAAGCTTCTGTTTACTGTAAATTTTTGGGCATGTAAGCCTTTTGAGACTGTAAATAAACTTGAATACTGAAAGTGGAAGAATGGATTGGGAAAAGATAAATGCAAATGGGAAAAAAAACATCTTGGATATACTACTCTGTTTATATTTCAATTAAACCTTTTCATTTATATTTACTGGCTGATTTTCTTTTTGTGTTTTACAACTGTATTTTATTTGTTTATTTAATATTTATTTGACAGGGACAAATATAAACTTTAGAAGCACAGACATTTTTTTTTTTTTACAAAATAGTCTGATACCACATATAACATTTATAGCAATAAGTTAAAATACATGACAGAATATACTGAAAAAAAACTTTAAGTTTTATATTAACTTTTCATTTTTGAAACTGTGTTCTTTTTCTTATCTGGTTCTCATCTTTACATTTTTATGTAATTGTTCCAAGCAGGACAGAAAATTATAAAGCCTTGAAAAAAAAAAAAAAAAAAAAAGAAAGAAAGCACTGGAATAATCATTTAAGTGACAGTTTCTCTGGTCAGCTGCACATTTTGTCATATCCACATGACAAGGTCGCCCTCCCCTGGTCAGCGCTGATACTACAGCAGAGCCTGACGCTGTGAGCTGAATGAATGGAGGCTCCGCACTCTTACGTTCAGGGCAAGCCACGCCCACAAGAGCTGTGATTGGTCCGAAAATTCATTGTGCCTTTTGCTCATTCGTTAACACAACCTAGATGTGACAGCCGGGACCCCCCCCGCCCCCCACCCAGTCAGCTGTAACCCCCCCTCCACCTGCGGGCTGTGCGGAGTTTCATAACAAGACGTAAGCTCCACCAAATCTAATGGGAGTGGAAAAGAGTCGGATGAGCTGACTCAGCAGGATTCACAGCCGATTAGTGAAAGGTGAGGCTGCTGCAGATTAATGACAGTGTGTTTCAGCCCCATCTGTCTCTGCCGTAAAGCAGCACTCTCTCTCTCTCTCTCTCTCTCACACACACACACACACACACACACACACACACCAGACATAGCAAATACACACATAATCACAGACTAGACGCAACAAACACACACATAAAGAGATTAAACAAATAATCACACACACACACACACACACACACACACTCAGAGAGACACTGATCCAAGAGGGCCAGACTTTTTGGTGAAGGTCCAAGGACATTTGTGCTTCCTCTGATGAGACTAGACATACTTTGTGATCCTCATTCATTAAATTTCAAAATAGCAGTTTGTCTCTGCACTCTGCACTTTGTCACCAATATGACTTTTTTTTTTTCTGTAAGCCACAGTGTGCTCATCACCTGCAGGAGTGCGATTGTGTTGTTGGCTGCAGAGTTTGAGACCGAATTTGAGTCATTAGTGGCTGATAGCAACAATTTGAAATTTGATTAGTTAATTTATGTGACTTGGGAAGACAAAGTGGCTGCATGACCAAATAGAAAATTAAAGCTGGGAACTAATCAGTTAAAATGAGAAAATTAAATAAATTAGGACAATTCAGGGAGGCACAGATGGAAATCTGGAGACATTTCTAGGAAAATACAAGCAAAGAACCAAATCAAGGGATTGTCCCCTGAAAACGGGGACGTCAACCTGCACAATAACAGATTTCACAACTGGAATGGTGTTCAAACAGAAAGACAAAACATTTCTTTCAGACGCAACACACAGGGCGTTCAAACCAAATCAAACACTTTGCCAATAATTCTGAGGCAATCTCAGTGTGAACATTTGTTGTGAAGCACGAGTAATGACATAGGTCTGTGTGTTCCACCAGCAGACATGGTGCACATGTAGCCTGTTGGCCCTGTTTTGAACTCAACTTCAAACGACTTCACAGTGCAGCCAGTGTTAGCGTTTAGCAGCAGCTAACCTCCACACAGCTCAGTCTGTTCATTAATTCTGCTTCATATGAGAGTCATTGGAAGGGCCACCCTGGATGTGTTTGTTTTGTACAGTGTGTCATGGCCATGACAGCCATTATGCACGATATGTTTATGCTTTATGATAAAGCTCCAAATTTAAAAACGTTGGCACATCTAACAATAATGGATTATGTCTTGTTTTGTTGCTCTGGGAAAATCTTATAATGAGGAAGTTGTTACTGGAAGTCATTGAAAGCAGGCGTCATGACTTCCACAGAATAACACTGAGGTGTACAGTCAAAACTCTGAAAAAACAACAACAAAAACTAGTGTACTGTACAAACAGTGTCTACCAGTGTGCCTATGTGTGTTTTATTTTGAAGCCTGCTGAAACGGTAAATCAGTATGTTTTTGCACCAATCCACCTTCCAGTATTTGTTGCAATTAAAATAAGTTCATTCTTTGCTCACTCACAATAGTGTCACACCAGAACTCGGCCACCTCTCCGAGCCTCATGGAGGACAGCAGAGTCTCCCACACGTCTAGTTTGAACATGTTGCCCACCACCATCTCCATGGGCGTGCCCACCACCTTGCTGTCATCTATCACGGTGCGCTCGTCGTTACACAGCTGGGTGCGGAAGTGGAACGTCACCTGCAGGACGGGAGGAAAGCATCAGCACTGGTTGAAATGCAGAGAGAAACACTCAATTAAATGAAACAGCGCTTCTTAAAACTCTGCAGGGGGTGGACGCAATGTAAGGGGCACCACATGGAAAAGGATTTGATGTAATTAAACCTCCAGCGCAAAGGCATCCACACAGGTGAGTCATGTTAAGTCAAAAGCAAATGTACAGTTTGTGTCAGTTTTAAAAGCTGTCTGACAGTTCACACTTTTTATCCAGCCATCACATTTCAAAGTAGCTGGTGCCTGAAATGCAGAATGTCAGTGTCAAAAACTGGTAGATTAGTTAAAGAGGCAAGGGGAGCAGTCTTTATAATCATAAACCAATGAGGGCAGACTCCATCAGCAAAGAGGATCAGGAATCGCAGGTCAAAGTTCACCGACAGCGATAGATAACAGGATTAGATTAACATGACACAAAACTATTTCCTCACAAAATCTATCAGTTGAATCAACGTTGCTGGAAAACTGCTGTCAGCTGTCAGAGGTATATTAAGCCATTCTACAGGATGAGGTGTGCTCAATGTGCAAACACTATTCCTTTCTGATATTCCCATATTCAAAGATGATAATGCCCCCATACAATACAAACTGCTGGAAAAATTGAAGAGTGGTTTCGTGAGTGTCAGGATGATGAAAAATGCTTTCTAAATGTCATTATGGGAAGTTCCCGAGTGCAGAGAGCAAAGCAGATTTTCCCGTTCTCAGAAAAAAAAAGCTGTCACACAGTTTCCAAAAAAAAAAAAAAAAAAAAAAAAAAACTATGTCATGAGACTCTGCTGGCATAAATAGGCATGTGCTAAGACTGCATGGCTGTAAAACATTCAAGGAATATAGAGCTGTTTTACAAAATTCAAGAATGTTTTCACGAACACCAAAATGATCTCATTTATCAAAAAGGGCCAGCCCCTCTCCAGCAGGACAACCCCTTCACGTCTCAAAGACGCAGAGGCTTTCCATCTTTAAGACTGATCCAGTCTGTCATAGCACCCAGTACAGGATTTGTATGGCTGCCATCCAACGAGGACTGAAGCAGTTCTGGAAGGTTCTTGATATGCACACATCAGAGGAAGTGTTTCCATTATTTTGCACAACCCCTGTTGGTACGTATGGCCACAAAATGGAGAATGGGCCTGTTTTTATTTGGCTCCCAAAGCATTCAGTTGCTAAGTGAGACCAGTTTTATCAGTGTGTATTGATTAATCCGAGCTAAAATAGGCAAATTAAGAATAGAAAGGAAGGATGATCAATAAAGCCAAATCAGCATAGGCTCTGAAAATATTTTGGTCATTAAAGTGGTATTAAGTTGCTAATATACGACCTTTATCAAACCAAATAACTGGCAACTGACAGAAATTGCAATAACATTAAATTACAGTGGCTTGTAAATGACAAATGGAATTCACAATATTGAAAGTAACTTCCTGTCCAAATGTCGCTGTTGTTTACCTGAAGTTCAGCTGTGATGAGATGCTTATTTGTGCTTTCAATGAGACTTTTTTTTTTTTTTACTTTGTGATTGTTTCAAATATTTTACCTGGTGTGAAAAAGATTTGGAGGCCTACAGTACCTTTGTCCCCGTGACGAATTTCGGGATCTGCTCTTTCCCTCCGTACAGGATGGTTTTCTTGATGCCCTCCATCCCCAGCAGCATCGTGTCTTCCAAATCCGACATGTTTACAGCTATAAGGTGTGGTTCACCCTCTGCAGCTACACGTACACGTCCTGTCAGTGAGTGTGTGTGTGCACTGTGTGGGACACCACATGTGTGAGGGGTATGGATGTAGATGTGTAGCTCCTGTTGGATTAGCCTAGGTAGGGATAATGAGATTAAGAAGCTGGGTCCCCCCTCCGTTTACACCTCCTCCTCCTCCTCGCGGGTTTCATCGTGCCTCTGTTGCCTCTCGGATCAGCTCTCATCAGCACTTTTTCTCATGACTACAAGCCGCCAGAAGCATCCAGAAAGGAAAGGAGAGAGCGAGAAAACGTAAGGAATGTGGAGTGAAGTGAGCTTCTGGTTCGCTGTTCAGGCACAGGAGCAGCAAGTGCATCACATGTACATAAACAGTAAATAATAAACATGCAGAGTTATTGTTTTCTTAGGGCTGCATGGACAAATCTGTGTCCAAATCTGTCAAATGTAAAATTTAAGAGTTCATTTGCAAAAACAGATAAAAGCCATTCTGAAAATGAATACTCCTTTTTCACTGATACTGCTTGGAGTACACACACACATACAAACACACACACACAAAGTATGATTTAGGATAATAAACATTATGCCAGGCGAAATAAACGTATAAAAAATAGAAATAAATATAAAGTAAATTTTAATAAAATTCAAAAAAGTTTAAAAAGTTTTAATAAATTGAAATGGAGATATCTGTTTTTGCAAATGAACTCTTCAATTGTAAACCCACTTAATTTCCTTCCCTCTGCCCCCCACCTCCTAATAACAACAGCCCCCTGTAACTTGCTCCAAAACACCCAGATTACACTCACACATGAAGATAGAGAAATAGAAAAATAGATACTAAATAAATAGTTACTTTTTTTTTATTTCTCTTCTTCCTCTTGATTTTATCATTATCCCCCCCCCCATCTCACATCTCTGTACCTTACTGACCCTTTTAATCCTGTGCCGTATCAGTAATGCAGTATTGTTACCCTGTTAAGTGTCATTACTTATGTCTCTTGCTTGGTTAATAATAAAAAATAAAATAAACAAAATAAAATGATCCTCTAAGAGTATAACGGTGTGTACAGAGACAGACAGAGAGAGAGAAAGCGAGAGAGAGAGAGAGAGAGAGAGAGAGGGATGGAGGGAGAGAGGGAGAGAGAGAAACAGAAACATAAATTGGAGTATGAGAGTAGGACATGGTTTCCATTCCAGAGGAAATTTCCTGGATTTAGCAATATGTGGATATGGCGATCCGAGCACCACACTGAATACTGAGAAATGGTAGCACAGACAATTACTGTATGGACTCCTTGACCCTTTCTATTACACATCTGTCTCCCATCTGGGCAGTGTGTGTGTGTGTGTGTGTGTGTGTGTGTGTGTGTGTAATCCAAGGCTCCTGTAATGCTTACTAAAAAAATCTGTAAGCAGTTTAAGGGGCAATTATTCTCAAACATTACCCAGTGTTAAAGTCTTATTCTGCACTAATTGCACAAAAAGGAAAACCCATAACTGAGCCTTGGCAGTGCTTACAGTTATATAACTTTATCGCTTTGTTCTTCCTTTGTGGAGCAATACGAGAAAGTAGGCATTTCATCATATTTTATCAGACAAAACTATCTTGTTATCAGTATTGAAACAAGAACTCTATATTTTTGCCTAGGACAACAATCTGTTCTTGTGGTTTATTCTTTTTTTTTTTTTTTTTTTTTTCCACTCATGTGACAACCAGGATTGGGCAATAGTTCGGTATGTACCTGGCAGCTCTCCAGGACAGAGGCAGCACGGTGGTTTAGCGCCCTCCTGTGGAAGACACTTGTAGGGGCATGCATGTGCACATCTATGACAGTACCAAGCGTGGCCCTTTTAGAGGTGCTGGTGGGAAAAGGTCCCAGGCGTGAATGGGGGGTGGGGAGGGGGGGCAGGACGGGGTGATCAGCAGTGACAATTTAAGACCACATTAATGTCTTCATCCTCTCCATAAAATCCTGAGACAGTCGCCTCCTTCTGTTATCCGATCTGTGCAGAAAAAAAGTCTGTAGCTCCTTCTGCCAGAAGTTGTGAGAGATGCCATGTCACACTGAGAAGCAACTACTAAAGCTGAACTTTAAGCATAATTTTAAACCTCAGCCTGCATCCATTTTACACTTCTTTTCTTTTCCTTTTATCCACATGTGATTTCTTCTGGTCTAAATGCAGGCAATATATTTAACGGCATGCCAAACTGTCAGTAAAGTGATTCTCAGAACACATTCCTCACTTTCAGCAGCAGAGTGCAGTTTCACCTTTTGGGCAAAATGAGCTGTGCATTATAAGGAAACTTTAACTTTTTTTTTCTTAGTTTAAGGAAATGTAAACAGAAACTCTTTTCAAGTATGGTCCCATATGGATATTTTAACATTGTTCATTTTGAAATGTAGGCTCTATTCATTTCCTACCTGTCATTTTAATTGGGGTTACATATTAATCTTAGTGACAGGTCAGAAATGCGGGTCAATTTTTTTTCCCTTAAAAGGAGATTTGCATGCTACTGTGCAAAACCATCCATAAATTAGTTTTTCCAAAGCAGATTTTTACATAATTTGTCCCTAAAGAGATCTCTTTTAAAAGATTTTTTTTGTATGCTATCTTAAACAGCTCATAGTGAAAAGAGTGAAGCTGTAAGGGCTAGGTGTCTCAGCCAGCAGAGCCACCAGGATGGTCCAAGTGTTTCCCCTATTACACAATTTTACCCCTGTCTCTTTCAGAGTCTGCGCACATCACTTGATATGGTGGTGAATTTATGACAAAATATTTTAATAACTATACTTCAAATTGATTATAGTTCAAATAATGATGCTTCTTTTCTGTTTGAGCTTTTGCTGCCATGTCCTGTGTCCCTTCTCCTTCACATGCAAGCATCAGAATTGAATATCACTGTGGTCTTGGAAACACTGAAACACTGAAAATGCTGCATGGGCATATGGCGTGGTGCTTCTCTGGGACTACACGTTTGCGTTGCTATAGTTACAGCCTTTTACATCATTATATCATTTAGTTTAAGAGAAGGCTGTAATATCATGCATCCATTTTGATTAAAAAAAAAAATCAGGGCTTAATATGAGTAGCTGGCCTTATGACTTCATTCTGAAACCTTGGGGAGTTTTATAAATGGACTTGAAGTAGAAATTCAAAGTTGTACCTCATTTCTTACATCTGATCGTTTTTCTCCTGCCGTTGAAAAGGACAGAGAGAGAGAGAGAGAGAGAGAGAGAGGGAGAGAGCAGCTATGCCTCCCACCTGTTGGAGAGGTAATAGTGTGACGTGTGCGCTGTAACTCAGGCTTTGTGTCAGACTGACTCATGTTGCTTGCGTCACACCGCCCACTCCTCTCTCTTCTGCTGCATCTGTGTGTGTGTGTGTGTGCGAGCGTGCGTTTATATATGTGTGTATCCTTGCTTGCGTGCATTTCTGAATCTGTTGCATGTGTGTTGTGGCGTGGGAGCATGAATGCGCCACAGTGCATTTATGAGCACTCATGCATATGTGTGTTTGTGTGAGGACATATCCCTCGACAAGCTGTCTTAGCCACATGGGTTACAGCCCATCCTCCGTCATATTTAGCCCTGATGGAAGACCATTGCTGATGCATTAGTTCCACTTTAAGCATGTCACACTCTATTTCTGGAAAGTACAGCCATGGAGTTCCTGGGGCGGAGCAATTCGCTTCGTAAAGGCCATTCATTCATATACATAACGCACGGAGGGAGGAGGGCTCCTTCCATGACGCAAAACAGACACGCACAAAGAATAACGTCCATGAATGTGTAAATGTATTGTGTTTATGTGTGTGTGTGTGTGTGTGTGTGTGTGTGTGTGTGTGTGTGTGAGAGAGAGAGTATCCTCATTACTTTCCTCATCAGCGACATGTACAGCTGACCTAGCAGAAGCAAAGTGAATAGGAACATCCAATAAGAGCACTGCGGGGGCCCTTGTCTAAAGAGGAGTGGCATGACACACACTCGCACACACACATCCACACACACACATATGTGAAGACCGGGACACCTTGTCACTGAGTGTTCAGCTCCTCTGTGTGTGTGTGTGTATTCCTGAGGTTGAGGATAAGTGACAGGGTGGAGGTTGCACTGATGAATCACAGGCTCTCTGGCCAGCTGGATACTTCCAGGGAGAGTTTCACACAAGCTCACATTTACAGAAACACACTAACACACACATTTACACACACACACACACACACAAACACACACACACACACACACACACACACACTGAAAATGAGACACAAAAGCTTTTTAAACCCGCACACACCTTAATCTACCTTCACACCTACATGCTGTTCCCCAGACTTACACGCAAACATTTTACACACTGGCGGCCGCACCCTGTTGTCTGCACACACACACATACACACACACATACACACACCAGGAACATGCTGTCTTTTTATTAAGAGGGATTGCTCCCTGAGAAGCACAGCCATGCGCACATTGCACTGCCCAGGAGCTGTACCTTCAGTTAGAAATATGGATTACATAGACTGCTTCACACACGCACACACACCACACACACACACACACACACACATGCATACATGCACACATACACACACTCACACAGGAGGCGGTGGAACAGAATGCTAAATATCTCCAGTGGAGACGTCTTGCCAGAGGTTTCATCTGTTCTGACTTTGGAAGGAAAACATCAGAGAATTCCAGGCTTGGTTGAATTTACATCACACATTTACTCACTCTCTTTCTCTCTGGCACACACACACACACACACATGAAGACTGGAGATCACATGTTTGCATCACCTGAACTCATTCAGCCATATTTTCACGCTGACATGATTCATGTTTCTTACCAGGGGTGTTGTAATTTGTCGGTATTGATGATGGTTTTGACGATAAGCAATGTTGTTCTGCTGCTAAATTTGATTGTTTGTTATATATTGGTCTTCTTGTTCTTGTTCTTGTTCTTCTTGTTCTCCTTCTTCTTCTTCTTCTTCTTCTTCTTCTTCTTCTTCTTCTTCTTCTTCTTCTTCTTCTTCTTCAGCTTCTACCACTACATCTAATAATAATAATTCAGTCATGACAGCTCATGTATTGATTTTGGTGGTTGGTCCCACAGTGATGAGGCCTCTGTCACTCTGCAGGATGCTACAGTTTTACTGAACAGATCAGAGGCAATACATTATATATATATATATGACAAAATGAAGAGTGACATAGCCTGATTTCTTATCATGATGTGAAACCTCATGATAAACTATGTTTTATGTAATGAGGCAAGTCAATTAAAATCAAATTCTCATTTACAATGACAGTCTGGCAAGAGGCAAGGATGATTTTTTGTTGTACCTGTACCAGTGCATTGCAAGTATGTGATGCAAAAACATGAATGATGAAATAATCAGAAAAGACCCAGGTGTTTCAAAAACTTATGGAAAGTATCATGGAATTTTGCAAATAGACAGTTCCAGTTTTATTCAGTGTGCAGTCATTTTGCAGACAGCAAGCTGTGGACTGTAAGCATTTATGAAGGATAAATTTAAACGGTGAAACTGTGGATTTCACCTCATTGCCGTATATATTTTTGCATAGCAAGTACCCTTGGTCTGATAAAGCCCAACCACCACTTTTTTTTGTTAGATTTAACCAATGACATGGATATGATCTGGGTCATGGTGGATAGAAAAGTTCACTTAATGAAATGTATGACTTGCAGTACCATATCTTTATTTCTCTCTCTTTTTATGGGAACATACATGTTATCCATGACAAAATACCATCTTTAAATCCATTCAAATTTAATTGAATCAATTAGTGCTACATTTTTGAGCTTACACCCCACAGTATCATTGAACGGCCTAAACAGGGGAAATGTCCAGGGGAATGTACACACCCTGTCAGTCATGATGACAATGCAGCTGACAAATGAGGATCATTGCAGTTGTTCCTTTTCCCCTTTGCTGTGCTCTGGTTCCCCAGATGAGGAAGTAAAATTGGTAAGACTCCCAGTCCATCTCTCACATTTCCTCCACCAATCTGAAAGGGATAAGCAAGATGGCAACAGTTCATTCAAGCCAGTCAAATCCCCCGGGCCACAGGGCATTTTAAATTTGGGATTCATATTTAACTTCATATTTTCTCTATCTTTTTTCATGTTGTGTTTATGCCTTATTTATAAAAAGTGACCAAAATGGGGTAAAGCTGTGCACACAACTCCCATTTATAGATTACAAATGTCTCTGGAATTTCAACAAACGTCAACAAGCCTCCTCCAATGTATGTCCAAAACTAAACTGTGGTTGAACAAGAGTTTTCTCATTGTTATATCCTTGCAACACAGAGTGTCGTGTGCTGAATTAAAAAAAAAAAAAAAAAGGCTTTTTATCACAGTTGATCTCTTTCAGATGTGGGGATATTATGACGCAAAGAGGGAAGTTTTTTCAGGTAAAATTCAAGGATTGTGACCACAATATTGTAGATAATTGAAGATTATTGAAGATAATTTTTGGCGTCACTGTTTTATGACAGTGACAGTAGAGAGAGACAAGGGAGAGAGAGGGGATTACAATTCACATGCAAAGGGCTGTGGTCAGATTCAAACCCAGGCCACTGAGGCAAGGACTCTACCTCGATATGAGGCACAAGCTCCATATGGTATTGTAGATTTCTAGGATCATATTTCAGTATAGGACTTCTTTTTATTTTATTAACAAGTTCCCAGTTGTGAAAAATGCATAATGTTAGGCATTGTGGCCTCATCCCAAGCTGCATGTCTTTCAGACCAGCGCCCAGTCTTGAGGGTTGGCATCCAACACACAAAACACTTTTTTTTCTCCTGTGTATCAATGGGACAAAGATGACCTCAGTGCTATGACTGCATATACACAAGGAAAAAAAAATTACAAAAATTGATATTTAACCCTACGTGAGAGAGATCTGACAAAGTGTGTGCCATCAGGGATTGCAGGGATAAGTATTTAACTCTCTCTTCCTTTTGTAAATCCAGTCTAATATAATTCAGAGAAAGGCAGCCCTGACATGTGCAAAGCAGACTGCGGGCAGGGTGCCAGCGTGGAGAAGGTCAGAGGTCAGAGTCACTGTTCTCACAACCACTGGTACAGAGGACACTTGATCCTGCAATGCATGTTCTTGCCAATAGGAGGGCTGCAGGATAGCTCACTGTGGGTATGTAAGCGTGTGTGCGTGTGTGTGTGTCAGCAGTAGCTGTCCTGACTTGCAAAACTCTCAGGAACAGCCTGCACTGGAATCTTGTGAAGTCATGCAGTTGGTAACGACAGGCAAGAAGATTCTAGAATGACATGTTAGCTGTGATTTCGAGGCGTCGCTATCGGTTACCGCTCTTAAATGACACACTCTTTTGATGTGATGCAGCCTGTGGACAGCGGGGTGACTTCCTCCTCTTGATTAAACACTTTGCAAATTCATTAATACAGACTAATTGTCACCAAAAATTGTTTAGCCTGGGTTTGTCCTTGTCATTGCACAAGGATGTGTATTGCTTTGTCATTATATTCATAGCACTTCCCTAATCCCCGGTCTTGTCAGAGCCACTGGCCTTTGGTTCCCAGCTCTTCCCAGCCTCAGCTCCCCCTGACCGAGCCCCTGCTGTCCCGCTCTCCGCCTGGCCCCGACCTTTAGCTACATACCAGAACACATAGCAGCCAGGACAAAGGGCAAATGCAAACTGCGCATAAACACACACATACAGCGCATATCTGCTTCTTGCTTTTTACACACACATGCACGAGCAAATGCACAGGTGCCACATAGGACACAGGAGATCTTGAATCCAGAAGTGCGATGCACCCTGAGGACTGTACAGACATCACTTCTGCTTGTAATTCTGCTTATCTTTGTTTCACAATAACATGCACACACATACACACCCTGGTTGCTGACACAGCCACCTTCTCGTAATCACAAGGGCCCTGGGGCGCTTCTACCAGCTGAGTTAGCCTGGATGACCAGTTGACAAGTGGAATATTCTGGGATGGCACCAGGAGCCAGTGAAGAAATGATTGCTTATTTATGGGAACGCTGAAAGAGCTGGCATGCACACACATGCATGTACGGAATTTTGGATACTGGTAATACACATACGTATCCTGTACACATTTGCATACACACACACACACACACACACACACACACACACACACACCAAAAGCTCATACGTAGACTTTCCCTTCTGGTCCTGTTATAGGCTGTTATATATAATCGAGACATGATGTAACAGATTATAAACTACTTCAAGGATCACTGAATGCAGGAATGGAAGAAGTACAAATCTCTCACTCAGTAAAAGTAGAAATACCCAGACGGAATAGTACACCAGAGGAAAAGTATATATTTAATTTGAAGTAGTTTTATTTTAGTGCTTTGGAATGTATTTCTTGAAGCACCGACTTCTGAATGCTTCCATTGAAAATGCGCCATTCTTATGAGCTCATGTTTTTGAGATGTTTTCTAATTATGCAAGTCTAAAACATCTGGAGCGGAGTAAAGAGAGGGGTGTTTGCTTTGAAATGCCCCTGAATAAAGGTAACATAGTATAATGGAGTTAATCAATTACAATACAAGAAATCTATGACTTCTCAAGATTTATTCAAGTGGGTCTAAGCTGTCCGCAGACTCCGAGGTAGTTGTCAGTATTGTTTTGATGAGACACTGACAAAGACGGGCAAATCCTCCTGTGCTCATGCTGTGGGTTAATTGACCTAATAGACCTAATGGACCTAACAGACAGAGCAGACCTAATCCCACTGTTTAGTTTCAACAAGAGCTCACGCCACCATCGAGACACCGCCTAAGCCACCCAAATCCATCCTTAACACCTAAACAATAAAACAGAAGAGGAGACAAGCATCAGCGCCACAATATGCTCTCCAGATCGTTTGGATACCCTGCGCTGGGGCCTCGCTGCAGCATGTGATGTGACTCAGAACCTAAATCTCAAGACAATTTGAAATCATCTTCAAACCAGATTTCTTCAACTGTTTTCCTTTTAGTAGCGTGCAGTCGAGGCACTTGAAGCACTTAGACTGCCAGAGACTGCCAAACTGATGCACTTTTTTTTTTTTTTTTTTTTTTTTTTAAATAGAAATGTAGCCAGATAAAGCTGTAATAGCTGAGTGCTGGTGTTCAGGTACACTTTGGCAAATGTGTCAATTGCTTTCCATTTTTCTTACTCACAATTTTTGTGATTTTTGTGGCCACAAAATTCCCTAATAGTGAATCAAACGGCTGCATGTCGGCACAAGATACAAAATGTTCACTTTTGTTAACAATAAAGATACATAAAATCAGATGAAAAGCACAAAATAAGTAGAAAAAGTATAGAAACGTTCTTAAACAAACGTCCCTGTAAAAATTATTAAATGAATGAGACAATGAGTCGACAGTAGTTACTGACAACAAATGTAGTCCATATTAAATTGAGTAAACTTGAGATATTATGGGACAATTTTTCAATTATCTTCTGTAACCTCTGTTGCTGTCAACCCTGAGCTGCTGCCCAAGAATTAAAAGTAAAATGCAATTTAGCTGCTGACATATCTCATCGATAACACTGACCCAAAGCCATTTGAAATGAACAAATTAAAGTAATTTGATGAACTTGGCATAAAAAAGTGTACAGTATTGCAGCAGTCACTGAAGCTGTGTAATCCAAACAGTAAAGTAACAACATGAAAGCGTGTATCTGATGATGCCCTATGACCTTATTGTCTTTTTTTGTGTGTGGTAACACTCCTTAATTTCATAATGCCACCCAATTACCAAATCTTAGCTGCACTGCTGGTCGAGTGTCACTGCTCAGCGCTCACGGTGGCACTGCACTGTGATCAAACTATGTGACGGTGCCATATTGACCTTTTGTAGTGGCCAGTGGGGATATGAGGGAGGAAATTGGGATATTGAGTGTGATTGAAGTGCAGCCAGCAGAGAGCAACAGGATCGACCTGAGTATTTCCCCCAACAAGCTGGTCTAATCTGTTGGTTGGACCAGGTCAGGGGATTAAAAGGGTGCTGTTCAGCGGCCATCCTGTCTGACCTCAATACCCTTAACCTGGCCAGGCCTAAAATACAAACCGCCTACCTTTTGCATCAGATGGACAAAGCCAGCAGGTACTGTGACCATTATCACATTTGTGAGCACATTGGCTGGGGGGGCAGTTGATACCGAGGGGGGGGGGGGGGGGGGGATTTTTATGAACAAGTTGTTTTTCTTCATGTGACGCTGTATCGTTGCTAATTACACATCTTATACAACAGTTAGGTCTGCTGGTGTGATCTGATTGGATAAGAGGTGATCCTTGAGTGCTGATATACAGAATAACTGTTAATTGCATTAACACCTGGGACCGACTTTGTGTAGTTAACAAACTTAGTGTTGTGTCAGCACAAAAATGGAAACGTTTCTAAAAATAAATGGAGTTAAGTTGCGCGTTGTGATCAGCGGCTGACGTGTGGGCGGGCAGAAGTGTGAATACCAGTGGCTGCTCTCTTCCTTTTTGCCCCCACTGTTGACTGGCAGTGCCGCCTCCCAGGCCATGGTTTTGGTTTTGGTTCTGGTTCAGGAAGCGCTGCTTTCCAGGCAGATTTCAACAGCAAGAGAGAAGCATGAGTGGACACTAAAACCTCCAGGCAAGCTAGCTGCTGATCAGGAAACTGTTTATGTTTGTCACGACCCGATCCAACTCAATTTGTCATGACCCAATAAAGCCATTTAGTCCCATGTTTAATGGTTGTGTCTGTGAAAACCTAAGCTTGTTTGC
This sequence comes from Myripristis murdjan, assembly GCF_902150065.1. NCBI lineage: Eukaryota > Metazoa > Chordata > Actinopteri > Holocentriformes > Holocentridae > Myripristis > Myripristis murdjan. The sequence continues at coordinate 26,304,819 of NC_043992.1, read as the reverse complement.
TATAAGAGCTTATGAAGCTAATTACCTTTCTGCATCCGATCTGCTAAACACATGAAAGCGATGCTATTTTTGACAGTCTGACTGTCTTAGGACTTCACTATTTTAATTAGAGTTTTATCTGATCAAATTTCTGTTGCACATGCTCAGGAGTGCTGGGCAGGAGGAACAGATAGGGTAGCTACAGCGCTCAATTCAGCGTTCAATCAGCTTGATTTCTGATGCAACTACGTGCGTTGGTGGAGCCGAAAAACTGATCAAATGAAAATCATGATCTGTTGTGTTGGGTGTCTTACTGTTGCTCTTCAATGTACACATGATGATCTTAAAAGAAACATGTTTGCACCAAAATTTGAGAGTAAGTAAAACAGCTTTGACAGGTAGCTATTATTATCATGATATGCCTGTCAATGATATTAAAAAGTAATAAGGAAGTGTCAACTCACTGCCAAGTCTATGCCCGGAGCAATTAATGTACAAATATTTTTGAAAATGTTCACCCACAACCAAGCCCTCCCAGTGGGAAATCTTGTCTGTATAATTTTATTTTTCTCTCTGCTGATGGTGTTGGACGGGGGTTGTGATTTCACCCCAATCTGTTTGTCTGTTGGTTTGTTTGTTTGTTAGTAGGTGCCGTGCCCCATGTAGAGGTGTCCGAGACACAACACGGAAAAAGCCCCATCTTCCCCAAGTCCCAAGCCGCCACAAAGACTAATACACTCCATGCCAAGACAGTGACTTTATATACCATGTGAAAATAATAATAAAGATATAGCTAAGTGCTGTAGCTTCAGGGTGGACCAAGGCCAACATAACAAACAAAACACCTCTTTCTTAAAAGTAATCAGTGTACCCTAACAACTTGCCTTCTTAACTAACTATACATGAAAAAATAAGATCAAAGAAAACTGGCAGTCACTACAACTCCAAGTCAAATTCACAAAACTGCAGAAATGTCAGGAGGAGCAGTCAGTCGGGGGAAGAGGAAGATGGGAAATGCCACAACGCAGCGGTGATGTCATCCGTGCCCTTTATATAGCAGCCCAGCCTCCTGAAGCAGCCAATCACGATCGAGCTGGTAAAGCCGGCCCAATCATCTCCTCATCCCTGCACACACCAGCCCTGCGTTCCAAATTGCATACTTATACTTTTTACTTTTAGTATGTACTGCAGCTGCCCTTACAAAGTATGTAGTGTAGTATTAAGTATGCATGTGTATGCATACTATTGGGACACACTACATACATCGTCCCTGAAGTCCGACCCTCTTGCTGTCTGTAGCGCCACATTTGAATGTTGTTGTCAAAATGCCGGTGCTGTTTCATACTGCGCTGTCGTCTGTCATATTTCTGATCTTCTGTCTTCCTGTCGCTGCTGCTGTCACTGAGCGAGTTTTGTGCGATATTTGTGTTTTGTTGTTGTCCGTGTGTGGGCGTGGCTTGCACATGCAACTCAGTCAGTGCGACGTAACGTCCGCTGCGCATAGGATTGTGGGTCAGAATGGCCAGAGCAGCATGCTGAAATGCATACTAAGAAATCTGACCGGATGTAGTAGAACATCCTGGTACTCTTGGCATACTGCATCTGACATACTATGTATTGGGACATACTAATTCTTTTTTTCCCTACTAAATAGTATGGTAGTATGAGTATTGGAACCCAGGGCTACTTACCTGAAAGTGGCAGACACAGCTATACCTGGCATACAAAATATATTATAATAAAAATAAAAACACAAGAATTATGATCACAGTTGTAACAGCAGGCTATGGCTAAAAATGAACAGATTAACATGAAACTTTGTGGAAGGGTTGACCTCGGGGCACGAAAGGACCAACTCACTCAAGTGAGGTAGGGTGTATAGAGTTGAGAAGTGAGGTGATGAGTGTTTTGGTGGAGGTATGCTCTCTACTGAGTGCTCTGTTGTTATTGTGTTGTTTTTATTTAATTTATTTTTTACTCCTGCTGGGGTTGTGTGTAAACAGCAGTTAAATCAGGGGCAGTGTTCATTTTAGCCGCTGATTTTGATTTAGTCTTAGTCTTGTGACTAAAATGTTCATTAGTTTTAGTCACATTTTAGTCATTTGCTTTACTCCAAATCAAGAAACAAAAATTTCTTTCTTTGACTGTGGTGGCTATATGTATTTAGCTGCTGCCCGTGTAACACTGCAAAATGCAGATACAGTGATTTTAATACTGACAGATGATCACAACAACATGGCCTGTAGAACAGCAGCACAGGGCGTCTCCTCTGTTATGGCTCTGCATTGTGTTTTATTTTCTGTAGCATTATAAGTAAAGTGTGTCCATAGATCTGTTCTTTTTTCAAACGAAGCCAGAGAGTTTGACAGGAGAGTTTGAATCACAGTGAACTCTGTGCAGCTGTGTGGCTGTGGCTCCGCCCTCATTCAACCAATGAGAGGGATGCACACTGAACTTCGACCAATGACAGGGCAGCACACTGCAAGGTTATATTTTGAGAGGGGGGATTTTTGAATGCCTGACAGTCTACTAATAACGTTAGTAGACTGCGGGCATCGGCTCGTCACATCAGCGGAAACATCAAACATAAACGATGTCATAGTTGCTATCATCTAGGATCTATTTTTAGCCTGCCTTGTCTTCATCATGGAAACAAAGGTCATGCTGTTGACGAGCATTTTTCTTAGTTTTCTTCATTGACGAAATTAAAAAAAAAAAAAAAAAAAAAAGGAAAAACTGCTGTATGGTATCCTAGCCTCTGTTGAGAGTTGAGCAGAGGTTCCCTTCCACTTTCTAATATGTATTACCTGCAGAAGGACACCCAAACACATTTGGTTAGAGTCTAGCTCATCACCACCTCTACCGCTAGAGAGGGCAAACCAAGCTCGGTGAATAATCGGTGAATAATGCATCGATCTCAGCCTTAGAATATCTCAGCCTTAGAATATCACAGACCATTGGTACACTCTGCATGACTGAGCACAAACTCAGTGAACTTGGAGGAGCCTGCTAACACTCCTGGGAAACATTATCTACAGAGAAGACCTATTTCAAACGCAATGTCATTTCCTGACTGAGGAAGACCATAGAAATAGCCAGACATTTGAATGGGGAACCTGATGGCGAGCATGCCCTTGTGGTAGATTGCTCTGTCTGGCCTAATGTGGACCATGTGCTCCCGGAGAGAGGACACGGTTGCTCTGGTTCTGCCTGCCTCGCTCTTTGTGAGCAACTATTGACAATTTCCTCAAGTATGCGTGAGATGCACACAGAGTTGGACATCCTTAGACACACATACACACACACACTTCTTTCCATCCCAATGAGGTTGAAGCAAGCAGCTAGAATGAAAGGTCAGGCTGCTCTCACGTGGGATTCGCATGTGGCAAACAGACACACACATAAACACTTTCATGCACACTCTCACCCAGGACTAAGTCTAGTTGGAGTGAATCCAGTCTCAGAAAACCCAGTCTGATCTCCGCCATCTATCCATCTATGTATCTATTTACCCATCAAGGGGCAAATGAATAAAGAAGACGATCATATGAACATGATGTGAATTTTTTTTTTTTTTTAGCAATGTTGCTGAATTTAAGTATTAAAAATACAAGAATGCTATACAGCAGAAACAAAAATGTGGACATCTAGGTATTGTTTCTTTTCCTCCTCTTTGTCTTCCAATGTAACCCTTCCTCCTCTGTCCTGTGTTCCTTCACTGTGCACCTCCGGCTATATGCAGGGTTCTTCTGCATCCTCAGTACTGTATCAGCCTCTGCTGTATCCCACTGCAGTGCTGCTGAAGTGTGAACGTTTTGGCTCGTGACCCTTGAAGAGAAGGCTTAAAAATTTTAGAAGCCTAACCTGTTGGTCACCCACCAAACTGCCTGCTGGGCATCCAAAAAGCTTTCATGGCACTGTTTTTCTCTCAGAGAAACTGGCACCGGTCTTCTGCAAGTGTTTGTCGGCAGAGCTGGAGGAATTCAAGATGGAATGATTTTTCTCAACATTACATAAGAGCTATTTTGTTTATCTGCGTAGCTTTAGCGATAGTGGGGATACATGCAATTTTTTTTTTTTGTAGGAATGCTGGTTGGAGCACAGTGTATGTGTGTGTTTCTGTGTGAATGTGTACAGTGCCTGCACGTGTTACAAGCTGAACGGCATCCAAAAAGAGCCAATGTTTAGTTTTCTTTTGAAGGTGCTAATAAGCAACAGTAGCTTAGAAATCCTAGATGCTCTGGTGTTCGCCAACCTCCCTCCCTTTGCTTCTCTCTCTTACAAGGGATTAAGTTGTCAGGTTACATTGAACTCTGAGCGCCCTCCACCCAGACAAAACCGTCTTAAGGTACAGGCCATCCAGTTATTTATAACTCTGTTGGGTAAGCCTCCTCTTTCAATGGCGCACTTCAGCCCATAGACAGGATATGTGTGGGCCTGCTTTATTACGCAGGATCACGGGAGGTTTGGGGAATAAATCACGTTGCTTCTGTTTGTCTGTGTGTGCGTGTGTGTCCGTATTGCACAGTTTTATCCAAGTAAAACTGTGTGATAGCGTAGCCTAACAGCTGAGTCTACTCACAGTGGCCATTTATCAACATCGTCTGGTCTTTGTATGTGTCACTTCAAGTCAGACTTTCTGAAGAATTACATAATGGGCCTTCACTGAGGAGCATCAAACTGACAGGGGCACCTTTCCTGATGTCATCACACACACACACACACACACACACACACACGCTCAAACAAAGAAAAGCAGGAGTGCAGGTTGAAGGGAGTAGATTGCAGACACACTACACCACCCTTTCTTTCTTCTTTTGTTACATTATCTTCTGTCCCACTCTCACTTCCTTTCCCACTTTCTCTCTCTCTCTCTCTTTCAGCCCACCTATCTGGAACTGCCTTCTATTTTGGGAGCTCAGCGTCAGCCCAGGCTCGGCTGCAATGTGTAGAACACATCACGGGCAAGGGCCCCTTTGAGACAGGATGCGTTCTGGCTTAAGTACAGTGGTGGGTGGGTGTACTTTGTATAATCTCTCAATCCCTGACTGCACACTGCACAGGAGTGGAAAATCTGATTTTAAACCATTTGTGGCACAGAGATTTTCATTGTTGGTTCAACACTGGAAAACTATAATATCTAGATATGCAAGATTAAACGTCAGATTTTTCCATACCTGTGCAAATGCAGGGCCTGCTCGATTTATCTTTATCCTTTTCACTTCTCTCCAATTGTGTTTACACTGGCAGTTCAGCTGTGTTATTTTTTGTTATATGCATAACCTGACGCTGACTTAATAATTAAATTATTTGTCAAGTTGCAAAATATTGCTCAGGATTGTAACACAAATATTTCAAATGGCAATCCATGCAATAGCCTTAACACACAGAGGAGATTCCCCTTGTTCTCCCAGAATCAAGTTACAGAAACAATCTGTGGATCTCATTAGCAGAAAAGTGCTGTGATCTAATTTGATTTAAGAGAAGCAGAAGAAAATCTACATCAAAGCAGTTAATTATTAGCCCTGAACTTAATGCAAGGAAATTTGCAGCCTTATGCCTTTATGATTTATTTTTTTTAAAGCCTTTGGTATTTTGCATGAGTGACACAAAATATTGCAAAATAGGACACATATTTATTAGTTTAAGACATTTCATATAAAGGGATGTTTATCTTTGCTCCAGTCTCAGTAATAAACAGAGGGATGAGTTTTACATCACTCGCGGACCATGGTTGTTTAATTTTTAAAAGCGATCTAAGTTTTTTTTGTTCTTTTAGAAAAGAGGCCTCTGATCAAAGATTATTTTGCTTTAACTTCATACAAAGGTTGTGCAACCTTCTTGGTGTTGGGTGCCAGAAAAATATCATGCCAGATTACTGGTGTCGCTGATTTTAACGCAATGTCCATTATAAAGTGAAACATCCCAAAAAGCTCTCAATACAAATACTCACAGCTTCAAATAACTTTTGTATTTCATTTTTCATTGTCAAAGCCGTCAAACAGCCATCAAACATCTGTGTGAGACAAAACAGATGTGACCACACTTCAAGTGCTGTGATAAGTTCATCACGTTCGAATGAGGCTGTGCAACGCTGAAGAAATACAATGTGAGACAAACCAGAGCTCACCACATCTCAGCCGCTGACATTTCTACAATTACTTGTCAATTCTCATGAGGATATTGCTGACATTTCTGCTCATCTCACAAACTCTTTTCAGTTAAACAAGTTAAGTGCTCTCTTGAGAGTACTCCATTTGATCAGTGTGTATATAATATTGAATAATTTGTGGTTTTTCTTTGAAAGAATAATAATAAAAAAAAGGTCAGCAGTCATTTCCACAGATAATTTTTACTCCCAGTTATTGCCTGCTGGCATTGTCCTGCTGGCACCCAGTCACCAGTCACTGCCTGTTCCATTTGCCAGACACAGAGCAATGATTTCTCAGTGCATTGCTGTCTTTTGATTCAACATATTTCAGAGTAAATTCATATCTTTTTGTAGTTTAAAATCTGTGAAGACTGCAGCTGTAGTCTTCCCAGTGTGCATGTCATATTTAAGTTTGTGGTTTGTGAAATGGCCCCTGAAATTGCAGTTTTTCGAGACTGAGCTATTGCAAGCACCACTGCAGACTTATTGCAGTTTACCTCCGCATTAAAGATAAAGCACTGTTCGCTTTATTTAACCACCGTCGTTCTGGTGCTGCTGCTCATTTCACTTACGTTCTACAACTGGCACCGGCTCCTCCACGAAGATCTAAAGTCCCTTCATTTTTAATAAAGCTCACCTGGCTGAATGTGATAGCGCATGAATTTTATTGGAGGATTGTGTTTTCACAAGATGACAGTGCACCTGGGACCTCATTAAAATATACTTGGATTGAAGCCGTTTTTTCCATGTATGGACACACCTAATTTACAGAAATGACACTTCCATCTACATGCATTTGCTAGTCCCTCAAGAATTTGAGCGAACATGGACAAACTTTAATTGTCCTAAACTACTGCAGCTGTCACAGATAGATCAAGAGTTTATTATCTCTAAGAATAGACAGCATTATGCACAAAATATAGCTCTTCATCGTATTTCAGGCCTCACACTATCACGAGTGTGTGACAGGAGCTGGGCACTTTATCACATTCCCATTCAATTTTAATTAATAACTCTCTGTACCTATGCATGCTTGTATGATAAAATTTGATGGGTGTCATATTAAAAGTAATTGTGAGCTGTTAGTAAAAGCCAGGCTACAGTCTCTCATTCATTCAGTGAGCCTCCATTCACTCGTAACCTTTCTCTCCACACATCAGCACCAACCAGGGGAATTTTTTTTTCAGACCGGGGAGAGTCTGATGAAGTCACCAGATGGGCCATTGAGCAGCGTTAGCCAAGGTATCCAAACATGGCAACGCAGACAGTATAGTTGAGGGGCCACAGTTTTCCATTTCCTCTTAAATCACTGTTACACAAACTGCCCACTGGTCAACAGGCTGCTTTCAAGAACACACTGCACCTGAGTCCAGTCAGCCACCAGCAGAGGTTAACTGTAATGTCAGTATGTGTTCTGAAACAGATTACAGATTACTGCTTGAAACTGTAATTGGCAGCTTTGCCCATGAACACCTCAAACTCTGATTTTGCCTTAAATTTCCCCTTAAGCACCGTCACAGTAAGAAAAGACATTCCTCCCATATTTTACAGCAGTAGCACAGTATATATCCTGTATCTGCTCGCCGCAGCTTCAGTGATGCTTCACCCTCACACTGAGTGAAATATTCAAACTCAAGCTGCCATTGTTTTATCACTGCACTGTTACATCAAATGGAAAATATTGAAATGTCTCATGCATAATTTTATACACATTTCCCTGTAATTAGCAGGACATATTTGATAACAGAACGTAGCCCTGCAGCATGCATAAGAGTGAAACAGTTAAATTCGTTGGATTTTATAGTCTCTGTTACTGATAAATAACTTTTTTTTCCCAAAACAGGATTTGATGGTTAACATATTTACAATCTCAATCAATTACTGTTTCAGTGGATTTTGTGTTCATACACAATCAAAATGCCTTTTTACTTCAGTCACACTCCTGAGCAATTACAATTAATTACATTTTTAATCTCATTAGTGTTTCATCTCAGTAATTGTAACAGACTAAAAGTTTCCAAATTGTGTGTAATGAAACTGCATTTTGTGTTTTACATAATTATTATATCATTGACTGGCCCACCAACTGCAGTGCTTGTGTGTGTGTGTGTGTGTGTGTGTGTGTGTGTGTGTGTGTGTGTGTGTGATTATGTGTGATCTCCTGGCCTAGTTCCTAACACAAGCTGCACCTTTCTACCCGGGGCTAAAGGTCGTGGAGGATTGTGGGAGCATGCTGGGCCACGGGCCGGGGTTGCACCATCACCGGCGCTGGGTCAGGTGCTCTCCCAAGGATCTCACTGCCAGCTGCCGTCGAGGCGGGGATAATCTGCCTAAGCAGCTTTCACACAATTTCAACCACGGGGAAGAATTTAGGAGAGGTTTGTAAACCTCTTCAGACTTGGCAACATATAGTCCTTGGAGCTTCTTCCTTCTTTAACTTAAGAAGTGACCTGGCGCTGTATGGCAGACAAAAAAATTTTAATGTTGGTTAAAAGAGACTCTGAGGTAATAGTCTAAATTAAATAAGATTAAATGACTAAATAAATAAATAAACATAATACTAAAAAAAACTAACCACTCTTTTCACCCACGTTTTACCTATTCCTGCAGCAAAAGCACACACACACACACACACTGCTTTGTCCTGATTCTCTGTTTGAATGGTTAAAGACAGTGCACTGTGTGTAGCCTACTAATACACATGTTGTTCCCTATCTCTCCATTAGCCATTACACTAAAAGCACAAACTGTCAGAATCAGGAGATAAGGGGAAAAAAAAAATCAGATCTTCCTCCTTGTATAGATGTCCTCAGACATAATGAGCCTAGGGCAGCCATTTTCTGGGAGACAGAGATGGGAGTTATAGATTTATCTGGAAGAGATTGTAGGAACCTTCAGTGACCTTCTGCGAGGGTCACTTTTCTAGATGAACTCCAACAGACACGATCTAGTTATAGCTTGGGGTCAAAGTCAGCGGTCTGATATCTATACATGCTGTGCAAAGACGTCACTGCTGGATTACATATTCCAAAGGGCATCAGCAACCCTATCCTTGGAAAACCAGCCTGAGCACTGTCACAGCGTCCAATGTGAGCGCCCGGGTCAGCCCAGAGCTCCGGGCTGTGGCTGTGGATGGCACTGCAGAGCTGCATTTTGTCTCCTCGCTTTTTTGGAATCAAAGTGCTTGTGTTTGGAAATGAACACCAATCTGATAAATATTAATACACCTTGGAAACAAAAAACCCATCTGTGCGAAAAGCAAGAACAAAGATATACGATTGCCATGGCCATTCATGAATTAGTATTAATTTCACCCAAAATAGTTGTTAGCAAGCACCTTTTACATGGCAAATTTGAGGTCAAAGAAATACTATCAAATTGGGGGAAAATATATCTATCACGATCTATAAAATGCTCTCTACTAAGAGGCTGCAGAGCAAGCAATATGTGGATGAATGAGTGTTTTCTTTAAAGTGAATTCTGACCCTCAGATATATTAGGCTCGTTTTGCCATTGTATTAGAGTAGATCTACAATGATGCAAGTCTAGGATGGATGGATTTTTACTGGCTAACATATGACACATATTAGGGAAAGTTGCCAAAAGTAAATGTCAATATCTGAAACAAATGGATACAAGATCCTATATTTTCCATAAGCGCGGGAGTGCACATGCGCAGGTAAGACTGCATTAACTATTCTATGACGTCGATGGTCACTAACTCATCCTGAAAAAATTGCCTGAGTAAGGGTTTGCTATTACTGCACAGAGAGCAGCTCACACCTTAAGCAGATTATTGTTTATGTTTCTCCCTGCAGTATATGTCTCAAACAGGAAGTGTGCATTAGCTAAGTCTATAAGCCTGGAGCCTGGAACACCGATGTGCTGGAGTTAATTGGTTCTCAAGATGCGAGTCTCAACCCCCAAGTCGAACACAGGATGGCTCCTATGGCAATTCAGACAGCAATTACAAAAATCTCTAATATGTAAAAAACATATGTTCTGTCTCACTCCTACGATATAATCTGAAGAGAGAAAAACACCTTTCTGTTGTAATAATGAGTGATAATTGCACATCTTTGTTTAAGAGATCAGTTCAAGTGTTTGGACACTAATCTGTTAGCTTTTATCCGAACAACGTGTTGTGTGTCCTCACATTGGCAAAGACTGAGTTGACACAAAATAATGTGAACATTTATTTACCGTTTTTACATCCACATCTCTTTACAGTGTTTAACTAATATTGTCAGTGGTATCCTTGGAAATATTGCAATGTTCACATTGCACAGCCTTATTTCTAATTTAAAATGCCTTTGACTGAAAATTAGTAATGTGTGTGCGTTAGTAACAAATATATCACGATAGATGGCTTGAAAGGAGACTACGGTGCTCTTTCTTTGAAGATATTCCTCTGTCTGTTTCCAGCAGCTGTCTCTTCATCTCTCTCTATGATGCCGTCGTCCTTGCAAACCCTCCACAGCTGGCGGAGCAGCTGGCACCGGCATAGGTGAGGGTGACCCAGGCACAGGGGCAGAGTGGGCGTGTCTTACCTCGATGGGAGAAAGTGAGGGAGGCGTTAATGCACATTCACATACACACATATAAAATACAGGTATGACCAGCGAGCGCAGTGGCGCCATGCTGTTGAGTCAGGTGGAGCTGGCTTAGGTGTCTGTCTTCAAGTCAAGTCTCAGCGCTTCCCCCTGTCAGCAATCTCTTAATGCACTCACAGGCTGATTGCCGTGGAGCGGATCAAGCAGGCAAGTCAGCGACCTGAAACAAACACACACACACACACACACACACACACACAACACACAAGGTCAAGGCATGACCCTCATATGCACTGTTATGGCACATTAATGCAGGGTACTGGCAGTGCTAGCTGAAGTGAAGAGGATCTACAGGAGAGAGTGGAACAATCCTGTGTTAGTGTGTGTGTGTGTGTGTGTGTAATGGATGTAGGGGTTGAGGAAGAGGTCTGCCAAGCATAAGGAGTGAGAGGTAGAGAAGTAGACAAGAAGATAAGGAGATTGGGACTCAGACAGGGAGCTAGGAGCCAGAGTGAGGCAGCAGACAGCTAAAGGCGGCTGATGAGGGAGGCAGTGCAGATACGGTGAGGAGGGACTCTGCTCACCTCCTGATTCCATCTGCAGTGTTAAGAGCAAGCAAAAGCAACAAAGAGCATGTGTGTGTGTGAGAGAGTAAGTTGGGGCATCTGGTTTTGTTAAGGCACGGGAACATTCCTTCCCTCAGTTTGAGTCTGGCTGGCAGCTTTTAGAGGGACGCGTTTGTGCTCATATCCTGTTCTGGGCACTGCCCTTGCTCTTGAAGTTCGAGTTATTGCCTGCCGAGGGTCACAGGCACATGTCTGTCTGTCTGTCTGTCTGCGAGTGTATTCTTCTGCAGGAGACTCAAGGTTGTTGCCTACAAGTAGAAATGCTACAAAAATTTTCATCGCATAAAAAAAAGAGTAAAATCAAAAGAATGTCGGTGACAGAGGATCATAGACAGACCAGTAAGTGAGTTTATAGAAAAGCGCTGACCTCGGTAGCGCTGCACTCAGAAAGAACAGCTCAAACCTCATACCAAGGCAACAAATGTGGTGTGCTTAATAACTCATTTTACTTATTTATCCGTCCATCTATTTCTTCTAGGTGATAATCGCTTGGTTGGTATTTCACTGTTTATAAAGTACATTTCACCGGCAATTTTAGTATCAGTAGGGATCCACTGTCACCTCCGGTGTTCAAGTTTCTTCAAAAAGTCTACACTTACACGAGGCCTTCAAAAAATAGCTTTAAAATTTGGTTGCACCTACTCATCCATTTAGCATTAAAACCAGAATAACACTGCCTTGGTATGAAACGTGTTATGAATAAAAGTTGGCTTTACATGGGCCGTGAAAGGGTTATACCCCTGTGAAATATCACTTTGAAGTTTTTGAATAACAAAGAAATTCCTTTTCATATAAATAACGTAATGTAATGAGGTGCCAAACTTCATATAACGGTAAAAAAAAGAAAAAAGAAAAGAAAAAAAAGAAAATCTTGTTTTAATGAGACTTGAATGTAATCAGTGATAATGTAAAGCAATTTTTGGAGTGATGCAAGTGTGGTGAAACTCCGAACCACTGTGCCAACTCTGTACGGACAGATTTCAGAGACCCAATCCTTAAAAACAAACTCAATTACAAAGGCAGACGCAAGCCAGCAGCTCCATGATGAATTGAGCTTGTTACATGATACAGCAGGTGTCATGGTGTGAATTCAGACACATGAACGGGCTGCATAAGTAACAGGGTTTTCACGTGGCGAAGCTCTTGGCTATTTGGAAGTACGTTTCCTTAGCCGAGTTCGACCGGAGAGGCTGATGGGTGAGTCCTTGAGCTGCTGTGTGGACTCGGCCGCTGCGTGCGCAGTCGCTGATGGGGAGATGGGGAGGGGTCTTCAGTGCAGGGAAGAGCCAACCACAACAGTTCTTCAGCTGGCAGCTTTAGTTGGTACATAAGGACATAAAGCTTGCCAGTGAAGAACTGCTGTGGGTCAGCCATTGAGCACCCCCATACACAAGAATGCGCTCTCATTCATAAACACACACACATGCGCATGCACACACACACACACACACACACCCTCGTTCTGTGCTGGCTCTGGAACCTGTTGTGGGAAAGTGTTGAGGAGGCAGATGGGAGAGGGAGAGAGAGAGACGGAGAAAAAGATAGACTGAGAAAAAAAAAACAACAAAAATTCCTTATAATTTATTTATGATTGCTCGTTATGACAACTATGAAATGTGCCTTTGTCACTGACTCACCGTGGATCTTTCAAAATCTTTCATTTAAGAGACGATTGCCTTCAACATTTTGGCCAGGGACAGAGGAAAATGAGCCATTTTCTGGCTAACTTTGGCACATTGTCCCGCTACAAATAAACCATTAAATCAGTACATTTGTGAACTCTGTGGTTTTGCAGCATGTTTAGATGTGTATGCATGCATAATGAATGTGCCGTGTGTGCATGCTGTTTCTATGCGGCCGCCATCTTCCTCGCTGGAGCTAGCCTGCATCAGACATGCCAGCTTACTGGTTTAGCATTCTCTCTGCTTTTACTATAATTGAATACAGAAGCCTTTTCTAGCTTGATAGCTTGGCCTCTGGTTACAGCCTGGAACTCCTGATAGAAAACAGCTCTTGTCCTGTGGGGCAGTTCAGTTTACAGCAACTATACAGGGCTGAATGAAAGAATTTTCCTTGCAATTTGGACACTTCCGCTCCCTTGGGTCTTGGACTGCTTCACCAACACCGTCCATTAAGCATTTTGTTGTTTAATCCCGAGGCAAAAAATAACACTGCATTTATAATTTACATCAGATAAAACCCCAAGACATACCGGTAGCCCTCAAGAGGTGGACATCTCGGGTCAGTCTGGCACATTAGCTTCCCTGCCACGGAATAATTCTGCAGTTGAACTATAGCCAAGTTATGACATTCAGCTTTCGTCTCTTTTGTTTTTCCAAGTGACGAGAAAAACTTTTTACGCGATGTACCACTTTAACATCTCCTTTCAGCTGGCCAATGTGCGATACTTAGGACTAGCCCAGGGTTTGTCTTGCCTGGCTTTCGTTCAGCTGGCCTGCCTTCAACTATTGCAGTCAGTCAGTCTGAAAAGCCTTTCCCTAGCAGCATATTCTTTCACAGTTCAAGGACAGGACTTTGGGCAAACCAGCTCCAAGCAGCACTGCGAACCCAGCAACCCCTGGAAACTCAACGAACCCCATGCTGCTCTGAGCGACAGGGGAAAGCTCTGGACTGCAAGCAAACACACACACACACACACACACACACACACACACACACACACACACCCAAAGCCCCTCTCAATGTGACCAAATGGTCTGCTTCAACTGAGGCACTGGGACAAGTTTGGGAAATAATTCTGAATGGGCTGTAGGCCTTCATCTTGTACTGAATCCAGAAGGATTCATTGCGGATATGTAATATTTGAGATGTTACCCCGGGCAAAGGCATCTCCTATCCACTCACTGAGTCATTTTGTAAAGAGGCACTGATATGCTGAAGTTGTTTGCTAGCGGTTAGAGTTATTAGGGCAGAGCGGGGTACGACAAAAAGCATGTGAACTAGCCGGGATGAGGAATACACGTATAGAGAAAGATGGAAACACACGCAAACACATAAAGGGAATGGGAATAAATAGAGGACAGTGACAGAAGAGAGCCACAGAGTAACCCAGCAACTGTTAACACAGCAAGGTCAAAGTTCAGCGCAGCGAAGAGAAAACAGACTGCTGGCCATGGAATAACCCTGGTATGACACAGGATAAAACATGAAGCCCACCACAGGCCATGCACCAGAATCCAGCGACTCGCCTGCTCAGCTCGCATCACCAACATGCTGTGACGCTGTGAAAGAAGCGCTTAGGAACTGGATTTAGCTGGCTACCGCTCGCAGGCTAGCAGAAATAACTGTTGAACTGTTGAAGATTCTGACTGAAGTGGGAGCATTAGACACCATTGTGATATCTTCTGGAGGGCAAGGAGATTAATACCGAGTGTCATCCTCAGCTGCAGCGTTTCAATGGAGAACTTGACAGAACAAGGTAGACCTGCACCTGCTGCCTTTCTGTGGTGTGTGTGTGTGTGTGTGTGTGTGTGTGCGTGCATGCACAAACAGGACTAAGTGAGGCAATGTGCAGGAAAATAAACACAAAACACCTCTCAGCCATTGGTCACAAAGCATTATATGATATCTTCTTTTCCATGACAGGATCCCGGCCCTGGCCCTGGAGTGTATGTGACGTGCCTGTTTTAACTGTATTCAGATTGTATTTATTTTCACACTGCACGTCACATGCTGTTATGTTCCTTGAACGCATTGACATCCGCTGCTTGCTTAATGTTTAGTAAACAAAAGTTTTGCCCTTAGACTATTTTGTTTTTACTTTCTGGATAAATAAGGCAAAAAAAGAAGTGAAAGTGAAAAAGGGCTATTGCATACACAGTTTATTCACATCCTAATTATACACTAATTACATTCACTGGTGTGTATGTTTGGTGTAGCATAAGGATGTGTCTGCAAAAAAAAAAAAAAAAAAAAAAAATCATTTAAGCAAATCAAAAGCCGGCTGTGACACAGAGCTGCTGTGTTTCCTCTCTAAATGTGACTTCAAGCCCTGTTATTCCCCAGCTATGATCGTTGCTCTCACTCTATGTTAAGCATCCACAATACACGCACACAGAGTCCATCCCAGAATGGAGAACACTGTGTACCCGAGGAGTGATTTATTACACAGAGCTGACACATCCCAGGACAATTACAGCCAGCCCGAGCAACAGGCTGAAAATGGCTCCACCGTGTATGTACACATACACACAAATAAACACACACGCAATTATGTGTATATATGAATGATTTAACCAGAGTTCTGAATATACATGCAAGTGATACCTAATACTTACGGACAGCAAGGCCTTCTGCTACCAAATTAAGTTATCACTCACAGAATGACATGCTGTGCATACAGAGAAAGCCACCAAGACTAAAATTTGTATGTCAGCTGTTTCAAGCCTCTCCTGAAGCGATGCTGTGGCTTCTTACGAGGGAAATACCAACCAAGTAAATACATGTCTCAAAAACACATAACAAATCTGTGATGCCATGGCACTGGGATCAAGACATGGCCAAAAAGTCTCTTTGTTGAGCTGGTGATTACGTAATGGCTAGAGCAGAAAATTGCTTATATTTTGGCCAGAATGATGAGTTGGTTGACATTAGAGTTAGATGTAACTTTAGTGTTCTAGTCACCAAACTGCACCATCACACATGGAAGAAAAGAAAAAAAAATATCATCATGATTTTAATAGCTTTTTCAATGAAAATGAAAATTGTGATGATACTGCAATTTCTGTAAAATTAACCACAATATGATTTTTATTTCCCCCATATTGTTCAACCCTACCCTCAATGCATTTTTGTGACTTCACTAATTGGTGTAATGCCAAATTTCTGACATATCATTTGAAATGACAAAATTTATTCAATGCTGAGGAATGTGCACTCTTTAAATATTTAGTCATATTGTTAGGGAATGTAAATTTAATGAAACACAGCGGCTAACAAAAACAACCCCGGCCCCCCCTTTTAATGTATAGAAGCAATCAACCTCACCAGCTTGATAATGCAAGCCAATCACTTCGCTTCACTTACTTGATCTCCATTACCAGACAGCGGTCCAGACCACAAAAGGCTGTACTCCACCAGGACCATTCAGCTGGCATCCTGACAGGTACATTACTACACTTTCAACAGCAAAGCCCCCAGCGACATATATGGAAAAAGCACAAAGCCACTAGGAGATACTAGAAGCCTGCACACCAGGATGCAATGTCAGATTACATGATCAATAATGTAAATGCAATTAAGTACAGCATGCTGTTTTCTATCAAGGCAGGATAGCCTTACATTTGTGCCTGTTGCATTATGTGGGTGACAGCATAGCAGATCCTGGCAATAAGCCGCTTACTTCTCCTTCAAAGGTTTCCACAATATGCTTTCCACAAGCAGCATCACCCAGCCCGCGTCTTGTTTTTATCACAATCTAAAATACATTTTCTCGAAAGCCCCCAGCCAACAGTCGAAGCAGGCTTTGTAACCGTAACTTTATGGCACAACCCAGCATAACGTCGCCTAATAAGACTTTCCACACTGTATATTCCAGTTTGCCTCAAATAAAAGGGCGTTAGATAGTCCATGCAACACAATCGCCACAATGCTACTCTGCATTTCTGAGGTTTATAGGAGTTGGGATCACAATAATGCATAGACTAGAAAGAATATGTTGTCTTAGGGAGAAAAAGTTATCATGTACCTCCTTGCAAATGTAAAAATAAGTCACATACACACATACATACACTAGCTCATTTAGTTTGGATTTAGCCTCAAATATTTGCAGTCGCCACACCTAAACAGCTAAAAAGGTTATCTCAAACAGCTGATTCAAATCAGCCATCTGATGGGTAGACTGTTCAGTAGATTGTTCACCTCAAACTGTAAACTGAAGTTCAGTCTCTCTCCTCATCAAACTGAACTTTCTCCACAAACACCCAAGTATCAGTCTTGGATATCTTGCTATTGATAACTAGCTTATTTACAGCTACATGTTGGTCTGATTCATATTTCACTGCTAGAAAGCTACTTGTTCGGGCAAGATTACCAAAAGCAGCTGTGTCATTTGCATACATTCTTCCAGATTTCATCTTTTGCAAGTGGGTCTCTCTGTTGAATCTATCCCATTTAACATCCAATTTCTGCCTCCTGCCAACTAAACAGCAGTCAGAATTATTTTAAATGGTCTGACAACTAAAGAATTATGCTTATGCAATCCCGGGTGTGCACGTGTGTTGTGCACGTATGTAGTTTGATGCAGTGCATATTGTGGTGTGCCACTCTCCCTGTTTCAGCTGGTCTGCACTCAATCAAACGTGCACACCCATCAGCCATAATAAATAATCCGTCTCCCAAGGCCACTATAAATTGCTTTCAAGTCAACAGCAGATCAATATATTAGCCAGTGCCTTCCTCCTGCTGCATTGAATGGGATTAGTGAGAAGAAAGGGGAATGGATTTCAGGAGATATACACAAGCACAAGCACAAGCGCACACACACACACACACACACACACAGTAGAGTGTGGCAGAAGTGTAAATCCAGTGGAGGGGGATGCTAACCCTAGCACTCTGTCAGAATGGCTTCATCGTTTACTGGGCTGGTGCTGGCTTTTCACAATGACCAACATAGACAGACATGCTGGAAGTGAGTGGGAAGTGTGACGGGGTGTGTGTGTGTGTGTATGTATGTGTGTGTGTGTGTGTGAGAGAGAGAGAGAGCAGGTTTGTGTGCAACAGAGAGCTATGTGCATGATCAAGTGATATGTGAGCAAGCAAATCTATGCATGCGTGGGGAGATGGGGAAAAAGTCCACACCCTATTTTATAGAGGCACGACCAGTTCTCTCTCTCTCTCTCTCTTTCTCTCTCTCTCTCATGCACACATACGCACATACTACGCTAATTAATCAGTGTGGTTTCTTTGACTCATACAGCAATGTTCTGATTCAGACAGACCAGCAGACTACAGTGCTAGCTTGCCATACTGTAGCTGCGTTGTCTCCAGTATGACTGAGGAGAAACCACACACACACACACACACACACACACACACACACACACACACACACACACACACACACACACACACACACGCCATCTGGATCATGAAATGCCACTTGACACTGGTGACATAAAAACAGAGGGAGCAGAATGTGTGTCTGAGTGCGCGCACACACACACACACATACATGTGCACCTCCATGTGTATGAATGCCATGCATCTATATTGTATAACCTCAACAGTTCTACCCAAGGCTGCTTTTTGTCTGGATATAAATAAATGATTCAAAAAGTGACCAGTCACTACAGTGGGAGAAACAGTTGTAGAAAACAAGCTGATGTCCGTCAGGCATCAGTGTCTTGACTGGAGTCCTAAAAAGGGGCTAACCTATGCTGGGCTCCCTCAAAGAGGTTTTGTCTGTGGCTGGTTCCCTGGTAAGAGACGTGCAGTGGAAAGAGTAGAAAGACTGTCTTCAAATGTTAGGGGCAGGAGCTGCAGGGTGACAGGGGAGGAGATGGAGAGAGACGCAGAAAAAGACAGCAGTGAGGGTGGGGCCTGTGCAACACATAGCATACACGAGTGAGCCAGCTATGCACATACACACACACACACAAACACACACTCACGGAGACACGCCATCTGATCTGAACTAGGCATTGCTTCTCCATTAAACCACCTCCAAATACAGCAATCTGACAGCAATTATGCTACAGCCATTATCCCCACACGCATACCC
Organism: Myripristis murdjan; assembly: GCF_902150065.1. Taxonomy (NCBI): domain Eukaryota; kingdom Metazoa; phylum Chordata; class Actinopteri; order Holocentriformes; family Holocentridae; genus Myripristis; species Myripristis murdjan. Next base: position 26,285,766 of record NC_043992.1, on the reverse strand, counting down.
GCACACGTGTGAAATTTCACGACCCCCTTTGATCCGGTGTGTTTAGCTAGTTAATACACAGTGATTTCCTTCCAGTGCATGGTGGTATTTTTAAGTGATGTCAACAGACAGGACGTCAGCAGGTGGGAAAGAGGAAGAGGAAATGACCCATCCAGTAAAGTCTCGGGAGTGTCTAACAGGCATTTAGACTAAGCACCTGGAGCCAGGAAAGCATGGGAACAGTGATGTATGTGTGTGTGTGTATGTGTGTGTGTGTGTGTGTAGGGGTATCCAGCTCAGTGACGTCATGCAGTGAGAAACACACAACCTGGCCCTAATGTTCCTAGCACAGATGAGACAATGACGCAGTACAGCTCAGAGTGTGCATATGTGAGTGTGTGTGTGTGTGTGTGAGTGTGTGTGTCTTCTGATACAAGCTTCCTGAGAAGGACACCCAGGCTTTGTTCAGACCGCAGGCAAATCTGATTTGTTTCTCAAATCCAATCTATAGGACTGACTGTCCACACTGTTAGATGCAGGTGATCAGGTCGGATTTGTGTGTTCAGGCCGTGTTAAGCTATCTGCATTGGTTGCTGTGGTAATGGCACAGGTGTGTGTACATATAGTAACTGATAGCATTACTAGGTTATAGCAATAACCTAAATAGGTGCAGAAAGAGAATGCACACTCATCATCTTTGGCATCACACTGTAAGACAGGAAAGTGATACATGCAGCAATGTTTTGCGCTGCAGTTACGGCTGATGACATTTTTTTTTTTTTTGTTCGTTTCTGGGGCTCCAGACACGACACCACTGTCATGTGATGAATTGCAAATGACGAGCCATTTCGAGTGGTCAGAAGGGCCATGCTGAGACATATTTGTAAAAACTGAAATCACTTTTTTTTTTTTTGCACCATATGCAAATGTGACTTACATCTGATTTGCAAAAGTCAGTTTCCATGTTTTTGTTTTTTTTTCAGACTCAAAAAAAAAAAAAAAAAAAAAAAAAAAAAAATCAGCCTAAATCCAATCTGGATGAGCCAAAAATTTGATCTGGCCTGGCGGTCTGAACGACACCCTAGAGTCAAATTCCCTCCACACATGCACACAGGAGCAGTCGGAGAGAAAGAGAAATTGAGAAATATATAGGGAACATGAGAGAAAGAGTGTGTGATGGAGGAACAGAGGGATGGAGGTAGGGGTGTGAACACAGGGTTAAGAGAGCCCAATATAAGAAAAGATCTGTGTGCTTCCTACACCCTGTCATCTCCCTTCCCACAACAGGGAAGGAGTGTGTCAAAGAGTACATTGTTTCTCTCTCTATATCTGTTTGTGTGTCCATCCTTTGCTCTGGCCAAACGTCCCTGTAGCCCCCATGAATTCATCCTCCCTCCCTCCCTCCCTCTCTCTCTCTCTCTCTCTCTGTCTCTCTCTATATATATCCTTTGTCACCCTCCCCCTCTAACTAGCAGTTTAGTTAGCGTGCTGAAAGACAGGAAAGGCCTGTAGGGCAAACGAATAAGAAGTGGCAGCTGCCCATTCGTGGTACGAATCCCTAGAATCTCCTCACCATCATCCCTTCATCACACCCATCCTCCCATCCCTCCCTCTGCCCAAAGAGGGACAAAAAGAGACAGAAGGGTAAAAGATGTAATAAACCGTACACATCTCTAGTGTCTAATTCAATTTCTAGGCATTTAAGTTGGGGTTCAAAATAGAAAACGCTGATCAAATTCAGGTTGGCTACCTGCCAGTGTTTCTCACAGAACTGACACTTATGAGCAAAAACAAATCATTTAACTGGGTTTGACGTGTGGGTGGGGTCAGTTTTAAGCCCTTTCTAGATGCATCAATAGCACATGTTCATAAAACAGTTTACATTATAATCTCCTTAGCCGAACCCTACTTTGAGAAAAGTGATTTAAGCGCTGACTTAGATGCCAACCAACAGATGAGCTGCACCACTTCGTCTTTAGCCTGATTTCTCCGAGCGTAGATCAGGACCCATAAAGGGTTAAAGAACTAATGTGGGTGGGTTCCCACATGACAAAGAGCATAATTTGTTTTATCGGGTCCCAGGGTGAGAGGCTAAATTTCTCATTTGATTGAGAAGGATTAAGAAGCCCTTGTCTGTGGCAATGACAGGAGATGAAATGATGGAGCTGATGACAGTTTGCGTGGTCAGTGATGAACAGTGGCGATTAGAGGTCGAGCGCCACTAAACTGGAGCCCCACCAGGCAGAGGGAAAGCAAGAAAAAAGCAAGAGTTTGTATAAATGTGTGTATGTATATGTGAGTGTGTTTCCTGCTGTTCTGGCCCCAGCTGTACCTAGATAGCCTGAGAACAGAGTGTGCTTTGCCAAGAGGATGAGAAAGAGACATACACTGAGTTACTGAGTAGGAAGTAAACTATTGTTTGATATCATACAAAGAATGACTTTGCCTTTACTCTCTTTACCTCATGTGCCAAAGCTTTGGCCAAATCCACTGTAGTCACAACGTATTACATGACCTTCACTAAGATAGATGGAAGTCTGCTGAACGACAGTACACTGTGACGCAAGTATCAAATGGCTTCAGTTCCTGGATAAATCCTGTATTAATAGAGCTGGTAACCACATGATCAGAATGAGGAAATCACTGGCAAATTTATTCAGACAAAAAAGGGGGTCTAAACTGGATTATCAAAAAATGGCTGCCATCTGCTTCACAATGTGAAACTAGTTTCAGGTTAAATGTCTCCCGTTCTGACACAAAGCATGTCATCAACTTTTTCTTGAGGCATTTCTTGTGAATTCCAAGCCAATTCAAATCAAAAAGCATAATGATGCATAAAGTAAAGAATCATCTGACACTTGCAGCTTTCAGAAAAGGTGAGGTGCAGTGGTGCTTCGTGGCACAACAGCCTTTTTTTTTTTTTTTTTTTTTTTACAAAAATGCAAAAGTACGTTTTGACATCCACGCCCTCCTCTCATTCCCTTCATCCTTTATGTCTCTATTTCTACCCCACACATTCCCCCCTTCTATCCCTTTCTCCACTCTTCTAGTTTTCCCAAATTTTTATCTCTATCCTCCTGCCTCCCTATCTTTTTACTTCTCTCCATCATGCTCTACCTTCTCCTTTTATCTGGTCTTTGCTTTACCTCTAATATTTTGCCTTTTTCTCCCTGCCTTATCCCACAGCGCTCCCTCTCTCAGCGTCTTTAGGTTGGTCAGCTCAGCAGGGCCTAGCTGCATTCTTGGGATGCCTGCTACATATGGTCCACATTCCAGCCAGTCTGCCGAGAGGCCCACCGCTCCTCACCGCTGGCCCTACATAGACTGGCCTGGAGCTGAAAGTAGCAAGGCATGGCCCAGCCCCAAATGGCCTTAATCACAGCTCTAGTTTACTGAAGCCTATGCCAGCACCTAGGCTAGGCCTAATTAAGCCCAACCAACCAAGTCCCAGAGCTACAGGCCCAGCCCAGCCTGCTGGAACCACTAATTCAGCCTCACTCCTGCTCTTTAGCTTGCTCCACAAATAAATCTCTGTCTTTTTCTGCTCATCTCCTTTAGCTACTAGCAGCACCAGCATCAGGATCTACGTGTGTTTGTGTGTGTGTGTGTGTGAGTCCAAATGTGTGTATGTGTGTGTGTGTGTGTGTGTGTGTGTAAATTCCACAAGGTACAATAGTGCCTGTCCTTTAACTAGGTCACTTCGAGAACAGTGTGAAAAACTAAACCTGCCCGCCATTTATTCAGGAGATCACAACATGTACACACACACACACACACACACACGCACACACACACACACACACACACACACACACACACACAAATGCACAAATGGCAGGGGCCTCCATTTCAGGGCCCCAACCCTCTGTGGCCACGTCGAGTCGACCCTGGGACGTGTCTGGCCAGAACTCCTCTACAAGTCCAGTTTACTCGTACATCTGTCTCTATCCTTTTCACTTCACAATAAAACAACATATCTGTTGCTGGTTTTGAACTTTTGCTGCAAGAAAAATTTTCCAGTTGGGCTGCAGTTTCAAGTGTGCAAGTAGTGCTGAACATGTGCTCTACATATGGGTTTGGCTCTGGCCTGGTAAGCACCACTTGACCACATTGAATTCGTTACATACAGTATGAGAAATGAAAATGACATGACCAATGAAAATGCAGGCTGGGACAAAGTTGGGATACTATTAGCGCTGCAGCTCAAACCACTCTATTTCAAATTTGGCCATGCTGCACACACCCACACATCTCTGTCCTGTGCGTGTGTACACGTGTAAGCACAGACAGAGTACATCTGTGTCTCCTTGAGACGACACACATATATACACTCCTACGTACGGCTTGACAATAACACCTACCAAGGAGCTCCGCTTGTCTCTACCAGGCACAGCCACACTCACTGTTGAGCCCACTCACACTTTCTGTCTGTTCACCTGTTACAACTGCATGCATACATTAGAAGCTGCATTTCAATGTTTAGCAAACAGTGCTGTATTTACCCTCAGCCATGTTAAAAGTTAGCCTGTGTTAGCCAAAGTTAGCAGCTCGGAGCCTGTGATGGGTCGTCGGGGTGTGGCCGTGAAAACATGCAACCTCACTGCTGCCGCATTTCCACCGCAGATCCTCCCCTCTTTGATTGGCCATCAATAACAGTCAATATACCATCCTGCCCGGCCGAACCAAGGCGCTTGATAGACCAGTCATTAGCATGCTAAAGTTAGCAAGGGAGGAGTGACTCATCAAGGGAAACCATTTTTGCATTCTATGGCTCTGATCAATGCCAACAACCTTGTACCCTGGGGTAATAATTCCAGATCTTTCGGTGGGCATTTATATAGATGGTCTGTTGGACAGTCAAAGTCCACCTCACTTCACCGACCCACAAATTTACACATATTTCCATAAATTCCGGCACACAAATAAACATGTACATACATACTCAAACATGCACACAAAATCAAGGCTGTTAACATCTGGCACAGGAACACAAAACAGCCAGCAAAGACATCAGTCTCATATCTTGCTCCCCGGTTACTTGCCCTTTCTGTGCGAGTCTGTGTCTTGGGAGTGGCGTCACTGCTGGACGGCTGTATTAATCTCATCTAGCCATGCAGAGATAAAGGCTATGCCAGCGACACACACACACACACACACACACACACACACACACACACACACACACACACACACACACACACACACACACACACACACACACATACACACACAGGTCAATGTAATGTGGCTAAACAATCAGGGCCCAGACAGAGCAAATATTCAAACAAGATGGCAAGAGAGAGCGGGAGGGAGAGGGGACACATAAGGGAATAACTTCTAAATGGCACAGAGTGCTAGGCTGTACATTACTTGAGAGCACATTATTACATAGCAGTAGCTAAGAAAGTCATCTAAATGGCAACACTTCAACTCTGGATATATATAACATAACATCAATTTTTCTCACAAATCAACTTCGGAACAATCACCCTTAAATCGCACGAATGCAGTCAGTGGCTTCATGTGGCTGAGTTGCGCATGGGGCCTGCAGCACTGAGGCTGCAGATTCAGTTCCTAGTTCACTCTTAAAAAAAAAAAAAAAAAAAGGGAAAAGGGGGGGGTGGGGGTGGACTATGATGTGCAGTTCTCACCAAGGGCATATTTCACATAGTTAAAATTAGTACAAGTTCACTGCATCTCTAACTATTACAACAATTTCACATCCTTTTTGCATGCCAGCCCATTAACATTCATAAGGTGTCATTGTACGTTCAAACAATGAGGGCCTATAAATGCATTATCACTTATGTATGCCTGTATGTGAAACTTGTGCGAGTTCCAGCGCTGGACTTCCTGCAAGGAGTGTGGGTGGGACCTGCACTAGGATGATGACACAATTACCCACTGAGGCTAACTCTATTACAATGGCCTGGGGAGCGAGCATTCAAAAGGTGGCATCCTGATAATCCAGATGTATCCAGTGGCCTGCACTCTGACTGGCCTGCAGCGTCACGCACTATTCATATCCAAAGAGGAGATAATTGCAGCGGGTTAGGCCCTCTTGGGGTCTCAGGGGAAGGGGAAGGCAACGAACAATGCTGAAGTGGCCCGCATGCAACTCATTAAAAGAATTAGAGTGTTTCCAGCTCAAAAAAAATCTCTAAGATACATCCAATAGAGCGAGTGGAGGAGGGGGAAACAAACACTGGCATCTTTTCTTCTACTAACCAACCTTGTACGCTTGTCAGCCAACAGCAGGCCTTTGGGAACTAGGCAGCAAGGGAACCTTTCGTGAAAATGGCCCCGGAGTTAGGATGAAATCATTAGCACTGGAGTGTGTGTGGGGGGGAAAGACAACTCATTGGCCAAGAGAATGGCCATGATTTGCACAAGGTCGAATCATCCTTCTGGAGCTTGTTTGCCTTGTGAGAATCAGGGAGGACAAATCAGACAAGGTCTGCGCTGTCATTTGGCTGACACAGATGGGATGCAGGTGGAATAGCACTATGGTTGTTAAATAGGTACATCGCCATCGAATTGGAATGCTAAGAGGGGGAGGTGTGCCTCCGCAACCAGTCCTTACAGAATTATAACCTGAGTCGACACGGGGTTTTTAACAAAGAATTTGAGCTTTGGAACCAGAGCTTTGATGAGCTGTCATATTTTAACTCGGTGCCTTCCTTCATGTTGAAATCTTCAAACTGAGATTGCATAAGCAGAGGTTTGAGGGCCCTAAATACTGGCTCTGAGATTACATAATCCCTGCCACAAGATTCCATAGAAACTGCGGTGGTGGGGGGGCAGAGTACATAGACTTTCTAAACTTGCAACAGGTTGATGGATACAAGTCCTGGGGTCGGAGTAGGATCGACAGTGCTATTTTTTTCTTCAAATGGCAATCACCAGGTTCTCTTTTCCATTGAAAGACAGAATATGCTTCAAGTGAACTCTCTCACACCTCTTTACTGCCGCTAGTAAAATGAACAAGTAGGCCCACTTTTTTTGCCTTATACTTTTACACATAGAGCTCTGTGTGTAGGTAGGCATTCCACAGGTTGACTCCAACCCCCCCTCCAGCCCCTTACCTCGATCAGTCTGAACATCGGTAGATTCCTGGAAGTAGATCCTGATACTTGATCTTTAGTTGGTTTAAAGATAAGATGATCTTTATACAGTGGATGAATCTATAGAGGGCACCTAGAGATACTGAGGAGAAAACAGCGTAAGACAGGCTTGAAAGGGGAAATGAATGACGCGGGGAGAGAGAGAGAGAGAGAGAGAGAGAGAGAGAGAGAGAGAGAGAGAGAGAGAGAGAGAGAGATGGGAGGGGGGCGCAACTCTCCACATCCATGTTGCGCTACAAAGGGTGGGGCCTTGAGGAATTCGCTCTATCTGCTTTGCTCTCGACTTAAAGCTCATCTTAATTAGGCTATAGAGAGGCAGTCATCCTAAACACTTAATTATGATTCAGATACCGTAGCACAAGCCCGTCGCAGGACTGAGGGGACGATTCCTCCATATTTCCACTTCTTTGACAAGTCGAGTACACTACTGTAATATAACTCTTGCTTTCCCTTCCTTGCCTGGTGAATTCAGATTCATTCAACGCCGAGACATTTGGTTTGGTAATGACACATCGGCCCATCCCATTCTAGTAATGTTCCCGGATTGCATAATAGGCAAACACAAATTCACATAACAGTTGGCTGGAAATTAAGAATGTATATATGCCGACCGACATTGGAAATGTACCAGCCTACGGTGACGATCCGTCCAGTTTTGCTGAATTTAGAGGATGTAGCATTATGCCACAATTTCTAAATGTGATTTAAAAAAAAAAAATCCGTCCCTGAGATAACACGGTGTTAGCCCTCTCTTGTGGCTCTTGATGCCACCACCTCTAAAAAAGTTTGTAAAATGAATTTGCTCGACGCACTTACTTCGTTTCAGGTAAATCCATAAGTTGGTTCCACCGAGGCACACGGCAACGTTATACTATATGAAAGATGCGCCACTTGCCATGCTTGAGTGAGATTTTTGGGGATTATTAAAGCTCTGTGCGGACTATTTCCCCACGCCCAGTTTGCCTATGGCATTCATCGGGGCTGGCTACTGTAAAGTTGCCACGTCCGTTGCATTTCACAGACTTATGAAACCAATACGCCCAGCAGAACCAGCCCAGCAATAAAGAACACCGGCTTATACTTAGTTCTCTGTGTAATGGCATAATCTAGGCTACTGCATGGGACTCAGGCTGAGAGGTGCGCACATCAAGATGGCAATACATTTATGTTATGTAATGTCTTCCTTTAACATGACTGAACAGAATCTGAGCACACATTGGTTGAAATAAGAGCTATAATCCTGCATGCCTACTCTCCGCCAGTCGATTCTGTGCATTTTTTTTTTTTTAAACGCAGAAGCCTGATAGAAACCCTCAGCCACACCTTAACTCTCAATCAATTTTTTCTGACACTTCCAGAGGTTTCGACGAAACACGAAGCCTGCAAGTTCTCCCTAACAAGACTATCGCGTGTATCTTCTACCGCGCGCTCCGGTGTAACTTGTAACCTAGAGAAAAAGAGACGTGAAGACGGTCCAATCTGCGTATCCGGTTGGCCGGGTCCCACCCTGTGGCTCTCGCCGCTCCACGGTCTCTCTCTCCAGTCCAACTCCTCTCTTCAAACCGGCTTCTCACTCCGATCAGCTGGCAGCGCTGTGACGTTAGCACCGTCGGCTGTCCAATCAGGTTCACACCGGAAAAAAATACCGAGGACGCCCACCTCTTACGTATTATGACTGGCGGGTCCATCAACCAATGGCGGCGTCGATCCGTGTGAGAAACAAGGCGGGCACAAGCCATGGTGAGCAATCAGATTATATCCACCCATGGGAGGCGTGTTATCCCCCTAACCTATTAGGTGTTTGGAAGTATTAATGTATGAAGTGCTGTGAACTTTTCTAGACCACTAGGCTACAGATTAAATTGAATTTATACATAGTTTTGTCAATAGGCTAACCACGTGCAGGTTATCAGGTGGCAGTCACTGTAATTGTTCACTTGGGTTAGGGAAGGTGATTAGTTAAAAATGAAATTACTTTCTGTCTCAATATTAAATGGACTTGCCAATTACTTATCAAGTGACTTCTATTCTATTCTATTCTATTCTATTCTATTCTATTCTATTCTGCTGCCTCATCTTTGTTTTGTAAACTGCAGTCCAGATTAAAAGTTGTAAAGATTTTGGGGGCACATGATGAATTTGCTGTGCATGCACTGGTTTATAAAAAAGCAGGATTTAAAATGCACAGGCTTGCCATCTTAGATATGGTGTGATGAAGAGACTTGCATAATATTGTGCTTTATTGATTCCCAAAGGCACTCGAATTACCAGCTGCAGCTCTTGGACTTTACTCTTGCAAGTTAAAAAATGGCACAGTTGTTGTGGTGCTGAAGCACCTTTCTTTCCCTAAGGCCTGAATATAGGTGGCAGTTAAATTGTATTTTTCTAAAAAAAAAAAAAAAAAAAAAAATGCTGAAAGTTTAGGGTGACATGCTTTTTTTTTTTTTTTTTTTTTTTAATTCTAATGGTTGTCCATGTGACAGTCATGACAGTCACACAGCATGATGATAGACTCTGTCAAATGTTTTTTTAAATACAGATGATTTAACATGTAAGTTTCAGGGCAGCCTGTGCACACATACTGCCTCCTCTCTCTCTCTCTCACACACACACACACACACACACACACACACATGCACACACACACACGCACACACACGCACACACACACACAAGATAGAGCCCTCTTCTTCACTCCATTTTCTTGACTCCAATCACCATTAAAGTCTTCCATTCATGGCCTAAGAAGTCTCCATCTTGAACCCAAAATATGCAACCCTCAAGCCCAAATGACAAAAACTCCTTAGCATTTAAATTGTTTTTCAGCATTCAGTTTTGCATCTTTTTTTAAGCAAACAAAGCATTCCTGTGGTTTGGAGTGGAGTAGGAAGCGGGTTCCACTACCAAATAAGCTATTGCACATCTCGTGGACGGAAACCTAAATTGGAGGCTTGCTTGCTGAAGTCACTACAATTCCACATTTGGAAAGGAGAACGAGTTTGCTCCATATTCTCTTCCCACTAAAAAAAGAGGAACATTTGTATGCCAGCTGTGGTAGTAACTATAATAACTAAAGGTCTCTCCTCAAGGTGAAATGAAAATGAACATGATGTAATTTATCTGAAATAATCTGTGTTGAGAGGAACAGGCATGCTAATGTCCACATAGAGTAGTGTAGTGACATAACATTCATGGCATGAAAACATGAACAGCAGGTTTATTCCTACGCTACAGCAGAAGCAAAATCTTTGATACCAGCAAGCTGTGGCCCATGTTGCATAATTGAAGATATCGAAAGTCTTCCCAAGCCACTGCATTGCATGCACGAGGAGAGGTAGGTTAAGTGAATTTTCATGCCTTTTTAATGTAATGTGTGTGTGTGTGTGTGTGTGCATGTGCATGCAGACACGCATGCGCACCTATGTGTGCTTACGTATGCACACTTTTGAGGGTATGTATGCATGTGCACATGGATTCTGTGACTGAGGATCATTAGGTAGGTGCACTTGAATGCTTATATACACACGTGCAGTATATTTAATTGTGCATGCATGTATGTATGTGCACACTGTAAATGCATGCTTTTATTTCAGGAAAGGGATCAAATGCAAGACAGTTTAAACTGTGTCAAATATAAAGCCTTCTTGGGCTGACTAAGGCAGGGCAGAGAAGTCACACAGATCAAAGGCAACAACCTGTCAGCCCTTTTGTTGTTACACATTTCAAACAGGCAGTAACACAATGCCGCCTCAGCACAGTGACACAGCTTTTATTTCTTGCCTCAATTTATGTTGATGCATTCACGAAGCTGGGCAGGAATGCGCCACAGGCACACATCGTTCAGGAAACAAATCCTTCCTCCCCACAGCGTTCCTGCATGGTCCCAACCCACACTGTGAGATGGCTGTTTCCTCCAATGGCAGCCTGTGACTGTCCCCCCTTTTCTCTCTGGCTGTTGACTTAAAACCATCAGGGCAGGGTGCCCCATCCAGTTCCTCTCCAAGAGATGTTGCGTTTCCACACCCATATCTTTGCTGCAGAACCACTCCTGTCATAATGGCACACCCTGCAAGCTACTTCAAGTGGCTATGGGAGAGCTCCAGTTAAAGTCTATCTATATGCTGTGATAGTGCTAGTCTGATTTTATAACAGCACAGACCACAGTTTTTTTAGGGGCCCTAATTAGATCAGTTTTTGCTTAGTCCTCCTTCACTTGAAATTTGGGGAAGACATTTACAATCAACTGGAGAGTTATTGGCACCCTTCTCGAAAATAAGCAGAAATGGCTGTAAGCAATTATCAGCATACAGTGAGACATACTTTTGGGCTGAAACACACGGAGGTGGTGTGGTGGTGGTAATGGTGCAATGGTGCGTGTGTGTGTGTGTGTGTGTGTGAGAGAGAGAGAGAGAGAGAATGGGGGGTAGGGGTGTAAAGGCAACAGCGCTGAGCCTCTTCCAGTAATGTCTGACAGCATTGGTTAACATTTTTGGAGGGACCTTGGACTGACCGCTTCTCCATGAAGAAAATTCCAAGATCTTTGACATTCTTAGGTTTGCACTTGTGGTCTAGCCTCTTTAATTCAGACCACAGGTTTTCAATAGGGTTCAGGACTTAAGACTGAGATGGCCATTACAAAATATTGTTTGTCTTCTTGCAGCCATTTCTGTGTTCATTTTCATTTTGTATGGTTGGCATAGGCAGCACTATCAAGAGGATAGGGAAAGCTTAGCTTTCCCATAATTGTCATTGCAAAAATGAAGCTTCTCCAAAATGTCTTTATTGTCAGTATTTACGGGCAAACATTAAAACTCACCAAGTTTTAGGCAAGTTCACACAAAAGTCATGAGGAGACGGTGTATTATTTCTGTAGGCACAAATTTATTTTACTTGCAATACAACATGTTTTAATTGCAGTGGTGGTTGTTTGGCTCTCAACCAATTTTTTGATTGCACACCTACTTTGTTTGATTGGATAATAAAGAAACAAAAATACTCCAGAGGTAGCAGTCCATGCTTACTGGAGTAATGTTACCCTAAAACTGTTTTCAGTTGACAGACTTGAGTTTTTTGCTCTGAATATTTTAAAAAATATTCATGGCTTGACTATAGTAAGCAGGTACATGCTGCATTCTGTTTCCCATGCCGACAGTTAATGTGAGTTAAGGACCCAGATTTCCCTGTCAGTGGGATTACAGACTGGAGAAGCAAGATGGGGACTTTCTTATAGCGCCAGTGTAGTTGTTGAGTTTCCCTAAGTTTGTCTGAGGGAAATCCCAGGGATTTTAGTTCCCCTATGTCTGACGCCCTAGCACTGCCTATGATGCCTGGGGTCACTTTCTTGTTGAAATGTCCTTCTACAGCCAAGTCCTTGTTGTAGAGGCAGCTTGGTTTTCATATCAAATATGGTAGTACTTAGTGGAATTAATTATGCCATTCATGAGCCAAAGCCACATCAGGTACTTTCAGTTCAGTTTTGATGTCGTCTGACCACAACACACATTTTCAATTGTACTTGCATCGATACTTCAGGCATTTTAATTCATGGGTTACTCTCAGTAAGGGCCTCCCTCATGCAAACCTTCTAAAGAGCTTCTCAAGAGCTTGGTGGCGTGGAGGTGGTGTCACACAGTTGGTTATTTTTAAACTTTAAATTGCTGAGATTCCACTAAACTGTGCAGTATGAAATTGATCTTTGGTTTCTTCTCTGCCTTCCTCCCCATCCTCCTCATTGTACATGGGGGCAAAATGCACTCATCCTCTGGTTGGCAAAGTTCAGACTGACATTGATTATTGCCATGACTATTCCTATTTTTTCATGTGTTACATGAATTGTGTGAGTCCACAAAGCTCTTTCTCCTCTGTGTTGAAAGCTTATTGATATGTCTCATTGTGAAAGATGACAAAGAGATTTTACAGTTGAGCAACCTCATATTTTTACCACAGTGAAAAAGGAAATGGTGAAAGGCATCAGTTTAACTCTGCGCTGTGTAACTTTTACATGAAGAAATAACACATTCCTTCATTTTTGCAATGAACTACTGAGTGTATAAGGAGAAAAAAGTGAGCTCTAGTTCTGTATTTTGGACACTCCAAAACTGGTCTGATTTCTCAAACCTGTATGCTATTGTAGCTACTGTGTACATTAGTCCTGTTCCAATGTAAACAGCCCAGGGCACATGTACCTTTGATTGCATATAGGTACTAGCTAATGCTAACATTGCTGATGTTAACGGTGTTGTAAGATATCTAATAGGGTTTTTCCACTGGCACCGTGTAATGTTGGTTTGTGTTTCCTGGTTTAAAACATCAAGTTGTGTTGAGTGGCGCCCAAGATGGACTGGAGGAGATGGATATCCTGCGTGTGTTTGTGCAGTGCTGTCAAAATTAAAAAATCTTTGTCACTGTACAATAGCACAAGAGTTGACCAGGCCTCCTAAAACCCATCTCTTCAAATTTTGTATGTAGTTTAAATTTGATTCCTGCACCTTACAAATACATGTGTACACAGTTCAATGTTTTATATGTTTTGCACATTTTACAGTAATTACTAAATTAAACCCTTTTATATTTCATTGCAAAGTTTTAGTGATGGTTAATGCATTGATATTCGGATTGATTCAACTTTGTCACAGCAAAGAGTAAAAGCACTGAGCCAACTAAATGCAGTTAAGCATCTAACCAGAGGAGAAAAGCAGCAGTTCAGTGCAGTGCAGTGTAAATAATATCTGTGCCCCAACTGCCCCACCACCCCACCCAACAACATAACATGGTCTGCAAAATACTTAAAATTGTCAAAATTATCTCCAAACTATCAATATGTCTTTTAACAACAGCTTCACTTACAGGGAAAGCCTTCTTGACAGCTACAAAAGGAAGATGGAAACTGATAGTAAGCAGAGCACTTCTCTCTTTGCTTCTCTTTGACTCAAACTGCCTTACTTCCTGTCACACCGGATGTTCAAACCAAACATGTTCAGCTCAAACAGGAAGTATGAAAATAAAAGTACCAAAAAGGAAATATGAAAATAAAAGTACCCTCCCTACAGCTGCCAATGCCACCATGGTAAACATTACTATTTTGTGATTATTTTTCAAGTATGACCCTCCCATCTCAGTCCACATTACAAGTAAGTAATAAGGTTGATTGAATACATTCTGTAAATGTTGCTATACTCAGTTTACAAAGTGCAAAAGGTCACCTGGCAGGTCAGAGTGATGATGTGACTGCAGCTTAGCTGGGATAGATCCAGTGTTACTGGCTTGAGTCAGTAGCTGGGAACCTGCGTTGTCCTTATGACACTCGATGGTTGTGGACACCCGTGACACATAATTATAGTAGCAGAGGAAATGTGAATTAGGAGGTTGTGCACCACAAGTCTGTATACTGTCACAATAACCTCAGTTGTTACACCTGGCTTGTGTTTTCGTGTGTGTGTGTGTGTGTGTGTGAGAGAGAGAGAGAGAGAGAGAGAGAGCGAGAGAGACAACAATCACTCACATTTTTAGTAGCTACAATTAACTTAGCCTGCAGTGGCAACAATTAGCTATGTGACTGTTGATGCTCCATGCTTTTAGTTGCTATGGTAACGTTATGTGGTCTACCCACTGTTTTCTACTGTTTTCAGACTAGTGATGCTGGCATCAGCGCTGACATCATCCTAATCTGCATGTATGCATCATCCTCCTGCAGTGTTATTGTACTCACATTACATTCATCTGTAATGCAGTGATGTAACATGTTACTGTTCCTAAACTCAGTAATCACACTACGGTTACAAATCAAACAGTTGTGGTGTTACTTGTGTTACATAAGTTCTGCAATTATCTGCATAATGGGCAGATTAAAAAAACAGTCTAACGTGTCTTCAAGCATGCTTGTGTAACCGTCACCTGACCTCTTGTGAGTCGTCACCTCACTTTGGCTGCAGATCGTGCTTGCAGATTGTGCTGGAGAGAGGACAAAACAGCAGAGCAGTCTACAACTTCAGAGCAGTGAAGATGTGCACATTACTTAGAAATTTGTTGCACAAAAGGAGATGAACGTGGCGGTAAAGTGCAAACTGTGCACTGCTGTGAACACAACATCAGATGGACTGGTTTTCACCGGCTTTGCTGTTGACTTTGTAGTATTACTTTATTAAAGAGTATAAAAGAAATATGAAATGTTCATTCGTGAGTGAGTAACTAAATGATGGATTTTCACATTTGTAGGGCTGGCCCTGCTGCTGTGGTCCAGCCAAAAAGCAGATTTTACCAGCTTCACTGCAAGACATGAGGCTTTAAACCCATATGTACTCCTCAAAGCTACCGGTGATGTCATCAGCAAGTGACGGCAAAGCCAAGGTGCAGTACCAATCTGGCCAGAGAGGCTGCTCTTCTGCCAAGTTAAATAGTATTGCTTTAATACAATTCAAGTTCAACACAGTTACTTTTTTGGTTTTATCTGAAATATTCCTCAGGCATGGCAACCCCACCCCCACCCCCGCCATGTTTTTGAGAACAATAATTTAACTCAATTTTTTTTAAAGAATGTTTTTATATTCTTACTAAGCTTCTATAAGTGTATTTTTAATGGAAGCATTTTCCCCAAATTAACAGAAAATGTAAAATATTAGTAAGTAACGGGCCAAACGTAGACAGTACATCAGTGATACTCATCAGATTTTGATGTCAGATCCTCAAGAACACAAGACAAGCGTTTTTCTTGACCCACAATGTTATCCTATTCAGCAATCACAGAGTGAGAAGTCCAAGACGCAGCAGTGCAAGGTTCCATAATGCAGTCCAGTTGTTTGAATCTTCATGGATCTGTCCTCAGGAGCATGCAAAATACAACGCCTTCGTCTGCAGCTTCACTGTCAGACAACAACTGGATGTGACACAAAACAGAACCGTCTTCTCTCCACTCTTGATTGGAAAAACTGAGAACTGGGAAATGTAGGAAATCACCAGTGAGGGAGGAGGAGGCAGGAGATGAGGCAGGTTGAGGTTGAGTAAAAATGGATACGCCCATAAATAAATGAATAAATAAATAACCACATTTAACCATAACATTCTCCAAGAATGTACTGAACATCACAAACTGATTGTGTTTGACTGATTATGTGTGTTAGAGTATTCAGTGGTGGATTTTTCTTTAAATGTGAGGTGATATGATGGCAGCTATTATTTCTTGAAATGTACTGAAAAAGAACTGTAACGAGGAAAAGATGATCAGCAGCATTTTTGTATGTAATGTATTATATCGTGGAGTATTCCCATAAGATCTTCAAATTACCACACAGTTAAAATTATTTGACTGTAAAATTCCCAGAGGTCACAGTCAGCTAGAATTTCTTTGTGGTTTATCGGAAGGTGCTGTGGGTAAAAATAAGCAAGTCTACTGTAGGCGAACAGGGGAACATTAAAATGAAACAGCTCCATTGGTCACTGAGATCTGACAAGCTTGCAAATAAGATGAAATGAATTACGAGGATTTTCCTCCTTCCAGAAATACCAGGTACATGTAAATGGAGGCTGTTAGTTTCTCCATAATGATGCAGCCCAACAATGACAAAGGTTACATGGCCACCTGCAGTTGCAGAGGGGGACAGACAAGGGATGGACGACATACTGGAAGAGGACAATCACGGGGTTGTTGGGGTGACATAACTGTGCTGTCGTCTTTCAAACACAGCCCAAGTGAATCAGCTTGAGTAACACTACCAACGGAAGCTGCAATGTTCCCATCCTTCCATTAGCAATGACTTTCATTACAGAGATAGCCTTTATACTATTCATATGCAATGATGTTTTAAGTGTACCAGGAGATAGACACATTGTGCTACTACTTCCTGTGTCCCTTGTAATCACTTGTAATCACTGGCTGAGGAACATTGCAGCCTCTTTGCTGTGATTTAAGAGCAGTGGTAGCACGACCTGTTTGTGAGGAGAGCCTCTCTTCCTCACTCAAGATTTCTTGCACTCAAATGCTCGGTTCCTTCCCCGCATGTCCATTTCTTTTTCTCTTCTTTTTTGCCTCTCCTTTCTCTCCTTCCTCATTTGCACCCTTGCTCTCAGAGCACATAAATCCCTCTCTTAAATGGATTCCAGGAATCAATCGGCACCTCTGCCAGGCAAGGAGCAGTCTGGAAACTATTCAAGCCAGGTAATGGCTCTCTAAAGCCGAACAGAGAGAACACATTACATAGTCACACACAGCAACAGGGGTGGGGGACTTTCTGCTTTGGGTGAGCAGGACCAATGCTCACAGATGAAATTGAGAGCCTCAAGCCATGGGTCATAGGGTACAACACTGACAGACTACAGAGGATGTTATGTAAATTATCATGGCTGCACAGGATCAAGGTGTTATAGTCCATGAAATTATTCACAGTGGTTCAATCATAAATAGGTTTTGGTGAAGAAAAACCAAGACAGTATGACTTTCCATCAGCTATTGTTGCAGAGACCCAGCAGGTAACTATCACTGTAATTATTGTCCACTTTGTTTAGTCTCTGTAATTATTTTCCAGTCTGACCTTGCCTGAACATTTTGAAATTCTTTGTGCATGCATCTTAAAAACAGACATTATATCATATCATGTATCACTGTTAAGTATATGGACTCATGGACAGCTACTGTAAAGTAGGCCTACTTGGTGGGGAAAAAAGATGTTCTGTTGATTTTGACCTGATGGATATGTGATACAAAATTATTTAGTTCTTGATGTCCTATGGGGACTCATATTTAAACTATTTGGTCACTAACTGTGATGTTTTTTGGATAAAACGATCTACCACCACTCTATTTTTAGATATTTTTATCCAAGGCTTGAAATGGACCCCAGGAGCAGTAGTTGCTACCTTGGTGGTGACTAATGGGGATCCAAATAAATAAATAAATAAATAAAATAAAGTAAAATAAATAAATAAATGAGAGTGGGACTGAATCATATTGTACAAGGTGTTGTGGCTGTTATTTCCATTTTTTCTTTTTTTGTTGCTTTGCATACCATTGACTTAATAAAACTGGTGAAACCTTGACTTTCTCAGATCCAGTGATTTCCCTCTTCGCCTGTTGGACGTCAGACCTCTCACATAGATCTTTAGCAATCTAAACTCCAGATTGCTGACTCTGCCTAAATCCTAAATCTTTTTTTTTTTGTTCGTTTTTATGAGTCTACCCCTCTCCACCACCACGATTTCCGTCTTTCTCTCTTCACAGTTGTCTCTCACACAGGTTTTCTCTTCCCATTGCCTTCCTCTGCCCCCACTGCTAAATCCCAGTGGTCCTCTTGGATCTGGTCTTTTCAGACTGTCAGTTAGACGTCAGTCACAGGGGAGTCATGGGAGCGCTACTGTCACTTTAAGAACTGCCGCTGGCAAAAAGAAACTGATTAGTAGTGCTGGCAGCCAACCACGTGGACTGCTGTGTGGAGACCCAAGCCAATGAGAAGCCCTGCTGGGTGAAGGTTACAAAAGCAGCCTGAACCCAATGACTCAGCAAAGTTGGGTGCGTGCGAGATGACACTTAGCGGCGATTTAAAGGGCCAGTGTGCCGGCTTGCAGCCTTCTGAAGGAAGCTGAAAAATGCACTTTCAAAATCAGGCCAGCTGTTCCCTCCCTCCCTCTTGTGCATAGCACTTCAGCTCGTGGCCCAGGTTGCTCTGTTGGCTCGCTGGTAAGGACGGGGCTGGGTTCTTCACAATTCATACAAACGAGGCCACACCAAACTTTTCACGAGGGATACAGTGTCATTTGTCTCTGTAACACATTGTGACATACGCTGGCTTGTTGTGGGATCACAGCTGACAACCTCTTGTAACTTCTAAGGGCATAATCACATTATTCCCCTGTTTTCAAACTGTCAATGCCTTTTAAAGGCCTGAACATCATCTGCCCTGCAAATTATTTTTGCCTCTCATAACAAAAAAGGATATGATGCCATGTGATTTGAAGAAGGCACAACTCTAATCTATTTAATGGTTGGATGACAACCACTTAGAGGGCTGCATCAGCTTAGCATCATGCTGGAGCAGCAGGAGTAAAAATAATGAACTTTGTGTTTTTGTGTCAGTCACATTACTTTTATTCTTTTTAAGGCCAGTGCTGATCATTGTAATTATCACTGTCACATAGTAGCAATTACTCAGAACTGAACCTAACATTGTGGTGGAGTTGTAGCTGGTAAATTAATGCGCTAGAGTATTTGTTTGCTGGTTTGCTACTATGACTTAGGGTGACTTAAAACATCTATCAAATCAAGAATAATTATATCATCTAGTCAGTACTAATTTGCACTGTCACCCCTCACACTGTGCAATTGCAAAGGCGTGGCATTGGTTACCATCCAGAAATGATGTTATTCACCTTTCATGTGGTTTATAGTGGAAGCCAGTGAGGTGCAAAGTAAATATCTGAACTCACTGGTGTGTCACGTAGCCCTGAAAGACAATAGGCAGAGGCCAGGAGATGGATGGAAAAGGGTCACTTTGTAAAAGTTGATTGAATGGTGCACTTTTCAAAGTTTTGAAACTTTTTTCCAGCATACGCTGCATGTTTTTGTGATCTGGCCAACAGACCTGTAAAGAGTGATGTAATTTTTATGCCTAAATAAGGGACTGCAGGGCCGTTCCATTCCTGGTCCAGAGCAAAACTGAATGGAGTCTAAAATATTTGCCGCACTAATATTGGCTCTTGTGCCTTCGATGACTGCTTTCATCTCTATTTTAATTTCGATGAATTTTGAAGCTATGTTTAAAAAATACAAGCCGTTTTTAGGCTAGTATAAGCATTCTCCACCACTGACATCTACAGATGCATCCACGAGCCCAGCAATGTTAACCTACTGACCTTGTCAATAGGTTCATTTTGGACAATTATGTTTTTTCAAAGATGATAAGACATGTGATAAAAGGGGGGGAATTACTGGAGGTGATACAAAATTTTCCAGCGATGGCAAGACTAAAAACAAAGTTGGTCTTCTCTCCTAAAAAAGAGCACATTTTCGTAGTACAGTGACACATCATCTGCACAGGATTTGTTAGCAAAACAGTTTTGATGGATGAATTAATATGCTAAAATGTGTAATAACTAATTTCCGTGTTATTTTGAACTGTATTACGCAATACACTTAAAAAGCAGAGTGATTAGTTCTTAGGATTAAAAAACCTCATTCATTTGCCATGAAGGAAAAATAAAGGGTCCAGAAATGTTCCAAAGAGCACCTTCTCCAACACTTCTTCTAATATAATATTCTTCTGCTATAAAAGTAGCTTGCACAAGCAGTTTCTTTTTTGCTGTGGTCAAAATACACAAAACCTGAAACCACTGGAAATTTGTGTGTTGATCAATTTACAGTATACCTACGTTTATTTCATCATGTAAAAAAAATGTTTCACATCATCAGCATACCACAAATAATGCTGTTATGGAAACAAATTGTGTGTTACACAACGTGCTTTTTCATATTATCAGCGCAAAATATGGCTGAAGCAATGGAAAAAATGTGGACACATGATTGGACAACTGACTAGCAGTGTTGTAACTCCAGCTGAACTATGACCTCCAGCTGGTGGTTATTATAAGGCAAACTACTACAACTGTAAAGAAAAGTCAAGTTCATGTTTAAGGAAACCATTCATTTATGCACTCTCTCACACACCCTTGTTTTATGTAACTTCATGTAACAGTTTGACACGACATACAGTGATGACTCAATGAATTTACGTCTTTAAAAGAAAAAAAAGCCTTTCTCAAACTCCTCTCTAAAAAAAAAAAATGTGTCATGATACAAATCTATTACAAAGTTACTTGACCCAATTTCCTAAGTTCCTTTTCTCTGACTCTGTCCTGCCAAGTCATAGTCACACTGGAGGGCAGATTTACGGTTTATAATGAGTTGGCGCTTTCAGCTCTGGTATAGAATGAATGGGCCATATTGTGACCAAACTGGTCAGCTGGTGTTCTTCCTCTCCATAAGCTTAAGCCCAGCTGCATTGTGCAGAAGTGAGGTCTGTGGGCAGCAGTGGAAACTTCCATTAGGCCACAGGAGAAATATCCTCCTGGGTATTGTTCTGGTCGGGCACAGCACGGCACAGCACAGCACAGCACGGCACAGCACAGCACAGCACAGCGCAGCACAGCACAGCACAGCACAGCACACCTTTGCAACAAGACTGCACACACACACACACACACACACATATCTATATCTATATCTATATCTATATCTATATATCTATATATCTATCTATATCTATCTATACATATATATATATACATATACATATATATATACATATATATATATATATAGATAGATATAGATAGATAGATAGATATAGATAGATATAGATAGATAGATAGATATAGATATATATATATATACAGCAACCAATAGTAACATTCTGCAACTGCAGCCATATGAAACATCACAGCTACCGATTCAAGAGGAGCAGGGGCTTCTTAAAGGCATAGTTCACTGCACGGTTCAGGTGTATCTGATCTGACTGTTTCTTGATTTAAAGCAGTTGACTGCTGGTCAGTGTTGTGTCTTTAACGCTCCCACGAACTGGAATGTGGTTCATCTGGAATAATAACATTCAAATATTTCTTCATGTCAAGATCTAGCAAGACCTGGAATCACCTAAAAGCTTTGACTGGACAAAGATAAATGCTCCAAAAATGCTTTCCATTAGCTGGTGTCAGTAAGACAGCCTTATCAAATCAAGGGTTTGTTATCTCTCCACATTCCCTAAATCTCTGTCAGCCAGACAGCTGGCTGTGACACAATATCCTGACCATGGACTTAAAAAACAACAAAAAAAACAAAACAAAACAAAACAAAAACTATTTGTCTTAATATGTCATGCAAATCCCAGTGCCAAATAAATCGAGGATGTGAGATAAGATGGACTTGGAGTGTCAAATATTTTATTCATGCCAGCAATTCAAATAGAACAGGATACTGAAATTACTTTATAAAAACATCTTCAAACAATACTCAGCTGTTCACTGTAAATATGTAGGGTTTGTGCATGCATGGGGCTCAGCATTTTATTTTAATCATGCTCACAAACAGGTACGAGAATTTTGGCCAACTGGGGTTACAGGGAGTTAAGGACAAAATTATGATGAAAAAACTGTCAGTCATGCATTTGGACGTGTATGCAGATAAGCAAGGGAGCTAAAGAACCCCGGAAGACTTAAAAATGTAAAACTTCATATTTGCATACCGGCATTTTTTTTTTCTTATTCATGCTACTGGGTGAATATACAGTCCATTTGCATAACTGTAACAGTCCTGTTGGCAGCTAAAGGAATTGTTCTGTCTCTGAGATTAGACATTGGGCCAAAGTGTGCTGCCTGCCCTGTTCTCTTTTTTTCCCTCTCCACCCTGTACTCTTACGTAGTCAGTGAACTGTAACCCACTGCCCTTGGTCTCGCTCACCTCTCCACGTTGAATTGTTTGTTCCAGGAAATGTTTTTACTTGAACCCCGGAGTCTTTACGAAATCACCCACTTTCATCACAGCTCGAGCCAGGGAACCAAGTCAGCTGTTTCCTTATTGATTCATGTGATCCATGTCCAGCTGTTTCATAAACCTGTTGTGGCTGTGATGTCAACCACACTCATTCACATAACCGGCCAAGCAAAACTGCACACGGAGTTGTTTTTTTTTTCCACAGACAAGTGCAGTTGACACTCCTGGAGTCACTCACCCTTAGATTTATGGCGGATTTATTTAGATTTATAGGGTTACTTCAGTGTGTGTGTGTGTGTGTGTGTGTGTGTGTGTGCTTAGAGGGAGGTGGAGTTTGGGAGGGTGATGGGAAATTCACGTCAAACTCCGGTGAATAAATAAACGGTGTAATCCTCTCCTCACCTCATTCCACCATTGTTTAACATTCTTGAGGTTGAGCACATTTAAGTGTAGAAATAGAGTAGGCACATCTCTTCTGCAACCACATATTCCTCCCTTTGCAAGTTGGGGATGGAAACTTTCTCCCTCCATCACTACTGTCTAGTGCTCACACTTACTCCGCTCCACAACACCTCCTCTACCTCCTCTCAGTAGGCACTGAACTGTGATCCCTCTCCATGTGAAGGTGAGGAGGCTACAGCAATGTGTAAGCAGGGCCCAAATTCCCGGAGAACAGCGTTTCCACAGGGTTTATCTTGGTTGCCACATGCAGGGCCAAGGCCTACTTACTGATATGATTAGCCTTGCTGGTGGAAAAGGAACACATTATCCTCAGACAGTCTGATCCAGCCTCCATTCTTTCCAAACACCCTTATTTGTCTTATGCTTGGAACTGCTAATGACGATAACTGCGTTGCGCCTCACTCGAGATAAAAAAAAAAAAGGATTGAAAAGCTATTGAAGCTAATTGATGAAGACGGGCTGGGAGAACAGTGGCTGCTGAATATGGTGACATCACTCCGGTAGGGAGACTGTATGAGAAGACGTGTTAGTGACAAGTGGTAGCTATTGGAGTTGACAGGTTACTTTCAACCAATCACTTGCCCTCAATATCAAAGAGCTGAGGCCAGCTTTTTCACACCATGGACATCAGCCAATTTTCTGGTTATATTTTAACCTAAAAATCTCCCCCACACACTGTATCAGCACATCGCTGGTCTTTTAGCATCTACAGCATGCTCCGACACGGCTGCTGTCCATGTTGGACCCTGAGCGATTCTGACACAGTGTGACAGCATTGCGGCAGACAAATCAGTGAGCTGCCTCAACTGGCACTCGCTTTTCCGACATTGCACTCTCATGGATCAATAACCTCTTACATAACGTTCTGGTTTGGACTGGAGGCGAGATTCCAGCTGACTGGAACATGTGACAGGGCTTTGACTGTGTTGACCCACATTTTCCCTTCCTCCTGCTATCCCTCCCTCCCTCGCTCTCTCCCTCCCTCCCTTCCTTCTCTTCCTTCTACCACATCTTCCATTACCCCTCCCCTTCTCTCGCCCCCCCCTCCTGCACCCCCCCAGGCAAGCAGTCATGTAGGCAGTCAGACCCAGATCCGGCCCTGGGTGGGTCAGGGCAGGCCCTTCTGTGACATGCCCAGCCATGCACACAGACAGACACACAGACAGGCCGTCAGACAGACAGATAGACAGACCGACAGGGAGAATAGCTTTTGGCCAGGCAGTGTTCTTTATTTGGACAAATGACATAAGCAGCAGGAATGGTCATGGAAAGCGTTTGACAGCGATACTTTTGTGATATTTTTCTCAGGATTTATTCCGCTTTTGTACTCTATTCCACTTTTCACCTTCTAGGTTTCATTTTAGTTTTTTCTTTGCAAGTCAGGGGTTTCATTTTTTCCTGTATACTGTGGTTTGTAAAGTCCTTTGTGACTGTAGCAGTGGTTTAAGGCACTAAATGCTTGTTTTGTCTTCTTTCTGCCACTGTTCATAGTGAAATGCATTGTATCCATAAATGCAGTACTATCTTTTGCTGTTGCCTGTCCAGCATTTTTAGGTTTTTGTCGCTGCTTCTGGGTATAGGCCTCGGGGCATGTGTGATTAAGTTGTGTTTCCATTCACAACATGACCTTGTTGTGCCTTCAGGTGTAAGGGGAGATCATATATGTGTGTTTGAGCAACACATACACACACACACACACACACACACACACACACACAAACCCTGCACAACAAATGTCTGGTAGTTGTACACCGAATTGTCTGTACAAAGGTGTGTAATGAACCTGACGTGAAGAATCAGACAGCATTATGTGACTGAGCTCAAGTGAGGTGAAACCTATCTTGGTTTCCTGCCACACTGACCTGTCTGACTTCACATTACAGTAAGCTGATTAAGGCACAGCATGTGTCCTATTTAAGTGTTTGTTTCGCTAATACTTCCTCCACACAGGTACCGCTGAAATCTTTGTGAACTTTTGTGGTGATCAGCTAACCCCCAGCAGCTGAGCTATACCACATGATAGCATCTCTGCAGGTAGTCACTCTGCAGTGTTCTCTCTGGTCCAAGAGCGTAACTGAACAACAAAGTTTCAAACATTTCACTGCCTAATCATGACTCATCTTGGTGGAAAATTTTAGTTGAGTGCCTTCCAGAACTTGACATAAGAAGGGATGTTGCTAGTCTAGTTTTTTTTTATTATTATTATTTTTTATTTTTGATAAACTGTGTACATCATGGATTTGAGAGTCTTTTTTTTTTTTTTTTTTTTTTTTACCCTTCAGCTATCTGCTTAGATATGTGGGTAATTAGGAGATTGTGCATTGGGCCTGCATCAGTTAGTTCTCTGGGAAGTAGCAGTGACTCATCAGAAGCTCGCTTCCTGCTTCTATAAATAGTCAATCATTCACTAGCTGGAACATGAGGTACCAATCAGACTAAAGGACCGTCCCTCTGTATTTTTTCTTTGCCATAAACCTAAATATCCTTTTATAGTCCCTTTTGCTTCCTTGGGGATCACACTGGAAAGGATGGCTTGTGATTCAACATTTAAGAATATACACAGATTTAATTTAAGGTAGAATAAAGCCTGTGGCAAGGTGGATTAGACACGCTCTGTAAAGATCTGGTCGAGGATTCACACAAACTAAAGCCTCCTAGTTGATTATATGCTTTTGTTATTGTACACTTTGCTTCTCTTAAAGCTACAGCAGTTATTATTAATAAATCCCTCTCTCTCTGTGTAGTTCAAAGTGTTGCTAGTTTTATATTCTTACACAACACCTTGCCTCTTGTGGGCACAAAAAGTAGAAATATGTCAAGTGAAGTTACTCAGCAGGTCAGTGTCATTCTCGTAATTTACCTGATTAATTTTCAGATGCGGACTGCTTCATACAAAAGTAAAGTAACGGCCCACAGTCGGACCCGAGATGCACAAAAAATACAAATGAATAACAGCGACATCCCGAGGCCAATCGTGCTGCTGTCTTACCCTCTGATGGCCATAGCTTGAGAGGAAAGGAGGCTTCAAGAGGGAGGAGAGGAATGAGAGGAATGAGAGACTTGGGGCAGTGGAAGAGTAGGGCACGGTGCCACAAAGGGAGGAGGGAGAGGTGGGTGGGTGGGTGGGTGCAGCAAGCAGAGTGGAGGAGGGAAAGGACATTCAGATGGACTGTGATTGGACACATCTCTGAAGGAAGTGAGAGGGAAAACCTGGTATTTTTCCAGTGAGGTTTGACCTGCACGTGCATGCACACACACTCGCTCTTTCTCTAATACACACACACACATACACTATAGTTTCCCTTTGGACATCCATCTTTTCACCCATCCGTCCATCCATGCACCGAGCCCTTTGCTAACCCCTGGCTGTGGATGAGCAGAGGCGTCAAAGCCTGTGACAAAGGGGAGAAGCTGATATCTGTCTGTTTGCCTGTCTGACTGTCAGTGTGTCTGCGTGTGGGGTCCAAGCTTCCCATCCTCCCTTTTTCCCATCCTGCAACATCTCTCCTGCTCATGTTCACACTTTTACTCCCTCTTACTCTCTGTTTCCCTTCATCCTCTGCCTCTGTCCACTCCCCTTCCCTGCCTGCTCTATGTTTCCACGCTGCCTCTACTCCACCACTCCCTCTCTCTCCTTCCAACATTCTCTCCTCTCATCCTCGCTCTCTCCTCTTGCCTCCTCACTCTTTCCACTGTCATCCCTCACCACCTCCTCTCCCACCCCCACCCTTCTCCTCCCCACCT
Source organism: Myripristis murdjan (assembly GCF_902150065.1). Taxonomy (NCBI): domain Eukaryota; kingdom Metazoa; phylum Chordata; class Actinopteri; order Holocentriformes; family Holocentridae; genus Myripristis; species Myripristis murdjan. Next base: position 26,258,988 of record NC_043992.1, on the reverse strand, counting down.
CCCCTCCAGTCTCCATCTGGGGCTCTCGTCAGAGCCGTCTAGCCCAGACAGGCACCAAGGGCAAGGAAACATCCTCCGGTGACGCCTCGCTATCGCACACGCTGATATGACAGCCTTAGTCTGCAAAACTGTCTGAGGATGGAACAGTTGCTTGTGTGTGTGTGTGTGTGTGTGTGTGTGTGTGTGTGTGTGTGCATGTATCTGTGAATGTGTGAGTGAGGGAGAGAAAGAGAAAGACAGACAGACAGACAGACAGAGGGAACATCTACATGTGTGTACGTGTGTGTTGTGAGAATGCACTTAGGAATCCATTTTGAAAGCAGCTGCTCATGGGCTGTTCTCTTATGTAAGCCTATACTGTAAAGCACAGCAGCACAAGAACAAACTGGCTGTGCACAGGACAAGGCCCAGCCCCCACTGCTCCACAGTGAGACATGTGACAGCCATGACATGACTCGCCCGCTCTCAGTCCACGTCTGTATCTAAGAGACTGAGACAGCAGAGACAAAAACAAGAGGCACAAGTGGAGAAACAACTTATTTGTTATCCGGCCATAAACAGGGAATACCAACCGGCTGATTGTCTGAGCTCTGACTAAGATAGCAAGCAGAGATAAATCCTGAGTGAATGCAGGCTCAGTGACCACCGAGTGGCCATTGAAAAAAGGAAGACATAAAAAGATGTGGTTAACCATACAGGGGCATGTGGTCAAGAGCTAGAAACAAATTAATTTCCTCTGTTGCTGAGAAAGATAGTCCTCCCCGAGGAAGGAAAATAAGGCTGAAACTGTGAAAACAGCGCATCAGGAAAAAATTAAAATCCTACAGCGGCTGAGTATACTGTCCAGGTACTGACATACACACGTACACACACTGATACACGGCTCCATTTAAGGTTCTGTTTAAATGTGATTACCTTAGTTCTTTGGCAATACTGTTTAAACATTCTTGCCAATAAACCTTGTTAAATTAAAATTAAAATTGAATTGAGAAACACACACAGAGAGAGACGGAGAAAAGACAGAGAGAGAGAGAGAGAGAGAAACTGAGTCCTGGTGAGAGTGAGGTATTGTAGGGTCAAACAGGACTGGTGTTCCTCCACATGAGGGGAAAGCTGTGCCCCGCTGTGCTCTGGTAGCCCACCTGCTGCTCTCTGGCCCTCGTCTACTGTTGCTCTGTCATACAGCACACTGCCTTGCACCAGGCTCCACAGGCTGAACAACGAGAGAGAGAGAGCAAATGAGAGTGAAGATGCAAATGCAAACTGAATAACAGAGGCAGAGAGTATATAACACCGAGAGGATCACTAAGCCCAGCCCTTTACACGCTGGACCCACTGCTGCGGCTGCTGCCTGGAAAACGTGAAGTTGTGCAAGCACATCTCTTGTAACACCCCCCCCCCCCCCCCTCCACCCCAACACCCCTCCTCCTTCCAACTAGTGACTTAACTTGTTTTGTTCCATCTTGAACTGATAAACCATGTTTCACAACTATATGGCCATAATTTGCTTTTGACAAACAAGTCAGTAATTCCAGTCAAAGTAAGGTACTCGGGTCAATCTGGCCCCGCTGTCTCTGGCACAGTCTGGTTCAGTTTTGTTTTGGCTTTTACAGTAAACCACCCTTAAAATGCCCTTTGAGGAAAAGCAAAGTGAACACACTTCAGTATCAGTGACTGTGCTTCCCAGCTGATTCAAAGATCAAATGAATCGCAAAGCCAGTGTATTTGATTTCCATGAATTGGCTAAAATAAGACAAAATGGAGCCTGACTGACCCAGCGTGGAAGTTACTCTCGTCTAGAGATGGTTTTGCTCGACTGCCAAGCCTATTTGAACCGTGTGCAGAGACAGTAGAGAAGACCAGGCTAACTGTCATGTTGCATTACATCTACCAGTGTTAGCTGACTCCAATTTAGCCTGAAGGAGAGGTGGCTACCTACAAATACTTAAACCCCAAACCGTACAAAGACACAGACACGCATATACATGCCGCAGAAGCAAACCTAGATGCGCACACTCACAGACTCACTGGGTGTACACTCTACATGATATTAACTCTTATCAACTCTTATCTTTCCTTATCTTTTTCCCACTCATTTCCCCCTCTTGTGCTCTCTCTGTTCTGACACACACAGGCACGTCAAAAATGAAACTACAACACGTTAGCGTACACGGCAAAGCTAAACTGTTCTTTCCTAGCAGAGAACGGCCACACCCTTTATAACCCATGTAATGTGACAGTTGAGGAATTTGCTGCAGGCTTACCGCAAATATTTGAAGCTTGACTCGGAGATACTTGTACGTCATGGGCTGGGTGAAGTGGAGAGGGAGGAGGGGGTCAAGCCTGCTGAAAAAGGGTTAAAGTTTGCAAATGCTTTCCAAAATGTTTAGCATTTGTGGAATACTTGTGTTTCTAAACAGGGGCGAAGCAGCCGGTAAACAGTCTGAAACAACGGCTCATACCTTGCATGAACACAGCGTCACATTCTGTCCTAAGCTGTGCTTGGTTTTCTCCTCTGTATTACTGTTTTTTTCCAGGTTTGGACTGGGGTTGTCATTTGAATATCTATTGCATCTGAGCCGTAAGGGTGAAATAAATTTGTTTCAAGTCATTTTCCAGGGAGAGTGAAGCCTCAATTTTATTTATTGACATCCGTAAAGAGGAGTATATGTTGCCTCTATTAGTGCAGATTTGGTTTCTGTGGGCACGGTCAGGGTTTGACAACATATTTGACTTGAACAGCTGGTTGAGGGCTTTTGTCTAAAATCACTACTTTTTCAACTAAGTTAGTCCAGCATGATGTTCAAATTTGTTACCTGCTCCACACAACTGTACTGCAGAAATCAACCATATATTAAGCCACAGAAAACCAGGAAAGGTCTGAGGATACTGCAGAATATATTAGCACTGAAGCATTTTGAATGTTCGGTGTTTGTGCTTGGCAAGGAGTGGAATCCATCCTCTTTTCAATGAGATCATACCACATTCTCAGAAACACTCAGCACAGCAGCATCTAGTTCAGTCTTTGCTTCCACCATGCTTCCCATGGTTTTCCAAAAATAATTGCTGCATTTGATTTGTGTTGCCCCACCTTTAGTGCAGGACATGTTGTCTAATACTTTGTGATGAGCTTGGAATTAACCAGTTGATCAGATCAGACTTGCACTGCCATCTAATCTACTAAAAAGCTGAAAGCTGGCCAACCTGCCCCTGCTGGCGGCTCACACACACACACACACACACACACACACACACACACACACACGTAACAGAAAAGTAGTTACTGTAACATGCTTATATTTTCTGTTTATGCAGCTTTATCTATTACGTGCAACACTCTCTCACACACCTATTCTCTCTCATCAGCACATAGACCACAGTTTTTATTGTTTTTATTCATAATCTGGTCAGATTCTGCCTTTGCACTCCCAGTTCCTGCAGATTTGCTGTTGTGTGTGCTCTGAGACATGACATGTGGTTCATTGCAATGTTGTGGAGCAAGAGCAGACACAAAGTGAGTTATCTGTGCAGACCGATTTATTTATTTATTTATTTATTTATTTTTCCAGAGGAGATTTGATTTGATTGAGGTTCACTGATTCAGTCATTAACTACAGGAACATCATAAAACAAGACTCTCAGTGTGCAAAATGTTAGGAACATCACCGAGCTGCAGCCCCTTTAGCACATTTTACATCTCAGTTGTCTCACATCTTAAAAACTGTTCACTAACTCATCTGGTTCTTGTGCTCTACATCTCCTTCATTATGTATGTAAGGGGAATAGTAAGAGTGACATATTAAGTGTATCTAATAATTAATACCTTATAGTTTGTACCTAATAATTTTGACCTAATTTGCACTGTGTGCCAAAAAGTGCAGGAGAATTCAGCATAGATACAAAATCCTTTTTTTGAGGCTTCTTTCTAAGCTTTTTTTTTTTTTTTTTTTTTTTTTTAAGCTAAGATTTAGCATGATCTGCTTAGGAAAACCACTCCGGGGTCTAAGAGCTCAGATGGAAGAAGCTTTATCATCTTTCCATATACTTTGCTTAACAAGCCAGAGGACAATGATAACAGAAATGTAAGTACAGTAATCTAGACACAGGTGTGTGTGTGTGACGTGTCGAGGTATGTGTTTTCTGTGGTGTGTGGGTTGTGTGGCTTATTTTCTCCTCATCCCTTCACAGAAAATTGAAAGAATGAAAAATGGAGTCATGCATGAGCAATTACAGGCAATTACAAAGTTGATCGGTGTATCACTAATTTAATTATGCAGCTTTTTTTTTTTTTTTTTTTTTTTTTTTTTATCAATACAAGCAATCAAAGCCAGCCATGACACCGTTCACCAAGCCACAGGTGGTGAACAGCTCTCCCAGTAAATTTGTTCATATCATCTCTTTGTGGGCTGAAGGTCGTCACATGACACAGAGTCACCTTTGTTACACTTTTCATGGAAGCAAAAGCTCAGTGAAAGGTGACCCCAAACTGCCTCAGAAAATAACACATCTGAGGTTCCCTGTCCCATGTAACATACAGAACAAATTCACCACCTGACCAAAGTGCTTTTAACGTCTGAGCCCAGATCCCCAGCCTCACCCCTCCCTCACATCAGTGCAGTATGTATGGACATATGTGCACCAGGCCCAACTTACATTTGCGTGACTCGGCATATACGTATTTAAACTGCCAGCTAAATTTATTCCCCATGTGCTGAGCTCTAATTTTAAACAAGGTGCTAAATATACGGCCAGTTTCCAAGCCAAAAGCAGAGATAGCTGCGTCATTGTGTCTGTCAGAGTCAAACCCTTGGGAAGCTGAAACATGGAACATTCCAGACGGAAACCTTGTTGCTGCTGCCATCTACTGGCCACTGCGCCTGGTGGAGGAGGTCTCCATGGCGACGTCAAATGACATGATTGGATAATTTGGATGGGCAAGTAGGTCGAGTCATCTTGATAAAGGCACCATTATAAAACTGGGTCACCAGGAAGCTGACGGACCTATTTAATGCGTTATGGATGTAAAACCACTATAATGAGTGATGACGTCCACCGGAGTGTGTGTAGTGGGTTTGTTTCTGTGCATACACACCAAATCAATCATGTTAACAGACTGTGTTTGGTATGTATCTGTAGATTACTTTGTTTCCCAAAACAACAGCATATAAATGTACAATTAATGTAATGTTACAGACTCACAAAGAGAGTTTTTTTTTTTTTTTTTTTTTTTTTTTTTTGCCATGCATTGTTTTGTGCACTTAATCTTATTGTACAAATTATTCTGTTACAACTTTGCTTTTATCCAGTATCACCGATGCGCCAAGACCCCATATGCAAAGAGCATCTAAACTCAGCTGTGCTTTTTCAAGTAAACTAAAATAAAAATTAATTTAAAAGGTCTGTAGAAAAAAAATAATAAATAACATAAAACAAAATAAAAATGCCTTTTCCCTGACTAATCTACACAAGTCCTCAGTAACATTTGTTTTGTTGTCAGTTCATGACATAATTGAGTACATGTTATTGTTGCTAACTAGTCCAGTTTATCCTGCACCTCCTGCCTTGGATAACTGTTAACAAATTGCCAGAAAGCAAAGCACTGAAGGTTTTATTTTGCAGGAACTGATGAAAAACCTGAACATAAATTTAGCACAGAAACAGATTACTCCCCTCCATAATCCCCGAGTTGCACTCTCATGACAAAATCTTATCATCCACTCAATCTGCTTTTTAATCTTTACAATTGTATTGTGGATTTAAGACTCACAGGCTTTGAGAGTAATTTCAGCCTGAACCTGACTGAGCCACACTTTCCCCCACAAGAGGGTGCCCTGCTCAAAGCAGTCTGTCTCTTTTATCTGTCATCTCTAATTGAAATGCCTGTGAGTTTCTCCTGCCTTTTTCAAAATACTTCGTTAAAAATGCAAATAGAAGAAAAGCATGAGAGAGACATCACAAGTATCCAGGGCATCAAATATTGAGGGTTGACCAATTATTATGCATAACTAACAAAAACGGAAAATGCATATGTGATTTTTTTTATGATAAGGTCACACACCCTTTATTTGTGCTACTAAAATATTAGATAATTCTGCTTACTGTTTGTTAATATTCATAGGCTTCTGAAATGCTGAGTAGGCAAATTCAAACCAGCAGAGTGAGCTGCCTCATTAGCCTGAGAAGGTGTTGTGGGCTTAATTCAACAGTCCTCTGTAATGGTAATTATTGTATGCATACAACCTCACATTACATAGACATAGAAACACATTAAATAACCTCAAGCCTAACCCCACTGCACAAAAGACTTTTGTTTTCTTTTTCAAAATGTAAATAGTTTCTTGATCACAAAACGTTAAAAAGTGTGCCCAAAAGCAGTTATTTTAATAATCAGTATAGTCTTTGTGTGAGTTCAGCCAGTTTCACAGTTTACAGTGTGAATGCAGCAGTCCAGCAGAGAGCTGCTTCACTTCTGAACATCAAAGTTCACTGTCACACCAGTCCAGTTTTCTCAGGTTTGAGGCATTTGTGCCAAAGCCTGAGGTGAGCACCTCCCGGCATGGCACACTGAGTTCACAACCAGCAACACTGACACAGTGAAATCCAGTTTAATCCAGACTTCCTGACACAGCAGTGATGAAATTTGAGACATAATCACCAAAACCTGATCCTTATGCACCCACACCCTTCAACAAATTCTGCAAAAATGCAAGCACAAGGAGGGGAATGAAATTCCTGCAGCATGTGTCTTTATGTTTGTCTGTAGTCTGACCAGAGTACCTCCAGAGTAACTCTGTGTGTTTATAAATTTTTACAGATATGTAACTCCAGGAGGACACAAAGTTCTGCAGATATAGCTCAGTTGTAGCATTTTCTGGATACACACAGAGAAGCAGGGCTAAACGTGAGAACAGCACACTGTGTGATGCACTCTTACTTCTCGCTTTTAGATTTTCATTAAAACCATCTGTAATAAATACATACATTCATGCATACGTAAACAAAGATTTCAGTGACCCAGCTTTGTATTTTTCTTGACTTGGATTTGACATTTGTTAAGTTGACTCTAATCACATTTGGCTTCTTGGCCGCTCAACACACAGGAAAGCAATAAGAACTGATAACATAATATACGGAATTATTACGGAATAATACAAATACAGCGGTGGTGAAGCTAGTTGGTTATCACTACCTCATAAGTATCCAAATGAACCATGTGTACGTAGAAGAGAAAACACTCAAAGTTACAAAATCCACCCATCCCTCCATCTACCTCTATTCATTTGTTTCTCTTATGTAACACCATTCTCCTACTCAAGGACACTTACACATCTTCACACAATAAACAACCATCAAGGGGGATATACAAACTCAAGTCTGTATGTGTGTAACGGACAAAGGCAAAGTAAAAGCTATGATCCCACATTGATTACATGTCTGCTTCAGTCACACAGATGTAGAGGAGGGAAAACATTTTCAAAGGATTTTTTGGCCCTTACAGGCAGAAAGTGCTGATGAATAATATTTGTGAAAGTGCTCTGATTATAATACACACTCCTGGGATTTTTACTACTAATCTCATTACTGGAAAACACTTACTACAAAGACCAGGGCTCAAGATTTGTTTCCCTGTTGTCTTAACCCCTTAAAAGTAAGTTACGTTACGTTAGTCAGTTAAGTGCCTTCAAAGTTAGATAAACATTTATTTTTCCTCATATTGTATGACAATGTCACATACATACTCTGTAGCTACATCACACGTACATTCAGTGAAATATGCAAATCCAAGATGCCATTGTTTTATGTCTGCACCATCAAATAGAAATTATATAGAAGTCTTGTGTATCATTTTATAACCATGTAGGCAGCAGGACATGTCTGGTAACTTTGGGATCACCGCTAGAATTACAAAATAAAGTTCTGTGGATCTGAACAAAGCTTGGCTGTGCAGCAACAACAAGCCTACCGATGGCACCGGCAGGGAACTGCTTGTACTTTGATTTGGGGGACAGCGGTTCATCGCCGAGAGCAGGACTGACTCTCTCAGAGCTCACTGACAGAAAGTGGAAACACTGGTCTTCAGGCTTGGGAGTTTGGTATATAAAACAAAGAGTTTATTTACATTGCAAAACGTGCTGAAAACAAAACAGGCATTCACACACACACACACACACACACACACACACACACACACACACAGATGGTATACATTGCCTCAGGTACTGTAATTAACAGCAGTGGAAAACAGCAATAAACAGCACTGCTTCATATTGCAGTTTTTCTTGAGCTTGAGAATATTTTGACGTGAGGTCCGAGCCATGCTTTTTGAAGTCGTTACTGTATGCAAACATGAATTTTCTAACATAGCACTTTCATGAATGTTTAACTCGCCTGCAGGGTTAGGGTCTTTGTGAGCTCAGATTCCTTCACAGTTTAACAACAACTTCTTACAGGCGACGAGGAAAAAAACTGGTGTGTGTCTCCATCCGCAGCTTGGCCAAGTATCTCACCCCTCTTGGCTTTCCAGCCTTAATTAGTCAGTTTAATGAGAGACACTATTAAGTTTACAAGGCAGTCAACATCTTGAACTCATGAGGCTCCTATGATACAAATTTCAATTAACATTTTTAATCTTGATAAATCCTCCCTTGTAAAGCTTTTGATGACAGTGACAGTAGTAAAGTCTTATAATTCACATGCTTCATCTCTGATGGTCTATAAATGTATATTAATCAAAGCAATGGGGAGGCTATGTGCTTCGTTAATGAAATATCAATCAGTTTAAATTAAATTGGACCCTGTGATCAGTGAGGCAGACTATTGGGTCTGAATCGAAAAAGCAAAGCGTTAAAGGGCAATCCAATCTTAATGACTCAATTTAGCAGAGGCCAATGCAAGATGGCATTTATTTGTGAAGAAACATTGTCCTACGCTTGTTACTGTAATAACTTATGTGGCTAAATGTCAGCAACAAAACAGGAGCACTCAGATTACTGCTGCTGCTTTGGTCAGAGGCCAGTGTTAAATAAGAAATATGCCTACATCATGATATTGATTTAAAAAAAAAAAAGAAAAAAATTTGCCAATATTTATGTAAAACTTTGAAGAAATTAACCCAAAGGTGATGTCTCTATAGATAAGATTAGGTTATGGAAGTAAATCCCTGTGAAACAAGCTCTGGTGTAGATAATATGGTAATAACCATCAATAATGAATGGTAAATTGATAGTTAATTAAACTTTAGTTAAGTGATTTCTCCATGAACAAACCATGAAGTGATCATTAAGAATGTTTACCGATTAGTAATGCTATACACACACACACACAATAAGTAAACAATGTTAAACAGAGATAGAGTCATGGAGTTTGACTCTGCTCATAACCCTAACCACACATCTCAGAGAGAAATATTGCACTTTTTACTGTACAACATTTATCTGATGATAAAATAACATAAATTATAGCATTACTAATAATTACATTAATATCATTTCACTGTTGTTAACAGTAAAATATTGCCTAAGTAAAGTTGTGTGCTCAAATTAACAGTTGTGTATTGTGCACACAGAGCACACGTTATGCCAGTGTGCATGCTATTATCAAGAGCATGAACAGAAACTATTTAAGAGCCACCTGCAATTACAAATCAATAGGCTACATTAGCTGACATTTAGACTGTGCATTAACACTGATGTATGCTGTTCAGAATATTATCGTATTTTGTAAAAAAAAAAAAAAAAAAAAAAAAAAAATGCCATTTGGACATCTTTTGCTATTTTTCAACCCATTTGTGCTTGATACATCTGTGACTGTGCAAATGTGGGAAGATTTGTTTGTCTTTGAATGTCTACTTGTTTGTTTCAAATTCTTTGTGCACGTCGTGCGCACGATGCAGTAAAGTGATTGTGATTAGTTTACAAATTCTATATAGAGGACGCCTGAAGATCAGACAGTTGAGTATGTGAGCTATTGTCAGACAGCTCGTACTGTATGTAGGTCAGTGTGTATCGACACAAGGAATAATAATTATTAAATAATCATCTTTTCCTTTCAAAAAGCCACACTTTTGAAAACACTATTCTCTTTATAGTGTTTATAATGAGCAGTGAGTATAGCTCCTTATTTCAGGGGGCTGCTGCTGTCAGAGCATGATCCCGATTATTAATGGTGTATAGTTCACATGGACCAGTGCCAACAACAGCAAACAGACAAGGGAGGAGCCCTGGGTTTGCCTCCGTGTGTGCACGTCTGGGTCTGCATGTGCGTGCGTGTGACCGGCAGTTTGTGTCGTCTGTATCATTCTCGATGTTGATAACATACAGTTTGTGCGTGTGGGATTAGGTTTCACGCGTGTGACAGCTTGCATGCATGTTTCTCTGCGTGTATGTTTCGGCGTTCTCCTGTGCTCCAGCTGTCTGAACGAATAGGGATCAGTGGGCGGACACACACTGCGGTGGATGTCTCATCAGATCAACAGGCGCACACACACTCAGCATAGAACGACTCTGGGGACTGTGCTATTTTAGGGAATGTCTGTGGGCATCAACTCAGCAGGGGTTTGACAAGAGCAAAGATCACAGCTTCAGTGTGATGTGCTTTAAATTCTCAGAAACACCACAAATGGTAAAATAAACCCTTTAACTATCAGCATCGTGCCAGCCTTGTGTTGTTATTTGTTAACCTGACACAGTATATTGCCTCATATGGACCATAAAAAAGGTAGTTTCCTGTGTTCAGCTTGACATCATGGTTCATTTATTTTGTTTTTCTTCTTTTTGCCATTCACATAATGTAACACAATCAACATGTATATAGCATGTTTATAAAACAACAGAAGAACATGATCTTTTAACAAACAGTGCTTATAGCTTCATGTGTTGGCCTCCCTTTCTGCTACACTAAACTGAGGGTTTTCCCTGCTTATTAAACTCTTAAGCTGGCCACTTAAGTGTTTTTCTGACCACACAAAACAAAACAGGTACTGCATAATAATTAATTTCTTTGCTTTATTTGTCTAATGCACCAGGAGAAATTCAAATTGTGCATTTTCCTTAGAAAAGGGGCTGCTACAATGTTTCCAACAGCATTCGTGCTCCTGATAGTTGTTGTATTTTCTGAGACAACCTTGAATACTACATCCCTGCAAAACCTGCTAACATTTCAACCTTACCACATCTATAGTATCTACAGCACTTTGAAAGAAGTCAAAGGAAACGTTGGACCACAGAGTTAAAATTATGAGATGGGAAAAGCCACAGTGTGCTTCCACCCGGCCAGCCCAGCAAAATACACCTCACCTCGGCACGTCATGACACAGATTTTCCTTTAAGAGCTGCCTGGGTGGTCAACACACAGAAATCCTGGTATTCTGACCATAACAAGATATCTTCTAACAGAGAAGAGGACATTCAACAATACAGATAATAATTCTCATAAATGGCACTATTAACAATAACATTGCATGAGGTCTTAAAACTCTTTTGACATTCAGGACTGGACTTTAAATATTTCTGCTCTGCAATAAATACCCTTAAGTCAAATTTCAGAGAAGTGTCAATGGGTCAAACATCCCGAATGATGTTATTTTTATACAACAAAGTGTGTACAATGTGTGCCAGATCTATAAACTAAGGTTAGACTTTATTTTGATAGTCCACTTTTGACTCTCCATAAGTTGAATGCAAACAAGTAGTTACACAGTCTCTGTACCAGCTAGTTAAAAACACATTTCTACTTATCAGTTCTACACATCAGCCTTTTTCTTCATGGCTCAACTGATCCTGAACTTAGATTAGATTAGTTAGATGTTCTTGTTTGTCTGTAACTCTCTTATTTGTGCTGCTGCCTCTCTTGGCCAGGATGCTCCATATAAATGTTTAATCTCAATGAGCCTTTCCTGGTTAACTAAAAAACACATGATGATAATGACAAAATCCTCTAAGGTATGAACCAGCACTTGGAAGTCACAAAAAAGTCTCAAGTCGAGTAATGAGTGAAGTCTGACAAATCCCAGCCAAGTCCAGCGTCCTAAACTTCGAGGCTTAAGTCCTAACAGGGTCCCAATGCTCTCTGTACCAGGCTTAATTTAATAATTTAATCATTTATTTTACTTCTGCCTGTCCTGTTTATACAAATTATTGCACACAGTCCATTAGCACACCACATGTCAGCTTGCAAGTCAGTTGTGACTGTTAATCATGTTGGGAATAATAAAAAAAAAAAAAGGTTGTGAAATAATGAGGCACCTCTGCATTTAGTTTGTCCCAAAGAATGGCAGGGTGTACTTCTTGTGCAAGTATTTTTTCACTTACTCCTCACACAACTGGCTTTTCCCTTCTCTCTCTCTCTTCTCTCTCCCTCTCTCTTACACACACACTCACACACACTCACTCTTCTGCCCTGTTCTCCCTAACACACACACTTACACACAAGCAGATGCACACAAGTGCCTTTGTCCCTCCCACCTTCCCTCCCTGTGGTTGATGTGAGTCAAAAGTCCCAAGTCCAAGTGAAGTCATGAGTAATTGGTGTTAAAGTCACAAGTCTTTCTTGATTTTGTCAAGTCGAGTCTAAAGTCATCTCATTTGTGACTTGAGTCCAAGTCAAGTCCAACTCATGTGACTCAAGTCCACACCTGTCCCAATTCTAACCATGAACCCCAATGTCAGCCACATTTTAGTATGTGTTTCTTGACCCTAACAGTCTGCTGATGGCAATTTAAGCAGGCGTGCTCGACAATCACTTGACAAAAATTACAGATACTTTACTGAGCATTTTTCAGTATTTAGCGGAAAATTATTAACTGATAATCTTTTGAAATGTTTGAAATATAATATTTGACATTTTACTGTCAGAGGATACACTTGAGTATCAAATGCATTACTGAGAGTCAACAGTGGTACATCAAAATAAAGTGATATCAAAATAAATTAATACTGTGGCAGAATCCTTCAGTTGAGACGGTTGGCAGTGAGGAGACTTGCACAGTGGTCCGTAGAAAAGTACCCAGCTTTAGAGTTACGTTGCTGCGTTCAGCAGTGAGGTGTAAGGTCTAGGTGTAAGCTTGTGACCAGTTTGTGTCTTGTAGTGTGTTCTGACTCACATGAGGAGTGTAAGAGAGCAATACACATCTTCTCCTGCTTCATTCTGGTGAATCTTCATATGTTGCAAAGTACGCCACGCTTTCTTAAACAATAACAAGCACTTGTATAAGTTACCGTCACACCTTAGCTGAGCGGCAGAGAGCCCGTTGAGTCCTTCCTGTTCCCAATTCTAATAATATCAAAAAGCATAACATGAGTGTAGTCCATTAACATCCATTAACATCACTCATCGTGTATAGGACCTCTGCCAATTATAAATGGCATGGATATTATGGGAACACGCTGGCATTCTTTTATATGTACTGACACTGCGGTGCCGGAAAACCCTCCCTCCACTGCTCCCCCCCAGGCCCCTCCTCCTCGCTGCGAGCTGTTTGCTTCTCTCCTCCGCAGCAAAAAAGTCTGTGGTCGCTCGGAAGAACTCCAGCAGAGCCCTGTGGCTCCAGCTGGTCCCAGGGTTTCCAATCCCACTGTTCAAACCGGCAGCAGGACCGACGGCACCTGCTGCACCGATGGCGCTCCCGTCGGACAGGGTGGAGAAGCCGCAGTGACCTCCACGGCCAGTTAAGAGGAGAAAGAAATGCGGGTTGGTCTCAAAGAGTTCCAAAGGCAAGGTGGACTGGGTGTCGCCGCGGATCGGGTCGTCCTGAGCGCACACACTCAGAACAGGGATTGCCACTTCATCCACGTCCCTTAAGGGCTCGTTTCGTTCCCAGTAGGCATCCCAGGCACCTGAGCTGTTGTTAGCACTGCTGGTCCCTGTTGCTGCTGCTGCTCCTACATGTGCAGTCTGACAGAACAGAGCTTCCTCCACACCACGCAGGGAGCAACTAGAAAACAGCATGTCTGTCTTTACAGTCTCTCCCAGCACTGTCCTGTATCTATCATGAATTTGAACACACACGTTCACAGAGACACACACACAAACACAGACAACAAGAGAAAAAACGTTAAATCGATGTGAAGAGCTGCATGGGTCTCAATTTCCCTGCTGGAATTAATTTGGGAAACCTTACCTGGGTCACCTGTCTGTGGGTCAATGGCTTTACATTGAGCAGGCCATGTGTTGCTACAGTAGCATGATTGTTTTTCCTTAATCATTCTGGCATACAATCAATGGTCACTGTGTCCTTGCATCTGTTTTCCTACAGATGCAAGGATATTTAACAATATCTCCTGATTTTAAACCATTTGCCCAGTTTCACAAACAGTTTCACCTCAATGTTTTGTTGATTGAAAATTCTCATTTTTTTTTTCTTTTTTTCTTTGGTTGCTTTTATTTTCAAATAGCAGGCTTGGTGAAACAGCTTTGTGAAGCTCTATTTTTTGTTTGTTTTTGTCATCCACTGTCTTGAAACACACTGATATATTCCCTGGAGAAAACTGGAATAGTGGAGGAGCTCTTTATCCATTTTCTGTCCCTCAGAAGTCTTGGTTCACTGGGCTCATTCGCACTAATGCACTATGCTCCAGAAGGAGAGGATCTGTATGTATCCGCTTCCTCTCATGCTTTCACACTGTCCTTAGCAGGCTAATGACCTCCTTCAAAGCAACGGTCCCCCCCTCCTCCAAAACATGACATTTTCCCACTTACAAAGTGCAATCTATCCATCCAGATAGTTTCTGCGTGATTTGGTGACATGTCCAGTCTGCGGCTTTTTCCCAGGACCCCGATACAATGGGTGTTTGCTTTGCAGAGCTCAAATGCTAAAAAATGTACGAGTAAAAAACTCAGCAGCGACAGCTCTTTCCAAAAACAATGACACAGATACCCAACATAATCCACAGCCCTCGGGGTGAAAAGTTTTGTTGGAAGCTATTTCCTGCCAAAGAACACCAGCAAATATGCCTAATCCACCCCTAACACAAATTAAAGAAAAAAGGCACAGTTTGCCTATAAGGAAATCCTTTTCTGTATTTTGGGTGAACTACCTTTGAATCGCTCAATTTATTGCTAATTATTGCATTTATTTCTGTCTCTCACTGTCTTTCTCGTGTAATATTTTGTTTGCGCCCCCCCCACCTCTCACTCTGTCTCTCCACCACTACTCAGGCAGATGTCCCCCTTCCCCTCTGACTTCTTCATCCATACCTGCTGAGGCACATCTTCTGGTAGAGCGTCAGGGCCCACTGTAGAGGCCAACACAGCCCGTTCTCAAACCAGCTCTGGCAGCGGAACACGGGTGACAGGCAGACAGCCGCTGTCACGTAGCTGGATGATCCACACTCCCCCAGGTAAGACAGGAGAAGGCCCGACCCGGTGCTCTCCCTCACTGCATACAGCCTTCCTGCAGGCTGCCTGTAGCGGATATAGCGCACGGCCTCCCGCAAGTCTCCAGGGTCACCGAACTGCTGCAGTTTGAGGGTGGTGAGGGGGGTGCCGTTATGACTGCGGCGGTTGAAGACAGCAGGAAGGTAGCCATGAGACAGAGCTGCTTCACAGAGCTGCAGAGAGAGGAGGGACAAAGAAGATGAAAACAAATGTGCCCATACATCCTCATATCTTTGTATAAGTTGAGACTTACAGGTAAATGTACCTTGCATCAAGGTAACGAGTACTTTAGAGTAAGATTGTAAAGCTCTCGAATGACAGTTATTTGGCTTTACAGTTGCTAAAGAATGCTAGATCCTTTCATCATGATTAAATACTGCACATGCCCTCTACTTGTAGGACGCAGGTTTTGAAAAGGACATACAGATTAAAAAATGTTATAGTAATGGAATTTGAACTGTAGATTTCAAAGTAGCATTTTCATGGCATTTATGCTCTGCAACCCAGCGTAAAAGAAGAAAATATGGGAGGAAGAGATGACAGTTTTCGATTTCACATGAGGGAGATTCATGTTTCATCCTCTGATTGTGCAACAAGGTCAGTCAGCAAGAGTTGCACTCCTTGGGCAAATGTCTGCACACAGGATTACACCCAGGCCTTCCAGTCACTAACAACATGTGACATAAAGGTGAATGTTTTAAAAAGGGATGGGTTCTGCTTGGACTTGGGTTTTTTTTGTTTTTTTTTTCCAGGCATTTGGTTGTGCTATTGTACAACAGAATTAGACTTGGGTTCCTGTTAGAGCTCAGTTTCCATTTACACTGTAAATTGAGGACTGCAGACTGCAGAAAATACATGCTGCAACTTCAGAGGTTTCCAATGTGTGGAATGGGATATAACCCGTTGCCTGGAAGGTGTGGTAAGATCAAGGTAACACAATACAGTAGGAGCTTAATTATCCGTTCCGACCATTCATTTTGTTATACAGAATGAATGATCAACTGCACAACCACTTCACACTACAACCTGTGCACCACTTTCCAGTAACTTACAATATAGATGCCTACCAGTCTAATTCTGCTATTGCTCCAAAGTCTTTGCAGACAAACTGTAGCTGTACTGCCAGGCCTACAAATTTGTTATGTGGTTTAAAGGCTATTTGTACCAAAAAGGGTTTGGAAAAACATTAATAATTATGTTATTAAATAGATTTTTACCTCAAAAAAGGTTGGGTGTATTTTTATGCATGTTTCAATTATCCGATATTTCAGTTATCTGAAATATCTTCATTCCCGAGGAGGTTTGGATAATTGAGGTTCCTCTGTAGTACATTAAACTAATTTCCTTTTACCATGCAGTTTCACCATGCTTAGTCTCTTCTCCATAATGTTAACTTCAGCAAAGGTACATCTGTCATTACACTACTGGGAGAAAATGTGGTAAAAACAAACCACTGAATAAAGTTTTGCATTCTTTTACAGTTTCATCTCTCTTACAGATTACATTTCTAATTTCCCTGCATAAAAAGCAAAATATTTAACTGCTCCATGCACAGTGAAAAGTGATCTTTAGGATTATGTGACTTTTTATTTTCGATATTTCATTTCATTTTATAGCATTTCAAAATGTGGAATAGGTTATGTTTTGCTTTTTTTTTTTTTTTTTTTTTTATTGATTCCCACCAAACCAAAAGTTGGCAGTATATTTCTTTCAGAAAGAAATTCTGCAAACTTCAAAATGGAGAGTCAGTAGGAATGCCCTTGCTTGTTGATTTTTTTTTTTTTATCTTTGTTGGAGGAGGACACAAACAGAGCAGATGTGCAAGCCTATGTGAGAAAATCTCATAGAGCAGAAAAGGCCGGTAAATACCACCGATGTAGCTGAGGATGGATGACGAGAAGCTCTAGGGTTATTTTTGCCACACTACATGCCAGATCCGCCATCGTATCTATCTATCATCCGCCCATTTGGACAAAAAATAAAGATTCATGATGAGGCCATAATGAGGGAAACCGCTGACACAAGAGAAGCCCATCATCAATTACAGCCAGTCATGAGCCAGGAGGCTGGTTGAAAATGCCACTTGGTCTACCAGTAGAGGATATACAGCCACGCTACCGGCAGCTCTCAGACACCGAGAAGGCCTTGGTGAAGGCAACATTCATTCTGCACAATCTCATTAGGCTGGATGATGTCCATGCAGCTGTCACAGCCAACCAGTCAGCCCAGACAGCCTCGACCTGCCCATAACGGCTCTGATTGAGCCGACTTGGAAGCAACTTTGGCAGAGGCAGGAGGCTGTGAGGAATAAAGAAACCCTCACCGTTACCTTATATCCCCAGAAGGAAGCTTTCACTTGCTGGAGGCTAGGGAAAGCTATTTTAATGCTCCCAGACTCTTCTGCTGTATTATCATCACTAGCTGTTGTTTAAAAGTGACTTTAGTTACTTTTTATACTAATGTGATGTCATGAAACACTTGTGTTGTAACTGTAATACAGATATATTTGTTCTGAAAGAGTGAAATCTCTGCTTGTTAATAATCATTTTGTTAAGGATAATTGTTAGCAGTCTCAAGAAACTGTGCTGCCACAGTTGCTGAATGACTATTTAGGGAACAGTCAGTTGAGTGATGAAAACATTATAACTAGGTGAGAGGTATGCTTGATCATTTTTACATGAATTCAGATGCTCTTAAATACTGATTTTCCTTGATTAAATATGTAAAGAAATGTCAAATGCAACAGGTTTTTAATTATAACCACTGTATTTCTTTAGAGGCTGAACTTGCCAAATCTCAAGACTGTAAAAAAATCCTTTAACAATATATAGAACAAATATATAGAACAGTATACAGTAAATAAAGTACAAACCACATGCAAAATGTAAAGCAAAAACTTATTTATGAACAAAACAACTTAAAGTTTATGGACTGAACTGTGCAACAGTGCAAACAAATGTTTTGCTGCAGAGAGGATTATGGGGAAGTGAAGTGATTCATATTTAAAGGCTATTTCCTAAAGCAGGTCTCTTGCAACATCAGTGCTTTTTTTCTGTTCAGAGATACTCTTCATCAAAGCTGACGCACAAAAGTTCATCATCAGCATTTTATTTATTTATTTATTTTTTTACAAGTGCCCCAAGGAGCTGGCTCTAAAAATCCGGTAATTATTGGGTTTTTTTCAACAGCCTCTCTCTTCTCTGCATGTTTACGTCCTCTGTTTACAGTAAACTTGACTTACAAGCCCCGCAGACAGGCTCGTGTAGCAGGCAGGTGCATCAGATATAGCAGCTGGGTGTACTTTACAGACATATGAAATGAGCTGATACATGTGAAGGTTGTAGAGCCATGTAGGCGAACACTGTATGAGAACGATGACTGAGATTCATATTTTTCAGATGACATTATACTGACATCTGGCACTTCAGAGTCTTCAGATTCCCATATCCCTTCCTTTCCTTGCTCTATGCTGCTGGCCTTGTGTCTATACTGGTGTGGAGGAAGTATGAGTTGCATAAAACTTCCTGGTATGAGCAGTCTTTTCTGCAGACATCACATCACTTCATGCAATCCTTCCTATTGCAGCTACTCAGTCTCATAGGGTGGAAACTGTCGCCCCTGAAGTGTGGGAAATTTATTTATTTATTTATTTATTGTTGCAATGAATCATGCTATTATGTGAGGCCACTGTGAATTTGTTTTCTTCATTGTGGCAGAGGCAAAAGAAGGGAAAACTCTTGTTTCCAGGTTGCAAACAGATGCAGCAGGCCAACACTTTCTACCTCTCTATAACTACAAACTCGGTGAACAAAATAGTTCCAAGACATAGCGTCAGTCGAATGGGAGCAATAAGCATTGGAATACATTCTTGTTGTTGCGTTTTCTTGTGGATGGGTCAAACATTTTAGCTTTGTGCTCACCCACATAATTAGCCACGACTCTGACCATGCTTATCCCTTCTGGAGATCATGTCCATGCATCAATATCACAGGCAGCATGCAAGTCATACCATCTTGTGTCAATAAATCCAAACTATCCCTTTAAGTCTGCAGACACCACCATGAAGTGCAGGAAGGGCTGTAGCACATTGCTACATTAAATATTTACCAGCTGAGAAAGACTGCAGTAGGATTCATGACACTTTCTGGTTATCTGAACCTAGAAGAAATGAGCGTACACAAGATGAATCACTAGAAAATGAGTCCTGGGAAAGATTTGGGCAGAGCAAATACATACGATCTATATATACACTACTCACAAAAAGTTAGGGATATTTGGCTTTCGGGTGAAATTTACGGAAAATGTTAAAAGTTCACGCTACAGTGATATTATATCATGAAAGTAGGGCATTTAAGTAGAAGCATACACTGGTGATTTCCTCATCTCAAACAATTTCTTGAAACAAAAGCCAACAACAGTGGTGGATATACCACAACAAAAAATGTCAGTGTCTCAATAACTTGTCATGTGCCCTTGAGCATCAATTACAGCTTGACAACGACGTCTCATGCTGTTCACAAGTCGACTTATTGTCTGCTGAGGCATGGCATCCCACTCTTCTTGAAGGGCGGCCCTCAGGTCATTGAGGTTCTGGGGTACAGAGCTCCGAGCCTCTACACGGCGACTCAGCTGATCCCATAGGTTTTCTATGGGATGCAGGTCTGGAGAAAGTGCAGGCCACTCCATCTGAGGTAACCCAGTCTCCAGCAACCGTTCCCTAATGATACGACCTCGATGAGCTGGAGCATTGTCGTCCATGAAGATGAAATTAGGCCTGTGTTGTTCATGCAGGGGCACAATGACTGGATTAATGATGTTATTCAGGTAGTATGGGCTTGTCACTGTACCATTCACAAAGTGTAGGGCAGTTCTGTATTGACTAGACACACCTGCCCACACAGTAACACCACCACCACCAAAGGCTCGTCTGGTGACAACAGTGGCTGATGCATAGGGCTCTCCTTGACATCTCCAACATCGTTGGCGGCCATCATTTCTGCTCAACATGAATCGGCTTTCATCAGAGAACAGCACTGAGGCCCACTGGTCCCTCGTCCAGCGTAAATGCTCCCTGGCCCATGCAAGACGATGACACCTGTGCCTGGTGGTGTGGTCAGGTACCCTTGCAGGTCGTCTAGCACGCAGACCATGCTGATGTAAACGGTTTCGAATGGTCTGACGTGACACTTGGGTGCCTCTCACCTCCCTTAAATGTGCCTGGATTTGAGTGGCATTCATCATCCGGTTCCACAGGGCACCGTTCACAATGAAGCGGTCATCAGTGTGGGATGTGGCCAAAGGATGTCCACTTCTATGCCTTTCTGTGACTCTTCCAGTCTCTCTGTATCTCTGTTGCAACCTGCTGATGACACTCTGTGACACTCTAAGCTCAGTGGCCACTTCCGTCTGAGAACATCCTGTTTGAAGCCTCGCAATGGTGAGGTGCTGCTGATCAATTGTTAGGTGTCGTCTTGGTCTCATGATGTCAAAATGTGAACAGCATGATGAGGAGGACTGTTTAAATACCAATTCTAATTGAACCAGGAAATTTATTGGTTGATTCATGGATCAAACACCTGTTGTGAATTTTGCTTTTAAGCTCCTTGTTAGAGAACAGCAACTTGTGCAAAAAGTACTGAAACATTGAACAGTTGGACATGTGCATTCAAAAGTTTACAGAAGGTCACATTAAGTTCACCTGTAAAGGTTATAATGCATTATAGGTTCATCCTGAAATTTCACCCGAAAGCCGAATATCCCTAACTTTTTGTGAGTAGTGTATATTCCTTCATATATGGGACTCGTAGACTCATTCATGCCTTTGTTAACTTCCTCTCCATCTCACTTTTTCAATCACTGTTATTCAAAAGGATCATATCAAAAATGAAGGTGGTTCTGAATGCAAATTAATCACCTGAGTTCAGATAAACTCTAAAAGATATTGAGATATCTGCCAAACAATTGTTAAATCCCCAAGGTATAGCAAAGTTGTTGCATCAAATATCATCTGCCACCAAAAACTACAAAACCTGCTTATATCAGGTTCTGGGTACAAGGGAGGCAATCACTGACATGGCGTAATTTGTTGGTCAGTCTGATCAATTATTAATCTGATGACATCAAATCAACTTGCACAGGCATGTCTACCTAAAAGGAACATTGCAGTCTCTCTGGTGTCATTTATTTCATGTACTTGAACTGTGTTTCACATTATAACATTAAAAACTACTTGATCAAATTTGGGTTAAGTAAGGTATGGTGAGGGACACACCTTGCCACACTCAGCTGACACCCATGATTTACTTCAAATGCTGACAGTGCACATTATTTCTCAGTGTCAGAGATCTCAGCCACAGTGGAAAGAGAGTAAAAGCGGATCGGCTACTTCAGTAGTTTTCTGACAGGGCTGATAAACTGTCACGTCAACGAGGAATTCCTTGAGCAGAGAATCCAGACACTGGAGAACATGTTAGCTCACATACTCACACGTGTACACACACACACACACACACAAACACACACACACACACACACAACCACACAAAGGTAGCATTTATTCTCCTCATATCACCCTCTTAATTAAAACATAACTTAACTAACTTAATTTGATGGGAACTATGGGACCCATAAAGTAAAGCAATATTCCCTTTATGGCATACTGAATAATGGAAACTAGTACGTCCGTGAGCGCTGAGCTATCTCCACTCTCTGTTGCCACTCTTGACAAACACTCAAAAATATGTTCAACAAAGACTTAATTGTATCTATGATGCCTGTATCTTCATTACACAACACAGAAGTCATCTACTCACATTTAACAGGTCTTACCACGTAAACTTGATGAAAATGATCACTGAGGACATCATTCACTGTCCAAGGCACTTTTGGTCCTATATGGCTCTTGCTAAATTCTGTCCTCCACTCAGGTCAGCAGCAGGCCTGAACAGTTTAACAGGGGTATCATCGACATCTGTGGAAAAATGGCTTGATGTTTTGACTTCATACATGTGAACTGTTTGGCTACAGTATGTCTGCACCAGGCTGCAGAATTCACAAAGAGATGAGAGCTAATCTTTGCTAAATGCTGGTCTGCTTAGTTTAGACATGAACGGTTTAGCATGTAGACCTGTGGGCTTGTTTATGGGCTGTTTGAGTTTGGTCCTAACAAGGAGAATTTGGAAAATGTCACATTTAAGAGCAATGAACATTTGTAAGTGCAATATCCATTCTTTTTATAGTATTTATTTTAGATTGATATTTATTCATTGTGTGCTTGTTGTCTGTCTTGTCTTATTAATTTCACTGATCATAAGTACTGCTCCTAATTTTGTTGTACTTGTGAAATGACAATAAAATCTTTCTACTTCTCATCAAACCACCATTATAGACAGGGAGTCTGATCCAAACTAAATGCACTGAGAAACAACATCCAGTCTTCCTGGCCACTCCTGAAGTGTCATCTCATTTGCTAAAATCTGATTGGGTTGAATCAAACAACAAATCACCTAAATGAAGCATCACAATCTTAGTCCGATTATGTCTTGTGCACATGCATGTGCACAAGACCTCCACCCATGTTAAAAAATTATCTAACCAGGCTTTAAGCTATCAGAAGCTCAAATGAATGGTCTGGAAACCAGTTGTTTGAGAGACATAAGTTGTGAAATGACAGACTATCAAAAAGTCAAGAACCCCATCATAGTGACACAGGTCACTGCATTCATAAAAAAACTATAAAATACGTGTGTTAATCATATGTAGAGCAGAGCAAGACGGTTCCAGCAGCTGTCACTGAATGTTTGCCTCCAGGAACATTTACTGCCTGTCAACTGACCGCCCTTCACTGTGATCAAAGGCGACTACATGGGCCCCATGCCTGCATGTCATTACACACCTTGAACTTATAGTACATGAACTTTGCATGGTGTCCAAGTGGAGGATGAAAACAGCTTTGGGTGGTGAAAGTTGGTTCATGTGGAAGAATAATTTTGTTTGGGCTTGGAGAATATTTCAGGGAGGAGAGAGGGGGGAAATGTCTAGATCGACTGTCTATTGCAGAGTATTTGAGAGTTTAGATATGAATTAAATTTGTATAGCAGGCAGTTTGTCACCACAGAGCTCACAGAAATTACTCTGTCACTCTGCAACTTGATCGGTATTACTATAATCCTACTAATAATGTGATTCAATTCACACTGACTGTCATAGCACTATTATAAGTTACCCTGAACAGGATAGCATGCTATCACTAGGGTTGGGTATCGGTTGGGTTTTATCCGATACCGGTGCTTAAACGGTTCTCAAACTGGTACTTAAAAAAACGAAAACGCACACACTTTGTCAAAAAACAATACACTTTTATTTCCAGGGCAAAACTGAACACAATATTAACTTAAATCTTTAAACAATATAAATACGAGTAACATATGGTAATAATAAACTCAGTGTACTGAGTGGAAGTATTGGACATAGCACACGTTGTCACACGCTGTTGAATGGCAACAGTGTTTGCTAGCCTACTTGATATGCAAGATTTGCGGTTGGCATTAAATTACTACACTTAGCCGAAGAGAAAAGGCTGCTGTCATCATCGTGGGCTGGGACTCTCTTCCATTTGTCCGGGAGGCCGACACTGGCTGCTGCTGCTGAAGTGCTTCGCCTTGCGTCACGTAGATTATCAAACACGGTGCATTGTTCGGCTTTTAAATAAACTCCATGTGTCGCCAGATGTTTCATTAAATTCGATGTGTTACCTTCCTTGCATGACATTGCTTTAAGGCATCTGTTGCATGTCGCAGAGTCTGCATCCTCCTTAGACATGAAATGCAGCCAAACCTTGGAGCATTTTGCCTTCGGCATCTTTATTGATCCTCTCACTGTCAGTTCTGATCAACAAGTGTGCGGAGTAGTGGCACTGACGTCATGTTCAACAACCGCAAGTTGACGCTGGAACGCCAGGGGGCAGCACCGAAATGAGGCACTGAAATTTTTCCTTCTTATTTGGTCTCGTTACTACCGTTTACGTCGGAACTGGTGCCCTATTGGCACCGCGTTTTGGTACCCAACTCTAGCTATCACGTGGTATGAATGTATAAGGAATGAACAAATGAAATGAACAGGAGGAATCATGTATTCAATTCAATGCCAAAGACTGAACTGATGATTATACTGTAAGTACTTCGGCAACATTTACCCATACCATCATTTAGAGGGATATGAATCATGCCAGACTGAGTGGAGGAGAAGAGTATACACTATATAGACAAAAGTACTGGGACACACCACTTGAATTCAGGTGTTTAATTCAGTCCCATTGCCACAAGTGTATAAAATCAAGCACCTAGCCATGCAGTCCGCCTTTAGAAACATTTCTGAAGGAATGCCTTCTTCTAAAGGGCTCATTGAGTTCCAGCGTGGTGCTGTAATAGTAATCTAACAGGATGTCACCACTGCAACAAGTCAGTTCATGAAATTTCTTCCCTCCTAGATATTCCACCATAAACTATAAGTGGTATTATTGTAAAGAGGAAGCATTTAGGAACCACAGCAACTCAGCCACCAGGTGGCAGACCATGTAAAGTTACAGAGCAGGGTTGTCGAGGGCTGAGGTACATAGTGTGTAAAAGTCACTAACACTCTGCTGACTCAATAACTGCAGAGCTCCAAACCTCCTCTGGCATTAACATCAGCACAAATACTGTGCACAGGGAGCTTCATGGCATGGGTTTCCATGGCCGAGCAGCCGCATGCAAGCCTTACATCACCAAGTACAATGCCAAGCATCAGATGGAGCGGTGTGAAGCACGCCGCCACTGGACTCTGGAGTGGTGGAAACGTGTTCTCTCTCCTCCAGCTTGTTCAGAATGCAGCAGCTAGTAATGTTAATTTCGTAAATGAAGACAATGACAAAAGGTTCATCAAAAACAAAAAAAAAAATGTTGACCTTTTTTTTCTACGCCAAAGATGAGATGAGCTAAAAATACATCATAGATAATAACAACTATGACGACATGTATGTTTGGCTTTTGCTTACGAAACGAGACAGGAGGAAAATGTTACTAGTATACTGTCAGATGTTCAAAAACGCTCCTTTGTATCTCTCAAAATATAACCTTGCAGTGTGCTGCCCTGTCTGTCATTGGCTGAAGTTCAGAAAAGGTCAGAAAAAAAGAACAGATCGATGGACACACTTTACTTATAATGCTGCAGAAAATAAAACACAATGCAGAGCCATAACAGAAGAGACGCCCTGTGCTGCTGTTTGATAGGCCATGTTGTTGTGATCCTCTGTCAATATTAAAATCACTGTATTTGCATTTTGCAGTTTTACACAGGCAGCAGCTAAATAAATATAGCCACAACGGGCAAACAAAAGAAAGTTTTGTTTCCTGATTTGAAGTAAAGCAACATTCAGTGCAGGGTCGTATTGCCCTACTCTTCACACTGGATCATTAAATGCATGTAATTCAGACTGAAGTGCATCTAAAATCATCTGTGTGTGCTTGATGAAAAGTTTCTGAATTGATTTCATTTAAAAAATCACAAAAATGCATTTGACCAAAATGAGACTAAAACTATTATAGATTTCGTAAACTAAAACCAGACTTAAACCAACAATAATTCAGGTAATTAAAATGTGACAAAAACTAATATGTATTTTAGCCATAACACAAAGACTAAGACAAATCAGCTGCCAAAATTAACACTGGCAGCTAGGCTTCTTACTGGCTTTAATAGACGACATCACGCCACCCCAATCCTGGCTTCTCTTCACTGGCTCCCTGTTTGATTTAGAATTGATTTTAAGATTTTACTGATAACTTATAAAGCACATCTGGGTCTGGCCCCAAGCTACATGATAGAAATGTTGACCCCCTACGAGCCAGTTCATAGCTTTAGATCCTCAGGTGGGGCCCTTCTGGCTGCTTCAAAGTCGAGGCTTAAATCTAAAGGTGACTTTAAGGTGATTTTGCCATCAGGGTCTCTCAACTTTGAAACGACCTGCCTCAGGAGATAAGACTCACAGGACTTGCAGGACTTCTTTTAAATCACATCTTGAAACCCATTTTTATAGACTTGCCTTTATGTGATGCCATCTTTTAAATATCTTAATATTTTATCCTATGTTATTATTTATTATTGCTTTAATTTTATTTATTTCTGTTGCTCTCATTTGGCTTTCCACTGTTTTGCTCTCTTATTATTCTGCTTTGCTGTGTGTGTCAAAGCATTATATCATTATATTTCTGGTGCTGGCCTTAGTTCCAGTGAAGGGAAATCTTAAGGTTTCAGCTCACCAAGACATTCTGGGCAATTCTATGCTTCCAACTTTGTGGTAACAGTTTGGGGAAGGCCCTTTTCTGTTCCAGCATGACTGTGCCCCAGTGCACAAAGTAGCTCCATAAAGCCTTGTAGAAAGCCTTCCCAGGAGAGCAGAAGCTGTTCTAGCTGCAAAGGGGGGAGGACCAACTCCATATTAATGCCTATGGATTTAGAATGGGATGTCAGAAAAGTTCCTATAGGTGCAATGTGTAGCTGGTCCAATACTTTTGTCCATACAGTGTAAGAAAAAGTGAGTGCAGGAACTTAAATGATTTAGGAGGAGTTGGGTCATTCATAAATTCATGACTTCCAGAAATATGCTCAGTAAAAAAAGGGTAAGGGACAAACCCACATGCTCCTGAACAGAATCTGCTTTACCTCCTATTTCTTTCTTTCTGTATTGCACAGATATAGTCCAACATGTGTGTGTGCCCACGCACGCATACAGGCATGCACTCTTTGTTGCGCTCTCTCTCTCTCTCTCACTCTTAAATACACAGACAGAAATAAAGAGAGACAGAGCTACGTATAGTGCATCACACCACAGTGACGGAAGCGCTCTTAATTGGTGTATTACCCTTGTGGTGCCTCAGCTTCCCAGCCTCCCAAGTGTAACTGGCAGATAGCATCATTACTACCTCAAGCCTTTACCGCAGCACATTTGGAGCTCACCCAGAAAAAAAGGAAGAGGCGCAAATCTGTCTGAATGTGCAAACATTTTTTCAGCTCTCTGTCACCATCCTCCACCATTATTTTTTTCCAGATTTTTGCTCTAAGCCATCACATTTCTTTTAATATTTTGGCCCTTTTCCATCCGCTGCTGCATTCCTTTATGTCTCACCCTTCATTTCTCACCACTTTCTCTTCCTCTGTTCTGTCATCCTCCTCCTCTATCTTGTATTTGTCCCAAATCAAAAATCAGTCATGATACATTCATTCAAAATCCCTTTTGTTTGATGTTGTTATCTCCTCACAGGTTGCTACAGAGCATTTGGCTGCTATTCCTGATGTGAGACTGACAGCAGTCAAGCTCGACAGCTCCAGGTGCCCTCTCTCATTAGGGAACTAGCAGGCATTCATGTGTTGCAGCACTGAGCCTCCCGAGGCCCCTCAAGTCAAGCGATGCTTTGTAATCCCTCACTCAATTACCACAGTCAGTGTATTGAAGGCACAGTTTAAAGACTGGTGCTGCCTCTGTATCTGCTTTTTTTCTCCTGCTCTGCTCTTTCCTCCTATCTGAGTGGGGCTGCTGTGGCTTAAGCTGAAGCAATGCTCTCAGCCCAAAAACCTCAAACTAGATGGCCATTGTTAATTTGCACTGGCTTCATCCCACGTCTTCTTGTTACTATGCATGCCGCCTCTTGTGACATTTGTTTTGCCTCCAAAATACTTAGTTTCCCTGTATTGACTGAGTATCTGGCAGGATTCTGGTTATAGTCATGGGCAATAAGACATAATTTTTACCTTCTGAATCCACCCAGTTGTGTTTGTGTGTGTGTGTTTGTGTGTGTGTGTGTCTGTGCACGCCGTAGCCATACATTTAGTCAGACCTGTTTTTCAAAATGTAGACAGTGAAAGTAAGGCAGTGTCATGTTGAATCTGGGTTGCTACACAGACGTTGTGTAATCTTCTTAACATAATATGTCAAGAACTATCGCATTTAGTGAGGATGTCCTGAGGTTTATCAAAAACCTAAGAAATGGGGACCAGGCCTGAATGATAGGCTAAAAAAAAAAAATCATATTGCAATTATTTTGACAGATACTGCGATTGTGATCTCATTGGCGATTTTAGTGGGATGATAATTTTCTATCTTAATTTTCATTTTCACTGAAAACACAATAATGATTAGGATATTTTGCTGGATATGTATCAAACAAACATGTATTGCAACAGGAGAATACGATTTGCAGACCATGGCATTGCTGTTGCACCACTACACTTAAGTTATTTGGTATTTTGATATTGTTTTATCTGAAAATTGCAGCTCCTGCAATTTACATATTGCACTTGGCAACACTGGTATTTCCATAATATGCTAGGTAATTAGGCTATTCAGTCCTAGTGATGGTAATGTTTCTGTAAATATGTATGGTAAAGGTTGCAGAGACTCCAGTTGGTATCAACAAACACGTTCACTTCACCACCAACCATTGACTTTACCAACTGTGGTTTTCAGCCTCTTGAAATGTGGTAGCATTCAAAGTTCACAAGCACTCAAAATGTTTCTTTTTGTCCTCTTTTTAAAAGGGGTACGAATGAACTGTCAAACCTCCTAACTTATGACTGTTTCATGTAGCCTGTGTCCATGATGTTAACCTTTTGAACTGAGCAGATAAAGCGAACGGTGCATTCAAGTGCACTACACTATCTCCTTGCAGTGTGAATTTCGGGGAAACGGGGAAGCAGTGACACACACAGAGCCAAAAGAAGAGCAGGTTACCTTTAACACGTTTCTGGTGATCCTCCCAAAAGAGTTTGGGATGATTAGAAGAACGGGACTGGTGGAATGACTGGAGGTCCTGCGTCGTTTCTGGTAAGACGGCACTGCCCAGTCCAAGGCCACCAGCCCATCGTCGCTCAGCTGCAGGTTGTCCCGCACAAACTGGACCGGGCTGTCGTAGGGCCAGCACACCTCATACAGGCTCTGGAGAAAGCCGCTCGCCCGCCACGTCCACCCCACACACGGCACGTAATCGTTGAAAGTCCTGCAGTGTTTGAGCAGGTAGTTGGCGAGCGCGGACGGCTTGCATATTAGTGCCACGGTGGGAGATTTCTCACCGGTGCCCGCGTCGGAAGACACCGTCTGGGCACCGTCGTTACCCCCTCGGTTTGACACACACCTCTCGGCTGTCCTCTCTCTCGCCGGCTGCCGTGAAACCCCCATTGCCTGGAGCGGTGCATCCGGTTGGCTCTCGGTGCCAAAATATTTGGAGCCTGGCCAAATTAAGACCACCAGGATCACAATGCAGACAGCTACAAGCCATTCCAGCATTGGCACGGCAAAACAAGCGCAACACTTTGGGAATAATTGGAATCTTAAGTTATTAATTATAAAATCACATTACAAATACTCATGGTCAATTTCACACGGTGCGTATATACATCCAGTCTCCCCCCCTTCAATGCGCTCCGCTCGTCGGTGAAGTTTGGCGAGCGGCGGCCGACAACTTCTCCTTTGGTGCCAGGGCGCACCAGTCCGTCGCTGTTGTAAGAGCGGTCTCCGTTACGCAACGTGGTTTCTATCATTCAAATTCAGTTCCAAACGGAGTTCATGTTTCCATTTTTGTAGGCACCTTTGAGTCCACGAGGAAATTGTGTATTTCATGCATCAGCGCCAACTGGTACAGTCAGTGATCCCGTCCAGGGCTGCACTCTCTTTGCCTCAATCCAACAGCTGGGAGTGCGAGAAATGTCTGAACGCAGCGCGCTGTTACCGCCGGAGACGCCTCCCATCACGTCCAACCCCCCCTTAGTGAGCAGGTACCCTCCGCATGTGATAATGTCTGCTGTCATTTGCCTGTATGTGCACTGTCGAATCCCGTGGAAACACCGCTGGGGTTATTTTTCACGCTATCAGTGTAATTCCCTACACATTCATAGTGACAGGACAGGGATCCCTCTGAATCGCACACGCGCGTGCACACATACACATGCACGGACCGAAAATGAAATGAGACAAGGCCAATAAAGACAGAGCGCATATTCTCTTTATGGAGGGCTGGTTGATCTCACTGTAACTTAAGTTAGGTGCAGATTAATATCTCAAGCTCCCTGGGTAATTCTGTGCACTGCTGCAAGGTGAGTGCAGACATCCAGTATCATGTCATTAAGGCTATACTAAAGCATATTCATGTCATATTGCTGCTGTAGCCTATGGCATGAATATGAAAAAAGAATATCCTCTGATTTTCACTGTCTCACTCCACTGTGTACTGTAAATGAAATGCACATGGTGTAAAATATCACATTTAAGGCCTGTCAAAGAATGACCAAACCAAATAAAGTGTGAAGTGCATGGCTATGAGAACATCAATCATATAATCAGTAGTACTCGAGTTGAGGGGGGATGAGGGTGGATGGCATCCCCCCTGAAATAAAAACGGTCAAAATCATCCCTCCTGTAAAACTGCCATCCTCACTTTTCATCAAGTGAAAAAAAAATGACCATCCCCCTGAATTTTTACAACTCGACTACTGCATATAATAATAACATACTGGAGGATATACAGGTTAAATAGAGATGATTTATAAAGTCATTTTTTTTGCCGTTTGTGCAAGTACAAAAGCACAGAGAGAGAGAGAGGGAGAACAGGGCATTTGAGCATATTTTCCCCTCCTCACATAGTGACATAGAACTGCTGGCCTCAAACCGAATTCATGTATTTGTCACTACATTGGTCATTTAATTTTTCACTGAATCATTAACTCAATGGACATGTTCATTGGTCACAAATTGTTCTGATCAATTTCATGGAAGGCTGTACCTTTGCGGTTTGTTTTTGAAGGGGACGTTGTTATTTTGGGCGCATATTTAACTGATGGCAGTATAACAAAGAGCTGCAGACTGCCAAGCGTAAATTGATGGCAGTGCCGACCAGTTGTGAGAGCAAATCAGTGAAAACAAACCCAAATGGAAAGTGACAGGACAGTAGAACACTGTGTATTTATCCCTATTCACAACCTCACATCATTCCTATGGGTTAGCTAATGGAAATGGAAACAAATGGCAAAACTACAGATGCCAAAGCAATGAGCGGGGAATTAAGATGAATGAGCTGCAAGAAGGATCTCCCCATCACCTCAGAGATGTGCATGAATGCCAGAGCAGAACAGATGGAGCACCAGGGAGTTTACTGGGGAGGGAGTCATTTGTCTTTATTTACTCGGTATTCAGTTCCTTCACAAACCCCGATTATGAGACACTTCCCGTTTGTGCATGATAACTATCTTTACTGTTGCTGCAGCAGGAATAAATGATGTACTCACTGTATAAGCTCTGTGTTATCCACTAATTTTCATAAGGGGCCTCTTCACTTTTAACAGGGAATTTCATTTGCATAACTGCTATTTTTACATGACAACTCTTCTTGTGCCAAAGATCTTTTAGAAGCTGAGAGCAGTCTAACAACCAGGTGGATTTGTTCAACTGGCACATAAACATGATAGAAATGAGAGAGTCACAACAATAACATGTTTCATATGTTTGGTGAAATCATCTTTATTTAGCATACGCAATAAAGTTCTATAAGATGATTTAGGTATCTAATTTATGGTGATTTGCTGACCATTTGTTGAACAATGAACTAAATAATTATCATCAGTGCCTGTCTTTGATGCTGATACCCATGGGACTTGTTAGTTTTGATCTAGGAGATGCTTTTGTCTCAGATCATGTCCTATGTGCATAAATGTAAATGTCAGGTTGCATTACGTCAGTGTAAAGCACCCTATATTGTTCATTGTTTTGCATTAGTCTATAAAAACTCTGGCATTTAACAAAAGTTTAGTTCAACATTATTGTCCTGGTTCACTGACTTCTTCCGGACCTCATGCAATGCCTGTTTGATCAAGTAAAATAACCTTATCACGCCGCTCGGCATTCACTCTCAACAAATATTTCTGTTTTGCATAAAGCTGTGTACTTCAGCCAAAATGAGGGCCTTTTTGCACACTTCTGCATTTCCCATTGCAATAAAAAAGTCTGCAGAGATACTAAAAGGAAGCATGCATGCCAAAATAATTGAGTAATTGAGAACAGTTGAAATAATCCAGATGCAGCCTGTGTGCAAATGCAGTCAATGATCCCAGAAAGGTCACCGGTGATGAGGGGAACTTTAGAACTACAATAATAAATTTTGCATTGATGAGAAGAGATGAGGAAAAAAGGGCAGTAAATCAGCGTGAAGACTGGGGGCAGAAGGAAGAGCAGATGAGAAAAGGACTGAAGAGACAGCAGAGGTAAGGCAGGTTAGACAACTCTGACACACCGACATGAAAGCCCTCTGAGAATGATCGCAAAGGTTGTCTCCAAACAAACAGCCACCCACTGCTGTTGAGTGTTTGACCCTCATCTTTAAATCTACTGACAGACAGAAAGGCACACATGCAATTTGTGTCTGCCTCTCTCTCTCTCTCCCTCAGTCTCAGACACAATTAAAAAACGATCATGAAATTACAAAAAATTATACGTCTCACTTGAATTTCATAGTGGGAGGCACTAATGGACTGTATATGCAATAATCACTCAAGCATTCTTGTTTAATGGTGGTTAATTAATACTCAAGCAAACAAATTTAGTGGGGGGATGAAGATCTAAGGTTTCTGAGGCGGTCTTCAGCACTCTGCGTTTGGTTTTAAGAGAACTTCATGTTTTCCAAGACAAAGACCCTTTTCCCATTAAGTGAAGGAAGAAACCAAACACCTGGTCCATAACATGACTACCCTTCAACGGTAGGAGTCTCATTTTACTCAAGCAGTTGAATAAATGAATCCATAATGAGTCCCTCAGGTCTTGGAATACGGAAAGAACCTAACCCAGCTTGGCAAATCACTGACCCTAGCAATGATGTGGATGACAAAAAGCACGCACTTACACACACACACACACACACACACACACACACACACACACACAATCAACTATCTTGGTGTGCTGAGATGTGCTAAATCAGGGCTATTCCCACCACAGGACTGCAGGAAGAAAAGGAAAAGCATTGGGTTAGGATGAATCCCCAACCTGTTTCAGATAGGTTCAATAATAACAGGGATAATAGAGATAATAAATGAAATCTCCTAGCTATGTTTCTGCTGAACTTAACACATCTTCCCTGTGGCATAGTATCGGTGTTCAGAATGACAAGTGAGTTTAATAGTGCAGAAATCCTTTGGTATTATACTGTGAAAACACTGAGGGAGTTGGATGGAGTAGAATTACTTTGATGTGGCCGGCCTTGACACCCAAACTGTAGCTGTTACTGGGGCTGAACTGGTGAACCCAGGAGCTAAACACAGAGAGAGGTGAGAAGACAGGAATATGGTGAGAGCTGAATATTCATTGCAGGGCCAGGGGGATGGGATGTTGAGCCGGGGATGAGCAGAGCAGCAGGGAAGCTGTAGCTGAGGCGAACAGAGAATATACACAGTGTGGAAAGCTGACCAAGAATGCCAGGAGGAGAATCCAGGGAGTAGCTGAGTGGAGTGGGGGTCAAGGACGAGGATGAGACAGGGGGCTGGAGACAGTGGCCAGAGCAGAACAGACAGGACTGCAGTGAGGGGAGAAACAGGATCAGGCTCGGGGATGAAAATTGAACCGGAGTAGAACAGACATTCACATTCAAATCAATATAGTAAGATGGTCAGGGTGGTGGCATTTTTAATTTGCATCGCTGACATTGCAAAGAACTATGACCATTGTAGTGGGCTAGCTTCAATATAAAGCAGCTTCTGGGAAGTCATGGACTCACTGCAGTAACAACCCAACAAGCAGTGGAGTGGTACAAAGCATGGATCTCCGTTGCCTTGCTGCTGGAGGAGACTTGAGGATTTTAAAGACTTTACAGAGGAAAAACTTTACGGGCAGATTTTACATGGGACTTTAAAGCCCCACTAACATGTGGTGTCATCATAACCATTTCCATTTTCTTTTTAACTAGTCAAATGACCACAGCAAACACAATCAATGCCCATTCTGCTCCCATTCTGTTTCTATGGGCAAGAGTAACTGAGTGGAAGCTACATTCTGGCATTGTGGATGTGGCAGGGCCTAGTATTTGTAGGCGTCTTCATTATTGGATGAGATGCAGCCGGTGGGGCTCTGCTCTAACTCCAGCACACCTCTCTACTCTCAAACAATCACACACTCACACACAGGGAGAGACAGTGAGAGAGCCACTGGGGAATAGCAACAGGTTAGGGAGGAGGAGGCAGCAGGAGCAGATTAACAGAAACTAAAAAACATCGCACAATACACAAGTAGACAGTCTTCCACAGAGGTAGATATTATTCTCCAGTATAAAATGGCATAGATTAGTGTGTCACACAATGCCATGAGTGCATACCCAAGTATTACTACTGCAAAGCTTTTCCAACTGAACAGGATAGTGTGAGTGACAAATTTTCACCAAAAGTCACCAAAAACAAGGCGGGTGAAAGCAACGATGACGATGCGAAGCTGTGACAAACAGAGAAAGCATTCAGTCCAGTCCCATGAGTCATGGTTTATGTGTATAGATCCAATTTGTGGGCCCCATGCTAACCGAATATCCCTTTTCCACATTTTAAATCTCATTGCATTTGCCTCCTTGATGGAAATTCAAACCAGCTGCAGCCATTTGGGAGGATTGTCAGTAGATTTAAAACTAATCTTGAAAATCCCGAGTCTGCATCTACAGTGCAAAATGTGTGCCGAAAGTATTTCCGTGGAGGGGTGGACTGTGCAGTTCCTCTCAGTCTGGCCTCAGCCCTCCTTCCTTCCATCTCTGTCTTCTCCACCCTCAACCCTCCATCTCCTTTCACCATGGCACAACCATAACCCTCAACATAAAAACAAACAGTCCCTGTGCCAGGATTTCACACAGCCGCACTGGCATACCATCTCGGCTTAGATGTGGTTTTGCTTCTTTCCTGACTCGTTTGATTGCGTTGGAGTACATATTTACAGTGAGTTTACCTCTAAGCCAACCCTCCCATAAGGCAATTACAAAAGGAGAAGTGACATTTCCAACCACGTCAGCTCATCCGTCACCTAGCACCCACCTTGGTGGGAAGATACACGGTAATTACAACCATGTGCAAGAGCTATGTTTAAATTGGCAGCAGTGTTTTCAAACAGCAACATCGATTCATGTGGTGTTGGGGCATGTGTCCTTCCACTGAACCCTAACTATGACGTAGATGTAGTGTTGATCGAGTGATAGTCATAATCAAACAGATGCGTCCACTTGGGCCTCTGCGTGTGTATGTGTGTGTGCGTGTGTGTGTGTGTGTGTGTGTGTGTGTGTGTGTGTGTGTGTTTGAAGAACTGCAGTTTCTGAAGAATGAGGGGCAAAGTGGAAAAAAACAGACAATTCCAAACGACTCTCCGCCTTTTGAGACACTTGCTTTTATAATATCAATAAATCTCACATGCATTTGGAACCATGGCTAACATAAATATCCTCCACAAATGTCACAAACACAAATATATCAAATTAACTGCAGAGGCATTCCAAAATGTCTGAAGGAGCCTGTCCCGTGTTGTTTAACATCTAGCACAGGCCGCACTGATGTCACCACCTTCTTGCACTGCGGTGAGACACGGCAGTGCATGTGGCCACATCCTCAGTAGCTCACTTCCTGCCCTATTTGAGCTTCCTGTCACAGCATCTCAGGTATGGTTAAAGCTGCTATTGAAACTCTTGTGCATTGTCAATGAAGTGAAATGAATATTCCTTTCAAATTAGCTGACTCCGCTGTCAAGACAGAGATTAAGCTGTCAGCCAGATATTGTGAACACTCCTCGGGGACTTTACACACCAGTTTTTGGCCTAAGACTTGTCAGTTAAAGCTGCATTAATCAAAATTACCAAGGGCTGAATCAAGTGAGGAGTGTTTAGACTCAAAACTCAAATGTATACTCAACCGTCACTTCATTTGGCTGTTGAGTCTACGTGGTTATCTGTGTGGGCCTGACCCACTGACCCTGCTGATCATTTGAGTCGAAGCAGTCTTCTTTTTCAGTTTCAGTCATCTCAGCTTTAACATTGTTTTGTGACCTTTCGTTTCATTTTGGTATACAAAGAGTAAATTTACTGCAAATATTTTACTTTGACATTCCAGCAATATATATATATATATATATATATATTTTTACACCCTGCAGAATGCAACACTATCTGAAATATCATCAGCACAAGAGCAGGAGAGGCAAACTCAGTCAACTGCAATATGACAAACCCCTGAGTCCCGTTCTAATTTTAAAGCCAGCAGGGTAGATAATCTGAGAGCTTGATATTCCTTCTCGAAGAGTGGGACAACAAAGTAAAGGAGGGGAGAGAGGAAGGAGGTGTATGAGATTGGTAAACAAAGAGACGGGGTGGCAGAGCGTCAAAGAGAAATGGAAGGAGGGGAGGGGGAAAAGAGGATGAACAAATTAGGAAAAACAGAGAGAGGAAAAGAGACACAGGTGAGGGTGGGGGGAGGAGATGTCAGGAAATCGATTTACATGTACAGTAAGCGATCCTTGGCTTGAATGATGGCATGATAATGAAAGGGACAGACAAATTTATATATTGAGAGAATTATGTAGATGCTCTGTGACCACCCTCTCTGCCTCTTGACCTTCTCAGCGGAGATGAATGAGCTGCCTCTTGGAAAATAGATTAGATAGAGATTAGCAAGTC
Source organism: Myripristis murdjan (assembly GCF_902150065.1). NCBI lineage: Eukaryota > Metazoa > Chordata > Actinopteri > Holocentriformes > Holocentridae > Myripristis > Myripristis murdjan. The sequence goes on along the minus strand of NC_043992.1, from coordinate 26,221,912 downwards.
TTTGCTGTCAGAACACAGTCTCTTCTGCGGCTATTCCCACAGTCTGCTCTTCTCATGGGAATCACCAAGAGGGTATGCAAGGCTGCATATAGACTCACCACTGACAGTGTAAAGCAAGGTTACCAGTAAAGCAGGCATCAAATGTGCAAGCTGATGCAAGCTGCTTTATCTCCTAATGCTTTATGGGATTGAAAACATTACTCCCATTTCCTGAACTGGAGTGGAGTGCTGTGAAAGCTAAACTGAAATAAACACTTCCAATTTCACAAGCATGAACAAAAATCATTTGAAACAAACAAGCTTGAAATAGTAAAAATGCTCATTGTCATTTTAGTAGTTGCATTTCAGAATGCAACTAAAGTGCATTCTCAATTATGTTTCAAGGGACTCATATTTTTATCGTGTTTCTGATGGGTCACAAAAACATTTCTAATCAATATAAATATTATATCATGTCAGGTGGCATTATAGCCAGTTTTGTTACCTTTAGTCACTAAGGAATATACTAAGGGATTACAAAAGTACTTGTGATACATAACAAACAAACATAATCTGCGACAAAGTACATTCCCCTCAAAACATAAATGAGACTGCAGTTTAGTTGCATGAGAATGTAATTTTTAACTTGTCAGTTAAGATTATACACAAAGATACAATGGGGACGAGGCAGCATGAATGTGTTGAAGTGTGTTCACGGTCAATGATCTTGCATAATGAACCACGTCTGGAAAAGTGTGTTGGCATCCCATGGTTCAGGTCAAAATAAAAAACCTCTAAACACAACATCAATCCCAACATGGTGCTAGAGGGCCTAATTGATTAGCTGAGTGTGTTCACACTGTTTGAGCTGCCAACTTTCTCTTTTACATAGAATCCCATGGGAAGAGTCTGTCCACCACAGAAAGTCACTGCTTTAATAAAGACACTTAAAATGTGACTGCCAGCATTTTCTTTTCTTTTCTCATTATTAATAAGTTCACGTTTTTGGAAAAGTAGCCTGTGACATCAGCCTTCCTGTTATTGGCTGACCGATTGGAAACACATCTGCAATATGCTTACAGTGTATCTGCCCAAAAAGTGCTGTAAAGATTTGTGTTTGTGAAAATCAGCCAGTTAAGAGAACAAATCACGTTTTAGTAACTGCATCCATGACACACTGGAGGTCACCCATCGGAACCAGCTGCAGCGTCTCCTCTATTTTACAGTATTTCCTCTGGAAATGGGCAAATGTGCCAACTTAGGTTTCTATGGTGACCAGAGCTGAGTTGGCATAGGTGCCTGCATGTGTTTTCACATCAGCTTCGGGTGCCAGCCGTACATAACACAAAACGCAGGATATGTTTGAACACCTGCAGCAGAGCAGAGCTGTCAGTCAAGCGGAAGATTTGAAATCCGTTGTTGTGATGTGACACGGCGAGGCAGCCGGCCGGCTGAATGCTCAGGCCTAGACTGTGACAGCAAATGTCAACAGAAATTTGATCTGTCTATCAAGCCTGCACATCAAGTCACAGCTCTTCATTTAATAAGAAGGAATGTGCTGTGGGCTGACAGCAATAAAAGTGATTCCATTTTTATAACCTCCCAGGTTGTTGGATTTTTTTTTTTTTTTTATTTTATTTCAAGTCTTTCAAAGAATGAGCTAATTTTGTCTGAAACTGTATGACATCTGAAAGTGTTTTGAAACTCCTCAATATTGCTCTTATTTACATCATACCACTATTTTTTCAACAGTGCTTCTACAGTGTTATTAATAGAATGTTTGAATTATTCATCTTACTCTGTGAATGAGGACGCCGTGTCAGTTTATGTTGTTTTTGCTGCCAGCAGATAAACCTCATGTCACGGTTGTCGCAGCTCCCCTCACAGAAAATCTTTCTATGAAGACAGCTTCATCTGTTAACGATGCCCCGTGGTCCTGTAGCATAAAATAAACAATGCACATAGGATTACATCCAGAAAGGATTAGCCAATCAGTTCAACAGCAGCAAAAGCAAACACAAGTGAAAAGTTATAGTGGTGCCTTTTATAGCACATGTAGTAAATTCACAAAAGGGGTGAAAGTGACATTTTAGCCAGTGAGGAGTGTTATGTTTGAAGAGGAATGCCCCTCCCTATATGCAGAGCATGCTTTGTGCTCAGGGCCTCATGTTGCACTGCAGGCCTCATGCACAAATGCAGTACATGCACACTGCAGTGTCCCAGGTGCCAGCAGTTCATGAGGCCTTCAAGCCATCACACGAGGCTGCACACACCAAATGAAGTCAGCTGAGGTCAGTCATCTTGACACGCATTGCTGTAATGATTGACAAAACAAGTCCTCCAACCCTGATGAGCACAGAGGTGATTTGCTCTAACGCTCTGATACGAGCCACAGGAGCATCTCCAACACGACCAACAGGAGTGTTTCCTGAACGAGGAACCCACTAGTTAGTCAGCTAGCCACTGAAAATACTTGCTTATGGTGAGGAAAATGTTAGGGTTTGGGTTAAGAAAAAAGTGATATTGGCAGCTTAATGTTTAGCATTGTTTAGCAAGGAACTGGTGCTTGTGCAAGTGGTAAGTATTAGCTGGCTAATGGTAGCCAGTTTTTGCTAATTTCATACGACATCGCAGTGTTGTTCTTGATATGAACACTAGAGGTCGCCTAGTTTTAAAACATAACTGCAATTTTGGGTTATGGTGAGGGTTGGGAAGCGCTGCCTTATAACTTTCGGGGGGAAAAAGAACCATCAGCCACGTACTGCTCTGCATTTGAGCCACATTTTGTAGAGGAAAATATTGTCTGTCCTGCAACTGCAATTGAATTACCGGATGCAATTTTATTTCTTATGCAGAAAAGTCAGAGTTCAAAAAATATGTGGGGGGGATATGCCCCTAAAGCTTGAGAGTGCATGACGCCACTGATGCCTTAAGCTCCTAAACATGCGATGCAAAAAAAGATGTGATGATGTGAGAAGTGAGTGAGTGTTTAGGAACTCCACAAACCTTTAATGTTGACATGCAGTGGTAACTTTTTAAAGTCATTGTAAGGACTTGCATGGGATATTTTTTTCTGAGCAAGTGAATCATTCCTATGGAAAAAGATGGAATAATATAAACATTTGGCACAGCTCTCCAGTAAATTTAGGAAATGTCATGCTAAATGGCAAATGTATACTCTTTCACTACTGTTATTTTTCATATCGTTACTACTTGCACAGGTTAACAGAAATTTCCTATGGCAGCAATTTGCTATTACATAGTGGCACAATTTACAAAACACAAACAAACAAACAAACAAATGACCCTTGAAGGTCAGTCTCAAAGTTGATCTTTTCCTTTTTTACATGCTATGGGTAACATTTGCATCAATAAACATAGGGAGTGTACTTGCCACTGAATCTCCCACAGGTTTTCTTCCATGCAGCATATACAACAAACAAGATAAAAGCCAACCCCATATGTTTAGATGCTGGAACGCATCCAATTACCGCTGAGGCTCCGTGGTAAATCCAAGCTGCTTTGTTTATCTTCCTCATGGTTGCCTGCATGGTTGGAGCGACACAGCAAAGCGAGGACCCTTTGAGGGTGCAATGTTGTGTTTACATGAGTGTGTGTGAGTGTGCATGTGATTGAGTGTATGCTCTTTGTGCCAGCACTGAATGTACAGCAAACAGAACATGACCCCTCGGCCCCATTGTGTTGGCTGAAGAGGCCTGACAGTTTGGAAGGACATGCAGGATCCACAGCGAGTGAAGGATTTGGGAGAGAATATCCCAGAGGACACGTAACAGGTAGCAGGTTTTCCTTGTCATGACGTCACTGTCCTGCCCTTCCTCTGGAATTTATCGCCAAAGCCATTTCATGAGCAGCTTGGTGTCAATAATGGAGATGTTTCAGCATCCTGAACAAACTGGACAAACTCTGAGAGGAAACATGTTGTTTTACTAGGGATTAAAAGCTGTATTCACTTGTAAGAGAGAGGCATCCAATCAGAACACAACTTCATTATTTATTCCTCCCATTCCTGATTGATCGACTGCACAACTGCATCCACTGCTAGCCACAACAAGTAGTAAAGGTCATTTATGTGTTGCTGTTTCTAGAGATAAATCCACCATGTTTTGGGGGTTATTTTACCAATCTAACAAACTCTATCTAACATAGTGCTTTAGCTGATGCGAGAACGTCAGATGTGGAGTTACTGCAAGTTTTTAACAAGCGAAGTCATGCCCTGTAGCTGCTTCAGATCCAATAAGTGGGATATTTTCACTTTGCTGGACCATTGGTTGGCCTTACCAGGTTCCCAACAATATTTTCACTCTACAAGAGAAACAAATGCTCACCCATCCCTGCTGGAAAGTATTACTGTAGAAAATCCAGCCCCTAAAACTCAACATTTTATTGCAGTTATTGACCCATAGGGAGAAAAAAAGTGACGCACTATGTATACACAGCATACATTTCCTCTAAATAGTGCTGAAAAAACAGCTGCTTCAAATTACAGGGTTGAGCATAAATTGCAGTGAACGGCAAACCTCACTTGTTCATTGCTGAATGCAAACATTATTTTTTAAATCGAATTCAGTTGGAACTGTTTGATTTATCCGCCTGACGACATCAGCTATGTGGTGAGGCCTGATTTCTTCATGGTGTATTGCATTCTCTCAGCCCCCTCCTTACACACACACACACACACACACACACACACACGTATCGGCTTCTGTAGGGAGATCTATCTCTGGTGGTGGTCAGTCTTCCTTTGACTACAGCAGGTGAGACTCCACACAGGTAATGATTAATTTCTGTGCCTGGACCAGCCTCTTAAGGCAGGACGGAGCAAGATGATGATTGGCTGAAACGAAACACATAGATGTGCCTAAACACAAGGCTGGGCCTCTCTGACTATCTCTGTTTACTGTAGTTTCATAATGCATTCCACCACTGGGGTATGCCAAAACAAAATCCAACCTTCAGCAACAGTGAATCATCAGGACTTTCCACCTGAACTCTCCCAACAGAGGACTTTACATTGCGCTTTGCAGTGCCTCCTGAGAGCTTTCAGCATTACAACCCTCTTACACATGTTTTCTTTTTAGTACAGTCCACACTCACTGTAAAAAGTTGTAACAATAACAGACCTTGCGTTTAAATACAAACAAGATATTCTGAGAAACTGACCATGTTAGCAGAGCTCCATAGATATAAATATGTATTCATAAAGAGGGGAAAATTGCATTTGATGCACTCTACATATTTGCTATTACCCAGGCAAAATGGAACCAGTCCAAAACACTCATTTGATTTCCACTGGAAGCAGCATTTCAAATGTTTACTGCCCTTAGAGAATTTCCCAGTATAACCCCACCGACCCCCCACCCCCCCAACATGTTCTATACAATGTTATGCCAGATGCTATGTGCCAGTTTACTAGCGAAGAATGTTTGCAATATTTGCAGCTACACCCATGCCCTCATGGTCCCAACAAATTATGTGTCTGCACAATGCTCAAACATTAATTCCTCCTGCAATACTTTATGTCTGATGTAGATGTCCCACTGGGCCTGTTGGTGGCGCTAGATTGAACGTCTCCAAAGCTGACAAGTGTCATCATGACCCAACATAAATGCTGCAACGATCAAAAACTAATTTGGAGATATGCAGATTTCACCTGCTGGTGGAACGACAGGAAAGGTCATAAGGTCACCAAAATTGACGGTCTTACACCAAATGAATTTTTAAATTATTTCTCTGTCGCAGACAAATTTCCAATGATATCATAACATCACAACAGTATTGTTGAAGTTGGGGTATGCACCCATCATCTAGATTGTTTGATTTCAGATGGTCATAGATAGACAGATAGATAGATACATAGATAGATTTTTATTGTCATTGCACAATCATATGCGTATAATAATGCAACGAAATTAGGGCTCAGTCCTTTCGGTGCAGGGGAGAATAGAAAGCATCGTGCATCTTGCTAGTTGAATAGCCAAGTCCAGTAATAGATGGCTGCAGCCATGTCTCTGATATCAGAAAAAATGCAACAGTCACGGAAACACTTGTTGGATGTGCAAGCACAGTTCGTCATCCCGTGTTCGCCATGGACCTGGCACTGGAAAATGCTGGGAGGCGGCGGCCCAAAGGGCTGTCCTTTCAGCCGTGTCAACGCGCCGGCCCTGCAGCCTCGGCGTCCTCCGGAATGTCCTGGCAGTGATGAAAGTCCGGTGAAATTGGCATCCTGCAGCGCAATCCCAAGCTCAAAAGGCCCTGATAACTGTTGTTTCCTTTGCTTGTTTACGTTTCCTCCTGGACTTGTCACTGGGAAGAACTATCCACAGAGACCCCGGTGTTCTAACGGCATCCTCCGGAATGTCCTGGTAGCGATGAAAGTCCGGCGAAATTGGTACCTCGCAGCACAATCCCAAGCTCAAAAGGTGCTGACGACTGTACGCGTACATTGCCCAACATAAGGTGGTGTTTTAAGCTAAAAACACAACCGTTCACACATACAAAAACATATAATACGGCACCGAGAGTGGAGAGCTGTAGCCGCTGCGTCTATGCGTGCTGCCATGGCAACCATTTTTGATTATCAATTCTATTCATAAAACTCAGTCCAACCCGATCTTTTTTCTTCTTGGCGTTCTCATAAAATCAAACATGTTTCATATTATCGTAAGCCTTCAGTCTCAGCTCAGTGACGTGAACATTGTCAACAACCAGTAGGAGTGCTCTCGGCAGCACCAAACAGGAAGCAGGTGAACAAGTTTCGTGTGTTTGTGTGTAACGTCGCTGAGGGCTCCTACCATCCTCCGGCTGTCATGTTGTGCTGCTGCATCTGAAATAATAAGGACTGTTTTTAGACTTCATGCGTTCACACACCAGTAGTCAAAGAAACCTGGACAGGCACACACACATGGTCTGTGACTAAAAATTCAGTGAGTGTTGTCTTTAGATGTGAGAGTGTGTCAGATTTTAGTCTTTTAAAAGTCTTTTCAAAGTCTTGTGGTGTATGGTAGGCATTAGATTACACTCTGTGAACCACAGGTTGGCAGTTGTCATTATTGTTTCTCCCGAAGGTAACAGTTGAGGAGCTTTCTGTATTTTTCCCGTTCTTTCTCTCATGACAGAAATCAGAGCTGATGTAAGTCACTGAAAATCATCTTTCATGCTCTTTCAAGATGCAAGTTGTCTCTCTTGTCTCTTGTCTCTCTCAGTTGAAATGGCATCATCAAAGTTCCTCACATGTTGCCCTCACGAGCTTTGTCTGAAACCAAACTTTGATGACCTTTGCAACATCACATAAATATTTCTCTTCTGCTATGCTGCAAATATGTCAGGAAGTGGGTCACAAGCACATGTAGTGCAGAGGATGCTATGCTGTCGGGGTTACATGCACTTGCATCAGTGGGGCTCCATGGGCCAAGCCAAAGGGCAGCCGGAGAGGTTATCCTTGAAGTGTGATTGGGCAGCAAAGGGCCCAAACCAAATTCTCATGACTGTCACTGAAGATTCAAACATTGTCTTATATATTTTAAACAACTTATTTTGTGACATATTTTTTATATTGACATGTAATGTAATTTGTCATATAACCAGGTCACACTTCTTAAAAGACATGTCCCAAGGGGAAAATGGTTCCTAGGAATGGTTTGAAGAATGATTTTTTTCTTCTCTCACTGTTAGGCTTACTTGTTTAGATGCAAAAATACACAGCACAGCTTAAATATGTTTATTTTTTATATTTTGCACGAAATCTTTACGTGTAAAACCACAAAAAAATCGTGAAGCTGTTTTATGTAATTGCAAGGTTGTCTCCGCAAACAAACAAACAACCAAAATCACTAAAAATGATCATTAAAAGAGCTATTTTCAGCGTCACATACTTTATGGCAGGCAAGCCTTTTCATTGTGTGCTCAGCCAGCCCTGCAAGATAGGCAGCAGCTCATTGGATGGAGGTTGATTCGGTCGTACCTGGCTACCTGCACAAACACGACTCCCAGATAAGGGCAACTGGTTGGCAGAAACTGAAGGTGAATAAAGGGGGATGGAGAGAGAATATTTAGTTGACCAGAAGTGACAACAACTTGACAGGGAAGTCTGTGGCTTTTCCTTAATGGAATGGTGGTCCAATAATCAAAAGGTGAAGCTGTGATCAAAGCGGGTCAGAAAGGGTATTTGTTCTCTAATTTGTGCCTAAATATAATGAAAACACTTCAAAATGATAAAAGAATCAATACATTTCAGCTTCACACTAACCGGGTTTCCATCCACCTATTTTTATTCGCATTTTCAGAAATTGCGAAAAAAAAAAAAAAAAAAAAAAACTTGGATGGAAATGCCAGAAAATGCCGAAAATTCACAAAAAAGTTTTTACGCTTGGAGGGGGTGGATTTCTCAGCGTATCGATAAAAGGAAATGCGACTTTTTTCTGTGGAAACAGGTTTTGCAAATAAACGATGACTGGACCGGATACCACGTCACACTTCTACGCTACAGTCTTATTATTAGTTATTATTATTATTATTATTATTAGTCTCTTATTCCTTATTTAGGATGGTTCGGTACGAAGTTAGCGCTGCCAAAATAGTAACCAGACTTCTCCCAAGAGCCAACAAGATCAGCAGGAATCTGTCCATGATCAACTGTTGAGTGTCAGCTGAGTGTTTGTTGTTGTTCAGTGGACTGACGCTATCTTATGGCGTCATCTCACAGCGCACTTTTCTCCCAATAATCACAAAACAAAACTAATGGAAACAGGCATAAATCTGCATTTTCTTTTTTTTCTTTTGACAAAATTCGCTCAGAAATTTCGATATATTTGGATGGAAACCTGACTACTGTTTTGACCTTGTGATAGAGACGTGCAGCCAAATACACACACACACACACCCCAAATTCACAGACAAGACTCAGTTTGACTAAGTGGAGGCTGCAGTGGATGTTTGAATAGTCACAACCACAACGCATTTGTTTCAGTCTGTTTACCCTCTCTCGTCAAACCACACAATGATGACAGTTTCCGAGTTTGTGTTGGTACTCTTGAAATAGCATCAGTGACATCATCTGTGAATGGCAGGAAGGAAGTGCTAACATGAACGCTCATCTAGAATGGCCTTCTGGAGTTTCAATGACAAGAATAGTTATAGAAATCCATTCCAGTAACAATGTTTTTTTTTTTGTTTTGTTTTGTTTTTTTGAGACGACAATAAAAGCTCAGTGACATTTTGCAGCCTATGGGAGAGAAAACAAAAACTTGAACTCTGTTTAGAGCAGATATCAAGAGAATAAGGTAAATCGTTTCTCCATGTTTAGAAGTTTTACATCTAAAATGCTTTTGTGTTCCATTTTACGGCTCGGCAGTCTCAGTTCATCTCCAGTGCCAGGCCTCACCAGAGCAGTGCTCCGTCCACGGGGAACAAGAAAAATGAACAGTCTCTTTTTACTCTGAAGGTGTCATGCCCTTTCAGAGTGTGAGAGCGTCACTGATATCACTGGTGAATTAACAGCCAGATAAAAGGTCACTGACTTTCTTCCTTTCATTACTTCAAATTGAACTCAGTATTTTTAAAAGATAGGGAGTTATAAAAATGCACGCCTCACTCCTTTGGTCATGACCACAGTACAGTAATTTTCGTTTTGCAATTTATTTATTTATTTGTTTATTAACAAAAAAAAAAAAAAAAAGTAAGCTCTTCATTAATATCACAGGAGAGCAGGCAAGCGGACCCAAATGCAGACGAGAGAGGCAGAGCTCAGATTTTTCGCGGAGAAGAGCAGGCGATAATAGAGTTAATCACATTGTTACAGGAACAGCAAACCCAAAGACAAAAAACAAACTGGCAAAGAAGCAGCTGAAAGCCGAACTTCAACACAAACTCAACAAATTAGGGAATCAGAAACAGGTGGGTGGACAAGGCAGCAGGCAGGGATCTGATTGGCTGGGCCAGGGGTAGACAGGTAACACAAGGGGCGGGGCTAACGAGACAATGCAGGGCAGGTGAGCAAAACTATGGGATGACAGCAAGGACAAAAAAAGCACAGACATACTACAATAGATAAAACAAAACAAAGGAAAAAACAGGATTGTGAAAACTGCTCACCAGAAACTTCACAAACTGATCATGTTTATGCTTCCCAGAGAATGAACACTATTAATTTTTGGTGATCTCATGACCCTTCCTGTCAACTAAATATTTTGCTACATATTCCTGCCAACAAATCAACCATGCCACCTGTCATTGGGGTCTATTTGCTCATCCCACTTAAGGGTTCACATGCCCCCAAAGGACTTAAAATCAAGAGTCTCATGATACACACACAAATTCAAACTCCACTCCAAGACCCATCGGGGTTGGAGCTGCCCTTTATTGGCAACCTGCCTCAGTAAACATAATTTCCTGGGACCCATACTATGTTAACAGGCATGCACACACACACACACACACACACACACACACACACACACACACACACACACACAAACATACACACAAACACACGCGGATACACACATCCTGTGTTTGGATATTGCATTTATTTCCTTTAGCACCCAGCTGAACTTTAGTCTGTTGCAGGCTTTACATAAACACACACAGATCATACAAATCAGACCAGGAATTATGTACTTGTTGTGATAATGAGACAGTTTATTTTACTCAAGGCGGAGAGATGGGATTTCTGAGAAGTGGAGATATCAGGACCATACACAGCGCTGTGGCTCTCATGTAAACAGAGCCGCTATGGACACTGAAACACAAGGACACTGAAAAGATAATCTTGCCATGAGTGGATACAAGCACAAAACCTCCCTTGAACCGTACGATATCTAATTAGCTGCACTTGGACTTTCTAGTGTTCAAACTTCCTGCCCTTTTAGTGTACTTCTTATCTGATTGCCCAGAGACAATAAAACACAAAGCCCGTAGGAAAACACCGGCCAGTGAATTCCTTGAAGGGCACATGCTCTTCCTGGCGGTTACCCAATCTCGATATCTGTCTGTCTCTCTGGCACTGTCGCCAACTTGGTGACTTTGTTGCTGCTTTAGCAACTTTTCAGACTCCCTGGCGACTTTATTTCTCAAACCCGCTGGTGGCCAGTATTGCGGCTACTCCCAGCCATGGGGAGCAGCCATGCACTCGTCTTAACATACCCATTTCTTTAATCATGCACTTAAGAAATGTAATCCAATAATCAAAAGTGAACACTGCTTTCCTCTTTCTTCCACTAGGTCACCCATTATGACCCATTAGCTCCCCTCCCTTTGTGACTGTAGCTGTACTTCATGTTGCCTTCGTGTGACGTGGAAATTTTCACTGGAATGCCGAGACACTTCAAAGCAGCTCGTGAGAAGTGTTCATGCATTCAAGACATTAAATGCTTTTCTGTAGACTGTGGTTGTTTGTGATGCGCAGAGCTCATGATAACGATAAGCTTTTTCACACTTTTTTTTTTAAACTTTCACACTTACACAAGCTGGGCCCACAAAAAAGTTATCCAACCAATGTTTTTTGGTAAAATCATCTAGCACGATCTGCTTCATTTCATAACATGTCACTTTGACATTGAGGTTTTGTGGTTGTGTGTGTGAGTGTGTGAAGTTAATTCATATTTATATAGTTAAAGCAATTTATCCAACAAAAGTCTGTTATACAGCTGTAAAATATACAGCTGGTTAAATATTTAAAAGGTTAAGATGCATTATACAATGAATTCAGTTATTTCAATAACTTTCACTGTTTATTTAAAAGTTAAAAGTTACAGGTTGGTGAAAACTTAAAAAGTTTGGTGACTTAAATTTTAAAGTTTTAATTAGGTAACAAAAAATTCTAGTTACCAAAACCTAACCCCGCTTCTACCCAAAGTTGTTTTATTTTCTTAAACTTAACCAGTAGCTAAGGTTTTCATGTGATGAGTGGGTGACAATCGAGTGTACAATTCAAGCTAATGCCACAGTAATGAAAGGAAAGAGACATGGCTGAGTTTAGGACAGCACAGAATCCAAAACTTGCATCCAGGTGCTCTTTGAGATAGAAGACAGTAATACTAAGCATCAACCTCTGCATATAAGTGCATGTGTTGAAGCACTGATTCTTTAGGCATTTTATCAGCTTTTTTTCCCCGGGATTTGAAATTAAAAAGATAAGTTATGTTTTCAAAGTGTTGTGTTTCAGTGCAGCTCAGGATGATGTGACAGAATCATGACCAGAACACTTTACTGGCCAAGTAGATTCACACATACAAAGAATTTAAGCTAGTGGTGTTGCTTTCTGGACATAGAGAATGAAAGATAATGTGTAAAAAGAAGTTACAATTAAAAACAAGAGGTAGACAACTGTTAAAAACAAGGGAATAAAATACAATGTTAAAAATAAATTTAAAAAATATATAGCTTCTCCTCCTGATCCCTCCCTATTCTGTTTGTGTCATGTTTTTGAGCAGATCTGGAAAAGATCCAGGAGTTAGGAAACGACAGCACTGTTGTGGTCTCTATTTTGATCAGGCAATTGAATACCATTATATACGCTGACACATTCACAGCAGGTGCATCAGAACAAAATGAATACCTTTATCATCTGCGCCAGTGCACTCCCTCCCTGCCTCCCATCCCCCGTCTCCCCACCATGTCATCTGTCGACCAGTAAATGCCAAACACCATGCAGTGCAGCTGGCATGAGCATGACATGGCCTCACAAACACATGTTGCCCAGGAAGCCTGTTATTTTTTTATTTTTTTTTTCTCCACAGTCAACGCCCTAAGCCACAGTGTGTGTGCATGAATGAGGAGCGTGGGTCAAGGACATCAAATGTGTCTGGACTGATATGTTAGTTGCAGTGGAAAGTGTGCGACGAGGAGTCATGCCTCTGCCAGCGACAATGCCACAGATCTGGGCAGTGCAGATGCTGTCGGTGATTTCATGGAGACAAAGAAAACAGTGGGTGTGGAGGAGAGTGGATTGAAACATGAGGAAGCGATATGACATTGGAAATACCCTTACACACTATAGCAGGGAGAGGGACTGGGGAGTAACCGCCGCCACACATGGGATATGCAGTATTATCAGAATAACGTCTCTGTCAAAAGAGAAAGGCAGGGAGTAACAAACAAACCTTATTTGGGCTGCAGGACCTAAAGTTCAAGTCACTGAAATGACTCCAAATACTTCCCATGTGATTAACCTTGTTTGCTTCCAGGAAAGCCGGTTAAGGCTACGTGGCAACAGTTATGAATAATGACAGTGTGCAGGCGTACTAACAACTGTCACACTTGCGCTCAGTGTTTTATTAAAGCGCTCTGGCCCCTAAACAAGATGGCAACAGTAATCACGTGGTGGAAAGTCAGGATATCTGATGTAAAAAAAAACAAAAAAAAAACGGATGAATTTACCAAAAACAGTTAATCGCCCAGGACAACACACACTCCTGTTTTTGTTGACTGAGTGCCGGCCATATTTTAGAGGAACTCAAGCAATCTTGACAGTGTTTGACGCACTATCAAAATAAACCAGAGGTTCAGATAAGACATTAAAAATAAACAACATAGTCAGTGTTATTGCGATGTCAGTAATTGTTGTCATTTTCTTATCATTCATCTTATCATTCATCTTATCATTTTGGGAATGGTAAACTCATTGCCACTCACTTCCTGAGGTAACCTTTTACCTCCTAAGTTTATTAAGAAAATACACTACAATATACTACAATTTTACTTGGCTGGTTCTGCTATTACCAATAGCTCTTTCAACATCAAAAAACAGCACCCAGTCACCCTCTTTCTCTCAGTGTTGATATATTCTATAAAACAAATTCTCATCTTCATTACAATCCATCCATAGATAGATAGATAGATAGATAGATAGATAGATAGATAGATAGATAGATAGATAGATAGATAGATAGAGTTGGAGTTTTTTTTTAATGCATTGACCTGAGTGTGAGGAAGTTTTTGACAAGTTTCCATTCAGTTTCATTTTATAAATATCTTTGTATTCCGCTCACTTCCTCACAAAGTGATCACAAATGCCTTTTACATCTCACTAATGGACTTTTTAATATCATAACAAGAATGAGTGCTGGCTGGCAAGATCAACTTTCCCAAAATAGTAAATTAATTCAGCCCTCTGGCCGCAGTGGGAGCATGGAACAATTATTTGTGAGGGCTGCAGTGTGTGCAGTGTGAGAGGGAGCAAGAGGAAAAAGAGGAAGACTGACAGTGAAAGAGGCAGATGCCACATTACATCCTAATCAGCGGACATGGATCCAGGTAACCCCACCGTCTCCATACTCAGGAGCAGCCGGCAGGGCTCACATACATATGACTGCCACAGTGACACCAGCAAAAACCTCCTCATATTCATGGACTAATGTTCTACATCCAGATACAGTGATGACACAGGTGTTCATAAATATGCTACGGTATACTGAAACCCAGCAGATACACATACTTATGTTTGCACAGTCATACGCTGTAATTACTCCGTTTTTTCGCTTTTTTTTCTTCACTGGGTTTAAACGATGAGCTTTGAGTTTTTTTTGTTAACTTAATATCAAGTATTCTTTCCAGAGTAAAATGTCAGATAAAGGTGCAAGTTCAACGGATTCTCTGCATTGCATGCTTTAGAAATTGTGGTTAAATTAGAATGACCACAAGCAGAGGTGGACAAATCCACTGGCAGCTTTAGTAAAGGAGGATCAGTGGCATTACAAGCCAAGATGAGTGTCATGAGTTGATCTTACTGCGAGGCATTACGGCGTTGTCACCTTGCATTGTGCTAAATGATCAAAATAATCAGAGAGATGAGTCACATGATGGAGACGCAGTGCACTGTGTGGAAGTGTTGTTACATATATCACAACGTTGGCTGGTAAACAATGTTAAATTGGAACACTATACATCCTCTGACAAAAGCCTTTGTCACAGATGTTTGGTCATCCTTTAATGCATATATGCCCCCAAAATTTGCAAATAATAAAATGTTGGTTCTACGGTGTCAGAGCACCACTGTCACTGATGTTTCCAGTTCTGCTCCATTGCATCTCATCTATGTTGCCCCCAGCTTGCAAAACTGTGCTTTTTCCTCAGCCGCCTACTGGGTGTGAGGTCAAAAGTGTCTTGCAACATGATCAGCTCATGAAACTCATCTGGCTTGCAAGTTTTAGGGTCATTAGAGTAGTGTGAGATGAGCGAGATGGTTTGAAATCTTGTCTGACTTGCTGCAGACACACGACTGAGGCTGATGCACAAGAGTTCTGCCTTCGCTCTCCACGAACTCAGCGCTCATCGGTACAATCTCCTGACCTTTGATAACTTTGTCTTTCTTCAAAATACTACATTCATGTACAAAATTACCCAGCAATCTGACACTCCCTGTGTACCACTGTGATCACACAACACCAGAAAAGCCTCCATCAGGCGCAGTTGTGTTGTGCAATACAGATCCACTGAATATGGCAGCTCAGTCTTCTCTATGGGCCTGTTTACACTTGGTTTTATCATGTTTTGGGTGATCATCATTCAGTGTAGAAACTAAACGATGCAAACCTGAAATCCAAAACCACACGAACACACACACACACACACACACACACACACACACGGTGCCTGCTAACTCCTATAACTAAAAGTGTGGTTCAAATGAAATCAATGATAACTAAAAATAATTACGTAGTGTGGGCTACATCTTTGAGAGTGAAGTTTTATTATTATTATTATTATTATTATTATTATTATTATTTATTAATGTATTTTGAAATTCCTTTTACAATAATGATGTAATACTCAATGCATCGAAATGTCTTTTGTATTTTGGATGTGGTCGTTTGCCATAGCGATCTCCTGTCCAGTGACTGACCAGCCACAATGAAATGATGAGATTTCAGTTTTTTACTCTATCCCAAGATGTTGCTTCATGAACTGTCCAGCAGCAATCAAGTGATTTTGCTGTATGTTTCAAATAGGTTAGAGGATTATTTTCAGCTCGCCCCTGGAAATATTTGAGAGTAGCTGAATGCAGTTAAAGGAACTGAAAATCATCCAGAATGAGCCTGGTGCTTTGCCAAAACACTTCAGAAGCTCACACTCCTTTACCAGAGGACAGAGGTAAGTGTTTCTGATAGCTGACAAAAAAACGCTTTCAGACATAACATGTTCACAGGTACACACACACACACACACACACACACACACACACACTCACACACATATTGCTATTGACAAGAGCTATTGCAGTCAGGCAAATGACTACACTTCTTCCTTGGTACATGTAACTGCTCTCTGACACACACACACACACACACACACACACACACCTGTATTCATGCACATGCACACAAAAAAAAACCCATTACATCTCAACAAGCTATCCAGACCAAAGTGGGCAGGTTATTGCAGTTTTAACTGAACCACAGAATGCCTCTCTAATCATTTCAGACATGACTGTTTTTCAAATGGGACGTACTGCACACACTGCTGAAGACAGTAGTACTTCAGCTTAAAACAGCAGTGACAGGGCATGCTCTAAATCACAATCTCTTGTGTATTTATCAGGTTCTGTAACGGCAGAGAAAATGGCCTAGATCGTGCTCCAGAGTCTCCCGCTGGGTGTTGAGAAAGCCTGCCTCTGTAGCGTGATCATTAACATTATTCAGCTCTCTCTTCAAACTGCGGACAAATAACACAACTTTTGCACTTTGAAATTACATGCAGTGCACTCGCAAAAGTCCAGTTTTACTTGCAGGTGATCCACCAATGCAAGGTGTATTCCCCCTTCTACTCAGACTGGTGTTTGTGTTTAACGTCAGCTTGCTAGCTAATGCTTTTTCGTATTCTTAACCCTAACTTCTTCCTAGCTGTAACCCTAACATTTCTCCTAAATTTTTCCTAAACCAAATAGTTTTGGTTGCTAATGTTAACTATTGGACTAATGAGCTTACATTCACATGTGAAACGTTATGTAATGTCTGTGCATGTGTGAATGTTGCATATCTGCTCTCCGCTGAAGTTGATGAGAAGGACTGGCGAATCAGCTGTATAGAAAATTGTAATTGTGTATGCACTGCACGCAAAGTGTAAAAGTTGTGTTTTTCAAATGCAAATTGATGGGGGCAGGTTGCATTATGACATTATTATTGCTGTGCTCTTTTACACAGTCAGCAAGGCAGACACAGACCCAATCAAGCAAGAAATGCATGATGGGTATGATGCATGATGAGACGGGATTCTCTGCAAAGATTAGACTTCATTTGGCCCTGCAGAGAGTGACTGTAAACCTTGGATACATCAATTTTATTCATATTCATACAGTAAAACACAGCAAAAGACACAAGGGTTTCTTCAGTCCTGTCATTTCTTACTCAAAAGCAAACATTTCTGTCAGGTTTGATGTTAAGTCGAGCTGAAAGCCCATGGTTAGTGAGTGGTACAGAGGTCAAAGTAATGAACTGGAAAGGGACTATAGTACACTAAAGTGTAAGAGCCCTATTAGCCATGGGCAATGGCCCAGACATCCTCTCTTCAGCAGTCTCAGAACAACATGATAAGGGCTGCCTAATTTGAAAGATGGATAGGTATAGTATGGACCATAGATTGTAAAAAATCTAATGGACTTTTTATTTTACTGCTATCCATTGTAAAAGCTTTCCATGGGCTGTGCTCTGTGGTGCAATATGATAAAAACATACTCCTTATATATAATTCTGGTTTCTGAATTTTGAACACACACCGTAGCTCACGTCAAGCTGAATAGAAAACAAAGAGTTATACATATTTGTTGGAAATGACAGCTCGAGTCCATGAGCTTGCGTCTAACTAACTTCAGATTAACTGTCACACTGAAAATTTTGATATGATATTTTCATAGTACCCATGTTTTCACTGTCTTTTTAAGTTTGTGCATTCATATCTAGTAAGGTTTTCAAAGTAGGAAGCAGAATAGAACAGACTAGTTCTTTGGTGTTATATGTCATAACAAGATAGTTTAAAGCTGATAGGTTATTGTTTGGTTCCCTGGAACAATCCAGCAATCAGCTAAATGTGCCAGACTACAACTCAGATGAATAGTATTTCCTAAAAAAGGATCCTAGAATTTGTTGTGAAGCTAGCTCGCTTGATTAATTTCTCGGAGTAACAGATGAGTGAGGTTTGCCACATTGGATAATACAGGGCAGAGCATGATGCTGAGATAATTGTTGCAAAGAATTTGAAAGTCCCTTTTTTCTGACACCCACAACTTCCCCACTGTCTCTGGAAAAATGTGTTTACTGGTGTTCATACGGAAGGATTTATCAGTTACTGGGAAAACGCCTTTGTAAATGAATTTTTGAGATGTTGTGTTGTTATTGATATAAGAGAAAAGGTCCTCGATGTCCCGCAGCAACACTACTGGAAAACACAGACTGCCCTGGTGTATGTGGGTTCAGACATTGTGAGTTTATAAAGCAATATTCTGTTTTACTTAAATAAGCTTGATTCTCTGGAAAATGTGCTGCTTTGTGTACTATCCAGCAAGGAGGGAAAACTAATCTCTTTGCATTAGCGTGAAAAATGTTTTGCACTGGGAAATGAATGTTTCCATCGTTTCGTCAGAATAAGCATCCAGCATTAAGGCTGAAAGCTACTATTGTATGAATTTCCGTTCTCCCTTGTTCCTTGTAAAAATTAAATGTAATTTTACAACTCTTTTTGTGCCTGTTATGGGATTTTCCATGTTAAATGTAATCAGGACTACTGGAAGAGTGAAATTTATTACAGTAAATGGGGCCCGGCTTGCAGCGTGTACGTCAGCGTTGTGTTGGGGTGGGGCGGTGGTGTTACTTTTGACTCACTGTAAAACCACCATTATACGTCGAAAAAATGTTTTTTATTCATTTAAGATTCATGTTTCTCCTTTTATGCATTGTAAGAGAATCAACATCTTGACAAGTGGTTTAGTCTTACATCTAATGTATTTCTTCAAACAGTGAAAAAAAATCTGCGACTGGGATGAGATAATCCCACTTCTCTCTAATGCACGTTTTTTTTCCCTGCAAATATAAAATATGTTAACACAAAGCAGATCAGCCCACTAGTTTCAAGAAAATTTCCAGAAACAAGCTGACAAGCATCGGAAAGTGTAAATTACAGGTAGGATTATATCATCACACTGACGGAGAGGAACTGTTAATGACTTAGTTAAGGTGGAGATTTTGCAGTGTGGTGATTTTCTTATTTCTTTTATCACTAAAAGTGGATAGAAAAACTGACACATTTTAAAGAAAGAAAGAAAGCAGGAACATACAGACACCATAAGCATTGGAGGCAGCTGCGGCACACTGGCAAGGCCGCGTGGTGATGTAAGATGACAGGCTGTTTACTGAGGCGAGAGAGAGCGAATGGAAAGCAATGGGGAGCACTTTGGCCTGCTATCACGGTAGCTGCTGGAGCTTTTAAGAGCCTGAATGAGTGTCATTAGGGCTGGGGTAACTTCATTAGTGTCCCTGGGTAGCAGTGAAAGCAGGTTGGGAGCGGCAAGGGATCGGAGGGAGGAGGGACAAACCCACTCACTGCCAAACAAAACAATTAGACAGAAGGGGTCTCTGCCACCTGCCTCGGAGGTGACAAATAAAGAGGAGATGGAGAGTGGGGGGAAATCATGATGGCTATCCAACGCATGCATGGATGTGGCATGTTTGTGTTGTACATGTAGCATGAGTTTGCTTTACATGAGTGTGTTTATGTTGGAGTCTTTTAATATTCAAATGTGTGGAATTGCTCGCATGCAGCGGTGACGCACTCCACTCCCCAGTTTTTGTGTGTGTGTGTGTGTGTGTGTGTGTGTGTGTGTGTGTGTCAGAAAAGCACATCCAACCTCTGTCAGCTGAACAGTGCCCTTGCTGTTCATTACAGGTGGAAATGAGGGCAATCATTGATCACCCATTAAAGGGGGGTGGGGGGCTGGAAAACCTACTAATTAACACATGGGTTAACACAGCATCTGTGTCATTTTGCTTCATTCTACCAGTGATGGAAATGTTGTGTTTTTAACTCCTTGAACTCTATTGAACAGCCGGTTGCAGTGCTAAAGTTGAAGCTACATCACACTTACACAGAGTGAAATATTCAAACCCAAGATGCCATTGTTTTGTGGCTGCACCATTAGATCAAATAGACAATATCTAGATGTCTTGTGAATCATTTTATGCACATTTACCTGTACATCAGTAGGACATAGGTGGTGTATTTGGAAACCGTGGGACCTCCACTAGAATTTTATAAAACATGAGTTAGTATTTATAAAGGAAAAACCACCAGTGGGATTGGCGTTGACGTTGACGTTGAAGTTGAAGGCATCAATAACCAGAGCAAATGTTAAAGCATAAATGTTTAAAAATCCAAGGTTAAAGGCACTGTAGGGACCCAAACAAGGGTTTAAATACTTTACAGTTACAGTTACAGCATGTGGGATTAATCCTATACCAAAATCCCCCAAAACCCTAAATCACATGTATTTTTCAAAAAAATAGGACCATGACAGGAGCATTAATTTGCAAATACATTATTATAAATGACAGGCATCAGACCTTGTGTCGGCATTATAAAATCTTGAAAAAAAAAAAAAATCTAAAAATCAATCTAAAAATCTTTGCTCTATAGGCAGTCCTCAGTAGTATGTTTATAGTCTCTGGAATAAGCAGACTGAATGTATGGATGGATCGAGTCCTTGTGAAGCACGATGTGTACGTGTGAGGCTTGCGCGCTTGTTAGCATGAACTTTTTTTTTCAGGGTCCAGATATTTGACTTCAGAAGACTTGAATCGTGCCACACTAGCTGCATGGAATAATTCAGCTTTTAATTCAGCTTTTAATTTAATTCAGCTCATTTGTGCCATTTTGGGAACTCTAAAAAAGCATCACCCATTCACTTCAGTTGTTTTTGAGACGGCTGGCACTGCTGTGTCACAGCAGGGTTAAGTAGACAATGCCAAAATTTTTGTTTTTGCGTAAGCTGTTCCTTTAAAGAACACAGTGTCTGTGTGTAATTAATCATTACACAATGGTTAAATGAATAAAAATAACCCCAAAAACATATTAATCACACCAAATTCTCTCAGTACTGGGGACATTTCCCATCAGCATTAAATGGCTTACTGGAGGAGTGAGAATTACGTTTTGTGGTCACTCAGAGTGACTCTGTGCTCGGGGGCTGTTTAATATGCCAGACGTGTGCTGTTGCTTTCAGACCGGTCATAGTCTGTAATCAGGACATTTTCCAGCAGCACCCGGTCTTCACAAACAGCCCAGTGAAGTCTTTGCTCTCCAGGACCCTGATTGTATTATCTGTAATCTGACCACTACAAGATCAATACAGTCTCATAAAAATGTTTGACGTGAGCACTTTGGCTAGGGTTAGGTTCAGGCAACTAAAGCAATCTGGCGGAGATTTTTTTTGTTTTGAGGATATTTTTGGCACTTCTGCATTTTTAGATGAGAGGGGATGACATGCACCCAAGTTCAATTCCAGAATTGAACCAACATTTACACCCATCCACCACTGGTACTGCTGCCTATTCCATTTGTGTCTCGGTATTGTAATCATTTCATGGTGAGGAACTGTATTTCTGAAGACACTGTGTTAATTCCGCGAAATGTCAAGAAAAAAAGCTCTTTGTCTTTCCAGCGCAGAGTGTGGTTGGCTTCCTTTGAGTTGAAATGATGTGTTTTTCCCTCTTCAGTGGCCCAGCACATTACAGGCCACAGGCCATTTAGTAAACACTTTGATGTCTTCCTTGAATGCATGTATTTTTAACATGGGTTGAACTGCTAACCCTGATGAGTGTTAAAACAATGCTCAGTGAGCCACACAACCACAGCAATCAAAGCCTTCATTTAATTTGCATGTACACTTTGTCCGCTTGTTCAGAGGAAGACAGGCATTTTGTATTTTGTCCTTTTAAGATTCATGTTAAAAACTCACATCTAACAATTCAAAGAGGAAATACGAGCAATCAAGCAATCAAAATGTACTTAGAAAGACTTATTGAGGTGTTGTGCTCACCAGAGGGTTGTATTTTAAAGGGTCTGTCTCTTAAACTACACACTGGAACACCAAATGGGCTCACATTTGGTGAGTAATTAAGGGTCATGACTTTTAATAAGCAGTCAAATCTGAAGGATTCAGTGTTGTAGGCATATTTCAGCTCTGACGCATTTACATATTGGTAGTATGGTGTATGCGCTGTATGCAATTGTTTCTGTCAAACATGCCCTTCAAAAGCAAAATAAATAAATAAATAAATGAATAAATTGTATCTCAGTAAATTCTTGTAGACTTACATGTAATGTATATGTAATGTAAAGTAAATTGTAAGTTCTTAGGAAGTGCTGTAGGCTTCATTTGCAAAAGATCATGTCCATGTTACAGAGTTCGATAGTTCAAAACGTGTTTTATACTATAGCCTCATCTTGTGGGTCAACATTGCCATGACAGTCAAGAGCCTCAAGTCCTGATTTCTAGATTTATACATTACACAATGAAGCAATAGATAATATGCTTGCAATATATTGTTATGTTTGTTGTTTTTTGAGAATAACATAAGACAGAAAAGTCCTCAAATCCTAACAAATTAATTATTTCTGAGTAATCTTTTGTACGTCAAATATTACTGAATGAGTAAGAAAATCTGTAATGCAAGTGTGTCAGTCTCCTGTTGTGTCCATATGTTGCATCTCCCATCAGCTGTTAATGGTCTTGTTATCACACAACAAAAAATATTGTAGAGGAATAATTAAAACATAGTCAAATTAGTATCTCACCTTGAGTTTTTTTTTGTTTTTTTTTTGACATTCTATGATAAAATAATAACAGAGATAATAGAGGCACTTCATCCTGATTAACATCCTGACTGTTTTGAAAACATATACTTCCAAACTGTTGACAAACTATATTGTGTATTATAACAACAGTAACAGTAGTTTACCTGTATGGTTGAACCATTCTGTCTCAAACAAAACTCTAAGTATTGATGTCAGTGTTGAAGACGTAATATCAGCCTGGTATACTTGGCCTATCGTCTCCTTGCATTTGGGTTCTCTTGCCTGCACACTGTGACACAAAGACCCAACAAAATGTTTATTTTCTCTGCTGGTGTGGTCAGTCAGTCTGACATAGTCAGGGTGTATTTAGGCCAGTCCCCACCACAGCAGCAGGTTGTACTGGACACAAAACAGAGAAGCATTATTAAAGACTGAAATGATTTTCAGTACAGAAAGGGAAACAGATGAATATTCTGGATGTTCTTGTGAGCTCATCTGTATGTGTGTCACACTGAGAAAAAATGTCATCATTTCAAGCTTGAATGAATCTGTGTGAAACTGAAACAAGCAACATCCAATAATAGAGCTGACAAGCATCCTAACATAATGTTTAACACAGAGAACTGATTCTTTATGTGCAGAAATAGTAGCTATTCTTGAAAACATTAACATTAATATAACACTGAGCATTGCTGTTAAGTACATTTGTTTGCCCACCTTTTCATACAGTTTTGGACTACACCACTAGAGGGAGGCATTGCCCTTCATCGGTGATGGGCAAATTGTGAGCGCGCTTACCTCTGCCAAGACTGGGAAGAGATACTAGCACAGTATGATGATGCTAAAGATTAAAGATAGGACAATGTAGGTTTAATGTTCTTCTCACAATGCAACTTTATTTGTAGCTGTCCAGATTTAGTTTGCAAACATAAGTTCATTCATTTTGCAAACATAATTTCATTTATAATTTTATTTCGGCTGTGAAAGAGGGTCATGAAGGTGATTAAAGATAGCACATCCCTAGTTTAATCTAATGCTTTTCACACCTGATTTATCACAAACTATCAAAACAGCAATATCCCATCTTAACAGTTGGAGGGAGGGGGGTTAATTGTTTGGTGCACATGCTCAGTATCATGGAAAAGGGAAAACTGATTGACGTCATTCAGGAAGCCATCAACTTTACTGCACTTAGACCACTGGAAAAAGCTGCACGTGCATTCGCTTAATTACATTTAGAACTGGCAGCTTGTGATGTGAAGAGGGTGAAACACTCCCCTGCAGTACTGTCTTCACTTGTTTTACCTAAATGAATCTCCCTCTCTCTCTCTCTCTCTCTCTCTCTCTCTCTCTCTCTCTCTCTGTGTGTGTGTGTGTGTGTGTGTGTGTCTATACAGATACTAAATCTCTAAGCCATATCCTGGATGATCAGGTGTTATATGAGCTTAATATTTATTCCCCTGAGAATGCTGTTCTCATAAACCTCTTGCAAGGAAGTGTGTCATTAGGAAGTATTTCAAACATTTGCATAAGTGCACATGCAGGCTGATGCTTTCTCATGCATGTGCTGATCTTGTGTCATGCGAGTATTTACTCATATATGCATGACTGCTAAAACAGGCCCACATGCCATGCACCTCTCATGCAAGATCCAACATGCACACACGTAAAGACACTCAAACCCCCAATACACAACCCTGTATCAGTGAAAAATCATGTGAGAATGTATTGAAGCAAAATAATGTGCCCCCTCCCACCCCCCTAACCACCCCCACCCCCCCAGCTGAACAGAAATAGACCGCAAAGTTGGACTACATGATCTAATTGCACATTAAAGGATGAATGAAACACTGCAGCATTAGAATATTGATGCCGGATAATAATAATAATAATAATAATTTAAAAAAAAAAAAAAAAAATACTGTTTGCAACACATAAAGATCCTAAAAGTTTTCTGAACTATCTGAGGGGCATTACAGTGCTGACTGAATTCCACTGGCAGATGGATATGCTGCGACTACGAGGCAACGCATTTGATTGACAGATATTTTCAGATGTCTAGTGGCATTCAAGCGTGGCTCCACTTTTATCAAGGGGGCCAGGATGACTTGAAAACACAGCCAACATCATTACCCACAACCTGCAATGCTGAAACAACATGATCGATAAGATGCCTGCGGTTAACAGGCGGTCTGTTGGTTGACGGACCCGGAAGCAGCAGCTATTCGTTGAAATTAAAATTAGACAACCAGCAAAAACTACTACACCCTTTTCAAAGGAGCTCAGTTCTTTTGTCTCACCCATTTGCAGTTTAGCTGATAAATTCTCAATTATCTATCCTGTATATACCTGCTTTTTCTTCATCTACTGACTTAAGTTAAACAGCTGAAATGGATAAAGGGAATACTGCCTTTACCTACTATTACGTTTATTCTCTTATGTTTACCATGAGTGTTCAACTTAAGAAAGCAGTGCTGTTAATGTTTTTTGTTATAATGTCCATCTAATATTGAATATTTGATTTTCAGGAAAAGAAAAACAACAACAACTACAAACAGTTGTATTGTCTACAAAATACACTAAATATTCTGAAGAGGTGAATTAAATCATTAAAAAATAATGGCATATTTTTCAAAAAGATAAATCTCTGAAACATCTGAACAGTGGACCTAAAACAGTGTTAAAGTGAGACTGTAATTTAAGGGCTGACCTTGGCCCAGCTTTTGCAATATTTAATTTGGATCAGAGGTCTACAGGTTTTATAGTCCACTTTTGGAATTCAGCAGCAAATATATCTTGCTGCTTTTTCGTCTTTTTTTTTTTTTTCTCAACAAAACAAAACAAAGCAAAAATACGAGATAGGATCATTCTGATCCAGATAACTCCCAATCCAAATAACAGAGTCCAGATTTGCAGACTTTAAATATGGCTCTATCTTGCCATGTGTTGGAGAAGTTACATTAGAACATATTTCCAGGAGAAAACTAAAAAAGGTGAAATGACTGTTTGAATGTAATTCACATAACGGCACACCTATGCAACACATCAAACAACAACTAAACAACAAATTCAAAATTACATTGCTACAATAATTCAAAATGAAACTTAAGTCTTGTTCTGACAAGCTCGGGTGAATCAGACACTCTGGAATTGCCCCTAGCTGTGAATGTGTGTGTGAATGTGTTTGTCTGTGTGTTCACCATGCGATGGACTCACGACCTGTCCAGGGTGTTTCCCTGTCTATGCATGCTGGGATAGGCTGCAGCACCATTGCATCCCTGGTTAGGATGAGTGAGTATAGAAAATGGATGGACTGCTTATCCATAACTGGCCTGTCTTCCCTTCTCACTGTTTAACATTCAAAAGGAGAGAAGCTCAAATTACACATGGACCGAGAACTGTGGCAATCAAGTACAAATCAAAGCAGAGACTGAACTGGGTGGATATAAATAGAACAAGAGATGCAATGGTGATGACAAAGACCTTTTCACCCCAAGGACACACACACACACACACACGTACATTCACATACACAGTCAGCTTCAGAGGTATGGTGTGTGCTCTTGTTATCACTCAGTACCCTTGGCGACCACTCCTTTGTCAGACACACACGCACACAAATGCACACACATGGTGTGGCTGTACTGAAAAGTGTTTCCCTGTTTCTGACAGCTACATGCATCTCTGGCTGCTTTTGTTTCAGCCAATCAGCAGACAGATAAGCAGCTTACTGGATGTTTCCTTTCACTGCAGAGAGAGAGGAAGAAAGGAGGAGCAATGCTGCAAGAAATGGTTGAAAAGGAAAGGGGGGGAAGAATAAATGATAGATCAAGAGCACCGAGTGAGGCAGGCCCCTTACTACAGTGATGTGCATGTGTTAACTGTACGTCAAACAAGTGCCCTGCGTCACACCAGATGGACCAATAGGAGGGAGAGAAATGGGGCCACCTATGACATCAGTGCTGGCATGGGATGAGAGATGCCTGCATGAGGGAGCTTTCCAAAGAGTAGACAGACGGAGCGGGCATAGCAATACCCAAGCAATCAGCAACAGGAAAACAAAGCCTGGCGTGCATGGTTTCTCCTCACACCTATGCACATTTCATTTGCATATGAGCAGTATATTGGCATTCATACATTTGCACACACAAATTTTCAACAGATAGGTCTAGCACATGTCCCATTGAAGAGTGATGCCCAAATGATCTTCGTTTTTTTTTCTTTATAATTCTATGACAGAGCAGGTGAAACAACATTTCTGCAGTGTCAATGGGGAGACAGTAGGTTTCATGCTTATTAACATGGCTGCCCTAATAATGTAAATGTAAATTCAACAAAATAGTGAATAGGGGGTAGGATTAAATAAGTTTTACTTCTTCCTACTCCTTTTCGAGCATGTTAATAATGATAGATGCATTTTATTTTATTTTTCTTTATTTTACTTTACTTTTGGACCTTTGTTTTCTTATTTACCTTTATTTAGTATTGATTATTATTATTTTGTTTGTTACTGCTGTTATGTTCGAAATAAAGATCTCAACCAATCAATCAATCAATCAATCAATCAAAAAAATAGTGAACAGGCTCTTATACATCTCAAATCTGAATTGACACAAAATTCAATCAATAAAGGTTAAGATATCTGGTTTCTCACAGATTTTTTATGCGCTTTGGGTGCCTTGGTAGTCTTGAGATCGACAGCACTTGGCTCTGAGCCATCTTTATGCCATGGTGCAGACATAGTCTCCAGTTGTTATCACGGAGCTTGTCTTGGGGCAGGGGACGGGCCAGAGGATTGCTACACTTTGTTCCCGTCTTTCACAGCGCATGGTGTGTGTTCATTCAGTGAGCCTGAAAACACAGCTAAGGGGGAAACTGTTCTGACTAATCTGAACTTGAAAATGCAATTGCATATCCCTGAATTACACCACTTGAAAAGTCACAGTTTCCTCATTGTTTTTCTAGTTCCAGTTCAAGATAAAATTGTTGAATTTTCAGTGTTAACTTAAATCATAGAAAGCCAACAGCAGGTCGGGTCTTGCATATTATACTAAGAAAAAAGTCTAGGTTCTACACAGTTTGGCTCAGTGGCCTCAAGCCACATGTGTTTCACAGATCCACCTTGGAATCATTCAGCATTGTTGTTGGATTTGTTGCGCACACCTTGCAAAACCTGAGGCCAAGACTTCTGCTTCTACTTTGAGATGGTTATGTTGCACACATGCACACAGGGATAGGTGCAAGATACAAAAACAAACATAGAGACCAGTGATGGGAATAATGGTGTAAAAATAAACGGCGTTACTAACAACGTTATTTTTTTCAGTAACGGGTAATCTAACTAATTACTATTTCCATCATTACAACACCGTTACCTTTACCGACGCGCGTTACTGGCGCGTTACTGAAGCTACTCATTGAAACTGTCATCCGACTTGGCTCTCAGACACCTGGCCACAGCAGCTGTAAAGGTGAGGGAGGAGGGGAGGGGCAAGACAACGGCATAAGTGATGATGATTGGCTAAAGCAGAGTAAGATTTCATGGTAAGCCAATCAGAGGCAGTGCTCAGTTTACACACAAACTACACACGCGGACAGCAGCCACACACACACTCAAACTATCAGAGGTAGGTTGCAGCAATGGCGAGTCCGGAGCTTTCAGAGGGAAAGTTGCTGTTTTCAAAGTGGAAGTACAGACACTACTTTAATCTCCTTGAGGTAAAAGGCAAGAACGTACATGTTAAGTGTACATTATGTCCCAAAGCAAAGTGTTTGTCCACGTCTGTCTGTCTATGCTGTTCTACTCTATGCAACTTGTTTGTGAAACCCGCTCAGAAAAAAATCCAAATTCTTAGACATATTTACACTTTAAAAAAAAAAAAAAAAAAAAAGTAACGCAATAGTTACTGTCCCTGGTAACTAGTTACTTTTATAGTGGAGTAATTCAGTTACTAACTCGGATACATTTTGGGAGAAGTAACTAGTAACTATAACTAATTACTTTTTAAAAGTAACGTGCCCAACACTGATAGAGACATACAAACACACACACACACACACACACACACACACTTTTTTTTACGATATCTGTGGCTACTGTGTGGCTTGATGATCTGGGGAGTGGCTACAGAGGGAGAGGCTAAGATTTACAACAAAATGTAACTTCATGGTGTAGGCCTGTTGCAGCAAAATTGATCCTGCATAACTCCAACCAGTGGCAGACAAAGCTAAAAGAAAAATACTGATCAAAATTGGCTCATTAAGACTTAGACATCCCATTGCTCTTCACATTATGGACGCATGTAGAACACAGTATTACGAGAGAACAAAGTGTTAAGGTCTCCCATGCTCTCTGCCCAATGACATCTCAAAACCTCCTTGCTCAGCAACTTGTGTTTCAATGCAGAGCATCTCATGGATGCTTGTTTCACACAACCCTTTTTGGGCAGTTTTTAAAAATCCCGTTCATATTTTGCATAGAGATTTTGGGCAACACATCAAAATGGCAGAGATGCTGCTGTGTTCAGGACCGCACTGCGCAGTATTGCAGGTTAATGTGTAGTTTTAACAGGTAGCTCGTTAGCAAGGTGTGAAGTGTTTATTACTTGATTACTGGGTGCTGCTACTGAGAGCCATAAACCTTATCTGGCCATGACAACATTGCCAGCAACATGAATTTCTCATACCTCTGAAAGCCTAGGAACTGCAATCCAGTAAATATTAATGTGGTTTTGGTGGAATATGGACACACACACATGCACACACACATACATGCACAGTGCCATGGCAGCTGGGACAGACTGAGATTGCCACACCAACCTATCTTGAAGCTGGACCCTGTCTCTGTGTAGTCAACTCACAGCAAAAAAGAAGCAGATTTTACGTTTGACATCATTTGTATATTTGTTTATTCCTGCTTCTTTTTTTTTTTTTGCTAAAATGTGATGAGTAAATGCTAAGAGAGCTAGAGGGTGTCATGTTGGGGTTATGCACACTTCAGGCCTCTCTCTCTCTTTCTCTCAGTCTGTTTCAAAGCGCAGATGCAGGCTTCAGAGATGAAAGATCCTGCTTGTTTGCTGTGCAAAATAATTAACATTCTGCTAACTTTAAAAAGCCCATCCTAAACCAATAAAGTGCTCTGCAGGAAGCCTGATCTCTTCCTTTTAGCATTGCCTCCAACAGATGAAGAGTCTGTAATTGTACAATGTGGAAACAGAGGTTGGTATTTCTGCATAAACATTTACCAATTCACAGAATTGGCTGTGTGCCTCAGGCATACCTCCATACCATGGGCCAGCCCAGCATGCCAGGCCCTCCTCTACATGCTGTCACTACCAGCTGCTTCGCCCTGCCTACCCTGCACCGGCCTGGTCATCACTCAACCACAATGACCCTCTGATTCCTGACACATTTATTCATTGTCTGCAGCCATTCAGTGAAACCTCATCTTTTCAACAAGTACCCTCTTCTCTACTCATTTAAACTTCTCCTAATCACATCTGACTGTACTTGGTTTTGGCATTTTTTATTGTTTTTTCTTTCCCCTTCACTGTCCAGCATTGTAGAGAGAGACAGTCAACATAGGAGACAAAATGAGAGAAGGGAAAGGTAATGAACAACAAGCCCAGGTTTTGGGTTTTGGACACTGCACCTAGGTTGTGGGCACATATGCCTCAGCTAACAAGAAAACAGGTTGTCATATGATCGTCACACCTAAATTGGCGAGGTGCTGGCTTACTGGTCAGAAATCAGAAGGAGGAGAGGGAAGTTGCACACTCATGACTCTGATGGAATATTTTTTATTAGGTTAGACATTGATGTGTTAGCTCGAATCGCCTCCTTCTTCTGGATATAGAAGGCAATATGTGCCGAAATGTTTCTATCATGATTTCTAGAATGATTTCTAACTATGAGAGTGTGACTTTCCTCTCCTCTTCATCGTGATGAGTATTGTCTGGGATCATACCATTACACTCTTTACTGTTGAGATATGGAAGAGGGCATCAATGCCAAGTCCGTCACCACAGACATGACCTACCACCAGAGCTGAGGAGGGAGCCGAGTCAGAGAACACAAGGATGCTGATGCTGCCCATGGCAACCCACATCTTTAAAGGAAAAGAAATAGGAGATACATCCATACACACAGGAGACAGACATAATCATTCTCTCCCACTCACATATCCAGATACCGACATGAATAAACAGGTTCACGCTGACTTTTAGTAATTATGCAGTCCTAATCCTGATCAAATGATACTCAAAATAACTATGTTTAAGAATTTGAAAACATCAGTAGACTTCCAAAGAAAAGGAGTAAGACAAAGTACTGCTCCATGCAGTTTTCTATTTGACTGCTGGGGTGGATAATTAGCCAGTGTCTTGTGATCAGAAGACACATGCTGATATATCTGGTGCAATGAGATCTGATAAACACTGTAGGATGGTGCAAGCCCATGTAACAATTTATATGCTAGAAAAAGCATCTTGAAGTGAGATCTGACATAAACTGCAGCCAGTGTAGGAAGGACAGGACACACAGTAAGTGCGAGATGGTCATAGCTTAGGTCAAGACTGGTTGAAGTCTTTGGATATTTGTAAAGTGTAAATCCTGTATATGCATGCGTACACTGCACAGTGTACGCATGCATATGCATACAGTACACTGGTGGCAAACCAGTGGCAAACCTTTATTGATCGCACACTGGGGACTGGACACACACACACACACACACACACACACACACACACATCCTCTGCCACACACACACACACACACACACTCCTTGAGGTAACCAGTGAGTTGTGAGCAATCTGATTCTGTCCATTTTGAAGAGAAGGACACCACCACCAAAATGTAATCACATCTAAATCCAACCTATTATGCATGGAGCAGCTACATGTTAATCCTCAGAATAGCAACAATGACCACACACACACACACACACACACACACACACACACACACACTACACTGAGCTGAGTTAGCCCCACAGCAGGGATTAACCATTGGCCTTTAGTGAATGTGTTGAATAATCAGGAGAGTAAAACACCAAAATGTGATGTTAGAGGTTTGGTGGCCACAGCCATTCAGTGTCCTTCATGAATGACATCTGGTGAGTCGACAAACAAGCCAGAAACAAATGTACTCTTTAACAATACGAGAGGGTTATGCTTTGTTTGTTGAGTATGATTTGTCATGCATATATTCACAACAAGCCCATCCACTCATATAGCCATGTGTAGAGGGAGTCTGCTCCAACCAAGGTCCCACAGGAGGGGACCGAGATCCTGCTATAGATTCTTTGTGACTCAGGAAACAGCGATGAGAGAAATTCACAAACTTAGTATAGAACTACCTCTGGGAATTGTGGGAAATGTATGATGTCATGACAGACCACAGCGGGCTAGCCGTTCTCCTCAGGAGGAGGCACACACAGAGAGAGAGAGAGAGAGAGTGAGGGATGTGGCCTATCAGATAGCCCTGCTAGCTTGAGAGGATACTGTAGTTGTTTTCCCACACTGTTCTTATGATGCAAATTTTCACTGTTTGTTTAGACAAAAGACAATTATTTGGGCTATAGACAATTTATGGGGTATTTAATTTCTTTATTACATGACAGCCAAATGTTGCCTTTCTGGGTCAGCACTCTGAATCTGAGAGTTTTATGAGACAAGTTCAAAGGCATTCATACAATATATAAATGTATGTATGTGTAAATATGCACTTTGATTCCTTTAACTTTTATAATAATTCCTTGGATTGCTTATGCTTACACATTATTTATAAAATGACTGTCTCTCCATAATGGTGCTGGTCAGGCTTACCAGTGTATATACACTGTTGATTACATCCGATGAGAAAGAAGCCTTGTCTCAGCAATAGTGAATACAAGGGGGGAAAAAAATCACTGTCATTTTACATAAACAAAATTGTTAAGTGTTGGTCCATTGCAACGTGTTCCTGTCTCTCAGCACTTGCAGTGGGAAAAGCTTGTACATAAAGTCCGGACCCTGACCTGGACCAAGTTCAATATGGAGAATTTTGATGTGATTTTAAACATGGACTTATTGGTACAATCTGATCTGATTGTTGCAACAAAACATCACTCTGTAAATGAGCCCCCCGGGATTTCATTGTACATTTATCTGCCATTTCATCTACTTTCTTTCGTTCTCACTCCCCCTCCCACTCTCCCATACTGTAAGCCCACAGCTCCTATGGGAAGGTGTTGGGACGATAAGAAACAGAGTCTGGAAAGGAGGGAGAGGCAGGAAGGGTGCGGGGGAGTGGAGCGGTGGGGGCATTACAGCTGTGTCTAGTGTTTTATTCTCTTTCCCCTTATGATTCCCAGATGTTTGTAAAACACATCCTGGTTTAGATCAACCACACGTGGACACACACGCGCACACAAACACACAACACAACATCAACATGACCAAAATGCTAACTGTTTATAGCCAAGTGTAGTATCAATATACAGTGCAAGCTTTTTTCCGTTCATCACGCACGCCCGGGCAAGTGTTCGCAATAAATCAAAATTGAAAATGCCATTGCATCGCTTTGACATTGCAATAAACTTACGCTGGTTTGTCCTCCAAGAAATACACACATATGCTCTTAAAGAGCGGGGGAAGGGATTTAAAGAAATTTTTGGCATTAACCGATTTCGCCTCATTTCGGGTTTGTTTGTTAGCAAGAACAAAATTTAAGAGTGGTGCTGACCTGGTGTAATTAGATATGCACAACAATCCCATTGCTCCACCATGTTTTTACAGAGTGAACGTCGATGAATCATTCGCCTAAAGCATGGAAACATTGTTTTAATATTCAACAACATAAAATAAATATTACAGTTCTACAACTGGTTACAAGAATTTCTCAGTTCACATTTTCAAAACGCTTCCCACGGCAAGCACCACAGCACTCGACGAGGACCAGAGTGAATGATTTTGTGTTGCTTTGACACAAAATGCAGTTTCTTGTCTTTTCTCATTCAGATTCAGCCATGTGTCAAAACTTGTTTGCACACGTTTAGCAAAACATTTATCTATAGCCAATATAGCAAATATTTACCTAGTGTTTCAAACTGATAAACTCAAGTTGAAAAACCTGACTTACAAAACTCAAGTGTACAGAAATTTGGTACATTACAGATATATTCAAAACCCTCATAGACATAATGGTTAAAGAGACAAATGGTGACAAACTGTTGACTGAAGTTATGTAAATGAGACCAAGCACATGGTCAGATGCCCTTCCTTTGCTGCCTGGACATTTCAGCAGAGGACTGCCAGGAATGGATGAGGCACTGAAAAAGATTCTTTCCACTGTGAGCTGCAAGAGAGGACAGACGGTGTGATGTTGATGACAATATGTGTCCAAATGAAGAAGACCAGCATGACCAGTACAGTAGTGTGTTTATTTTTCTATTACAGATCATATTGTGCTTTGTAGTTACTGGCTAAAAAATAAAGCACGCTGAAGCCTTTATTGCTGCATTTCTGACTTCTTGTTGCATGTGCTGCTGTTCTGCAAAGAGGTGCCATTCTGTTTTGTAATGGAAACTTAAAAAATAAGAGTACAGTTTTATATCAACCTATCTGTCTGTCAGTCTATCTATTGAGATACTGTAGACAGATATAGATGTAGAAATGTTTTTTCTTTACATAGATAGAAAAGAAAAAACAGAGTCATTACTTCAAAGATTGGTATACAGTCAATGCACCACAGCACTTGACGAGGACCAGACTGAATGATTTTGTGCTGCTTTGACACAAAATGCAGTTTCTTGTCTTTTCTCATTCAGATTCAGTGTACCCATTGTTAAGGATGATGATTACTTGATTTTGAGATTTTGTGGTAATGGCTCAGAAAGATAAATTGATCCTCCATCAATATAGAGTACCCCTCTTCTGTATGACTTGCACCACAGTAACCTTCTGAATGGTGTGTTTGTTGCTATCAGGTGTCTTGGCTAACCAGCGCTCAGAGAGAAAGAACATTTTTAGAGATCATGCAGATTTATTTTTGAAGACAGGTGACTGGCTGGTGAGATGTTTGAGAATGCCAAGACGTGCTTTCAGATCTCTGTAATACTCAAGAGCCCTAAACTC
The DNA here is from genome assembly GCF_902150065.1 of Myripristis murdjan. NCBI lineage: Eukaryota > Metazoa > Chordata > Actinopteri > Holocentriformes > Holocentridae > Myripristis > Myripristis murdjan. Next base: position 26,187,020 of record NC_043992.1, on the reverse strand, counting down.
ATGAGAGAAGTCAAAGCTCATTCTTCCACACCTACACACATTTCTTTTAAAATTCCGCAGACAGATAGGTGACAGGTCAGGTGTTTCACAGCCCCATGTGAGCCATGCACACCCCACAGTATAGCACCTACTGGCCCTTCAGTAGGGCTGCCTCAGTTTATATGATTCCCTAATGCTGCTGCTAAATAGATGCAAATGAAAAGGAACTGTGACGCTATTGCTGGTCTCTGCTCAACAAGCACCTTCCCCAGACCTATTTCCATACCTCAACCTAACAAAAACAGCACCACTCCATCCATGTGCAAGTCATCTCAGCCAAATGCCACCTTTTAAACATCCTGTCCCACTGGCTGAGGCGGGCACATGACTCATTAGTACTGCAAAACAATGTGGTGGGGATGCATCTGGATCAAGGTGCAGATGGAGATGGACTACATCTTTGGAAGTGCTCTATCATTATGAAAGCACAGCTAAACCTCCAGGTGATTGGGGTTATGCTCTCAAGCCATGGTTTATGACACTACTTGTAAATCCCCAGACCAGACAGTAGCTGTCCTAAAACCAGTGGCATGCATGCACTCAATCTGTGGTAAAGTGCACAGCTGAGGTGCTAAAGACTTGGAGAATATGCCCAAATGCTGCAGGTGGCAAGCTGCGAGACACATCAGAGGGCGCATGCCACACTGCAGACTGTTGTGTTCTTCATAACATGGCAATAAAACATGCAACTCTATTCCCTGTAGACCTGCCAAATGACCATTAACAAAGACCAAACCACAGAAATGTGTTCTTAGTAGGTAATGAGTTGAACATCTTTGAGGAAACATGCATCATTTTTAAGATTACTTTAAAATTAATCATTCTTGACAAGTAAAAGACCCTCATAAAAGCCACAGTTACACAGTTAGGCCGCATTCAAGTTTTATTGGATTGAGCCTTTTAGTGTTTCATTTATGTCTCACAGACACTCGCTCACATATGGCTACGAGGGTAGTGGAAATGAACTTGTGTGTGTTTAAAATGGCCTCTCAGTTTTTCAGGACCACATCAAAAACAAGAGCAATGAGGTCGGTGGTGTGGGCTGTCTGGTGGCACTGGTGGCGGTGGTAGTGGTGATGGTGATGACGATGATGTGCTTGTTTGAATTTCCCTTGTGAAAATACAATAAAGCTTTGAATGCAAATATTTAACTCATTTTAAATGACTTTTAAATGAATTTTAAATGAACATGCTGAATGCTACCTATTTGTGATCTGCATTAGGTTAAGATTTGATTAAGATACATTTTGAATCTAGAGGGAAATACAGCATTAGCTAATGCCAAGAGAAGTAACTATGGTGGCTGGTAGACCACAGCTGAAAGTAACTGGCATAAATGAGCTGTGTGTTTACACGAGTTTTCAAGCCTTTCCTCCTCACCCCTCCCCTTGGCTACTGCAAAAGCTGCATCCCATGTGTACAAAACAAAATTGTCAGCCAATGAGTTGCTTGTTCACTCACTGCAGGTTTTCCCAGATGTTCTGGGAATTCAAACCAGTATCACTGTGGTCCTAAGATCACTTTTTTAACCTTTTGTAACCCTTCCTATTTGTTGCCTACTCTATGAGTGTGTCTGTATGTATGTGTATGTGTGAATGTTTGTGTGTGTGTGTGTGCATCTATTCATGTGCAAAATCATGCATGTGTACGCATACTTGTATACATGTATTTATGTTGGCTTTCCCTTCATTTTTTTTACGGTTCATAAAACATCCCACAACTGCTGAAAATATGCCTTCCAAGAGGCTTTTTCTCCTTTCTGGATTTCCACTGCTGAGCCTATGGCTTTTCAAATAAGACCAATTACATGTGCTTCCAGGTGCGCCTGCTCTCTGTGAGCCAGTGCCAGTGGTGGAGAGGGCCGATAATGGCTCTCTTGCTGGGCTATAGGCCCATGAGGATGATGAGTTAATGGACCAGGCTTTTCCTTATGCTTCTCCTTCTCTCTTTATCTCCCTCCCTGCAGCACTTCTATTCATGTGTGTACAGCATGGATGTGTGCAGCATGTGCTTAAGTGTGTGCTGTATGTGTATGTGAGCACATGCATCCATATATGTCCAGTGCAACTCTATGTGTTTGACTTATGACTAAGGTTTTTAGAGCACGAGTATTTCCATGGTTTCACTTTCAACCTCCTAATGTCTGTATGTTTTTTTGTTTTCACATATTTACTGTTGCATTAGATATTGCATTGGTGGCCATTTTAGGACCCTTATAGTAATGTGATGCAGTGGTAGCTGGAGTGCCTGACCATCTCTTAAAGACGTATCCTCTATTTTTTCCTATAACCCTTTCCTTTACTCACCATTCATTGATCACAATTTATTTCTGGCCACTTTCTGCTCAGGAGTGGCACAGTGACTGCAACAACAGGGCAATGATGGCAGCTCAGATTTAATTGGCAAATTCCTCCAGGTCCTCTTAGGGCATCTTCAGGTGCTCCCTGGCAAACTGGGAGATGAAATCCCTCCAGCACCCCCTCAGTCTACCCCAGAGTGTGTCTCCTTTCTAGCGGGCCAAACCACCTGAACTAGGTTCTCTAATCATGGAACAGCTTTATGGAAAAAGATCCTCCAGGTAGCTCAGCTTCTCACCCCAAAAGAAAGAGGCTGGTTACCTTATGAGGCACACCTTGGACAAGCTTAACACCAAGACCTCCAGGTGTGTAAGGACCGAATGACTTGCAGTACTTCATATTCCTGCAGCAGCTATGACAACATACCTCAAGGAAGATGTCACACATCTTTTCCAAATCCACAAAATGTACTGTACAAAATACAAGTGCTGTAGCTATGATTTTCCTGGATTATACAATCTGTCTAAACAAAAGTCACTTCTCCATATTCAGTTTTCAGAGGTGCAGCTGTATTTTACAAAGGCACTGAGGCAAATGAGAGGAATATATAAAGACGGGGGAAACCCATGCCTGACCACCACCAGAACCTAATGCAGCCAGCTGGAGCTAACAATCCACTTGTATTATTATATGTGGACCCCTGGAATCAAAGTCATTACCTGAGTAATATAGCTAATGGGGGTCCCAATAAATGAACAAATAAGCAAACAAATTCATATGATTGCACAGGAGTGTGGTTGCCTGCTGTCCAAATGCTCAGTATGGGTATACAGATTAGAATTTGCAGCAGGGGCTTAACCATTACACTATCCCCTGAGGAATGCTTGCTATTTCAGTGTAAGCACACTGTCTGCCAATGGATATGGATGAGGTGATTGGAAGGGGTTTTAAGTGGGCAGTCTGACCTATTTTATCCTGGAACAAAACTCTTTGGCAGGTCATACAGGCTGTTAAGCTTTGAATTCAATATGTACCCTGGACTGAATGTTTGAGATATTTGATTGTATAATCAGCATTACAGTAAGGGAGATCTTTAAATATTCAGCTTTCCAAGAAGAATGTTTTTTTTTTTTTTTTTTTTTTTTTCCTGTTTTATGTTACCTTATTAATCATCTAACAAGAAACACCAAGATCAAATTCCTGTTAGTAATCTAGTTTATACAGCTTGGAGACTGAATAAAATCATATACACATGCCGTCCATTCCAGCATAAGAGCTAAAATCTTCCAAACCAACAAAATAATGAGACGTCACCTTTTCCAATTAAACCTTGATCCTGGCAAATTAACTTTAAACATGTAGCGAACTGAATAATACAATTATGTCATAATGGGCTTCATTTACTCGCCCCCTCTCTTTTTCCTCCAATCCAACATGTCTATGACTGTGGCTGGAGCCTTTCTTTGAAAGCAGCAGTGACTGACTGTAAAGAAAATCTAATTCATTACTTCTCATCTTACTGCAATCTGGTATGTACATAGGCAATTCCATTTGAGATACAGTAATGTTATTAGCATGCTGACTACCACATCATGTTGAGGGAGGGATCGTTTTAGGGTTCACATCAGGTTAACTGTGCACGTAAAAACCCTCACTGTCTGTACTGACACTGAACTTTGATCCCAATGCACTGTAATTGATTTGACCCATAGATAACTCCGGATAGTGAGGCGATAAATAGATTGCCCCTGGGAGCTTCTCACTAACTTCAGCCTATGTATTTACAGAACGTCTGAAACAGTCTGGCTTGCATCCTTGATTGCCCTTTTCTGTTCTGCCTGCTTTTCAGAATTTCAGTTACGAGCTCTCTGTGTCACATTTAGCAGTGGTAATCTTCCAATAGAATAAGCTAAGAGAGTTAATAACTATAGGTGGTTTATACTTTCGTTTGCTTCTCTTCCAGCATTTTGTGTCTGTATCCCCTGAGAGTCTATTTACGTGCATGTATGCATGTCCTAGCAGAGTTAGCGGTGTCACTGAAGTAAGGGTAAAGTGTGCCAACATGCTGTGAGTGCCATGGTTCAGCGTATGGTGGAGAGAGAGTGCAGGGATCAAGACAAGGAAGGTGAAACATGCAGAACAAAGTATGGGGAGAATAGCAGGAGAGCCGAAGGGAGAGGGCTTGGACCTCTGAGTTCAACCAGGGACAGGGGAGAGGGAGGATAGTATGGTAAGATGGAGGGAGGAGGGCGGGATATGGACTGGTTCTGTCACTTACAGTAAGATCAGCAGGGCTGTGATGCCTGGGCCCTCTCAGTGAGGCTGAATGTTGCACACAAATGAAGCCACCCCACACACAGTTGTACAAGGAAACCTACATGCATACACAATGCAAACGCAGACCATGAAGTCTGGGAGAAACATGCTGCCTCTCAGTAAGGCTAAATGTCACAGAAAGACAGCCGTTTAGTACCGAGGCCTTAGGCTGTTTCTGACCTTAGAGCAGGAGCTGTTTCTATTGATGCTGCTTTTCCATTTATTCCTTTCTGACTGTGTTTGCGTGTATGTGTGTGTATGTGTGAGGTACTGTGCCAGCATGTGCAACCATGCATGCACATGTACAAGAGCCTTTTCTTGTCTGCCTGAATACATCTCCATTTGTGCATCTGGAAGTATTCAGGAAATTTTGAATAACTATGATTTTATGTTTGATCATAGAAAGATTTGAGTAATAATCTACAGGCAGCATACAGAGCGAGGCTTTGACATCTTGTTAACATCTTATTGAAGGCATTCTGTGGTCAGCAATCACGTTTTTACAAGAAAAATGTGAGGAAAACAAATTATGTGGTAAACATCTCACTTTTCATAATTTCATAATTCAGTTAATCAGCCACTGATAATCGCAACATAACACAGTCCAAATATTGGGCACATGCCCAAATATTCTACAGGGTGCCAGGACAGATACGATGGTAACTCTTATGGCACACTCTGAGTATGGTGGTAATCTTGTTGACCCTGTGTGTGTGTGTGTGTGTGTGTGTGTGTGCGTGTGTGTGTGTGTGTGAGGGGGTGGTCAGGGAAATTAATCTGAGTTGGCTTGATGTTTATGAAGCTTGGCACAGTTAGATTAACTTCACTGGCCCACAGACTCTCTTTCCTTCTCCCTGTTCCGCTCATCATCATTACATACTGTAGTTTGCTGTTGAGTTAAAGGTTTGCTTACTTCCTTACTCTTAGATACAATAAGTCAAGTCACACTATCAAGCGTGATTTGATTTGCTCTTTCATTTACTGCAGCTAAGTTTATCAACTTCACTACAGTACATGAAATGGATGACTTATTGTGCAAGTGCAAGTATTGTGCAATTATGGTGGCACAAGATGAGCAAAAATCAAAGGAACAAACAAACTAACAAACCACTGGACAAATAAACAAACAAATGAATGCAATCTATCCAATAAAGTTGGTGGTGGGATTTATACAAGTGGAGCAAATAGGTGACACTCTGGGGCCTCCGAATTGAAAGGTTTGACATGACATAATGTCAGGTGGAGCTCAGTAGTGACTGATGATCTGCCATCAAACAATCTGCACTAAAACAGAGATGAAAGAAAGGTATCACACCACATGTAGGCCTAATGTCAGAAGGAAACCAAATTACATATTGAAAATGTCCACTCAGCAGCAGTTTTTAGGGTGAACATGAGTTGCTGATGAGTGGTGGCTCTCCGATTTTTTTTTTATTTTATTTTTTTTTTTATTAATATATCTGTGCCTACTGTGTGGCTTGATGATCTGGGGAGTGGCTACAGAGGGAGAGGCTAATATTAACAACAAAATGTAACTTGAGGGTGTAGGCCTGGCCTGTTGCAGCAAAATTGATCCTGCATAACTCCAACCAGTGGCAGACAAAGCTAAAAGAAAAATATTGATCAAAATTGGCCCATTAAGACTTAGACATCCCATTGCTCTTCACATTATGGACACATGTCCATAATGTGAAGATAAACACAGTATTACGAGAGAACAAAGTGTTAAGGTCTCCCATGCTCTCTGCCCAATGACATCTCAAAACCTCCTTGTTCAGCAACTTGTGTTTCAATGCAGAGCATCTCATGGATGCTTGTTTCACACAACCCTGTTTGGGCAGTTTTTTAAAATCCTGTTCATATTTTGCATAGAGATTTTGGGCGACACATCAAAATGGCAGAGATGCTGCTGTGTTCAGGACCACACTGCGCAGTATTGCAGGTTAATGTGTAGTTTTAACAGGCAGCTCGTTAGCAAGGTGTGAAGTGTTTATTACTCGATTACTGGGTGCTGCTACTGAGAGCCACAAACCTTATCTGGCCATGATCACATTGCCAGCAACATGAATTTCTCATACCTCTGAAAGCCTAGGAACTGCAATCCAGTAAATATTAATGTGGTTTTGGTGGAATATGGAGCATTTTCTTAGTTCTCTAAAATACTCTCTGGAAGGAGATTGAGCATAATTTTGAAAGTGGACAAACCTTTTTTAGTGGCTGATCAGCAGGACTGTGACTGATAGAAAATGAACTATAATGCTAAAAATCTACAATTTTCAATGCAGGATCAGAACATAATGAACTGAATAAACTGTTATGTAGAGATGTTATGTTTATTTCAATATGCCTTATCTTAGAGAGGCATTGCAATTATTATTGTGTGGGCAGAACAACAAACAAGACATTATTGTGTAGACCAAACAGGTATGAATAGGCTATTAACATAATGTTCAAAGGCAAACAACAGCTCTCGCTGGATGGGATGGTTGTCTGAAAGACAACAAGAGGCTCTTGGATTTGTTTGTGCGCGCGTGTGCGCATGCACACCACACACACACATACACACACACACACACACACACACACACACACACACACACACACACACACACACACCACTGATGAGTCTTCACATGCTTGAGCCAGGGAAAAACACTGTTTTGATGCACTTGTAATGCCCTCTTTCTCTTTCTGGAACCAAATGAAACAAATTTAAAAGTTTTTAAATGCTAGTTATGTGCATGCACACACACACACCAACACACACACCAACACACACACACACACACACACACTCATACACACACACTCATACACACACACAAATGCTGATTTACATATTAATGACAAGAGTAAGCACAGGGCATTGTTCATGTTTCATTTTGTTTTATTCATGAATTGAAGAGGCCGCTGTACGTATGGCTGCCTGCTACTCACTGAAGACGATGATGATGCTCATTCAGGTGGATTGGTGACAGAATGTGTTATTTGTCAGCAGGGCTGGCTTTTGGCATAGGCGGTATAGGCAGTTGCATAGGGCGCCATCTGCTGGAGGGGCGGCGTTAGCGGCCAGAGGGGCGCCGGCAGCGATTGCTTACCGGCGGGATACCGGCGGGTTTTTGTCGGCATCGTAATTTGGCCTGGAGCGCCAACATAGGCATAGCCGGCACTGTTTGCCAGTCACTGACTGTGGATTTTCTTTTGTTTGGAAAACACTGAGTGATGAACCATGATATGTGTGCATGCCTGCACGCATGTGGCATGTGTGCATGCACATGTGAATGCCCATGTGTCTTTGTGTTTCTGTGTTTTATGTGCATGGACATGCACACATGGCTGTGTTTAGAAGCACGAGACGTGTCCAGAACAGAGTTTAGAATAACAAGTGCGTGTTCTCGCGCTGCAGTGTTCTGGCTTATCAGGCGGTAGAATTGGAAACAGGCAATTGAATCTCTCTTCTATCACACTGGTTACTGGGAGGTGGGCTCACAAACAGCTATCTACATGTCACACACACACACACACACACACACACACACACACACACACACACATGCGCTCACATCTGTGTCTCTGAAGACATACTTTGCTGCAGCAAACCAACACATTTTATAGTCACCCAGAAACATGAATTCCTTGCAAATGTCTGACTTTTATGTTCACACATGGAGGCCATAAAACCACGAGCCAGTCGTCATGATTCCAATTACCCTGACTATTACATCTATCTATCTATATAGATAGATATCTTGGATTTGAATACTGGAATATTGTGATATAAATTAAATGTTGTCTTATCCTAATTTTAATGGCAGCATTAGAGTAAACAGTAAAACAATTTTATGAATTTATGAGATAGTTAAGCTGTTCTGTTCTTTGCTTATTCCTGCTTGGTCACTATGTTCATGTTGGTAGTGATTCTTTAATTTAAAAAAAAAAAAAAAAAATCTTATGTGTCTCATGAATGTACCAATAAAATCTGTCTATCTATATTGAGTTGTTCCTTTATGATATTGTGGTATTTGTTTTTGTCCATATCACCCAGCCCAAGGAGCACCTGGGCTAACTCTATGGCACATGGGTCTGAGTTGTACATTTGATGACAAGAAATTATTGTTTGGCATTCAAAAATATATACCATTCTTATTCCAAGCTTGCAATTGCCTCTTCAGAATGAATGAACTTCAATATTCTGATCCAATTTGGTAATAAAATATTTTCATACTGTGTTTGTAAAGGCTTCATACTGCATGTCTCTGTGGATATAAGCCCCATCTTAGAGCATCAGTAGTCTAATCTTGTAGCTAACATGGAGGGTCGCAGACCCGCATTGAGCATTCATATCAGACCTTCCCATGCATTTCATTGATATTTGCTGTAGGCAGCCATGTCACACTCCTCTCCATCTCAAGCCACCAAAACAATCAAAACCAGGTTAGGTGTTATTTGTTCAGTTTAAGTGGGATTCCTAAATCTCCGTGGGATGGGTAGCTGTTCGTTGGCTTTATGTGTATGTGTGTGTGTGTGTGTGTGTGTGTGTGCTATCCCAGTGGTAGGATCAAGTTAGATTGTCAGACACACATGCAGTGACTGAGGGTCAGTCAGAGGTGACAGATGAGGCAGGGAGAAATGGGACAGAGGGACGAGGGTGAAGTAAGGAGATGAAGGCCGGGGGTCACTGAGGTCTCTCCTGTTAACTCATCTCTCCTTTTATTTGCCTCTCTCTGTCTCTGGTCTATAAGGTGATGTCATGCAGTCCTGTGTGTGCACATAAAAGAGTGAATGAATATTTAGTGTCTTCAGCTCAGCGGATCCCATCAGTGGGTTCATCATTACAAATACTGTGTGGCTGAGCTTTGTTCAAACCTACAGAAATTTATTTTAGATTCTAGCAGAGATTCCAAGTTTTCCAAAGATAACAGGTATGTACTGCTGAATCACAGGGAAATGTATATAAAATGTTGCACAAAATGTCTAGATATTTTCAATTTGATCCAGTGGATCTTTCCTTTGAACACTGAACCTAGTATAATCATTGTATTAAAGGTGCACTTACATGTGATATTTTAAAAAAGGTTAATAAACTCAAAAAATATCGTACCAAAGTACTTAATTATTTCTCATTACTAAGAGACAATTATAGCTACTTTACAAGAGGAGACTTCATACTGTTCAGCAAGTCAATAGTCTAATGGGCAAAAACACATTTCTATACAGTGCAGCTGTACCGCTGTACTGTTAAAAAAAAAAAAAAAAAAAAAAAAAAAAAAAAAAAAGATTTGTGGGCAGCTTATTCCGCTGTACTGCAAAATAATGTCTTTTTGGTGTCTCTTGGACGGGATGTAACTTAAATTGGAATTTCCCCTTGTGGGATTAATAAAGTGTACTTACTTACTTACTTAATTATAAGCTGCACACAGATCTGAAATTGAGTGTTTCACAGAACATGTTTCAAGTGGCTTTAAAGAAGCGGTTACAAAGTACCATGTAGCGTAAAGGTGGGGAAACACTGGCTTCTGGGCCGTATGGTACCTGCAAGACCGTTTGATTCAGCCCACGAGCTACTTCATACAAAATAATCCAATCCAAAATAAAGCATACCAAGTCAAGGATGCAAAAAAATGTTTAGTTTATTTTCCCCCTGAGATTAAAGAAAATGACACAAAATAGTGTACTAACACACTCCTCTGGGTGGTGCCTTCTGACTGTATTCCTGTCAGGGTCAAGGTCAGGGAAAACATGCACGTACATGTCATCATGCACATGCGTCGTGGCGACTGTCACGAAATGAAAGGTAGATGCAGAATGTCAGGCTCTCTGAGACAAATGGACAAACAATTATGTTCTTTTGTTGAAGTAAAAGACAATTTGCTTTTTGATCAGTGTTGTTGCAGTGTTCAAATTAACAGTCAGTGTAGTATGAGTTTGCAGAAAAGTGAGTTTCTTAACCTGCAAGCTAAATTGTTCTCATGCTATTTGGCAATGTAACTTCACTTTGTTAAAAATGAACAACATGTGCAGTTCAGATGGTTGTCATTATGCGCTAGTGATGGAAAAACAGGACAGAGGGATGGGGTGAGCTAAAGAGATCAAGGCCAGAGGTGTTGTATCACTGAGGTCCGTCCTGTTAACACATCTCTCCTTTCTCCTCTGCATCTCTCTGGTCTGTAAGGTGAGGTCACACAGTGTTGCCTCTCTGCCTATCTGGGACATCAGGAATACTTGCCAAGTCTAACACTTCACATTTTTGTTTGTTTCTGTCTCATGGCCATGAATGTAAATCTCACAGGTTATTACACCCTTCCAAAAATAATAAGTGTGTGTGTCTGTGTGTTTGTGGGTGTGTGTGTACGTGTGAGCCCCTGTATGATGCCAATATGTGCACTCACTCTCACACATCTACATGTCTACTGACACTGACTGGCACAAATCCACACACTCATCATTCCACACTGCAGTGCTCTGAAATTCACAAAAACTTTCCCTTTCATCTGTCCCTTTTCCGTTCCCAGGCCTGTTACTCTTACTCTACCTGAACACACACACTCACACACACACACACACACACACACACACACACACACACACACACACAGTGCCCTATCAGAGTCCTGATAAGCACGTTTTTATCCATGGATTCCTGAAGGGTTAGCAGCCACAGCTTATCGGGGTGCTGACGCAAGGCCATCCTGCTGCCCAGGGAAGAGTGTTTTTATAGCTTGACCAACAGGGAATAACAGGTTTTGGCTGGATTTCCTGGTCCGGCCTGACGAGATCAAGGAGGAGATCAGTCTGACTGAGAGTGGGTGTTGTTCCAGTCTGAAAAGACGCCGGTGTAGGGAGATAGTCGCAGATTTATGACAAGGTTTCCACTTAATATGTAAGGGAATGTGACAAAAAAAAAGAGAAAGTGGAAAACAGAAAGATTTTTGCTTTGTTTTGTAAAAGGAAAGAGCAAATGAGTCCAAGTGGGATTTGTATTCCACTTTTTACACACACACGCACCAAAAGAGGGTGGTGTTTGAGCTCAATGTCCCACATCATTACTAGTGTTAACAGGCCACTGTTGGAGATTTATCCCTGATGGAGAGCAACAAACAGGATATGGTACATTTTCTGCTGCACTGACACAAACAAGTCATATGGTAGCGATTAAGACAACAGAGTGTTAGACTGAGCGAGGTGTGTGTGTGTGTGTGTGTGTGTGAGAAAGTGGGGTGCTGCGAATTTTCACTTTCTGGTTCAAGCAAAAAGCATTTCAAGCAAATGCAATGCATTCGGTGGTTTTGTAATGATAAAACTTATCACTGAGATGTGATAGTGTTTTCAAAGGCCCTGAATTCCTCGGCTGTGATAAACCAGCGCATAAAGCCACCCCAAATACCTCAGTGATGAAAATGAAATTCCGCATGACAGCATGAGATAAATTTGCACATAAACATGCTGATTTTTCCATGTTTGTGATGAGAACCAGCATGGTCATTTGCTCGTTTTGGATTGCATTTACGTCTTGTCCTTCTTCGGTACCACAGCAGGGCTGTATTGATCAGCTAACTCTCGAATTAGTTGTCTGTGACTAATAAAATAAAATAAAGACAGTGCCAGTTTCTTTAACTGGTGACAAAAGATGTTATTATGATTTTTTTTTTTCATTGCACATCTGTCAGTAAGTCTCCAAGCCGTACCAAACATGTCTTGTGCTGTAATAAATACACAAGCTTTTCTGGTTCACAAGGCCAAGATGCCCCCATTCAAGCTTCACAACATGACCAGGGCAGTGGAAAATTATCATTTATTTTTTGCTCTGGTTGGAGATTCTGTGAGAATTCAGTATCCCCTCTCCAAAATGTGTGGGAAGTCGTTTCCAGACAGGCACATTTTTTTCCTCTGTAATCATGTCAGCATTTTTTTTTCAATGAGAAAGTCAGAAAAAAAAGTTTTTAAACGTCTCACCACCCCAGCCTAATCTCTCTAGATGATTGACTTAACCATACGATCTGTGTATAGTGGAACTCAGAAAACAGGGAATTCTTTTTTTTTTTTTTTTTTTTAGCAGCAGAAAGAACTTAGCTACATGGACTGATCTTTGTCTATTTAGTTGTTGGTTTCTTGGTTCATTAATTCTTTTGCTCATTTGTTTATTCATCGCTGACGCACTAATCTGTTTTGTAAAACTTGCATGTCATCACTTGCCATTTTAAAAATGGTACTGCTAAATGTAGTGGTTCCGTAAAATAATTGTATTGGTTCAATTAGTAATAATTGTAGATGCTGAAAAGAGCACTGGTTCGAACACAGCCCATCATTTTGTAATATTTTTACAGCATATTCTGTGCATTTTCAGGGCACTGTTTACACTTCATCATTGTTCTGTCTTGTCTTATGACCGTCTTATGAAGGGGCTATATATATATATATATACATATATATATATATATATATATATATATATATATATATATTCTCAGTATCATTGCGATGTTTTTTTCATGAGAACCTATCTGACTCATAAAAAATTAAAGTTCAAGGTATTTGATAGAGTTGTGTAATTTTTTTGTCTCCCTACAGTGACCCTCGTACGACGTCACACTTCACTGGGTGCTGAGGCCCTCTGAAAAACACAACTGAAAAACAGCATCGCTTTTTTCCCCACAGCAGACGGTTAAAATATCAGCATTTTTAACTGCTGATTGGTCGTGCGTGTTGCCTGCTTCTTCTTCTTCAGAGCATGTTGTGAAGTTAATGGATGTCAGTTACTTGTTACCTCAGTCTCAGATTACATTTCTACACTGGAAGAGATTAAGATCTGCCGTTGTTTTATTTAGTTCTTTATGTCAAGACAGAGTATATCAGTGGTTCTCGATCTGGGGTTCAGGGATCCCCAGGGACTATTCAGTTCAAACTTTTCAGACTCTTCACTGTTAACCTGCTAATCTACAGTGCAGACCAGAGGTCTTCAACAGGGAGTCCAGATTTTTACCAGATTTTTTCCCCCACAAATTTAGAAGTCTTTAAATACACATTAACATGAATCCATCATATTATAGCGAATGGATAAATGGAGACAAAATACATTATCTTTTAGTCAGCAATGCACACATTCACACGAGGCCTACCTTTGTTTAAAAAAACAAAACAAAAAAAAAACATTTACTTATGTCACCCACAAATCCTTGTCATCCATTTTTCTCCCACACAACAGCCAACTACTGAGACCAGTATATTTTTATGCCAAGTGTATGGATGTTGTCAAGAGCAAAATTGGATCGTCTTGTAACTTGACCAAAAAACACAAGCACAAGAGAGATTCCCTCCACCTCAGAAACCACCGGTGAAGATGCGAGAGGCGACGCGGCACCTGCTGCTGATGTAGCAGCTAAAGGTAAGCGCAAACGAGAGAAGACCCGAAAATATACAGACAATTATCTGAAATTTGGATTTATTCATGGCAGTGGCACTAATAGGCCATCACTTGTTTTGGTTCCACTTTACCTTTTGCTGTCACTTTACCTTGCACGTTTAAAATAAAAACTTGAATAAATAAACCTGTATTATTTGAATAGCTTAGTACTGAATGTACAATAACAAGGTACATTTATACATGTCAGTAAGCCCGGTTTAATATAAAACACAATTTTATACATTAAATATTGAAGGGGGTCCCTGCTCCATCACTCAATCAGTTTGGGGGTCCTATCAGATGGGGATCCCTGAGACTACATTTGACTACGGGTCAACACCAAAAACGCTGAAATGCCCCTTTAGTGACTCAAATGACTGGGGTTATGAAGGGAATAACAACACACAATTCAACAAAACAATTCAAAAGTATTTCAGAACAAAAATAAAACTTTCACACACCCCACCACCACACACAATAACACACACACAAGAAAATAAATAAACGACCAACAACAAAAGAAAAATTGCACATTGTAGTTTTGAGAAAATTATTATAATTGAACAGATTGTTGTATTGGGGTTGATTATGTGTGCCATCATGTAAGATCAAACACTTTTTTTTCTTCTGTGAAAAAAACCCCAGGCTACCAGTAATTTGTTGCACATCGTTTCGAGCACTAAACAGTGTGTCCTTGGAATACAGTGTGTCTCCACGATCACTGTTGTGTGCCACTGCTCTAAAACTGTTGAGTGCCACAGGTTTATTTAGAGAGTGCCCCCTTGGAGCAGGAATGGGTCACAGCAGCACCTTCAAATAACATTTCTGGTGTTTAGCAAAACATGGAGAGGCAGAGGGAAGAAGTGAGAGAGAACAGTCATCTCACTGCTGTACAGCCCCCGGAGACATAGTCCCTCCTCTCTCTTCACATTCGCACACACACACACACACACACACACGCTCTGAGCAGCAGCATGGCCTGCTTTCTCCTTCAAGGGGCACAGGCAGTCTGTTGTCCCTGGCAGCCAAACAACTGGCCAATGACGTCTCTCTGGCCAAATGTGTCACAGCATGACGAATAGTAGTTATATGTGCTATTATCCAAAAAGGTTATGACAACAGGAACACACTCTATAATGTCTTAAAAAGCAGAAGTATAGCACACATAGGATGAGGCTGTAAATTTTACCCATGGCTGTGACTTGGTGAGAAATAGAAAGTGACAACTGACAAGTATAGGCTTGGTTTACGTTTTGACATTTAGAAAAAAAGAAGAAAAGAAAAAAGAAAGAAGGAGAAAAAACATGGCAACGTGTCAGTAACCTTGCTTTGTGAATGTATATATTGGCGTGTTTGTTGTATGTATACTGTACTGTATGTGTGTTTAGGTGCATGTGTGGGTGGGTGGGTGTGCATGAGGGAGGGAGGGAGAGAGAGAGAGAGAGAGAGAGAGAGAGAGAGAGAGAGAGAGAGAGAGAGTTTGAACGGGCTAGGCTCAACAGCAGTAATGTAGAGGATGCTTCAGATTAAAAGTTTGTGTTCAATAATTTTCTGTTCATCAAAAATACAGATATGTAAACATGAACCAGCTGAGAGAAAAAAGTCGAGGAAAAAATTCCTCAAAAGTCTTCCTCTTTGGTTTTAGAGTCATGCACACTTGATTGGAGTCAGCCTGCAATCCTGTAAAGTCCCTTGGTGTCTGAATGAGAGGCTTTTGGCACCGTGGGGGGGCTATTTTTATATAAAATGTTAAAATGTTTCAACACAGTAAATTCTCTCTTCGTCTCTTTCTCTCTTATTAGCATGAACTGCCCAAACCTTCAGAGCCCAAAGGTCAAAGACAGCCACGATTAGTATGATTAGTCACCTAGAGCATAATTAAAAACTGTTATCATAATGAATCACCCCATAATTTGGAAACACAAAAAGCAGTGTTTTGAAAATCCTTTTCTTTTCAAGTTCTATTTTCAGCAGTGATTGCACCCGCTGTTTCTTCCAGATTTGGACTCTGTTACCAGAGGTGCTGGGAGTTCTGCTTCAGAGAGCCTTGATCTTGAGTCCAGTTTATTATTTAAAGGTTAATGAGGAGGACATGGCCATTTCTTGGATCATAGCACACAGATTATTTTGATACTTCAGTAATTACAACATTATTACAAATCTTTTCAGCTTATTCCAAACAAACTGAAATTGCTGCTCATGCAAAACCCATCACTGCCTGTGCACTTGAGGATTTTAAGTCTGGTTTCTTCAATCTGCATACAAATAACACAACTTTATATCTTTCAGCTTGCAGAACAATGCAGAACAGCACCAAAGCATGGAACAGAGATGCCAGTAAAGTGTGGTATTTGGATGCATCTGTTGCCCACAGAGATTAATGGGAAGGACTGGTGTATCACCTGCACAAAAAATTAGACTTTGGCATTTGCACTGCATGCAATTTGAAAGTATAAAGTTGTGTTATTTGTACAGAAACTGATGAGATCAGGTTGGGATTTTTGAGTCGGTGTGACTATACTTTTTACTTTCAGTTTACCTGGAAAATATTCCTAAAAAACAACAACAAGCCGCTGTGTGTTCAGACCAGCAACAGTTTCACTGGTACTTTGATGTCTGTGGACTGATGGCGCCTACTGCAACCCCCTCAAAAAAGCAGGGGCTTTTTCTGAGATGAGCAAAGCAAAGCAACTGCAAATTAAGCCAAAATGTTGCCGGTGTCTAAAAGCGTGCACGTCAACAAAGACAGTGATACTTACACTATATAAATATGTCAGACATGTTGTTTAAAATGATATGCTAACTGTTTAGTCTGTTTTTAAATGATATAATAACTGTTTAGTCTAATAACAGCCACGTCTCCATCACTCCTCACTCTCTTCTCATCTTTGAGTTTTTTTCATGTCAGAAGGCCAATCTTCACTCTACTTTTGGCTACAGGACAGTCTGTTTCAGTCATAACATGCTGGTCTATCTCTGGGCATTCAATAATTACTTTCCTTATTTCTTTCTTTATTTTGCTGATGACACTTGACTTTCTATGGATGGCGATCGTCTTTGTCTGTTCAGCCATGGCACCTATCACTGCTCATGTTTACTGGTTCTTCATCTGTTTATTCAGACTAAAGCATTGTTGCTTCCAGAAACATAAAACACATTACTTCCTGTGTGACAGAAAACATTTCCTGTGAATGATGTTCCCAACACCAAATTTTGCAGACGTAAAAACTTTTATGACACGGGTAATGGTTGAATCGCCATTGTGTTATATCAAAAAAGAGGCAAAAGAGACAAATTAAAAATACTTATGTACATGAAAATGTTATGCATTACCACTTTAAAAACAGGTTTGGTTGAAATTTAATGCACACATTTAGTTTTCAGTGAGTATTTTTGACAAAGACGTATTGCCATGTATCTAAGACTTGTACATGCACCAGAGTCAGACACCATATGAAAAATTCGTCCTCTCCACTCTGACACAGGCCAGAATACTAAGGAAGACTGTTACATTTGGTGTGTGTATAAAATGCAAACCTGCAGGAAATGTCTCTGTTTTTATGAACAATCATTTACTCATAAGCTGAGGAAAGCTACAGAAAAGAAGAAGGAGGAGAAAAAAGACATTCTGTTCTTTTGGAGCACTTCACAACGACGACACTATTTCAACACTTCCTCACCACAACCGGAGGTGTGCGTCTGGTGAACGTCTCAGAGGGCGAAGGTCAAAAAATGTTATTATCATATGGTACCTCAGCCAAGATGGGATTTACTTTAATGTACAGTACCAACAGACAGACCTGAACCCAGACCTCAGACTGAATTCCCTCCTCCGGTGCAGCTGGATCACCTTGCTCAGGACCGGTCGAAGCAATCAAGTGACAGAAACAACACAGCTGATTTTTGTGTTATGTTCTCGTGGATTGCTGCAGATTTAAAGGACAGTGTCCTGTAAACATGACGCAATGTAACTGCCTCACCCGTTACAGGAAAACTGTTACCTAGAGAAAAGCTCCCACCTAATCCTCCTTGCCTTAAACCACGAGTCACATGGCGATGAGTTGTGACGGTGAATCCCAGTTCTTAGGAAACTGGTTTTTGAAAAGTAGCTGGGCTCCTTGGTAACTAAACTGGCCTCTCACACCCTCTCCTCTGACATCCAGCCCAGCTTAATAAGTGTCTATGCTAAATAACACAAGGAATAGTTACATTAGATGGTGTGTAGTGTGAAATGTTTACCAGCCATGGCTTGACTAAAACGTTCAAAATGTTCAAAAACGGAATCATGCCCTGACTGCGCTTTAAATGAACCTTGTTGCACAACACCCTTTACCAGTGGGACGATTAAAATAAAACAAAGAAATGAAGTCATGGTAACTCGAAAGTTGTGATGACTAAAAACTCAGCTATTA
This sequence comes from Myripristis murdjan, assembly GCF_902150065.1. Lineage (NCBI taxonomy): Eukaryota > Metazoa > Chordata > Actinopteri > Holocentriformes > Holocentridae > Myripristis > Myripristis murdjan. The sequence continues at coordinate 26,168,556 of NC_043992.1, read as the reverse complement.
ATGGTAAAAAAAAAAACACACCTTACAAAAAGGTCATATACACTTGTTATGCTGTTGGATGCATATACTTACACTTATTATATATAAACTCATCTATCACACACAACATTACACAAAACTCGATTCTAAATGTTGGGGAAAAAACATATTTCTAACCTCTTTCTTTAAAAGAAAAATAATATTTTTTTGTGAACTTCACTGCACTTCCAATGTAATCTCCCCCCAAAAATATTTAGATAGTATAATATCTATCAACTGAACGATAATTTAGTTGAGCTGTTAATATAAGAGGAAGAGACAACAGCTTGGTTTTATGTGATCACAGTGCATCATTTTTAATCCGCTCACAAAATGTAGGGCAGAACAGGTGAGGGCTACCAGCTTGTCCCGGACTAGCCTCTGAGAGCTAAAGGAGGCGGAGCACTGTGAAATTTAGGGAAATAATCCAAAAAACAATCATGGATGACAAGATTATTATCATAAAGCAAAATTACACTCGTTGTTTTTCCATGTTTCCTTTTGGGGGGTGTTTTTTTTTTTTTTTTTTGAGGAACAACAACAACAAAAAATAGCAGCAGCAGCAGCGTGTATCACCCAGCTGAAAGAAAAATAAACCCTTGATGAGAGAGGCCATATCAGGGCGAAAAATCTGATAAATAATTAGGCGAGTAATAATAAAGGAATATTAGGATTATCATCATCATTGCTGCTAATACCAGTGCATCAGCAATGATTTTGTAGTGGTGCAACAACCTCCCCAGGCAGTGAGGCAAGGAGCACTGCAATGCTCCTCAACGGTAATATTTCTATACTGACATTCGAGCACTGATGGTGTTGTTTCAAGCTTTTTGGCACCTCTGTAAATATTCCCATATAGGGTCTTGGAGTTTCCGTGATATTTGTATAGGATAAAAATTGCTGGATCCCAGTCAATCTTCGTAAGGGGCAGCAATGTTCAGAGCAAAAGCCAGGAAATCTTCATGTAAACATGGCATCCATCCACTCAGCACTGAGTCACATCCAGAGCAGCCTGCAGCCTGCAGAGTGAACAGAAACAGTGGGAAGAGCTGAAACGTGACGGAGAAATTACCGGAGCAGCACAAAAAAGGGATAGTGTATAGTGGGAGGAGAGAGAGAGGAAGAAGAAGGAGATGGGAGAGAGAGAGAGAGAGAGAGAGAGAGAGAGAGAGAGAGAGAGAGAGAGAGAGAGAGAGAGAGAGAGAAAGAGAGAGAGAGTGAGAGTAGCGGCAGTAGCCTGAAAGTGTGAAACGCCAGGAGTTGCTTTTTGGTTCACTGGTTGATCACCAGGGACATCTGAATACTCGGGTAAATGAGAGGTAATGGACAAGTTTTAAACCAAACAAAACATAAAAGTTGGGGTTAACCCCTTGATTTTGTTTTTGATTTGAGCCTTTCCATATTTGCTAAACTTTTGTTTTGGGGGCACAAACTCTCCAACAATATTTTGGTGTCTCCTAGCAGCGCGCACAGACAGCATCATGCGTTATCACGGGCATTAGACGTGAAATGAAACATGTAGACTGAGACATTCACAGAGGGATTAAATACATTATTTTTCCCGGACGGCCACAGCAGCATTCCGCTTGACTGATAGCGATGGCCTTGGAGGCAGACAGCGACAGAGGGTCATCAAGGAGCGCTCATGAAAAATATCCCCGGGCGGCGTTGGAGCGCAACGGCTACGTGAAGACATGTGTCACGCCGCTGTACCAGGACGCAGGGAGCCAGTCGTGGCTGAGACTCGCCGTGACATGGACTTACCAAGGAGTGTCGTCTGCGGTCTGCGTGGCCTCCGTCTCCGTTATTCTCGCTCTGCTGCTCATATTGGTCGACTGGGATGCAGGCAGCAGCAACGAAAATAGCAGCGGGTCCGGCTCTCGTTTTCATTTTGCGGCGAGCTGCGCTGTGGAGCTGCTTTTGACTGTGCTGTACCTCGTCTCTCCTGTTTTTACACTTATATGTGCCTTCTTCTGGGTCGGGCTGTATCTGATTCGCTGCGGGGTACTCATCCGTACCGCGGTTTTCCTGCTAGCGGTGTGTCACTTGGGCGAAGCCGCGGCGCAGTCCCTCCTGCGCGGCACCGAGGAGCAGCTGCTGTCGCTCCCCGCCACCCTGGTTGTCCTCGGCTGCCTGGCCAGCGGGGCTCTGCTGGTCGTCCGGCTGGGACAGGGAGTGTCCATACTAGTCTTTATCAGCATCATCAGGGCCGTCTCCCTCGTCTCTCTGAGCAGAGTCCGGGCCAGCTGGAGACCCTACCTGGCCTACCTGCTGGGGCTGCTGGGGGTTTTGCTTGCGCGGTATGCTGACCGGCTCCTGCCGGCCTCAGGGACCAGCGGGACGGGGTGCTGTGGCTCTGTGACCGGGGCGAAGGAGGAGGACATCCCGGTCTTCAAGAGGAGACGGAGGTCCAGCTCCATAGCGGCCTCGGAAATGATGGCTCATACTCAGAGCAACTGCAAGTCCCACCGCAGGACTTCGCTGCCTTGCATTCCGCGGGACCAGGTCAGAGACGCCCAGCTTTAAACTTATCCACGTTTTAATGTTTTCTGCTATTGTTTTGTTTATTGCCTGCCAATTAGAGCAGACTGATAGCGCCCTGTGTTACGCGCTGTGTTAGTGATGGGCATGGCATGTGTGAGTTTAACCCAAGTGTCTTGTAACAGGCCACCCGGGATGATAATACTATCACTAATAATAATAATAGTCGCGCCTCTCCACTTAACATGTCACAGTTCTGCTGTTTAACTTTCAATATTTCAAGGCGTTTATCATGATTTTGTCGACAACAGGGTGTTTTGCAAGGCAACATCTTCCGCACACTGCAAACATCATGTTCACCTTGGTCATGCCGTCATTGTGCATGATTGTTGATAAGCAAATGTACGGGACGGGGCAGTGAGCAAGCCAGGCAGAGCCACTGTTGACTTCCCAGTGCATTTGGTGCGAGACTGTAGTTTTGTCTGTCTGTGATGTCTCTGTTGTGTCTGTGTGTGGAGGTGGACATGTAGCGTATGTAAGACTGCATGAAGGTGTGTGTGTGTGTGTGTGTGTGTGTGTGTGTGTGTGTGTGTGTGTGTGTGTGTGTGTCTGTGTGTGTACATGCTTGTGATGTCACTTCCACACATGAAACAACTTGGTGTATGCTTCTGCTTTGCTGGGTGCTGGCTAGTGGTGTAGTGCAGGATTCCAAAAGTGATCCAGAAACAGATAAGGCACTGGACTAGGGATTTGATATCATTTGTGTCCTAAGGAATCTCATCAAGTCAGACTTGAGTTTTAAGTTTGATTTTGTATTGAGTGTCAGTAGAGATAAGACAACAGAGGGTAACGAAACCTCTGATCTGAATACTGTATATTCATTTTAACCTTGCAACATTACACACTAGTTAATTAAATACATGTGAAATTGAACTATTCTCCATGTTGGTGGGGGGCCCTGGACCTCCCTCAAAGATGCCTGGAGGTCGATGGACCCCTTTTTGGGAAACATCAGTGTAGTACATGGGTAAATAAAGATGACAGTATAGTGCTGAGGGGGACATGTGCATAATGTGACCCTAGCATCCATTTTTTGGATGAATTGGCCTGATGTCGGTGACTACACTCAAAATACCCAAGAAATTATTTAGATATGCTCTGCATCTCATTTACAATACAATGCTGGCTGCTGGTCTGACTTAATGAGCTGAGCCATCATGGAGATAGTAGTGCTTATTGGTCAGTGTGGACTCAGATACATATGTCTGGTGTCACTGGGAGAGTAGAGCTGAATTTAAGCTTTTAAGTAAGTCATTCTTGGCGTAGAATAGTTTTGCTTGTATTATTAGACAGTCATTTTTGTCCCTCAAAATCAGAGACCAAGGGAATGTGTTTGAGCATCCCCTGAGCAGTGTACAACTCCATTATGGAAATACGAGTTACCGTATGCAGTGTGATTGTTTTAATGGATCAGAGTGGAGAAATGTAGTTTCTAAAAACAATCCACAGAGGCTGTCTCTAATCAAATGATGCCAATCAATGAAGGTACTCACAGTGCATTACCATAACATCAGAGGTCAGAACTGTGAATCTTTGTGGTTTAGGGGAAGCAATTGCATTTGTTCAAAAATGCTGACAGGTTTGTCCTAGTTCTTTAGAAAATATTATTGAATTTTTCAATTAAATGGCTCAGACCACCAGAGCTCCAGGTTATGGATGGAAGCAGCTCTCTGTTCCTGCAGAAACAATTATTTTATTGACTTACCCTACTTACTGTCTTATATATCTGTTATAATTTCTAGTGCTTTGTTTGTTGAGTCTGCAGGATTAACAATACCACACTTTGTATACTTACCCTCTCATGCAGGATTAGACTTATATCCAAATCAAACATTTGTTTTGAGCTTTAAATATTGGATTATCATTGTATAATCAGCGGAGACTCAGCATGTGCTATTATAGGTTTCGTTTATCTTTCATGTTTATCATTGATGGAGGCTTGATTGATTGTCTGTATTGCTGCTGTTCGCACAAGATTAGTCCCAGAACATACAATAGCAGGAGTGTCACGCTCTAACTCATTCACTCACTCATTCACTCACTCACTCACTCACTCACTCACTCACTCACTCACTCACTCACTCACTCACTCTGCTCCAGCTGGCACTGGAGGCAGAAATCATGTCATGGGCAGATTGGATAAGTTGTTATTTAAGGGAGGGATGTTTACATCTTGATGAAACAACTCATGTCTGTCACTCATCATCCTTTCATATCCATGAACGTCCCCTTCCCTTAAGTTAGCTCCTTTGTAGTCTCTGCCTCCCATTGTGCTCATGCCCTCTAGTGACAGACGAAGATAAAAACCAAGGGATGCAGACAGAGGGAATGAAAAAAGGAGCTGCCAATGTTGCCACAAAGGAGAAAGAAAAGGAGATCCATATATAACAATCTCTGTCATTCTGAGTGGTGAAACATGCTACTGAGCTCGTACACTCATTCCTGGTATTCTTATTGTGCTCTTAGTTACAGAAGTGTCATAATGCGTATTGTTCAAATTGCCTAATTCCTCCCTTGGCAGTTTTCCCTGATGTCCGTCATAGACTTAAACAAAAGATGGCAAGGAAACATGGTAGAGAATGAAGTGATTACAGTGATAAATTTATTCATTACTTCTCTCCTTCTTTGTAGCTATATGTGGTGCAGCACCAACTGACAAGGTGATTGTACTCCTGAAAGATATATTTTGACCCCACTTTCTTCAGTATTGGTAATTAGGATGATGATTCACCCTGTTTGCTCATAGTTAGACTTGAGTTTCCTGTGTGTACCTGCCTAAGTATTGCATGGCCTTGACTGCATAACTGCTCCCTGCATTAGAGTCACTCTAATCATTTTGGGATTCAAGGTGATGTGAAACCAATTTAAAGTTGTTAAGCAAATCACTGGTAGCGCCATTATTGTGTGTCACTGTGGTCCTGTATCCCAATCCCCATATATTTGGCTTTTTCCGAAGAAGCCTCAAATTACTGTTTCCATGGAAAGTGCAATTTAGCCGAGATGGCACGCGGTCAGTGTCTGTGTAAGTGATTGTGGGCCATCCATGGTACTATTAGAGCGCAGCACATAAGCCTCTCAGGAGTAGAGTACCTGATCTAGAATCACACACTCAGTCCCACCTCACCATGTCATTCACCCACCTGGAAGTTCAAACTGATCCTTCATCAGCCGTCCTCCTTTCTGTGCTGCTTGATTGTTCATTGCTAATCGGTATCTAGGGAACCCTGACTTAGTGGACTATCTGTACTATTAGAACAGCACCATTACCCATTCCACCCTGTGGTCTCTGGAACAAGGTGACAGGAGTGTTGACAAATTGGACAAACCTCCTCCCCTCGCTGCCCCATATCACTTAGTTTCATGGGTTTGAAACTCTAAAGAACTCCCAGCTGACCAGATGCTGTGGACAGTGTATCCTGCACTGGCCTGGCTCTGCTGTGTGTTTTGTTTGTCCCTTGAAAGAGACCTGGAGATCTAGGCAGGGCACAGAGGGAGAGGGAGACAGGCAAATGGACTGCAAATAAAAGCATCACTTTGCTTGTAATTTGATAAGATGTTTTGCATAACGTTCTGTACCCATGAATGTTACCAAATGATAGAGTGCCTGGATCATAGATTTAATGCACCGACTATAGGTGACTGCCACATAGACCTGTTTTCTAAAAGCCATTAGACAGTAGTTCTCAGTCATTTTAGCTCATACTCCACCAAAAATAAAGCAATGCCCACCTTATTACACTCTCTTGTTGTTGAAACATGCATAGAAGTCAACTTTGACACTTAATGATGTTTTATATGATCCCATGTCAGGTTATTCTGCTTAACCTTTTGAACCCTTGTTTTCAATTAAACACCCCCCTTAAGTAGCTTAAAGGGTTTTTCCCATTTAGAATGACAGTGTTTCATATTCTGTATCTGCTGGTTGCAACGCTTCATTGAAGCTACGATGCTTATTTTTAGTAAATAAACAAACCCAGGAAGCCGTTGTTTTATGACTGCACCATAACATCAAATAGGAAACATTTAGATGTCTTGCATTTCATTGTATAGACATTTTCTTATAATTTATGAGGAGGTATCTTTGGAGCCCTTGGGATCTCCATGAGAATTTAAAATAAAGTTCTGTGGGTTTGAACAAAACACAGCTGCGCAGCAATGACAGATCCACCGATGGGACCAGCAGGATTACAGAAGTCTTCAGTGCTGCTGTCTTACAGCTACAAATTCATTATTTTTCAAGAAAAAGGCATTTTAAAAAAAGGCATTTATCACAAAAAACATTAAAATACCGTAATTACTCTGAATATTGGAAACACATGGTGGATCTTGAAACCTTGCGTACTTCTGCTTTAGATTGGGAATTGCAGAGCTTAAATGGTGTATGTTTGCGTACACACACACACATACACACACACAGACACACACACACACACATGAACGCACTCACAAACATCAGACATGCTTTATTTGTTTGGTCTAGTCAGTCGAGGACTATTATAGAACCAGTCATTTTTCTATTTTTATGACTGTGTTATCCACTGGGCTGTTTTCCATAACACAGTTTGTCTCAATGAATCAGTCAGCAAATCAGCAAATCAGTCAATGAGTGAAAAACACTCTCCTTTTCTCTACTGCCCTCCCTCTTCCCTTTTTCCCTCCTCTTTCTCTCTCTCTCTCTGCCTCCGTCTCCATCAGTCTCTCTCTCTCACACAGTCCACAGTCACACACAGGTTGTAGATACAGTTTATTCATTTTATCCATACTGTAGATAATGAAGCCCTCCAGAGTGCAGTTGTACCTGAGAGAAGCAGGGGGTTTTCATCAAGCGTTGGTTGTGCACTATTTATGAAGCAGGCTGGTGCAGCCTGCCAAGCCAGAGGCAAGACAGGCACTCAACTGCTGAACTGGAAGCCAGAAAATAGCATTCTCCCCTCCATGTTTTTTTTTTTAGTTGAATATGGTCATTTTCTTGTTTTGTTACTGTAATCCCATGTAGAACATATGGCATTGTAATATTAATGTGCATAGAGGTTCATATTAATATGTTGAATATTTGATATCCATTTTTGATTACAGAGGATTTTGAAATAAAGTATAATCTATTGGGATCTTTCTGGATGCAGAGAGTGTGTGTTGCGCTGCAGTGACAGAAGTTGTTTGTCTTTTATCAAGGGTCTCTGTGGAATGGGGATTTTTTTGGAGAGGGGGTGTGGCTTTGCCAGTGGTTTTTGGGTCACATTCAATCGAAACACTGGCTACAAACAGGATAACAACAGACATAAATAGGATGTTTAAAAAAGTAACCGAATATTCAAGTGTTGTATCTGATTTGAAATATTATACTGCAGTTTTCTGTCTCATTAGTGTACAGTGACACTGGTTCATTACACAGCTACTGGTTAAACTGGCACCGGAGCAACCTACTAGACAGTGTAGCCTTGTCACATAAAAGAAAAACTTAGTTGTCGTTGGCGCTTTAAAAATGGAGGTCAGACCTTGAATCAGGCTACGCCACGTTGCATAACGTGTTCATCATCTCGTCATGTATCTGTGTCAGAGAGAAGGACAGAGGCAGAGTTTCTGACAGATATTGAAGGAGCAATGTGTGCTCAGAAATCTATTTGAGGGAAGGCCCACGTTCTTCCACTGACGCACATTTCCAGGGAGACACACAGCCCGCCCCGGCTGCAAGAGCTGTTAGACTTCGTGTGGCATCTGTGAGGCAAAGGTTTGATGTCTCACTCGATCCAGGTGCTGCCAAGAGAATATTGTATTTTCACTGTTATTTCATCTAATCAATAGCTTTGAGGTACTGTCATCATCCTTCCTACTTCAGGGAAGTCTGTGCAGGGCATATTTTCCAGCTATTTACAACTTTTTTCAGACTCATCTTGTGAAGAGATTTGTCGCAAATAAAAACACTGCAAGACAATGTACTTAGTGACTAATTGAAATTAGATGATGTTTCACCTTTTCACACAAATGTTCTTCATGTTTCTGGATTTTCTTTATTTTTTCTAGGTCTAGGTCTGAACTCTCGCGGGTGTGGGTTGTGTTAGGGTTAAGGTTGGGCCAGAGTGCTACTGTGCTGAATCAAGTGTGCATGGGCGAGAGAGTTTTGCAAATCTAGGGTTACCCTCCTGACATTACCAAGAAGGCTCAATCCGTGGCTGTACGACTGAGAACTGATCAAAATACAGGACGAAAAAATAAAGGTCAGACAGACCTCAGACATTTTGTTGTGACTCATAATGTACACAGCACTTACTTGTTTGTATGATAATTAGTCTCAATCAGTTCACCATGACCTGCAGGTTTATCATTAACACCAGGAGAGAGAGCAGCATCTGGTGTAAACTGCAGTCTCATAACCTGCTGTTGTGAGACCTTAACAGTGGCACCAGTTCCACTGCTTTTTTCACCTTTTTTTGGTTTTAAGTTAGCATGAATCTATGCTTCCTTTTCTATCATGAACTGTAAAACTAGCCAGTATTGCCAAGGAGTGAGAAAGTTAGTCGTCCTGCAAGGTATTGATATGTAGCCTGTGCAGTTGACTATCAGAAATAAACAGTGACATGAAATTCTAAATAATAGCTGCCAAAACTCAATATAATTGTTGTGGTTTAAGCTGGATCTATTAAACTGCTGGGTTTAATATATTTCAGTTTTGCAGCTTGACTCTGATGCAGTGTGGTGGTGGGTAGAAACAGTGGTGAAAGTAGATTACAAGAGGACATTCTGTTTCATATTTTTGATAAAATGCATCTTGGATCTCTTGCTTTTGTATCATGAAACTTGAGTGTGCACTTACACTTATAAAGCCTTACATATAACATTCATGAATTTATTAGTACACTTTTCTTTATTAACAGAGAGTAACATTTGAAGGGAGAAAATATACAGCACAGTAACGTGTGAGTTATTGCCTTCACACATATACAACTAAGCCTTGCAGCTAAACTTGTCCATTCTCATAGTGTCCTGAGCAAAACAACGTGCCCACAACAAAGCTGATCAAATATTTATATTGCAAGTGAGCTGGTGAAAAACAACGATCCTATTCCTTAGGATGCATTAGAAAGCTCTCAACGATTTGCTGAACAGTACAGCACTGTGAAAACAAGATGTCTCCATCCAAAATTTCTATAAATCAGTTTTAGAAGGTCAAATAGCCTACACTGTAAAAACTTGTAGCCCCATTTTTGATTTATTGCCATAATTTCTGGAAGCTCAGTTCATTTTCATGACTTTACAAAATGTGGATTCCAGATTATTCATCAAAGACTGATGAATACTGATTCAATCAAAGGCCAAAAGCACCAGCACAAGATCCTATAGAGCAGAAGGGGAGAGAGAGAGGCGAGAGAGTGAGCGGTGGTGAAAGTAAAGAGTGAGATAGGGAGAAAGAGAGTCAAAAAGTTAGAGAGGGGAGTCAGCAGCTGCAGCTCCCCTGAATGGATCGCTTCATTCAGAACAGAAACATCGGGCAAAACACGGAGAGGTGGAAAGAGAAAGAGAGAGCGATAGAGAGAGAGGAAAGACAGTGAGACAGAGGAGGAAAGATGAACAGGGGGTTGAATGAAAGAAAAGGGGGCAGAGACATTAGCACAAGCTGTATCAAACCGTAGCAGGCAAATGAACCACAAATTTGTGTGTGTGTGTGTCTGTGTGAGAGCAAGGGAGCAGAGGGGAGAGAAAAGAGGGAGATGAGTGCAAAGATAGCGAGTGTTGAAAGATTTGCTGGGACGGGTGAGGAAGAGAGGGGGAGTGAGAGGAAGTTTGCTGCCAAGTGCTTCATAAGTGTTGACGGTAAAAGAACAACTATCAGGTCCCTCTGTTCAGCTTCTTCAGTGTCGTCTAAACACAACACCGGTCTCTCTTTCAAACACACACACACACACACACACACACACACACACACACACACACACACACACACCCTGTCAAGGCAAGTTTATCCTGTTCACATATGGTTTGTGTGACAAAGATTGTCTGTGTGTATGTGTGTGTTTGTCTCCACATTATGTGAATGTGGCTGCATGCCATGTGAGAGAAGATAGAGAGCAAACGTGTGTGTGTGAGAGAGAGAGAGCAGTAGCCTCCATAACTTGCCACTAAAAGGCAGCAGCAAATTATTTTAACCTGGCCTGGCCACTACTGTATACACGTGCGTACACACACACACACACACACACACACACACACATACACACACACACACACACACACCCACACGGCTTCCCTGCTGGCTGTCCAGATGAGGTTTGGTGGCCTTGGACAAGGATTGCCTTGTTACTCTGCTCAATGGTGTGTTTTAGCTCCAAAATATGCTGGGGCAGATGGAGGTGGGGGGGCGGGGGATTGGCCTGGGCAGGGGGCAGCATCTAGGAGCAGAATCTAGGTCTGTCCATACATCTGTCTGTCTGCCCTTCTCACTCTGCCTCACTCTCACTACAGTAAATACTCCCATCCATGTAATGCAAGGCCAGCAGGAGGGGATTATAAACACTTATGCTGTGACTGTGTGGCTGCTTTATTTTTCACCACCGCTTGCCAGTTTAAGCTACGAAATGTCAAAACAGTTCTACAGAAAATCAAGAGAGTGCCAGGCCCAATTCGCACAGCATACTATAATTAGGGGTTTATCCTCATCCCCTGGTCCTCTGAGACACAGTGGGCAGAGTGCACGGCCAGCCAGGAGCTCTGCTCCAGGAGCACGTAGGGTTTAGGATAGTAAATTTCACAGGATTTTATATTTTGACCTGTACTTATGCAGATTAGGGTGGCATTTATTTTTACACTTGTTACTTTACAGTTGTGCCCTTTATTCGCAGTTACGTGTCTCACACCTCCAGCCATACTGGGAGCTGCCAAATAACACTTGAGTCTGCTGGTGTGCTGACTAAACCTATATGGAAATGTATGGTATTCCCCATACACATCAGTTGAAACAACATGTGAATGGCAAAATCAATTGCAGTCAGCGCTGGACTAATTATGCATCGACCACGTGTGTATGCAAAGGTCAGAGTTGACATTTGTTGAGCTCTGACCTGCAAATTTACACACAAGAAAAACAGTGTCTTCTGGCAGAGTCCCACTACCTGGCGCTACACAACAGGGCGCTCCTGGAAAACCAGTTTTTATCCTGAACAGCAACGAGCCTTGTTCTTTGTCGGCTGTGCGATGGGAATAGATGGTACCGCCGCTGCATTTGTTTTGTGTAGCATCTGTTGGACATTTTGCTATTTTTAGTGCGTAGCATGCTCCTAAGGTTGGCATACCTGCTGCACTGTCAGCCTGGTATGGTTACTGGCTCGGCAGCTACCTCAGTGTGATGTCACATCCCGATTTGATGCAATATGCGAATAAAAGGAGGACTGGATTCAGGTGCTCAATTCACGCGATTTGGCACTGAACTACCTTGGTTTAGACTAAAGGTAGGCATTCAGCATAACCTTATCACTACCCTTCAGTGCTCCCATCTCACTGGACCAATTCATAGCATTTTCACCTCTGAACGTCCAGTGGTTCGTTCCTGTTGGTAGCATTTCATCGTAGCTTAGCATAAAGAGTTGAAGTGTATGGGAGTTGTTAGCCAGACGTGAGCCAGGCTAATAACTACTTATAAACTTGGCTTTCAGCAGGTGAAACTGGTGTTGAACATCTTGTTTAAGCTGGAAAAATTTTTTTTTCTCAAAACGCTGGTGTATTCCTTTAACCAGCAAACCAAGCTGCTGTTTGAGCAACAATCCACAGCAAGGTTGTCTGCGAATAACAACCTCAAGCCTTTTGACACTAGGTGTCGCCAGTGAGCTAACTTACTGAACTGACTTATTTCTGTGCATGTAGCTAGCTTCCTAACTCGCAGCACACACAGCAGCAAGAGATTTTGTGTTGAAGCGCATTAATTTGGAGGGAACAGGTACAGTGATGAGGTGGCAGCTTGACGGCGGCCCTAACAGAGGAGTATGAGCTCGCCTCGGTCACAAACATCCAAGTACAAGGAGCACTTCTGTTACCTCGTTCATACTGCACAACTTCCAGGAAATCTCTCTCTCTCTCTCCTTCTCTCTCTCTCTCTCTTTGTCTGTTTCTCTCTCTCACACACACACATGCACACACACAAAATACATCTACAGCACACACACAAACTCATTTTTGTGTGCCTTTTATAAATACCAATAGTTGATACTTTTACCACCGTCTTTCTGCTTGGTGTTTACTATATTTATATCTACACACGGGTGCGCACATGCTTGCATACAGGTGTGTGTATGTTTGTGTGTGCTTCCTCGTGGTTTGTACTTGGTCAACAGTCTGCTGACAGCGTGTTTGTCTTGGACGCCTCCAGCCTGCCTGTAGATTAGCCAATCAGATAATACAGGGCATAATTGCATCACATGCATCTGGGAGTGTTTTTCCCTGCCATTATCCTTCATACTGCACACATACACACTCTCTGACACACACACTCACACATGCTGCAGACACACACTGGTGACGTACAACAGGCAGCTAATGGCCAGAGGTTGTCTATGTGTTGAGTCAATAGGTTCACTTGTGGTCTCAACTAGACGGGGCTAAAGCTGCACCTTGACGGACTCTGGTTCTGTGTTTTTGAGAGAGCGTCACTGAGAGCTGAAACTCTTTCAGTAGAGAGAAAGAAAGGCTGGTGTACCTCGTCCTTTGAAATTGGGTCTGAAGTTATTGTAATGATAGAGAGGTGGACCGTGAAATGTTAGATAAGAGGGCACAGTGCTACTTAGCTTCCAATGTTTAAAAATAATTGGCTTGGAAGGGTTTTTTTTTTTTTAATGAAATTTGGCCCTTTTTTAAGAGAGAAACCATTGCAGTCAGTTTACAAACCTTTAGTGCACTCAATGCAAAAAAAAAAAAAACCCACATAATTTCATAGGAATTATTAAAATAGACAAAAATGATCTCATATTGAGTATTTACAGCTTAATTATGAAAACAAATTCCTCATACTAGTGGGCTGATCTGCCTTATTCTGCATTTGTATATTTGTTCCCTGAAAAAGACCCTTACACTAGATTTTTTTTCACTTGTTTATAAGGAATGAAATGAAATGACTTGTTAATTTGGAGCATTTTTTGTCGCAGTGTTGCATCAGGTGTTTTCTGTTTTCTTAAAATTGTTACAGTTTTCACATTTTGAACCTTTCTACCTTACCTGCAGACATTTAGCACAGCAAGGTGCTCATGCTTGCTTGTCATCTCTTTAATTATAATTTTGAAATTTTGATTTTGTATTACCTAACTGTTCAAGGACATGTCTTTAAAGTTGCACAAATCTGTTTATGTATTTATTCATTATGAGTGCAGAGGAAAGAGATTGCATTGCATTATAATGGGCTACCAGGCACAGAGGCCCTCTTACAATTGCTAATGTAATAAATCATTAACATAATAACAGTAATGATATCATACAATTCTGTTAATGTAATGTAAAAAATGAACTCAATGCACAGCAATATCATTCAAAATTCAATACAGCCCCTCACATTTTGTTATTAACTAAGAAGCTATGTCTCATAGAAGGCGTGTTTGTTTTGTCACCGTGCTCGTCGCATGTGGAATTGTCTTTGGCCTTGTACTGCCACTCAGTCTGCCTCAGAGTCCCTGTGAAGTAAACAACTGCAGTCAAACTCAGCAGCAACATCAATCCTAAAAAGTTACATAATTTTTTAAATGCAGAGGTGCCAGTCTGAAGGCATCAAAGTGCACACTCCTCAAACCTCAGCTGTTCATCATTACCATAAACAGGAGAGGGGAGAAGACATGTCACACACCTTTCACCTGCACTGATGCCAAAAATGTAAATACCACTCTCTCTCCAGGTGTGTAGCAACTGGATCTCTCACAGGAACCTCAGGGAACATGGCCACAGATCTTTTCTAAATCCATTAAACACATGTAGACACAATTACCAAACTCCCATGATCCCCTTGATTAAATGCGAGTGTCCATTGTTGTGAACCGTAATGAAACCTGCATCACTCCCTTTGACTTAGAGGCTTGACTTGGATTTCTGCATATTTTAATTAATAATACATACTTACTTTACACAGTCTTTTTAAATACTTGAGTAAATGCTAAAGCACAATTGGTTGTTCACGAAGATAATCAAAGACCTCTTTCTGTACATCATTGCAGATTTTTTCAGATCTAAAATCATAGCTATCAACAAAAGTGACAGTTTTGTATTGAATGTTAACTGTTATCACATTGTCAGTTAGGTAATTTCATTTTTCCCCCAAACTGTAAGTATAACAAAAGCCAACAATACCATTATTATTACATTACAAAAGTTATTACATTATTAGTGGGTAGCTTTTAATTTTTGTTACAGTAACATGACACCAGTAGCTGCAAATTGTACTCGCATTAATGGTTTATTGGGTTAATGTGAAGTTATTTTAATGACAATGGTGTCAAGCCGGTGTTTTCCCCTGTTCCTGTCGTTCTTTCTTGGACATGTGAAGAGGAAAGCTGCGTAGTGCTTGGTATTTGATAGTAAATTGACTTGTGTTTGTAATCTGATACATATTTTGTCTTAATTTGGTGCAGAAATGTGAGGAAGGGATGTGAGACACAGGGGAGGGGTTGGAGGGTGATGCTGTATCTGAACCCCGGGGGCTCTAGTTTCCCGGCACAGCTCAGGGTGGTGCAGATCCCTCCACAGAGCTGGTTTCAAGCAGCGCAGCCCGAGGCGCGCTCAGTTTGGTATTTTGGCAGACTGAGGTGTGCTGAGATGGGAGTGGCGGCACAGCAGGGGGAGATGCTGACAGATTCAGCTTGGCGTAGTGACAGTTTCGTGCCGAAAGGCTTCACCGAGGTGCGCTCAAAGCTCGCCATCTGAAACCACGTCTACTTTCAGCGCAAGGCGGAGCGGAGCCGGTGTAGTGGAAGTTTGGCTGACTGGCGCACATCACCAAAACCTCACAATCAGCACAATCTCCTGCCAATCTCCTTTGATCTGACATCAGTTGTGACAGGACAGTTGATATGGAGATAAATTTAAGTGCTGATTGAGATAGTAGCATTGATTTTTGTCGGTATTTATTACATTGTTCATGTGCCTGACATTCCAGAAACCTGCCTGTGAGGTTTTGGTGACGTGTGCGCGCTGGTCAGCCAAACTTCCACTACACCGGCTCCGCTCCGCCTGCAGCAGTAGACCTCCATGTCAATTGTGTAAACATTCACTACGCCTTCGCACAGCGCATTTTAAAGGCGAGGACAGAGGCTCATTTGATTGGTTTAAAGTGAATCGGCTGTGTCAAACCCACTCTACGCCTTCTCTCCTCTCTTCCGCCGGTAGGAGGAACGGCGGAGTACTTGCGCCAGCGCACATGGCTGCCAAACTTGTTAAATCCCCCTGGCCACACCCAGTTGGCGAAGCTCACCTGCGCTGCGCCCCCGCCTCACCCGGTCTGCGAAACTAGAGCCCTAGGTGTGCATCAGCACCCCACACAAAGAAATGCGCACACACACATAATGCAGAGACTGAACACTGATTTTACAACTGAGTGTGTACATGTGTGTAGAGCTGCAGCTATCGAATATTTTAGTAATCGAGTATTTGACCAAAAACTCTGTCGAGTAATCGAGTAATCGGATAAAATGTGTTTTTGCCAAGATAAAGAGCAATTGTGTATATATATATATATATATATATATATATGTACGGTATTATAACATTACAAATGTATTACATTAAAGGACAGTTTTAGTCTTAGTCTTGTGTCAAATGCCCTTATTAGTTTTAGTCATATTTAGTCAACTTGTATTCTTTTTTGTTTAGTCACATTTTAGTCGACGAAAAGTCTTGGCATTTTAGTCTAGTTTTAGTCGAAGAAAATCCAAAGTATTTTAGTCTAGTTTTAGTCGACTAAATTACAAAATATTTTAGTCTAGTTTTAGTCAATAGTCTTTTTTTAGTCTTTGACCTGCATCATGTTGGCTTTTTTTTTTAAAAAAAATTAACAATATATTAAATTATTCTTATTTTAAAAATTTAAATTGCTTATCAAACAGACCTAACAATTCAGCTACCAATGAATGAGCAGTAGTATGCATGTGATAACATAGATTGAAAAATAAGCCGAAGTGATACCTCTTCTCTGAATAGACAAGCTAAGCCAGTGTGCTGCTGTTAGCTAATGAAAATATAGCGGAGTGGTGACTCTTCACTTTTTTACACAATCTATGTCAGTGCGCTGCTGTTTTAACTTTGTTCTCACCGCGCTTCGCTTCAGACAGCGCCGGTGGGTGTGTGCTCCTCAGTCACACACACACACACACACACACACCTCGGCATCAACACACAGCAGCGCAGGAGGAGAAAAACTAACGCGCGGTTGTGCCACATTAAAAATAGTGTGTGCGAAACACCGCGGATTTATATTTTTATTTATTTATTTATTTATTAAGCGATTCTTCGAGGCAGGAAAAATTACCCGAGGCAAAAAAAGAATTGAGGTACTCGATTATTTCGAGTAATCGTTTCAGCTCTACATGTGTGTATGCATGCCTGTGATTGCTCTGGATGACTGTGGTTATTGAGTACCTAAAAGGTGTTCGCTGTGCTGACTGGCAATATAAGACCCTGGGAACAAAACAAATGTGTGCATGTATGTATGTGTGTGTGTGTGTGTTTCTCACCAGCAACTGGCAGTCTGTCTATACAGTTAACTAAGGTTTGTGATTTAATGCGAATTCTTATCTTTTATCTTAAGCTCCCCAGGGGCAGCTGCACAAGAGGGTCAGGATTCACACAAATCCCAAGATCCTCAGACCTAATTTTGAGCTGCCACTCACGTTCTTTATAGATACACGAGATACGCAACTAAGAGTGAGTCAAGTAAGAGCAAACCAATCAGATAAGCCTACATTATTACTTGACTGTTGCTATATAGTATGAAGACAATTGCTGTTGTGAAATGAAAAGAGGTTTATGATAAATAGGATTCTGAAATCTTATAAAAACATTTTGACTAAACTGAGAAGACATGGAAGTGACTGGACTCAAGCGTGTCTTCCTTGCCCGCCTCGCTGTCCTCTCTATTTGCTCTCCTACTCACCCGATTTCCTCTCAGTCCAACTTTCATAGGACAAATGCCAAAGGCAGTAATATAGTGTCCTCAGCTGCCATCACTCACTGTGTTATGTAAGATGCTGCTGATTTATGTGTATGCTTGTGTACGTGTGTGTGTGTGTGTGTGTGTGTGTGTGTGTGTGTGTGTGTTTGTTTGTGTGCTTGCATGACTTTAGCCCTGATGTGCCCTCTCTGAATCCACAACATCCCAGCCCATCCCAGCTGAAGCCAGACGCTTCTCCACCCCAATTCTGCCACATGGCTAAGGTCTGTGTTAGATGTAGGAATTACAGGCAGCGGGGTGGCATGGTAGGCAGAGAGGCCCCTTCCTCAACTGGAGGAGCAGGTTCAAGCAGCCATGTTGGCAAGCATCCACCCTGCTGAGGTAGCTGAACCCTGAATTCCTACCAGGTGACCTCTGACCTCCACTACAGGCATCAATACATTCTCAAGATTATCCTTTATATTAAACACATGAATGCATCAATCAGGATGCATTCGCTAAAACGGAAACAATCTTGTAAGATGACATGCCTCGCAAATCAAAGCCGCTAAGGGTAAAATCATTACATGGAATTTGTTTGACATGTTATTGTTAGATAGTGGTTATAATAATTTGATAAGAGAAGACCTGCCATTTTTAGTGCGGTTGAATTGAAAGTGAAACATGTTAACACCCGTGGTGCGGATCTTTTTGTCCGGTCAGAGCGCCCTAATGGAACCGTGATGTGCACCAAATATTTGAGGCTGATGATCTTGGATTGGTCCCAAACTAACTCTGGAGCAGTTCATTGACTATTGCCAAGGTATTAGAGTACATAAAAAGAAGTTACAGCTAATTTAATCAAAAGTAATATAAGCAAAGAAGCGGTAACAGCAGGAATATCATCTTCATTGCTCCTTGTAATGCAGTTATTCACTCATTACCACCAGCCTTCTACACAGGCACTGGGCTCTGATAGCAGCATGCCTTCTTAAGAATGCACAATAGACCAGTAGGATCCTCACTACACACACATACACTCACCAATCAGAGTCGTGTCAGTCTCTCATGTTCAGCTAATTACTAATTAATGCAAAGACAAAAGGATAATGACTCCCATGAAGATTAAAGCAAGTTCAACTATAGAAAAATACTGAGTAGAGTGCATACGTCCATCAGCACTATGCAGTTGTCAAGCTATGCCAGTTCCACATGTTGGATATTCACCAAAAGTTTATCTTGCCCACCACCACACACCCCCCCTTAGCTAAACAGTGTGAAAAGCTAATCTGTGCTTCCTTGCCCCATGGCCAACCTTTCACAAAGTTTTATGATGTTGCATGCATCCATTCAAAAGTTACATGCATTTTTATGTAAAGCCACACCCACATCCAACTCCAATGGCGGAGGTAATGCTTTAGGATTATTGCTTGTAGTATGAACACAACCTTTTCTCCTTGCGTGCGAGTTGTGTGAAAACCAACCATACAAAAAGAAAAAAGGCACAATGCATGGACTTTTAGGTGTGAAAGCAACCAAAGACACACTGCTCTCTGTTTGGGACAAAATGATTAGAATTAACCGGACGACTTGCATACAAAAACCAGTTCAACTAGACACTCAATCCTTACCAGATTCAGGTAAGGCCTGGGGCCCTGCTCCCTGCCCTCACTGTGGAGAGAGAGGCAAGAAAAAAAGAGGATTTCTCTTCAGGGATCAATAAAGCATCACATGTTTATTTTTCTGTCCACGTTTCATCATCAGTTGTAAGTCCTGTGTGCACTGGTTATGTTCAGAGCTTTACATTGTGTCTGCCCTGATCTGATCAGAGCAGATGGTCTAAAGAAAATACACAATAAATCTCCTCAAACAACTACAACATCAGCTAAATAAGTACACAGTTATTTAGCTGGCCATAATGCCAAACTTGGTGAGCCACCATCCTTACGCGCGTCTGTTCATATAGCTGGGTGCATGAGTCCAACTGTTTATAGCAGTGAAACACACTCGTAACTTAACTTGTCTAATTTTTGTGACAGTGTCCAACAATAACACATCTGTCACATCATGAACCCATTAATCAAATTCACATTCACGTTTTGCTTCTTTGCACTTTGTTAGTACCAGAAGTCTGATTTATAAAAACAGAACATGCATATAATCTTCCACTCTTGCATTTGGTTGTGTGTATGCATCCATGTGTGTATCTGTCTGCAGCTAATATTGCATACTACTGCGTCTATCAGCCTATATTTTTTTTGTGTGCACAGTTATGACTGTATGATCAAGGACCTCTTGTGGCTGTGGTGACTGAAAACCCGTGAAAAACCTGTTTTACACCCCAATTAAGACAGTTCCTCTGTATTTTCAGTGGTAGGGAGAAATAGGGTTCAGGATTTTTGGAATTGTCCCCGTCCAGATTTGCACACAAGGCAAGGCAACACGCCTGACGGAGAGCTGCACTCTGTTCAGGGCACTCTTGTGTGAATCTGAAGATGTACAGCGCTTATAGCTTATGTTCATTAAAAATCTGCACCACCCTGCAATATGAATATTAAAAACCAGTAGATCATACACTGGGGCTTTCATTTTTACAATGCAGTGTGCTATGGATTGTGCTGCAGGCTATTTATAGCGGTGCATCCATAATCCGATGTCTCCAACATGTGTCAGGAGTGGGACGGGAGGCTGGATCGATCAAAGAATTTTTTCAGGTCAATGCAAAGTATTTAAAAATAATGACACAGGATAATGACAGTGAGTTTTACCTACAGATGTTTCAAATCAAAGATCAAATTTGATTGTAATGCCATAAAAATGGTGTTCTCTGGGCTGTGGTAAACCTTTGTGAAGTGAGTGCTCAGTGCTCATCTGTGGAGCGGGCTGTGCTGTCAGTATGGGACATAGGATGACGCGCACACACACACACACACACACACACACACACACACACACACACACACACAGACCTACAGCCCCACATGCACACACATGTACACATATTTATGGCCTATTTGGTTTCCTTCAGCTTCATACAGCTTGTACTAATGTCAGTGTGTTCTTCCATTCATCTTGTTTTCCGCAACATCTCTCTTTTTGTCTTTCTGCCTGTCTCTGTGCCTCCCTCCGTCAAGTCTCATTCAACGAGGAATTCAATGAGGAAGTCCTTATTGGATGAAGTTGTTCTGGTGTGAAACGCACTCAGTGTCTATAGTTGAGCCTGAAGCCAGAGTTACTCAGAAGAGCTGCTTTCTTTCTATGGATTTGTTTTCCTCCCAGGCTCCTATTCTACTCCTTTCTTTTTGCAGATGGTCTCTCAGACCAGTGTTTACAAAATGTTAGCTACACACACACACACACACACATACACACACACCAGAGAAACCCCACGATTAAGGTTATGGTAATAATTGTAGTGTAATTGCAGTATACATTTTACAGATTTTATAATTTTTTATTATCATTTTACTGCAGTATTTTATTTACTATACTTATTCAACATATTTGTGTTTATTGACCAGCACTGTAACGTCCTGTGTGATATTAGTTATAGATTAATTAAACAATATTTTATCATTTCATGTTTTTTGGTTTCACTGAAACTTGCAGCAGACAAAAACATAAAAAAAATCAGTGTGTGTGTGTGTTTGAGTGAGTGAATGAGAGAGAGAGAGAGAGAGAGAGAGAGAGAGAGAGAGAGAGAGAGAGCTAAATCTGTCTCTTATCTGCACTGGATAGAAAACATGACAATCAGTATCAGTCAATTTAATCATTCTAAACATTCAAAGGGAAATATTATTTTACTAACTTAATAGATACTTGCTGCACTATTCTACTGTTTTATTGTTGTTTCACATTTTCGTATAACAAAGTGTAAACAACTGGAGGTTAGTGAAGTGATTCTGATTCAGACACAACCAATCAGTCAGACAAAGATTATGTGCTGTTTGCTCCTGTAGTGCTGTCTCATTTCAAATTCAAATGTATTTATTTATAAAAGACAGTGTACATTAATGAATGTTCCTTATCTAAATGGAAATGTATCAAATTGGGGAAAAAGGCTTGTTTGCATCGGTAGACCCTTTGCTTGGTGTTACATGGCAACCTAAAAGATTAAAAGCATAATACTAAAAGTAAAGAACATTTAAAAACAACAGGCCTATCACACAGTTATTGATCCTAACTGAGCCTGTGGTTAATAGGTAAAAACACACAGTTAAAGGGCAACAGACCAGTATACAACACATTAGAAAATCTTCAATATTTAACTCCTCAGCTCTGATATAGAGCTGAGCCAACTCTCTGCAGCCTTGAGTCACATGGACAGTCCGTCTGTCCCATCACTCTCCCCTTTCCTCCTGCTTTTTTACTGTAATTCTTGACTTTATTGTTTTCAGACATACACTACCAGTCAAAAGTTTGGACACACTTTCTCATTTAATGTTTTTTCTTTATTTTCATGACTACTTACATTGTAGATTCTCACTGAAGGCATCAAAACTATGAATGAACACATATGGAATCATGTAGTAAACAAAAAAGTGTGATATAACTCAAAACATGTTTTATATTTTAGATTATTCAAAATACCTTTGATTACTGCTTTGCACACTCTTGGCATTCGCTCGATGAGCTTCAAGAGGTAGTCACCTGAAATAGTTTTCCAACAGTCTTGAAGGAGTTCCCAGAGATGCTGAGCACTTGTTGGCCCTTTTGCTTTCACTCTGCGGTCCAGCTCACCCCAAACCATCTCAATTGGGTTTAGGTCAGGTGACCGTGGAAGCCAGGTCATCTGGCGCAGCACTCCATCACTCTCCTTCTTGGTCAAATAGCCCTTATACAGCCTGGAGGTGTGTTTGGGGTCACTGTACTGTTGAAAAATAAATGATGGTCCAACTAATGATGGTCCAACTAGCCATGCTGGTTCAGTGTGCCTTCAATTTTGAATTAAAGCTGCAAGCAGCGTTGGACGGGCCCTCGCAACCGTGCCCCGCATCCCCCTCGTGCCCGTCGGGGACGGTCCATTCACGGTGCCAGTCACTCAATCACACTCACACACACGCACACGCGCGCACACACACACACACACACACACACACACACACACACACACACACGACGCCAACAAAAACCCACTGGTAGTACATTTGCTGCTGGTGCCCCTCTAGCCACTAGCGGCGCCCCTCCAGCAGATGGCGCCCTTAGCATGTCCTAGTGTGTGCTTCACATGACCTGTCACTCCTTTTAAGGGGTATGTGCATTGGGGGATGGGCCAGCAGCTTGTGTGTGTCAGTAGAGAAGGCAGAGTGCAGAGCAGAGCAGACCAGAGTCCCATCTGTTAAACAACTCTTCACCATGGCCACACACTTTTTTCAATCCACACCATGATATATAGCTGATTGGTTCTTGCCATAATATGAATTCTAACAGTTGTTAAATAGGGCTGTCAGCTGTGTATCAACCTGACTTCTGCACAACACAACTGATGGTCCCAACCCCATTGATAAAGCAAGAAATTCGACAAATGTACCCTGACAAGGCACACCTGTGAAGTGAAAACCATTTCAGGTGACTACATCGTGAAGCTCACTGAGAGAAGGCCAAGGGTTTGCAGTGCTGTCAACAAAGCAAAGGGTGGCTACTTTGATGAATCTAAAATATAAAACATATTTAGAGTTATTTAACATTTTTTTCTTTGCTACATAATTCCAGATATCTTCATATATTTGATGTCTTCAGTATGTATCGACAATATAGAAAGTCGTAAAAATAAAGAAAAAACATTGAATGAGAAGGTGTGTCCAAAATTTTGACTGGTAGTGTATGTTTATAGTTATTAAACTTTGTTTCTCTAAGATTAGATATGCAGCATCCACCTCAAAATCCATATTCAGTTGATGATTAAACCACAAATATCTGTGTGCCAATTTACTCATTTCACAAACTTAGTTGACAACACAAGTTGCATTTTTTCCCCTTTAATCTGAGATATTATCATCTATCATTGACATTATTATTATTATTATTTTCTTGGTAATGTATCATCAGGAGGTTTTGGATGGGAAAGACAGAAAGAGCAGTGAGCACCAGAAGAGTTTGAGAGGAACAGACACCAAACGGGATGCAGCTCATCATGCATGCAGCTCCAAATGGAAGAGCAGTGTCTGGGCGCTTACGATGTTCCCATGAGGCCCTGAAATGCTTACACCCAGCAGCGTCAGTGTCAATCAGCAAGGGCACACAGCTGACAGAGAGAGGAGGATTGTGGGAGTTGTGACGAAGGCAGCGCAGCCCTCTCCGACAGTAATAGGAGTAGAGAGTGAACAGCAGGAGTCAGGAGCCTAACATGAGTCCAACAATACGTGGGAAAAGCACTCCACTTAACCACGGAGCATTGGAGGGAGGGAGAGGGCTAGTGAGGACGAAGACTCAGAGGAAATTGTGTGTGTG
The DNA here is from genome assembly GCF_902150065.1 of Myripristis murdjan. Classification (NCBI taxonomy): domain Eukaryota; kingdom Metazoa; phylum Chordata; class Actinopteri; order Holocentriformes; family Holocentridae; genus Myripristis; species Myripristis murdjan. The sequence continues at coordinate 26,144,441 of NC_043992.1, read as the reverse complement.
TGTGTGTGTGTGTGTTTGTGTGTGTGTGTGTGTGTGTGTGAGTCAAGATATGCTTGTATAAATCCACAAGACTGTGACTCATAATGGCGCTGGGCTACTAAAGTAAGGAGATAGATGGTGCAGAGACCAGGATGCATGCCAATTAGTTATTAGTTTTACTATCAGAATTACCATTGTGTTATTTCTGGCTATTCAGGATTATCCAGGATTATCTTGCATTTGTATGATAAACAAAATTCTTCGATTCATTGATTGATAACACATGGAGTGAAGTTGTGTTCATAAGACTGACGTAACATTCAAATATTTTTGACTGTTGTCATTAAGTGTCATTTGGTCAGTTATGTGACTTTGCCTGAAAATGACAGTTGTGTCAGTCCACAACTTGAAACGTTCATTCGTTTCATTCATCCATTTAATTTAATTTAAACAGTTGGTTTTAAATGAGGGTTACCTGATAAAACAGGTCCAGTTTCTGATCTTTCCTACAGAAATTTAATTATGTGCTGATGTCATCTCCTCCCTAAGGTACTATTTCCCATCACTTATCATTAGTTCGTAATTCCAAAGGCTGATAAATCGTTGGAATGAGACATGACATGTGCCTCCATGACACTTGAAGACACACCAGTACAAGAGTACACACTCTACTCATGAAGGGGTGAAGGTGAGGGTGAGATGCACAAACATGAGTTTGCTGATAGACACATACATGTGTTCATATGACAGCGCATGCAAAGGCTCAGTCATGCAACAACCATGTGAGGCGCATACACACACACACACACACTCTTGCCTGAGGCTATGCAGGTGACTGCCCTCAGCAGAGTCTATTCACAGGGTACTGCGAAAGCTTAGAGATAAAATAAGTAAATAAATAAAAATCACAATGAATTTTTGTTAAGATAAACTTGCCCTTTTCACTTTAACCTGTGTACAGTACATACATGCACGCTGTAAGCAAAGCTTTTGAAAGTTGTCTTTCCCCCAGCTCCCAAGCCTGTTGTTATTTATTTATACCTGCTGTAAACAAGTCTTCCTCAGCTTACTGTCACTGCAGGGAATATCAGGAATTTGGCCTTACACCGGTCAAATATAGAGTAACACTCAAAATTCACTGGACAACATTATTCATGAGGTTTTTGAATTATTACTATTTTTAATCTCCCTGTCTGTCCCTCTCTCATCCAATTACGTCATCCCAACTGTAACCCCTTGCACCAGATGCTAAAAAATGACTCCTCTCAGCTCAGTGGAGCCTCAACAGAAAGAGAGGAAATATACAGTTAAATATACAGTTAAAGTGAATTTTTTTAATCTTGAAAACACTATAACTGCGGCCTCACCCATGTCAGTGCTTCTTAGATTCTCAATAGGGCTGCCATGATGAATAAATATAAAAAGCATTCTCAAGCCTACTGAGGAACAGAGGGGTATTCAGCAATGAAAGCCAAAATTTGCAAGCAATTTTGATAGTTTTATCCTTTCAGTTTAAGCAGATTTAAATTCTGTTACAGTACAACAATACATCATAATTTGCTGCATTAATGTCATATTCATATTCTGTATTTGTTGATGGCAATGCTTCATTGAAGCTACGCCACGCTCATACTGAGTGAAATATTCAAACCCAAGATGCCGTTGTCTTACATCAGCACCATCACATCAAATAGAAAATATTTAGATGTCTTGTGCGTCATTTTATAGACATTTCCCCATAATTCAGCAAGACATGTTTGAGATCTTTGGAAACCTTGGGATCTCCACTAGAATTGAAACTTGAAGAGTTTAATCAAATAAAGTGAGTTCATGTGGATGTGTAATGGCCTCGGACTTCATGGCTTTGTTTTCTTGACAAACACTGAATAATTCATGGAGGTGAAATGGCAGAAAAATGAGTTGAGTGAGCATAAGAATACACCTTCAATGACGTGGGTTGTTAGGTGGGTAATGAGATCAATAAGCAATCCCTGGTCTGGTCTGGTGCATTGACAGACCCTCTGATACACTGATGGGGAACAATTAGCATCAGTGAGTTCTGTTAACATGGTTATGAGTGATGACGATGATGAGTGTGTGTGTGCGTACACGTGTGTGAGTGTGTGGGTGGATGAGTCATCGTCCAACCCAGGAGTCCCAGATCTCTCTCTCTCACTCACCCTCACACACACACACACACACACACACACACACAGAGAGAGAGAGGGAGGGAGAGAGAGAGAGAGAGAGAGAGAGAGAGAGAGAGAGAGAGAGAGAGAGAGAGAGAGAGACAACCCATGCATACACAAGCAGCTTTGCCAAATCTATTAACAAGCTGGCTGTGTTGTATTGGAAAAGACAGGTGATTCTTAGGGTCACTACAGGAAAAAAAAGATGCAGAAGAAGGTCTGTTCTGTTATTTACTGTACAGCAGGTCGGAGGGGCTGTAGAGACGACATGACATGAGATTGGCCTACTGTACAAATTGCTTCCAGGGCACATCTAGTTCTGTTATTTATTTATTTATTTATTTATTTTAACCAGAAATACCAGCTACCAAAAATTCAGTAGTTGATACCATGACCAGTGAATTTCCATGATTCTCAATGCCTCTTTAGATACCATGGTAAAAAAAAAAAAAAAAAAAAAATCACATTTATTTTATTAAACTGTTACTATAGATATCATTATTTATTTTATAGATTGCACAGAATTTCAATTGCAGCATCCAACAGAGACATGAGAAAAACATGGAAATAAGTATAAGTCTGCATAATTAGAACAAGAAACAAATACTTAACATTACATGCCTGTCTTTTGAATCTTCTCAGATACATCAGGCACTGATGCGTCTTTCTCAGACTTGCAGTTGAGTTTTGTTGTTGAGGATTTGCTGATACACAGTAGGTCAGTAAGTTTTTTTTTTTTTAAAGCACTGTTTCTCTTTTCTGCCCCTCTTCCTGTTCTCTCCATCTCGATTTGTGTTCATCACTCACTGGCTGTCTCTCTCTCTTCCTCTCTCACTCTCTGTGTGTGTGTGTGTGTGTGTGTGTGTGTGTGTGTGTGTGTGTGTGTGTGTGTGTGTGTGTGTGTGTGTGCCCTTTTCTATGTCTCTCCCCCTCTCTCTTTTTCTGCCTCAGCTGGCGGCTAGTAAGAACAGTTGCTGGCCAGTAGGGGTTTTGGTCTGGCTTGCTGGGTTCTTCAGGGCCGGAGTGTCTGAGTCGTGACTGTGTCTGTGTGTGTGTGTGTGTGTGTGTGTGTGTGTGTGTGTGTGTGCATCAGACCCTGTCTCTATAAGACAAAAATTAATCCAGGCAGGTCCATTCTACATACTCTAGCCTTTGTATGGCTTTGTCTTTGTGCATCATAACACACACACACACACACACACACACACACACACACACACACACACACACACATACACACACACACACACACACACACACACACACACACACACACACACACACACACACACACATTGCTGTTAGTTTGAGTAACAAGACGCTGCTAAAGACAGTCATGCAATGTGTTTCGGAGCAAGATCCACAACTCCTGTCAGCAGTCGCAAATGTTTTCACATTGTAAGGGTGGAGTGCTCATACTTAAAGAGACAGTAACCGCTCCATGAAGTAGTTCACTTTCTCATTTTAAGCACAAAAATAGACTGGCCCCTGGTATGAATCTGTGATGTCACATTATGCACAGGTACAGCAGATTAGGTTGATTGTAGACTGAAGCAGTAATTTTCACATCTTAGTTCAAGACTGTTTCCTACAAGCCTGAGGGATGACAATGCAAATCTTATTTTAAGTTTAAAGGCAGTCATGGTTATTTACCAGCTTCTTATAGGCTATGTAGTCTACAGCCAGGTGTAGACAAAGCAATTTTTACATCTTTAACTGCTGCTAACATCAAGCAGATGCACCAGAGAAGATATGCTCTAAAGTAATCCTTTATGCTTTTTTTTGTCATATATCTCAGAAGACATAGTTGAAGACATAGATGTGTGCTAAACTAACAAATAAGAAAGAAGAATAAGGCGATCAGCCCTGTCAAGAACAAGACACTTGATTCAAGTAAATTCTGGAAACAAGTTGATGAGCACAGGAAACAAGTGGGTTTGTAGCACTTTTTTTTTTTTTTTTTTTTTTTTTGAGGATAAACAAGATTTTAATACTCAACATGAGACTGAATTAGTTATCCAGATGGAATTACTTTACACGGCTGCCCCCGGTGATGATGTGGTGTTTCCTTGCCCTGTGTACGCCGGGACTAGACCCAGTGAATGGATAGGAAACTTGAACCCTTCAGACAAGCACATAGGCCTCTCAGAGGCCCATGAAAGCATTACTTTTCCTTCCTGGGAAACAGTGAATCTTTAATGACCAATCACAGTTTTTGAACAATGCCACCCATCCATCCATTCCATCAAACAAAGATGATCACTGAATGATCCCTCCCCATCATCAAGTTTTAGCATGTATGGTTTGTATGGTATATAAGAAGAGACTGTGTACTTTCAGGTGATGTATCACATGCATGCTCAAAACTGTATGGCAAATGGAAGTATAAAAATCTGTATAATTGTGTATTGATTCAGCACGTGCTTGTGCCTGTGAAGTAATACACAATCAGCCTGACAGAGATTCATGTATCACAAGAACACCTCCGAGGTCACGAGTTCCCATGTCATGAATAGAGCTCCACCTGCAGGTTGCAATGTGTTCTGCATCTGTTGGCCTTCCTAGCAATGTCAGTACTCCACTCGAAAAGATAAACTCAAATATGCAGTGAGAAAATCATAAAACAGAAAGGTATCTAATGCTCTAAGCTGGACCTGCTCCATATCAGCAGAGAGGTAAGAGAGAAAGAGAGGGTGCCAGTGTGTGTGTGTGTGTGTGTGTGTGTGTGTGTGTGTGTGTGTGTGTGTCAGAAGGTAAATCATCCCTATTGGCACTTGCCTGTGACATTTCAAATGGAAATGTCCAACACAATTTTTTTTTTTTTGGCAGCACAAAGACCTAAATTGATATGAAGCTATGATTATATTAGCATGGCTGAGGGCATCATAAAATTAGCATCAGGCTACTTAGGACTGAATGATGGAGCTGTCAAAGATTATCTGGCTCACAAGTGCATTAGGCCCCAGTGGTTTCCCAGCCTCTTACAGACTTGACATGAGAAGTGTATTGCAGCCGTAATGGGGGTCGCCAAGGGACGACGGAGCAGATTGGATGATCCCGGGGCTTGGGTGAATGGTGGGAGGTGAAAGGTGTGCGTGTGTGTGTGTGCGTGTGTGTGTGTGTGTGTGTGAGAGAGAGAGAGAGAGAGAGAGAGAGAGAGAGAGAGAAAATATAGATATTTCTGAAATGTTATTCCGGTCATGCTGCAGTAATGTAAATATTTTATTTTAGCACCAGGTTTATCTCAACCTCATATTTCCCCATCAGGCTGACTATTGAATAAGCATAATGCTTATTCAGTAGTCAGCCTGTTACAGTCATTCTCTGCATTGATAATGCTGCATTATCAGTTATTGATATTATTGATAATGCTGCATTATCAGTGCAGAGAATTGTAACAGAAAGGCACATAGCCCTTTCAGAGCAAGCATACATGTTTTAGATTTTGGAAAAAGAAAGTATAGTGTGATTCAGCAACCCAAAGTTTTCACTCTTCCAAACAGCCTCCCTCCAGTCCCGAGGGGCTCACATAAAATGTGGGTCCACTGTATTAAGCAGATTATCTCATCTGCCATTCAAGTTGCCAAGTCATCTCCAGTGGATGACAGTTGCTCTATCATGTCAACTCATTCTATGACATCAGCCTACTGAACTATGACAGAGCTAGGGCAGTCCAGACTCAACATACTCACACATACACACACACACACACACACACACACACACTGATTCACACACACTCACAGTTGCACACGCATGAATGCACATGCACAGGTTTCCTCTCTTGAAGTTGTCCTCCCTTGGTTGCTGCGTAGTCTCCCTCGCTGGTTCACCAGTGGGTCATTCTTTTCTTTTCTTCTCACAAAAAACAACTGAAAAAACAGTGATTATATTTTTTCTTCTTCAGTTGCAGTGTTTAATCCAATCCCTAAAAAAATAAGAAAGGGAAAAAATTTGAAGTCACGTGTCAGTGATTATTGCATCAACCGTGTTTGTTAGTGGCGATGACAGGCCCTGTTAGGCAGGGGGACAGGAATAAGAACATGCAGTGGAGTTTAAAGATACAGTATGCATGATTTCTATGTAGAAAGAATTTTACTTAAAAATGCAGCATGAATGATAAAATGGGGCAGCAAAAAAGAAGAGCATCTCATGTGCTCTAATTGAGACACCATAGATTCATTCTGGTTGTGTAAATCAAATTTTAAATACAAAACTTGCATGTTCTGCCCAGAGAAAACTGTAAACCTGTAATGTCCAATCATCTTTACCACCACTTATAGGTCCAAGGAGTGTACAGTTTAGGTATTAAAGCTTTCAGAATCCAAAATGTTACCACACCCAACGTTTCCGAGTGCAATTACCTAGTGCACGAAATTTGTTATTGTAATTTTTTTTTTTTTTGTATCTAGCTCAACACTGTAATTAACTGTAGAAGGCACTGATGAACTTTGTGTAGCGCTTCAAGTCACTTGCCACATTTACATGCATGTCAAAAATGTGATTATTGTGTCATCACATTGTGTCATTTGGCCAGTAAAGCAAATAAATCAGCATCATGGGAACACCTCAACACCATTACATCAATGCAATAATGTAACTCAGTCAAATTAAGTGAGATTTTATTTGTATTAATGGTCACCAGTTAGAAAATGTCTACCCTGTGGTCACATTCCTTGAACTGTTGTCATGTGCACATTTATGCTCAGTGTTAAATATGGCTATAGATGGAGCTTTCTATCGATGCTCTGCACTCGATGCTCTGTCCGTATTTGTGCACTTTATCAGAGAGCTTGCAGATATGGATGAAACAGAGCAATACCAAGTGGGGGCAGTGTAGCCAATAGTTCAGGCAAGAGCAGTCTATGAATGAGACATGACAAAGAAAGTTTAAAAATAGGTAATGTTACATAAGAGAATTCTCTGTCGCAACGTATTCAGTGGCCTCACAGACCATTGCGATTTACAATGCTGCCCGTCTCTTTCTGAGCACATACATGATTACGACCTCCTCTGTCATCGCCATGTTTGTTGTGAGAAACCTTTGACTCTGAGCTGCCCTCTAGTGGATGTATTGCTTAACACCCATGCCAATGTAAAGGATGCATGGACGTATGTGGGCAGTGACGATCACATCGTGTGAAATGGATGTATTTTTATTGTCACACATAAAGGGAGCCTTTGTTGTGTTAGAGGGAGGTTGAATGGAAGTGCAGTTTGTACTAAGCTGCATCAAGGAGGCATGGATCAATGCTTGCAGAGTTGGGAGGAAAAGTTCATGTTATATTATGTTTTCCAAGACATGGATGTCTTGTGTTTCTAGTTAGACATAAACATCGTAGTGGTGACATTTTGTGTCAGAAAAATGGAAGGAGGACAACTAAGCAAGTTCACATCTGTTTGAAAGAATGGAACGGTGAATAGCACATTGTGCTAATGTAAATGTATCCATTGTTGAACTGTCCAAATTGACTGTGAAATGTCTGCCTTCACTGTGGGAGTAGACTTCAGGGGCCAGCGGATGGCCATGTTGATCACTTCAGCTCCATGTGCTGGTGTACCATTTGTACAAGCACATGTACAATCTGATGAGGTACAGGAGGATAAAGTCCTAACATGATCTTTGTTTTCTGTTTGTCGTTTCAGTATAAGTTGTTGCTAGAAGTTGAGAGTGGCCAGCACTTCCTTATAACACAGAATTACCTTGTAACCATGAGGAACATGTTGCATTTCTTAATGGATCAATACAGAGCAAAGTTTGTTCTGGCTACTTGTACTTAAGAAAAACTCATGCAGTGAATTTAAAACCTAATTAATTTACGTGAAGAAAAATAAAGAACAATGTTATCAAACAGAAGGTAAATGTTGTCTGCAGGGTTGTCTGTGCACTGTATGTCTGTTTATCCTTAATTGATATTTCCATAATATTTTATTGTGCTACTCGGTTAGTGATGTTTGTCTCTGAAGTCAAAATCTTTGTCAGATGGCCCCCTGCCTGGTAAGGAACACATATGATCTCCAAATGCATAGATGGGTGAAGACAAGAATTTGCATTCATAGGCAATGTGAATTAATTAAAGGCCAACTGTAAAATCAGCATGGTTTTCTTTTGGAATATGGGCTTTGGACTTGCAGTCTATTTAGTGTATGATTAAATTTCAGACAATGGATCGCAGGCTGAAGTGGAGACCTCTAACTATTAGAATTCATTCATTCATTCTTCACACAGGTTCATCTCTGTGTTGAGTTTGCATGTTTTCCCCAGGTGTCTGTGCGTGTGTGTGCTGTTTTCTTCCCACATTCCCAAGGTAAGAAAGTTCAGTGGATTGGATCTGAATTGTCACAGGCATTGATGTGAGTGATTGTCTCTTGGTATGAACCCTGGTGACAGACCGGTGGACTGGAGGCCTCTGCAGTGTGTTTCTTTGCCCTTGGTGTGACTGACCTAAGCCTCAGTGAATAAGTGAATTAGCAGGACAAGATTATTGAGGCTCTTATTTCACCTTATAGCCGTATCATAGCCTTATTTGTGAACATTAACAATCTTTTTAAAGTCTTATTTATGAACATAAACAACTGTCTCCATAAGCATGAGACCTGTGACTCTGAGTATAATTTGGGCAGCTCTAAATGGTGTTGAATATCTGCACAGCATTTAATCACATTTCTCTGGATCGCACATTCAGACTACAGATACTAGAAAACAAGGCAGATGACACACATACACACATGCACATAAAGAAAACAAGAGCCTAAAAACACCAAGGAACTGATACCAAACAAACATAACACAGCAGATAACAAAGGACAGGTAAATGTAACAGGAAGCCCAAAACCCCAAAACAGAAGAGGCCCATAAACCAGGAGGGTATTCCATAAATCAGGATTAGAAAGTTAGCCAGATAACTGTGGAAAAGATTAGGCTTTATCCTGATAACAGTGATTTTAATCTGTAAAACAAAGGCTGAATGTTTTGTTCAGGATAATGATCCAGTCATCCCTGATGATGGTTGCTAATAATAGACGACATTTCAGAAGATACTCACTGACACTCTTCAAAGTTATCTGGCTTAGTCGCTAACCCTGCTTTGTGGAACACCCCTCAGGAGTCCATCAGTGAACACAAAAGTCCAAAAACACAGAGACACAACATCTATCTGTACTGAGCCTGTCAGTGTAGCGTACCACTCAAAATAAATCTGTGCCTGAAAGCCACTGGAGCTGTGTTACTCTTCATGCTTAGTCCGGAAGTTCACAGTAGTAGTGTCCCGTCACCTCACTTAGGCACTGACTACAGTTACAGTGACTGACTCCAACCTTTCCATTAGTGTAGCATCTCCATTCAACCATTAATATATCATGAAGTGAGAGAGAGAGAGAGAGAGGGGGAGGGAGGATAGAAGGAAAGAAAAATAAAGGCTAAAGAGAGAGACAGAGAAGTTTCCACTTTCATAAATTGATGAGCTGAATAAATAAATGAAGAATCTTCCAGTGATGGGCTCCTTCCCCCTGTTTCTACTCCTCATTAAAAAGCTGAAGCGTTAAAATAATCCTATCCCGCTTTGCAGCTCAATCGGAAACAATCAAGGGAGCCAGCCAAGAGTTTTGCGTAATGTTGCGTAATGTGTCAAAGACAGAGGCGCTCAATGGAGCGACTGGTCTCGATTTTGTATGCACAAAGTAGTATGGATAAATAACTCATACCCTGGTTACAGTTTCATGCATGATAAACTTACAAACATATCTCAAAGACAGATATTTCATCATGAATAAAAAAAAGAGGAGTATTTAGCCAACACAGTGCAGGATAAAGCAGTTAATATGATCAGGTGTCACGTATACTGCTAATATATCAGTATTACTAATAACTCACTGATTATTTTATGAGCAGCTAAGAGTTCTGGCTTTCAAAACTCACTTTCCTCAGGATAGAGGAAAAACTCCCTGCCAAGTTTTCAACAATCCCCACAACCATCCCATTTCCCAACTAGCCAAGCAAGGTGTTATGAGCAAACAACCAGCGTTGCAAGACAATTCAGCTCCAAAGGACAAAAAAAAAAAAAAAAAAAAAATTGCTTTCAAGCCAAAAACACAAAAAGGCAAAGCAGTATTATTATGGTATTTTTCACAGAGACATGTTACCTCACATTACAGACATTTCTACTAGGTCTTTGTTCTAATTAGCTCACTTGCTCGTCTCTGTTGTGAAAAATAAATATTATTATCAATTTCAAGCCTCTCACTTCCTCATTTTACACTTATTGTCCTGCGTTTTCTGTTTCTTTCAGCCTCCCTGTCTTGGTTGAAACATTATTGACAAAGCTCATTGTTCCCTCCTTCCTCTGTGACGTTTTTCCTGCTCTTGTTCGTCCTACCTCTCACCAGCATTGCCCTCTCCCAGCCTCGGCTTCTACAGTTACAGAGTAAACTGTGCTCCAGTGGTGCCTGGGGGGGCTCGCTCTCTACTGTCTCCTAATTAGAACCCATGAAGTTGGAGCAGGGGGGAAGCCATTAAGCAGCGTGTGGGGGGCGCTCGCAAACTCGCGGCCCAACTGTGAAATTGAATTACAGCTTTCCCTTGTTGGAAAAAAAGGGAAAAGAAAACCATTGCGGCGAGTGCAGAGATAGATGGGGATGGCAGCGGTGGGGGTGGTTTATGTAGATCAGCCCTCCAGCGTTGAGGGTGATGTGCTCTTTTCTTTTTCTTCATCAGCAGAGCCTGCTTTTCTTTTATTTTTAGATGGGTTGGAGGAGAGAGTTGGAGAGACGGAGGAGGGAGGTGGAAAGGAGGTGCAGCTGAAGAGAGCTCGGGAAGCTGAGCGGTTACTGTACGATGTCTCGTCCTCGGCCGGTCTCTGATTGTTGCCTGTGTTTGGCTTCATTTTTGATGTAGCTTAAAAACCTATTTGACTGCAGTGTCTTTGGAAAAGTTGTGCCTGGCTTACTAATCTGAAACATTTCCGAGCAACATGTTGTAAATAGCTTTAGCACCCGCAGTGATCAGATTGGAAGTCTGCTGAGATGAATACTGATGGCAAAATTATCTACCTGGAAGTTCGATTTTTGCTGTAGTGATGTCAAGCTAATGGTGTTTTTTTTTTTTTTAGGATCCAGTGAAAAAGGGTCCAGGTCATACCTCTTCTCCACTTATGCCCACCACCTGACTGCCCAGTGTGTATATACTTCTTCAGAGATTTGTTGGTACTATTAGAATTAGATTAGATTAGATTTAACTTTATTGATCCCCTTAAGGGGAAATTCAAATGACAGCAGCAGTTAACATCAAAGCAAGAAATCAACATCAAGGCAAGATTTTTTTTCTGTAAACTGATAATAATAGTAGTACCTATATACAAAAAAAGGTAGAATAAGATAAAATAGGAATAGGACACAGTAGATCTGTCCATATATACATATCAGTGGAGGTGATAGTTTAGTTTAAGTAAAGTGACAAGCATACCATGAGAATTACAGGAGCTGCCAGAAATATTCATAGCTCCTTATAGTGAAAATACATGGCTTGAGTTTCGCAGACCTGGCAGGCGGGGGCGTAGCGCACCTGCGCTTCACCAACTGGGTGGGGCCAGGTGGATTTTGCAAGTTTGGCACGCCGTGCTCGCTGGCGCAAGTACTCTGCCGTCCCACCTACTGGTGGAAGGGAGGAGAGAAGGCGTGAAGAGGGTTTGACACAGCCGATTCACTTTAAACCATTCAAATGAGCCCCTGTCCTCGCCTTTAAAATACGCTGTGCGAAGGCGTAATGAAAGTTTACACAACTGACATGGAGGAAGAGAGCAGCAGCAACACACACTCAGGACAATGAGGCCAGTCTTGGCTGCTGGAATGTTGCTGGAGCTACCAGCCATCCATCTAACCACCCATCCATGCATCTATCCTTACATTCGTCTTCCTCATTCCCCTTTCTTTCCATTACCTACCTGCCTCGCATCTCTCTTTTTCCAGCTCTGTCACCTCAAAGGATAATCCTTGCCATCTTCATATCAATACATGTTTGTTTTGCAACTTTCGACTCCATCACTTACTGATGCAACAACACACTAGAGATTAAAGCAAAATCCGGTTTATGAAAGCTTTTACATTCACTGTTCTAAACGCCCAGTGTCTGACAAGGAACTGATGCATTTTACATTTTTGATTTGTGTGGAATATTTATATATGGAAGAAGAACTGGGTAGTTAACATGAGCAGCACCAGACACCATGACTGACAGGTGATGAGGTTGGCTTTCCATTACACATGCCAAACGGTGCCAATCTCCTTTGATCTGACATCAGATGTGACGGGACAGTCGATATGGAGATAAATTTATGTGCTGATTGAGATAGTAGCATTGAATAGTGTTTTTTGTTGGTATTTATTGCATTGTTAATGTGCCTGACATTCTGGAAACCTGCCTGTGAGGTTTTGGTGACGTATGCGCACTGCGCGCCGGTCAGCCAAACTTCCACCACACCAGCTGTGCTCCGCCTGCACTGAAAGTAGACGTGGCTTCAGCTGGTGAGCTTTGAAGCACCTCGGCGAAGCCTTTTGGCATGAAACTGTCACTACACCAAGCTGAATCTGTCGACACCTCCCCCCGCTGTGCCGCCACTCCCATCTCGGTCTGCCAAACTACCAAACTGAGTGCGGCTCGGTTTGCGCTGCTCAAAACCAGCTCTGCGTGGGGTTCGCCTCACTGCGCCACCCTGTGCTGCGCCGGGAAACTAGAGCCCATAGTGTTTGTGAGGGTGGATGTTACTGCTGACTGAATTTATGCCCCTGTAGTCACAGAACACTCTCCTCAACCAAAGTCAGAGGGTTTTCTCTTGTTATATATAGTCCAAGACCTGACATGATATAATGTACACGGAGTTGAGCCTCCGGGACAGTCCATTAGGACACACACACACACACACACACACACACACACACACACACACACACACACACACAATTCCCCAACATGCATAAACACACATATGGTCATTGTGAACTTGCTGGAACAAGCCTGGAATGAGATTTCTTGGAAATGCTGGCCTGGTTTCCAGAATGTGGGAATTTAAAGAAGTGTGATGAAATAGTTGGAGATTGAAATATATTGCCAGTTGTCACGCACTTTTTTTTTTTTTTTTTTTTTTTACTCTTGGCTGTTTTAATTTAATCAAGTGTGTTAGGAGCTGTACTAATTGAATCTGGTGAATCTACTAATTTAAAGGGTCATATTTCACCTTGTTTTGTCACTAATGGGGCAGAAATATATGTATCTGACTTTAAGACCATTGTTTTTAATATCCTGTGGCCTTAAGCTGAGGACACTCCAGGGGATTATTTACACCAGATTTACGAATTCCAGCAATAAGAGGTGAAATCCCAATAGTCAGCAAAGATTATGTGGTGGTGTGAGGGGCGTCCAGATTTAATCTTTACCTCCCTAGTTGACGTTGAGAATGAGCTTCTTCGCCCCAATAAGATCAGACACGTTTCATCCTGACCACCCAACATCCACACGAGCCTGAACAAGTTATGCTGTGTGTGGACAGCACAGATTCATCCATGGAGGGAGACTGCCAACAGCCAGTGATAGCTCAGCTGATAACGAGGTGAGGCTGGGCAAGCTGTCTGGATGTCTGCCTCCATTGTTGTTTTGATGGCTGTCAAGTGGAATAACTCGAGTTCCTGTGAAATTTGGCATACTGACGTCAGTGATGTATTAAGAGTCAGCAGGATAATCTCAGTTATGTTGTTGAGTGTGTGTGATAGACTGGCCTTTCCTAATCTAGGCTAGAGTGAGTGTGACTTATGACCATGACAAAGTAAGTCTGTGAAATGTAGTGTGTGTCTGTGTGTGTGTGTGTCATTTTCAAAAGTTTTCTAGTGTCTCCTCAGCCTTTCCCTTCTTAAAGGCCCTGTGCATCGACTCCCACATCTGTTCTTGATGTTGTTTATTTTAAGAACAAATAAATCAAGAACAAAATCTCTTCCTGGGTTAAATGAATACACTTGGTGTGTGACATGAAGCTGTCCTAAATCAGTTCACACCTCAAAAGAACGAAGTTAAGGATTTGTCTTCCCACGACTTCTCTCCGGATACATTCCTTCCATCTAGTAATTAACATGCCGTGGTCTAGCTTCATAAAGAAACCTTGTCCTCACCAGCTGTCTTCTGCAAGCTACAGGCTTAACGCCAAATTTCTGATTTTATCTAAACTGTTAGAAAAACACTTTATGCAACAGATATCTTTCATGTCTCTTGTTTCCTTATTTTCTCATGTGCTGCCTTTTCTGCCTTTTGAATGTCAAAATGTCTGAATTCAGCACTTGGCTACATATTGTAGCCCTTGACGAGAAAGCAAACCTGCATCCTTTATGTTAGTGTGGCCTCAGAAAACTCACACCAAACAAACATAACACAGGTTGGTTGAAGCCAATTGGACTGTCTGCTCAGCGATTCTACAAGGCCTTTAGGTGTCTCCCACTATGGAATCGAGGTGTTTCTTTACTAAATCTCCCAGACACACAAACTACTCTGTGAAAAAGTTGCACTGCCGTCAGTTTCAAAAGATGACAATGTCTCCAATGTGGCAAGAACCACTTGGGTTAGGCTTGGGCAGTGCCAGAGCAACCACACCAGCACACTGCACATGTACACACTACAGCTGGATGACTTCTGGTCTGCCTTCTGGTCTGTGACTGCACTCGCCCTTCCAATGACCTTCGTTTTTACATGAACAACACACTCTGACTAGATCAAACTCCCAATCTATGCCTGCAATATTTCTCACATTAGCCTGGGTGTGAAAGTGAAACTTAACGTTCTTCTCCGGCCATGTCCACATTAAGCTGGGTAAACCTGAAAACACTGTGTAACACCCACCTCAACATTCACCAAGGCCACTACGAGGTTATTTACATCTAAAGGTTAGGGTCCTGGGTTACCAACCTAAACTGTCTCTCGACGAAATGTATACGTTTCTTTTATTGCTCTGTTTGGGTTTTAGTCATTGGTGGTGCCTCCACTTAGCAACTAGAAATTAAGTCTGCTAAGAATGAAATAACTGAAATCTTCACCATTGATTTATATACCTTTAATTCATTATGAAGTTATATAATAATAATAAACACAATAACTACAAATTATTTGGAACTCGGATGAACTCTTTTAGTGAGAAATCATTTGTAAATGCAGTTCACTTAAACATTACCATTACCACCACAATAAAGCGCTCTTGTCACGGGAGGTGGATGGAGGACCCAAATGCAGGAGCCGCAGGCAAAAATGCTCAGTGGCAAACAAAAATTTAATCACTCATAGGGATTGCAGGAAACACAAGAAACACAGGGCAGGAAACAAAGCATAGCATAACACAACAAAATACAGCACAATGAAAGAAAACACATGAAACAGATATACATGACCAAACAAAACACAAGAAACACAAAACCATGACAGCTTTAGTGTTTTGAGGCACTCCAAAACCTTGCCATCCACACTGAAGTGCCACAAAAGGCTGGAAGTGCCCTGTCAGGCAGGTGCAGGTCTATGCAACAAGCACCTCCACTGTGAAGATGAATCATGTCCTGATCTGCAGCTCAAATGACAATCCTAGAGCAGCATTTAAAAAAAAAAAATTCAAACCTTTTACAGAGTGTTTTTGAAAAGACCTGTTTTTGTGGATGAAAAAGGCTGTCTTTGTGTGGAAAGGAGGCCAAATCAGAGGAAAAAAAAGATTGTTGTCAGATTCACCCGCCTTATTGTGGACATGGCCTCAGTGTCTCGTGGTCATAATGGTAAACTGGTTAACAACCTGAAGGAAATGGCAATGTGGTTGGCAATGGACTTTTCATGTGCCCCATCAGTGAACACGTCTACCTCAGACGAACAACACTCATAACTGTTTGTCCACCTTCTTCCACTTCCTAAACCACTGCCAGCATACTTCAGGAAACATGTGCTTTTAACAAATTACCTTTCACTTTCGGAAAATCAACGCTTCAAACAGGAAGAAGGGCAGAATAAACTTCTTTGTCTTGCTTGTGCCTGTAGCATCAACATGTAATCTGCATCAGGCCACAATGCAACAAACAGGTCAAAAAAATATGTCAGGATCCTTTTCATTGCCACTTGCCACTTTCATTGCCACCTAAAAGCTCAGTTTTCTCCTTCCACCTGCTGGGAGTTTTTCTGAAAATTGGCGAAAATTTGCTCGTCGAGGGATTTCCCTTTCATGAAACTGGTGATTTCCTCATACATCTCATAAAATATGTGCCAGTGTTAGCCAGTGTACCTCTGTGTGGAACGGTAGATCTTCATGTTCAGAGTTTTCCTCCACCAGAAATGCCCTGAATTGGCGGTGGTGCAGAGGTACTCAGTTTCCCACCTCTCTTGAAATTCTCTGCCTTCAGTGTCAACTTTTTGTGATAAATTTTGTATTTTTACTAGTACTAGTAATACTAGTAATTTGCTAACTTCTCGGTGTGGTGGAAGCGTTGACGTCTGTGTGGATTGGTGCAGAGGGCATGTGTCACTGTGCAGACCAAATTTATTGAGAGCCTTCATTGATGTGTGGGACAGATCAAAATTTGTGAGGGGCTGGATTTGGCCTGCAGGCTTAGGATTTGACACATGTGCTCTACACTAACTGACCAAAAATATCTCAGCCTAAGTCTGGGTACATTTACTTTTGTGCTCATTATTTTGCATTTATATTCCTCTCCTTGCTTTCCTTGTTTTGTGTAGGGCTTTTATTTATTTATTTATTACAGTGTTATAATAATAATAATAATAATAATGATAATAATAATAATAATAATAATAATAATAATCATCATAAAGATTTGATTTGTTATGGCGCCTTTCATGGCACTCAAGGTCGCCTTACAGTAAAAATAAATCCAAAATACAGCATCAACAGTAAAAAAAAAAAAAAAAAAAAAAAAAAAAAAATACAGCATAAAGAACATCAATGTACTACTAGTGTTTTTTTAAGTTTCTATGCAAGGGCTATAATAATAATAATAATAATAATAGTAATGATGATGCTGATGAAGATGATGATAATAATATCTAGTCATGTCTAGAACAACACCTATGTTAACATTTTAAAATTGTAGTACATGGCAGGGATTGGCGCGATTGGTCCAAAACCTGTTAGTTGAGTAATAAACTTTTAATGAATCAATAAGGACGTTGTTTTCCTGATATGGGAAGCAGTGTCCTGATAATGCCCGTTACTCACTGCATCAGCAGCTGTCACAGGAAGCGCATGACAAGTAGTGGGCGTAGTATTAATGTGCCCAACTGAGCCCCGGACAACTATTTTATGGTCCAGAGACGAGTCACTTTGATCTTTGCCCTAATGTATCCTAGCAACCAGGTATTTTCAATACAACTGATTCCTGTGTACTGTAGGTCTTCCCATCCCTGCAGCACCTGAGATCATTCACAATTGGCAGATGCAGAAGCAGACGACAGGGCAGGGGGAGGTTTGCGGTGTTGAGTGTGCATTTGTAGCCTGCGAGGCAGAGAGGAGGAGAGCAGAGGAGCGGAGAGGAGAGGAGAGGAGAGAGTGAGGAAGCATTTGTGTGCAACACTACTGAAATGTCAGCCTGCTTCGGAGTGAGATTTAAATCTTCTAGCAACGACAGTGACGTTTGAACCAGGGGTTAGACGAAGCGAAGCAAGCAGCAGGAATCTAGAGACCCAAGTTGGACGTGATCGGTTTGGTTCACGCTGGACACGAATGATGCAGAGGAGGCACTCGGCGAGTATCATGGGACGCCATCAAGACACTGCACATTTTCCCAAACAGGTTCAGTATGAGCTTAATTGTACGATTTTCCCTCTGTATGTCCCAAAGTGTATGCCTGTGCCTTAATGTGCGTGTCTAAGTCTGTGTGTGTGTGTGTGAGAGTGTGTGTGCACCCCTGCATGTGTGCAGAAAAAAAAGAGAAACAGCCATTTAATCAGTGATGACGTGATGATTAAAATGGGACAACTTGAAGCAATGTCTAAATTAAGCCTCTTCATACAGCCTGGTTTTTAGGGCAATTATGTGAGCGACTACTGTTCATAAGTTGGAGAGTGGAGGTAGAGTTGAGAGATCTGATGTCTGATGTATTTTCTCTTATGGTTATTATTTGTTGTGGAAGCTATCTGGAAGGTGGATAGCAAAGTGTTATCTCAAACATACATCCCAGCTCATTATCTCGTAGTCTGCATTGCTCGCTTATCTGCTCATGCTTTGAGAACAATAGCATCAATATTTATTGATTTGGTGTTGGCTTTAACTTTACATTTTGTGAACATGTGCGACTCAGTGAAAAAAAATAGCATAGTTAGTTTGTTGACCTTCCGTAATAATAATTGACAAGTTCATGGATCTTCATTAATAACTCACAGACTAGCCAGAGGACATATCTTTATGGATGTGTTCTCAAATCAGTGCTTTAACTTGTGAGTTTAACCATCTTTTGTTATGGTAAGTGAGTGACTATTGTGAATCTTACATGTTTTATGGGCTTGAAACTGTAGGGAGCCTCTATTCTGCTGTCCATCATTTTTCCTGTAACTTAGACATCAATGAAACCAATGTGCTGCTGGTGTGGGAAGAGTTAATTTGCAAAAACAGGCATTTCTGCTTATGTTCATGTCTACAAAACATATTTTATTGCAGATTAAATCAATTTAAAAATCATCCCCTTAGGCTTAATCTGTAGGTCATATTTTTGTGCCAAAATTTTGGATTTGAAAGTAAGTTGTGTGAGGCATTACACACAATTGTCAGTTTTTTTCTTCCTGCAATGGCATTTATCTGTTTTTTTGCAAATGAACGCTCATGTATTGTTGGTTTCATCTACAACTGAAATTAATCCAGTTTCGCCAATCTACAGCTGTCCATATTGTATTCTTTTAGAAGCAAGATATTCACTGTAATACAAATTGATGTTGTCATTCACAGTTTGACTGGTCATGAGAGTCTGAAACTTTTCCTCCCCTTGTCTGAGACACAGAATCTGACAAGCGAGGACAGGCTGGGTTCACGCTGTACTGATGGACAGGTCGAGACTTGTGCTCTTGAAATTCACAAAATATCAACACATAAGAGAATTAAATTTTCCTGAAGCTCACCACAACTCTAAAATTATTCCACAAAATTAGCTGCAAAATACATCCCTGCATGCCATAATTCAAAGACAGAAACAGTGAAGACTTAGTTTTTGTCAGTAGACAAACTGTATAGAGTGAGGTATCTAATTCGTGATTGATGTATCTAATTTCTCATGAGATTAAATGTTGATATTAATGTATCCAATTCAATGTTTAGATGTAATTAGATTCTCCAGTATCATTTGTGTTGTCCCTATCTTTCAACTTGCATGTGTATATGCTTTGGCAGTAAGTAGGTTTGTATTTTTTGCCCATTTGAACTGAATTGAATTGAACTGAAATGAATTGAGCCTGGAACTACACTAACCTAACCTGAGTTCCCCATGATTTATACTCTTCGACCAGAGAAGGAAATCAGTGTGCAGGTTTCCTTTACCTTTCTGCACTAGTACTGTAGTGGGGCAGAGGCAGTGAACTGTAGTGCTGTAGTATTTACAGTTGTGTTAAATTTTACTGTGGAAGAGCTCAGCTGGTCTGCTAGAGTGAGCTGTTCTCTTTTTCACTTGACTGGCCATGGCCTGCCTGTGGACTCGTCTCTCTCTCTCTCACTCTCTCTCTCTCTCTCTCTCTCTCTCTCTCTCTGCTCTCACCATCTGCATCTGCCTAGTGCCTCCTTTATGCCTGATCTGCCTGCCTATCTCCTAACTATCTCTCAGAGGGGGATGGGGGAGAAAACAGAGAGAAAACTGGAGTGGAGGGTAACAGCAGATATGAGAAGAACAGCAGTAGAGACCAGTCGTCAGCACCGTTAATCAACATATCAGAGAAAAAGTGCTATCAGTGGCATCACTAGTCCTCTGGAATTGACTCTAAAGTGGGGTTGGGTGATAGTGTACATCCTCCTGTCAACCAGTTGTCAGTGCAGATAATGCCACCTCCAGATGTGCCTGTCATGTCATGTCATTTAGTCTCAGATTCACTGTTAAAATCTTATTTTCCTTTAAACAGTCTACCAGTGTATCATTTTCTTGATTCTAGTCAGCTGATCTGCCTTCTTCTGCCTTGTTTCAGTGCATTTACAGTATTTTTGTTCCCGGAGAAATTTCTGGAACAGGTGCAGCTCCATTGGAAAGTGGAATTATCTGATCCAGTTGGCAGGTTTTTTCACTTGTTTGAAGAAAAACAAGATTTTAACACTGAATAGACTGAGACACTAACACTGAACACTGAGACTAAATCGCTTGCTAAGATGTTTTTTTGCAGTACATGTGCAGCTGATGATTGCGTAAATTGAAATGCAGCTTTTAAATTCACAAGAAATGAATGAATTTGAATTCCTTGAGCTAGGCTTCACTTTGAATTACCAAAAATAAGGGTAATGTAAATCAGCAGGAAACCTTGAGGCCAGTTTCCACCAGTGATAGATTCAGCCTGGTGCCCATCCTTTGTATGATTTTCCAACCTGCTCTGAACTGATGTCCGTTTACCTCTTGAAGTTAATGATGTTATGTGACCCGACCACTGATCCTAGCTCAGTAATCCTATTCTTAGAAGCTTGATGTGTGCCCACTCAGATCTTATTTTGCTTATCGCAGTGCATCATCACAGGCCGGTGTTTAATCTTGTGTTCTGTTACAGTGCGCCGCATTTGGTGAGGGATTATGGACCAGCGTCAGTGTGTACAGCATGTGTTACCCTGAAACTGTTCAATCAGTCGCACATTACTGTATTGACAGTCTGGTCCCAAGGGGTTGTTCTGGTGCATGTGTGTGTGTGTGTGTGTGTCTAGTGTTGATGTACTCATTGACCATCTCTTCCCCCTGCTGTTTCCTATGGGCCTTTATGCTAGGAGGGATCGATAACCTTCTCCCTTGGCTCGACTCTCCTCTCTCTCTCTGTCTCTCTGCCTCGCTGCACTAGAACAGCCCATTGGAGCGCCTGGTTGGCTCAAACGATTATGCACACATCGCACTGAAGGTGCTTGCAAATACATGCACATAGGTTGTGTGTGTGTGTGTGTTTTAAATCTATTTTAGCACCTTTGTAGCATGGATAAAGGGTTGAGGGTCAGTTCTAAAAGAGAAAAAATGCCAATCCTGACCATAAAATTATAAAAATAGCCACAACACATACACATGCACATGCACACATACACACACACACTCTCAAACGCACAGACACACACTCCCTCCGTCTCTCTGACATTAGCTGAACAGAGTCCATTACTGCCAGGTAATGGGTGAATGTCACAATAGCAGGATGTCATAAAGCTCTGGAGTGGCCTAATGGGTTTTGTTCAGGTTGAGGTGACACAAGCACTTACACACACACACACACACACACACACACACACACACATACACACACACACACACACACACACACACATCAGATTGGAGCGCTCTTCCAGGAAACTATCTTCCTATGTGGTTGATGCGTGTGCTCATGTCATCACAGCCCTGACATGTTTGAGGAGCTAATAGAATGTGTTTAAGGAAGCAAATTATGAGAATCATCTGTCACTTTGTTTGCATACTGTGCGGTGGTTCTGCTGTTTTCCCTTTTTATCCACCTCCCTTGCCTTTTTTCATCTCCCGTCTTCAGCTCTGCCCTACAAAATGAAATGAAATAAAAAAGTAACAGCATGAGAGAATGACTTTCCAAACAACACCTTGTGTCAGAATAGTGGCGTTGAATGACAGGCGGAAATAAGAGAAAGCATGGGGGGAAAAACATTGTTTGAATGGCCGTGTTTGTATCTGAGACCATCAGTTGTGCTACTTACCTGGCAAAGATCTCTTTTGAAATCAAAGCGCTGCCCTGCCATTAAATTATTGTCAACCACTGTACTGTACAGTGTGCAGATATCTCTCTTTTCCTTTGACTGCTCACATACTACTCTTTCTTATTCTATTGCAAGAACATCGAAAACAATTGCCTTGCTCACACTTTGCCTTTATAATAAAAATAAAATATTTAAGGATGCATTGATACTGGGTTCAATCCAGACATAATTCATGGATCAGATGTTGGACTGACGTTAACTATCCACATACCGATACGCGATGGATGTACACACACAATGCCATCTGTGGTATTTCTATAATATTTTTGTCGTTAATCTACCTCTACTGCCTCCACAACAGTCTGGCTGTAGTTAGTAAACACAGAGTTTTTCCTCTCCTTCAGTTGTGCTCTCCAGGATGCATTGTGCTGATTACGGTATAGCACCCTACAGGAGTGTGCCGGTACTGCAGTCAAATTAGAAAATTTTATTGTAGTGGTCAGTAGTGTGAGTGAAATCCTCTTTCAGGTGGTTGGTAATGCATTGCTGTGCATTTGATTTGTTCAGGTTTTTCAAAACATTAAAGGAATTTCCATAGAAATTTGTACTTTAGGCATAGGAGTAAGTCTACTTATAGTTCAAATAAATTGCTTTGGAATATATTTAAATTTAATACATTTTGTACATTTTTGCACTTCTAATACATTTTGTGTGGTTTACTCCTCTGGTTTACTACTCTGGATATGATACCAGAGCTCTGGTATCATATTCGTGTCATATCATAATATCCTGCACTAGAGTCCTTAACCTTTTTACTCTCCCCAAGATGACTTAGGCACAGCTCTCCGCAGGTACGAAAATTTTAACTTTGTATTTTTGGAGTTGATAATCACCTCAAGTGTGAAACAGCGCTCTGGTATCAGATTGGCAGTTGGTATCAGCTGATACCGAAAGCCCAGGTATCAGAATCAGATCGAAACTGGAAAAAAGTGGATCCCTGCACCCCTAAACATATTGAGTTGTTGAGGTGGTAAAGAAACAGGGAAGATATAGAGTTAGCATTAAGAATGACTGAGCTCATTTGGTTTGGCCCAAAAACACTGTGTAACAATCTGGTTATTGTCGTGCTACATGTCATTCTTTATAGCTGCAGCGATATAGAATAGATTAGAACAAGTAAAATACCATAAGAAAAATCATAATATTTCACAATCATAATCAATTGTAAATTCCTAATTTTCAAAAGTTCAGAATAGATGGAAAGAGTTTGGCAGAAGCAGAGGTGGTTGTAAGCCATGAAGCAGAGCAGCTACAGGGGGCAGGCAGACTGGAGAGTGAGGGTTTATGGGAGGAGTACAGGCACAGAGGGAGAAAGGAGGAGAAAGGAATGGAGCGGGACTGGAGGAGCACAAAACAAAAGGGGAAGTTTGCATTTCTGGCATCTTTCTAGACAATCTTTCAGCTGCTTTCATGCTCATGAATTATGGCACTTATATCATTTCTGTCATTATGCCAATTGTACCTGTCATTATTTTTGATTGTGTATGTTTGTTGAAAGGTCCATCAGACAAGACTCATTTCAAGAATCAAACAATGTTTTGGGCAAAAATATCCTGATACTCAGAGGAATTCATTACGCTATTGACCTTAACCAGAGCCCCAGCAGGCAAACGGCCACAAAGCATCAATGATCCACCAGCAGATTTTTACCGAGGGTTTCAGGTGCTTTTCCTTGCGTGCATAAGTCTTTTGGTGACAAACATGGCTGATGCTGGCTGAAACGTTCAGTTTTGGTCTCATGTTGACCACAACACACTTTTCCAGTGATGCTTGGAAAAAATTCAGGCACTTCAGTTTATAGTTTGCTCTCAGTGAGGGTTTCTTTTGTGTAAACCTTCCAAAGAGCTTGCTGACATGGGAGTGATATCTCACAGCTGATTTATGAACCTTAATATGCCAGAGATTCCTCTAAACTGGGCTGCTCTGAAACTGTGATATTTGGCTTCCTCTGCACTTTCCTCACCATATTCCTCACTGTGCATGGGCAAAATGCAGTTATGTCCTCTGTCTGGCAAAGAAAAAAAAAACTACCAAAAAAACTTTGTGCTTATTGCCCTGCTCTTAATTTGTAGGCAAATCACCCATCTGTATCGTCTGAGTTGAACGTACAGTACAGGCTAAAAGTTTGGACACACCTTCTCATTCAATGTGTTTTCTTTATTTTCATGACTATTTACATTGTAGATTCTCACTGAAGGCATCAAAACTATGAATGAACACATCTGGCGTTATGTACTTAACAAAAAAAGGTGAAATAACTGAAAACATGTTTTATATTCTAGTTTCTTCAAAATAGCCACCCTTTGCTCTGATTACTGCTTTGCACACTCTTGGCATTCTCTCGATGAGCTTCAAGAGGTAGTCACCTGAAATGGTTTTCACTTCACAGGTGTGCCTTATCAGGGTTAATTAGTGGAATTTCTTGCTTTATCAATGGGGTTGGGACCATCAGTTGTGTTGTGCAGAAGTCAGGTTACTACACAGCCGACAGCCCTATTGGACAACTGTTAAAATTCATATTATGGCAAGAACCAATCAGCTAACTAAATAAAAACGAGTGGCCATCATTACCTTAAAAATGAAGGTCAGTCAGTCCGGAAAATTGCAAAAACTTTAAATGTGTCCCCAAGTGGAGTCGCAAAAACCATCAAGCGCTACAACGAAACTGGCACACATGAGGACTGACCCAGGAAAGGAAGACCAAGAGTCACCTCTGCTTCTGAGGACAAGTTCATCCGAGTCACCAGCCTCAGAAATCGCAAGTTAACAGCAGCTCAGATCAGAGACCAGATAAATGCCACACAGAGTTCTAGCAGCAGACCCATCTCTAGAACAACTGTTAAGAGGAGACTGCGCCAATCAGGCCTTCATGGTCAAATAGCTGCTAGGAAACCACTGCTAAGGAGAGGCAACAAGCAGAAGAGATTTGTTTGGGCTAAGAAACACAAAGAATGGACATTAGACCAGTGGAAATCTGTGCTTTGGTCTGATGAGTCCAAATTTGAGATCTTTGGTTCCAACCGCCGTGTCTTTGTGAGACGCAGAAAAGGTGAACGGATGGATTCCACATGCCTGGTTCCCACTGTGAAGCATGGAGGAGGAGGTGTGATGGTGTGGGGGTGTTTTGCTGGTGACACTGTTGGGGATTGATTCAAAATTGAAGCCACACTGAACCAGCATGGCTACCACAGCATCCTGCAGTGTCATGCCATCCCATCCGGTTTGCGTTTAGTTGGACCATCATTTATTTTTCAACAGGACAATGACCCCAAACACACCTCCAGGCTGTGTAAGGGCTATTTGACCAAGAAGGAGAGTGATGGAGTGCTGCGGCAGATGACCTGGCCTCCACAGTCACCGGACCTGAACCCAATCGAGATGGTTTGGGGTGAGCTGGACCGCAGAGTGAAGGCAAAGGGGCCAACAAGTGCTAAACACCTCTGGGAACTCCTTCAAGACTGTTGGAAAACCATTTCAGGTGACTACCTCTTGAAGCTCATCGAGAGAATGCCAAGAGTGTGCAAAGCAGTAATCAGAGCAAAGGGTGGCTATTCTGAAGAAACTAGAATATAAAACATGTTTTCAGTTATTTCACCTTTTTTTGTTAAGTACATAACTCCACATGTGTTCATTCATAGTTTTGATGCCTTCAGTGAGAATCTACAATGTAAATAGTCATGAAAATAAAGAAAACGCATTGAATGAGAAGGTGTGTCCAAACTTTTGGCCTGTACTGTATGTTGGCTTTCCACAACAGGCATATTTTGGAGATCAGTGACAGAATACCACTTTGCTTGCTTTTACTTTGATTTTTTTTAAGCTGCCAGTATCTTTTACCTCAGTGAAAATGATGTATGTTGTCCATTTTCTATAGTCGGTTTTGCTCATTTCATGAGTTGACTGTATCTTGATTGACTGCAAAAATGAATATGCGTGTGTATGTGTTAATCTGAGTGTGTGTGTGTGTGTGTGTGTGTGTGTGTGTGTGTGTGTGTGTGTGAGGCAAATGGAATATCGGCTGAGGAGGAACAGATTAGCACATGTTGGTAGTGACAGGTGGCATCCACTACAAATATTCCAACACCACATGGTTGACCTTTGACATGAATGAGCTTTGGGGCTTATCAGTCGATGGGGTTAAAGCTCTGCCTGCCTCACTGACTGCCTGTTGGTTAGAAGATCCTTCTAGAGGATAATGTGACCGATCAAGCTTAGCTGATCACTGTTTTTGTTGGTTAAGTATCAATACAATCTTTCTGAGCAAATCTGATATCCATCCATTCAAACCAAGACACCAAGAATATTCAGTGTTGTCTTATGACACAGGGATGCAAACAACTGAATTCAATCAAGACAAAGGTAAACAATTTTGTTCAACTTTGTTTTTACCTTATGAACAGCAACGACAGCATCACACAATAAACTGCTGTCGTCCCACTTCTGGTTTTGTTTATAGTTCTGCCAATCGGGTAGATCCCATTTTCATAATTTGATATCGACTGACTGATATGCAGTTGTGACATGATGTAACAGACACTCATTGTTTGGGACTATGAAAGGTTTGTTCACTCTGTAAAAAGACCTGCACTGTACAGACATACACACACCATCCCTGTACATACATGCACATACACTTTTTATCTCTCAGGTGGGGAGATAAAGGAGCTTCATGCGTCAGTATGGTGTGACGTCTGTCCACTGCATCATCAATGCTTTATGTTAGCAAAGATGAGCAAAGAATAACACTCTGTCTTTTTCTATCCCCCCCCTCCCCTTCTCTCTCTGTTTTTCTGTCTATAGTCCTCTGGCACCAGTGTGACAGTGGACATTTCAGTGATGGGCGAGGCCCATGGGCTGATCTCAGACCTGCTGGCGGACCCTTCGCTGCCCCCCAACACCTGCAGCTCTCTGAAGGCTGTCAGCAACCTCCTCAGCACCCAGATCAGCCTCCAGCCTCTCCACCGGCCTCGCATCCCTGCAGACGCACACACCTTTTCCGACTCTGAGGAGGGGCCTGAGCGGACAGAGAAACTGGCCATTCCAAAAGTAAATGTTTCTCTCAAAGTCCTTCTTAACAGTGTGCTCTTGTGATGAAGGCCTCAAGCCAAAATGTCATGTTTATAAATAGCGCTACATATTTCTCTATAGAGCAAGCGTTGTAATTGTTTCCTCTGATGATCCATTTTCTCTAAAACTGTTTGAGTGCAGATCATTTTGGTCCTGGGCTTTACATAATATCCCATGGCTGATTTTCCAAATCAAAACCATGCCGAGGACAAGGGACAGATGAAGATGCTGAAAATTTACTTGCCAGTTAAAGATGTATCTGATGGTAACTTGGCTGATGAGAATGAATGAGAAGCCCCCTAGATTGATGGTGAAAACAACACATCACATCCAAGTCATATCACACTGCAGTCTGTAGCAGTGACTTTCAAAGTGTGGTCAGAGGACCCCCAGGGGTCCTTGAGGGGCTTCCAAGAGGCTCTCAGCAAAATCAGGAATAGTTTAATTTCACTAGAATTCAAGTCACTAGAAATTGTCACAATGGGAAAAAAGTCAATTCTCACCACTTAAATTCTATTTGTCAGTGTTCAAGTATGACATCATAGCTTAATGAAAGTCACCTCAGGGGTTCAGATCATGGAAAAAACAAAAACAAAACTGGTGTTCAGTACAAAGCTGTTTGAAATGAGTTACTCTGTCTTTACTGTGGGTCTTTATTGACCATACAGCCATTCCTAAACTGCAGTGAGCTGTCTGCACTATTGTCCTTAACCTGTTCATTCTCCCCAAGACAACTTAGGCACAGCTCTCCATGGGAATGAAAATTTTGACTTGGCATTTTTGGAGTTGATAATCACCTCAAGTGTGAAACAGCACAATCCCGCCATCCAGCTCTCCCAGCGCTCTGGTATCAGATTGGCAGTTGGTATCAAGCATTCAGTTAAAACTGGCGTGCATTTTGTGACTGTCTAATGAATTCTGTGAAATCATGTTGTACTTTAATATGCTTTTCATGAACACGCACGCACACACACAGAGGTGTGTCTCACCCTGCATACATCATCCCCATTTCACCCCTCAGTGCTGGCATGGCACGGGGCCCTAATGTAGCTGACAATGACGCACAGACTTCCAGAGGACTTTTTAATGTTTTACAAGGCCAGTGCTTCAAAATGTATGCAGGCACTTAAGACGGCGGGGGGAGTAAATAAAGCGTGTGATGCTATGCAGGATAGCCTAGCAGGAAAGTGACTAGCAGCTTAAACACTGCCAGAGCACGCTCGACTGCTCGGCCCATCTAGGGGAACTGGACAAGATGACGCCTGGCTGTGGCTCGTTGGGGATTGGTTGGGTTGCGTTTGGCAGTGGGTTAAAGCCGGTGATTCAGCGCTCTTGTGCTGTGCTGTTTTATGGCATTTGTGCTGCTCGGAACTAAGGACAGGAATAGCAGTTACATAATGGTCATCGTAAATTATGGTGACTTAAGTGAATCTGTTTGTTAAGTTTTAACCAACCTTACAGGAGAGCCTTGGTCGCTTTAATTGTTCTCATTAAGGTTGCATTTCAGCTTTTTTAACTCATTTTAGCTTTTTTTCCCATGATGATTAATGTCTAAAAGTAATTTTGCCTACAGCGCAACTGCAGGTTGGCACTGTAACTCTCTCGGCTCAACGTCTGGAACATTTCCAGACGTTGAACTTTCCTCTGTTGAATATATATAGGTTTAGTGAATGGGATGAATTTTGGTGAAAACTTGAATGGCAGCAGCTTCCCTCTCCCTGCTTGGGATTGACCTGAACTGAACCCCAGTCTTACCTCCATGTTGCTCTCACCCACACACCCACACATACATGCTGCACAAACACAAGGGCTGGTCGATATGGACAAAATCACATATCACAGTAAGTTTGATACAATGAAATACTGATATTGTGAGTGTTTTGATAAACCATCATTAGTTACGTGGATATGAAGACCAAGCAGGTAGAGACAAATAATATAGCAGCTACGACAGGCTGATAAGTTCAGAAAATGTCATCTCTTTATTGTGTTGCTGTCTTTAAAACCAGAACACTCATGTCAGATCCGAATATTACGATATCCAAAATCCCAGACAATATCTAGTCTCATATCACAATATCAGTATAATATTAATATATCGCCCAGCCCTAACAAATGCAACCACAACATGATGCAGGCAAGATGACCAATGTTTTGAATACACAGTAAGCTGAAATATAGCCCAGGTGGTTTTACCTGTCTTTCAGAAATTCTGCTGGCTCAGCACTACGTTTGAAACCGTTCAACAGCAGCAAAGGGGTCAGGCTGGCTGAGCCACTGGGTTGCCCCAAACAAATTCCTTTTTTGAAACTTTTTTTTTACATCTTTGGTGTTCTGTGTTTTGGCTGTTTGGGTGTGTCAGCCTCTTTGGCAATGGAGTTAAAGAAATTTCTCACTATCTGATGGCCTTTTTTCCACTGTGATGCTGTGAGCTCTGAGCCCCAGGGTTCGACGTGAGAAGTAGGGGCGTCTCTTACTGTGATTTGTTGTTTTCATTCAGGACAAGTGGATTTTTGTAAACCAGAATATAGCCCAAGGAGTAGTTTACAGTGGATTTACTTAATGAATAGCTGTTGGTATATGATGGATATTTTACCACATATGATAAAAATGTTTTTAAAGAGACTCGTCTTAACAGAGCTGAGGGTTTAGCATGTTAAAAGCTGTCTTTCCCCAGTGTGTTGTATCTGTTATTATGTACAACCCTGATATTTGTCTGTCGTTTTTTGCTACCAAATATCTCTCTCTCTCTCTCTCTCTCTCTCAGTGATACACACACATGAAGTGAATAGACAGAGAGGCATGGACATGTTTTTGTTCAATAGCAAGAGACATTTGATCCTCTGCTGCCCTCTAGATTCCACTTTCACCCCAAGAGCTCAGCACAGCACTCCACTGCCTGTCAGGGCCCATCGCTGTTTATATGCTCATATATGTCAGGACGTGTGTGTGTGTGTGTGTGTGTATGTGTGTGTGTGTGTGCATGCTTATGCATTTGTGCTTTTGTTTGTGTTTGTGTGTTTGTGATGCTGATAGCATAAAAGAGCAACTGCAATAAAATACCAACTGACAAATAACTGAGTTCAGCTCATGGCTTTACCTCAAAAAAAAAAAAAAAAAAAATAGAAAAAGAAAAATCTACCACACTGGACAGACTGACACTACAGACTCCCTTCTGCTTCCCATTCTGTCTCCCATATGCTTCTGAAAACTACAGCAGCGGGCCAAGAGAATAAATACGGCGGCTTTCCTCTGAAGTACCATTGCTTTTTTCATGCCCATAGGCTAACTCAGTATAAAATATTGTCCACTCTCGTCGTCAGAAGGATCAATCAAGTCATCATTTTTTTGTATCTCCTTCAGTGAAACTGAACAAAGTTTAAAAAGTTTATAACTTCCCCCCTGGAGTTTATTCACACCTCTCCTCCACAAGCAGTCGATAACATCTTGTATGCTGCTGATTTCAAAGCAAGTTCTTCATGTCATAGGTGCTTAGAGGTGTTCCCAGGCCTAGATGCTCTATTTGATGCTTTTTGCTCTATGCACCCTTGTGAAGCCACTGTGTGTGTGTGTGTGTGTGTGTGTGTGTGTGTGTGTGTGTGTGTGTGCATTGCAGCGTCTCAGGCGCAGCTTGCCCCCAGGCTTACTAAGAAGGATCTCGTCAACTTGGACCACCACCACCTCGGCCACAGGGCTGCCCACCATCGAGCCAGGGCCGGTACGCCGGGATCGCTCCGCCAGCATCAAACACACCGCAGACAGGTAACGTCACATTTTCTCCCACTCTAGTTCTTGCCTCTGAAGTGTTATTTGAAATCCCCCATTCAACAATGTGCTTCACTCTAACTTTGGCGCTGCGGATAGGACCCTGTGCTTGAATATTTGACAAAAGAGGTCTGGGAGACATTATAGATTTCATCAGCAACAGAGTGAAACGGCATCTTACTTATGTCATCGTTTGTGTTTCACGCCGTTGAACCAGTGAATCGTGGAACAACTCGGTGATGCTGACCATCTGCAAGAGTCGCTCCATGTCTGCCTCTTGTGCTGCCTCCGTCACCTCCAACCACCTGTACAGCAAACCACTGGGAAGACCAGGTCTGTGTTGTGTGTGTGTGTGTGAGAGAGAGAGTGTGTTTGAGCATGTGACAAAGGGGATATTCGCAGGGGTGTAAAATGCATCAAAATATTCCAGAAAATCAGAGCCAGTCATATCCTCTCTTCTCCAGGTTTCCCCCTGTCCAACGTATCACCTCTGGGCTCTCCGTGCCCATCTCCTCCCGTCCAGGGCACCCCTGTGTCCAGCCCCACCATCAAGACATGTTCAGTGCAGCTGCCCGAGCCCGCCGGGCCCCTGACTGAGCACGTCCGTGGCTCTGTGGCCCCCAGGAGCCACCACAGAGCCTTAACTCACAGCCAGAGTGCCCCAAGCTCCACCGCCCCTCACTGGCGGCCCCCAGCACTTTGTAGCAGGTGATGTACATGTGAACACAGACACACATGCACACATATTGGCAAACCAATATTGGCCTAATTGGATATTGGCTACTTAGTACTTACACATTTATTGTATAATCAATCAGTTTTAAGCTAGTTAATTACAGTAAATAGGATAAATTATATTGTAAGATTTTGGTTTTCAGAGGCATTTCCATGCTGCAAAAATAGCATAGGTTTTTTGGATATGTATTGAATAAAAATTAAATGTAAATCAAATATTAACATCAAATATTAACAGAAAATATCAGCTATTGAAAGCATCAGTCCAAAAACATCAGTGTGAGCCTTCAAACCCCACACTGGCCGAGCAACATGCACACCACAGCTTCATTATAAACTGAGTTTGGCTGAAGGAAATATGAGATATTAGAGAGTCTCATGTGTATGCGTGCCAGTTTCTGTATGTACTGTATATGTGCGCTCATTTGTGTTAATGTGTGTTTAAATAAGGAACATGAGTCACCATCAGTCTCTAATGAGGAGAGCCAA
The DNA here is from genome assembly GCF_902150065.1 of Myripristis murdjan. Classification (NCBI taxonomy): domain Eukaryota; kingdom Metazoa; phylum Chordata; class Actinopteri; order Holocentriformes; family Holocentridae; genus Myripristis; species Myripristis murdjan. Next base: position 26,112,265 of record NC_043992.1, on the reverse strand, counting down.
AGAGACGTGTCAGGATGGAGGTTCTGACTGTGGTTGCTTTCCTCTGCTTGTCTCTGTCAGCTGTGGCAGGCCATTCAACAGTCGGCTAAACCATGGCGTAGAGTCTGTCGATAAAGGAGACAGAGTACCCCACCCAGGTAAGCAGCACGGCACAGCCTGCACATGTTTTCAGCCTCTGCCGGATATCATGCTCATTCATCCACTGGAGCCGGAAAGCTTCCCAGATTAATAACCACAGTAAGAGGAACGAGCCTGGCTACAGAATCGCCACTAAAATACCATTTTAGCCATGTGAGCAACCTAAGTGCAAGTCCATCCATAACCAAGCTGGCTATGGGACAGGTGATGGAACAACAGCCTCATTGAAAGAAAATTGGGGATGCCGCCTTTATTACTTACGCCCCTAAGCTTTGGAACACACTACCTTTAGACATCAGGGAAGCCAGCTCACTAGACATCTTTAAAAGAAGATTAAAGACCCACTTTTTCACTTTAGCCTTTAACTAGCTCCTATTTTATTCCACACTGTTGTCTTTTATTGTTTTATTTATGTTCTTCTTTTTATTGTGAAGCACTTTGAGCTGCAATTCTTGTATGAAAGGTGCTATACAAATAAAGTTTTATTATATTATTATTATTATTATAACAGCCAACAATTTTTGAGGAGAAAAAAGCAATTATCATAGCATACAGTCCATTTTTGTTTTTTGTTTTTTTGTTGTTTTTTTTTGTTTGTTTGTTTTTGTTTTTTTCAAACAGTACTGTTCCCAAATCAGCACACTGGTAATCAAATAACCTGTTTCTATGAACCATTTGTCCATAAACACAACAGAACATTGGAATAGTGATTTCTGGTATGGAAGAAAAGTCAGCAAATCTTAGTAAAGCATTTGAAATAAAGAAAAAAGTCCTCTGTGCTGTTTTCAAACTGTTAACAAAGTTCCAGTCTTGAACCAGAGCAGTAAGCATTGTCCTTACAGTGGCTTTTTATCTTCCTGGATGATTGTGATTATTCCATGCACATGAGTTGACCTTTTCCATCGGTGCATTTGGAGTAGTCAGCAGGTGTCAGTGAGATGATTACAGCAAATTGCACATTTGTAACGGTTGTAATTGTAAGCTCTGTTTTTTCCCCAGATGAGCGTGTAGTAGCGTCGTCGGACTACGACAGCACCTATGACAGTACCTATGAGACCAACCACAGTGACAGCAGTGACTTTGCACAGAATGAGGAGGAGGGAGAAGGAGGCAAGAAGCCTCCCGAAGCTCAGGAAGGCTGCAGGGAGTATCAGGCAGAGGGCATCGCTCTTCACCCTCTCCTGCCGTCCCCAGAAGTAGGCAGACACACACTTCACTCTGTTAGACATGAAATCTGGCTGCCATTTTAACATGCTGGGTAGCTCAAAGTTTCTATTGCTGTCCCTCCTCTTCTGTTTTACTTTATTTACTCTATGTAAGATGCTATTATGTAGTTTTAATATGCTGTGTGTTACTAAATATCGATGCTGCACAGCCCCATGGCACATTTGTGGCATTGCAAGTTACAACATGTAAAAGTGCATTGCAACACATTGTCAGACTAGGTTACAAATTATAGTATACTATTGAAAATTTGTAAGATTTGGTACATTTTCATTTCCAGTAGTATGCATGAAAAAAAAATGACCTGTGCACTCAAAGGTGAACAGAATTGTAAATTTGAAAACGCTGATGAAGTTTGATTGAGTGTGTTTCTATAGGAATGACGTGTCTGGTGCCTAATGATTTAGCTGTGTCTCAGCCACCATCACAAGCAGTGATGACTCTGTTGTGGGAAAAAATATGAGTGCTGAAAATTATATAACAAACTTGAGAGTAGTGTTCCTTTATCTTGTGCTCCTCATATGACCCCTGACCTGTCCACCCCACAGGACAAACCCATCGTTGCCCCGGAGCCTCTGGTGATGCCAGAGCTGGAGCCTCTGATGAACCAGCTCAACAATTGGAATTTCCCCATTTTCAGTCTAGTGGAGAAAACCCATGGCAGGACAGGCTGCATCCTCAGCCAGGTAACCACTAATTAACAGGTGGCCACCTTGATGAAAGCATAGCAACAATGATTTGAATTAACAAGGAACTGATATATGATGCGGAAATTTTGTATCAGATCTAATTAGTGACAAAAGCACTACCTAGCAACATAAGCCAACCCAGATAAAAGGAGATGGGAGTGTAAAGTGGATATCAGTGTTAAAATAAACAAATGTATTCATATTTAAGGTGTGTAACAGCCAAGTAGAAAATGAGTACATTTTCTTGATGAAATCTAGCATTAATGAAGAAAGTGTGGTTGCTTTTGAAGACACTGTTATCAGTTCAGCTGTATCAGATCATGGGACAAACATACTTGAATTCTGTTTCTGGGTGGATTTCTAGATAAGATTTAGTTACAAGCTCATACATCTGACCTGGGACGTGCAAACTTGATTTGATTTGATTTGATTTGATTCAGTTGCTCTGGTTGTAAATATTGAACAACCATAGCAACTTATAAGCCTCAAAAATGCATCAAACATCTTTTTTTTTTTTTTTCAATGGGTTATATACACAACTACAAAAAGCACATATACAAAACTTACATCCATTTTTTCCTGTCAAGAAGCATGTCACAACTTAGCAATTATCATTAATTTGATAATGATTATAATTAATGATTATGAATTATGAAAATGGTGTATATTTTGCAACCATAACTTGGTGATTATATCAATTAAGAATACTTTGGAGAAGTTTTAATTTAATATGACTATGCTTTTAAAACAGAAGAGCTGATTCACAGTACTGATAATGTTTTTCTCATCTTAATGTCTTAGGTTTCCTACAGACTCTTTGAGGACACGGGTCTGTTTGAGACCTTCAAGATTCCTGTCCAAGAGTTCATGAACTACTTCCACGCCTTGGAGAGCGGATACAGGGACATCCCTTGTGAGTTGAACATCCAGAATAAGTGTTTGAAACTGTGAAAAATAACATCCGTCATTACCTTTATCTGCCACAAGGTGGATGTAGCAGTTTGTGATACAGCGCTCAGCAACAGGCCACCCTCATGTCTCAGCGATCCGTGGTGTCTGTATGAGAGTTCAGTGCCTACAATCAGCGGGACCACTGAATATCATAGTTTGGAGCATTTTGATGTTCAATAATTTGTGTTGACAGTCATATTTACTCACAATAAACTGCTCAGTATGTAGCATGAGCTTTTGAACAAGTTTCACAGCATCTGAAATGCTTGTTTCGCTTAGAGGAACATACACCGAGTTTTCACCATGGCCTGTGCTGTAGATTTATACATAAATATGAAATATAATTACGGCGCTACAGCTGATGTTCATTTTAGAGCCGTTTCAGATGAGTTACCATGTACTTACCTGCTGTGCACTGATTTTTTTGCAGTACACTAACTCCTGTTGCCCACCATGTTCACTTCCCATGTAAACAGCAAAACAGATATTTTTGTAAAATATCTTAAGCAATTTTTTTATCAATCTCAAACACAAAACTGCCAGACTTACTCACATACACCAGAGGAAATTTAGTCGTAGAGCTACTGCAGTTTCTCATTTCTTCACTTTGGACATAATACTACTGCTATGACTCAACAGTGTGTTTGCTAAAGTGGAGTGCTGGATTGAACAATAGAAAAGGAAAACCTGAATGACTTTGGTGTCTTTGTTCTCATCATACGCATACTGCATCATGAAATAGTATATTGTGCATTGTGCCCAAAAAATCCGCACATTAATCCCAAGCTATAACAAACTGCTCTGTGATGGGATCATCCTATTTTTGTTCCAGTTTACTTGTATCAAACTTGAGAATGTTCTAGTCTGAGTAACGGCCAGTATGAGATTTCATCATCATGGTTCTACCACCCTCCAGTGGTTTGAGTTGGTATTTTTTCTTCATCTCCTCAGATCACAACCGGATCCATGCCACTGACGTGCTGCATGCTGTCTGGTACCTCACCACTCAGCCTGTGCCAGGCCTCCCCACCCTGCCTACTGAGAACGGCACACACACCGGTGAGGACCCGGGATACATGCAGCGAGGCAGCCACATCAACACACACACTGCACAGTCACATTCACCTTTGTACATACATGTGGAGGCAGGCGTTCAACACAAACACAGAATTAGACAAACTGCTTTGTCACAAGACAGACACACATGCACACTTTAAACACACTTTAGCACAGCAGACATTTTGGCACCCAGCCAGGCAGACAGGCAAATACAGACAGGCAGGCAGCAGTGTGTATATAAATGGGCAAATAACAGACACACAGAAAGGGGATAAATAAAGGGGAGTGAGGGACTGAGGGACACAAACAGGCAGTTTAATTGGCACAGCCCATGTCTTGGTGGGACTTAAATGTAATCAGTTTTGGGATGCTCGTCAGTTTCATGCCTTTGAAACTGGAATAATTAGAGAGAAAATGAGAGACTGAAGAGACTCTACTACAGTATTAGCTGTTTCTTTGTGTCTGCATTGCTGGGTTTCACATACAGCATTGTTTTCATATATTTGCCTCACTGATGATGCAACTCTTGCCAGGAAAAGTGCTACAAGTTACATTCCTATTCACAGTCAGGAGTGGGAAGTTTCCAGAGGCGCCCTGGTGGCTCATCTGGTAGAGCGTGTCCCACGTAGCGAAGTTAATATAAGTTCTTACTGGGATTAGTTCGCCGCCTAAGCCCTTTGCTGCATGTCATTGCCTCTGTGTCCCGTGTCTCTCTCTAGTGTCACTATCAACATAAAAAAAAAAAAAAAAAAAAAAAAAAAATCTCAAAGTCAGAGATAGGAAAGTATGAATAGGGAAATCTTTAGCAACGTGACAAATTAATGCTATTTTGCTCAACATTCGGTCATGTCTGAGTTGTTATCATCCATGCCATGCAGCTGGCACACACACTGACTGGCATAAACCATGACACTTCAGTTGGTGTGTATAGCTTTTGGTCTAACAAAATATATTGTGTCAAAACAAAATGATGGATGTCTTAACCATAGTTTTTCAGGTCATATATAGCTGACATACAGTAAGCTGCTTTCATAGGCCTGGAGAGAATGTTCTCTGACCTATTTCCTCCATCTGAACACCCTGTACCTTTTCTGTGATGCACGTTCATCAGTCCCAGGACTGAATCCCTCACCTGGAGCCAGGCTCAGAATGAACAAGGCCGTTGCCAGACAGGATCAGTGGGTGTTTGTTTTTTTTTCTTCATCCTGATAATGAATAGCACTTGTTCACCTAAATAGATGCTTCTGAACGTGATCAGCATACTGGTGGCCTGAAGGTGAAGCTGAGGTCATGGAGTTTTTCTCTACAGTCACTCTGTGATTCATACAGTTTCTATTGGACATCATTCTGGAATGTGCTCTGCATCAACTGCAAAATAATTTTTACAAATTTCAAACAAAACCTAAAGAGCCAAAGGTCAACCGGTGTCAGCTAAATTGTGCTCTCAGTGAGTTCGATTTGTGGACATATCCAGTGTCTGGGAAGTGGCGATGGTGTGCATGTTTCACCACTGACCAACAAATAAGCACAGAGAGTCAGCAAATGCTCCTACAGTTTAGTTTGGAAGGTTGTCATTATAGCATGCATATTCGTGACTACATCTCAGCGATCCTGCAGCTTAATGTTTTGGCTGAGTTGGGCCATTATATAAATTTGTATAACCATCTTTCATCCTCAACGTCGGTATTGGCTTTCACCCTTGATAGCCGTTTCCATCTTGTAGCATTTAAAGTGAAACACACTGACTATTCCTGATGCTCTCTTGCTGGCTGCAACTTCGTGGGTTACAGTGACTTGACCCACTCAGAATGGCCACATCTGTGCAATATGTGTGAACTGTTAGTTCAGGGACGAGCCTCTGTGTAAACTAGTGTCCGCCATTCACAATCTACACTATGGAAAGGAGTGGGAATGTACAGAGCAAGGACAAACACTTTGCTTTACATCGCTTTGCTCCCCCACAGGTCCAGCCTGTTTGAATTTGTAGTAATCTAATTGTATAACCATCCCAGAACGACATTTCCCTTGAGACATGATGGCATTTTTGGTTTGCTTCTGTATTCAGGAGCAATATATTTTCTCCAAGCACTTTACTGTACAGAGAGGCCAGAATAAACACAGCTGTCTTAATAAATCTTTGCACAGACTGGCTAGCAGGTGGCCAAGTTGTTTGTGTGTGTGTATGTGTGTGCGTATGAATCCACCTCTGTCCACATACACTTACACCTCCCTTGCAGTTTGTCTGTGTGCTTGTCTCCCTGTCTGCCTGCATATGTGCTTCATTAGCAACCACAGGAAACACAACTGGACATTTTCATGCACACAGACATTTCTTTTTCTTTGTCGTCCACAACTGTTGGTTTCTGAATCCATCCTGCTTTTTGATCATTTAATCTCTAAGTTGTGAGCCCACTTATCTGAGCGATAAATCTCCTGCTCCTTGCCCTTTTCTCCAGCAGGTTAATCAACATCTTTCCAAATGAGATGCTCGCTATTCAGAGACAGACTCGGCACTCACTTCTACAGTATTCATCATTTCACCCACACACTTTGAGAATGCTTTAGAATAACCATCTTAAATAATCATCTAAAATCCATGGATTTTAGATGACCATCTTATCTTGCAAAGATCTTGCACCATAACTCAGCTCTTATACTGAGATTTGATAGCCATTCATTTAGAATAATTAAGGTTTGCATTGAATTTTCCCATGGCCTCTTTGTGGGTCTTGAACCAGACTTAGAAGTACCTTTGAGAGAAAAATGTGGACTGTCCCTTCCTGAAGAAACCCTCCTACTGCACCTTAGATGCCCCAGTCAAAAAATCATTTGACCGTGTGACATTCAGCTACATTACCACAGATTTAATAATCAATAATTGATTAGGTGATGGTATTTCATCCCCTAATTCATCATCAGATATAAGATAGCTACACATTTCTCTACATGTTTTGACCCCCCAACTACATGTTTGGCATTTATGCCTTTATCAGAAACAAGAAACAAGAGCCATCAAAAGTCAATTAGACACAGGAGTCCACAGTTGGTCACATCAACCAAGAGCGTCATCATTGATTTGGGCCTCACGTGTCCTCTTTTTCTGCCTGTAGACTCTGAGAATGGCATCACCCCTGGCACCACAGGGTTCCTGCTTTCCAAGATGAACCCTGTGCTGGAGGCGGGCTATGGCTCGCTGGCTGGCCTCATCCCTGCCCTGGAGCTCATGGCTCTGTACGTAGCTGCCGCCATGCACGACTACGACCACCCTGGAAGAACCAACGCCTTTCTGGTCGCCACCAGTGCACCACAGGTAAATGTGAGGCCGCCTCAGAAGCAAGGTTATTTAAGGTCATTAACGAAAAGTAACAAAATGAGGAAAACCAGATGTGAAAAACATTTTTGTTACCTCAAATAATGCTAAAAACAAGGCTTTAAAATTGACTGCTGAAACTGTATTGTGTGTTTACAAAACTAACTAAAATAAATTAACATCCAAAAAAGTGTTTTGTTTGATGCAATTGTTGCTGCAAAAGGCATTTACTCTAAAAAAAAAAAAAAACACAAATTCTGATTACGTGAAGAAGCACAAAGTCCATTTACATTAGATCTTGTGTATTGGTAAAAATAAACATGGACTGTTAAGATAATATTTTATCAGTATTAATTTTGTGTCCCAGATCCTACTTTTCAATCTGACATTTTGCTTTTTGCTTTATCAGTATACAGTGTTAGTTAACCAGATCATCTGCTGCAACGCCCGAATTTAAGGCCCCAGCTTTGCAGATCGGTTGCTCCTGTACATTGTGTCTATGGATGAGTGCTTGTTTAGAAATGGAAAGTGTTCTGTCAAAGTGAGATATTCAGTATATCTGAGTTCCTCTTTAACATTCAGTTCAACTCACAGAACCTGAATGGAGTAGAACAGACATTGAACTGCTTCAGTTCAGAATGAAATTGTGATTGTGGTTAGTTGCTATGGTTACAACGCACATGTAGGGCAGAAAAGTGTGTCACGCTCTCTTGAGATCTGAGAAGATATGGTATGTGCTGCGGCTGCCGTGCATTGGCAACAATTCACACAAAAATGACCGCTGCTTTGATCGTCCTGCCATGTTGATTTAAATAGGAACGTCCAGTCTACTCCAATTGAAGCTCTGTGGCTGAACTTGCAGCAAATCTTCAAATAAATGTAGGTCAAAGTGATGTGTCTATAGATTTCATATTGATTTAATGATACAGAGTGTGCTTTCCAAAAACAGCTCTTCACACTCGGAAAAGTTGAAGAGCAGTAAGTAAGCTGACGGTGTAAGTTAGACTAATGAGGACCAACAGGCGATTTTCACTCAAACTGATGCATTGCTACTGTACTGCAAGCACGGCTAATCAACAATAAAAATCAGTACACTGCATGTAGTTATCACCAGTAGGCTAGGCGATGAATATCAAACTTGATCACTTACTTGTGACTTTGCTCCCTGTCTCGCTCTGCAGGCCGTTCTCTATAATGACCGCTCAGTCCTGGAGAACCACCATGCGGCTTCTGCGTGGAACCTCTTCATGTCTCGACCTGAGTACAACTTCCTGGCTAATCTTGAACATGTGGAGTTCAAACGCTTCCGCTTCCTAGTCATCGAAGCCATCCTGGCCACCGACCTCAAGAAACACTTTGACTTCCTGGCAGAGTTCAATGCGAAGGTAAACATATATTATATAGATAAGTATGGCTATATAAATGTCTTTTCTCCAAAGACATTTCACCAGGCAGTCCAAGATGTAAGTCAGTGACAGCTAACCATTCAGCAGGGAATTCTTTTCAACACATAATTGCAGCTCTCCTCTCCTCATTAACCCTCTTGGTCTTCCCAGGTGGGTGATGATGCAGTGTCAGGAATTGATTGGACCAATGAGAACGACCGACTGCTGGTGTGCCAGATGTGCATTAAGCTGGCAGATATCAACGGGCCGCTCAAGTGTAAGGAGCTGCACCTTCAGTGGACGGAGGGGATCGTCAACGAGTTCTACGAACAAGTATGGCTGAGAACCCCTGTGATCAAACTGGTTTTAGGGTGGATATGTAGTTCAGGTTTTACTCAGGATCAAAAGGCTTGGTTAAAAACATGACACTCAAGTCTGCTGGGCTCCAGGTTACAGGTCTGAGTCTGTCGAAAGAATCCAAAGGCATATCAGCAGCACAGCACCTTGACTATTTTGCTGCAGTTAGTTAAGTTTAACTTCAAAATTGTTCCTTTGTTTTTGTTGTTCCTAGTTTTTTGTCCCACATTACCAATCCCACTGAGTGTTTGTGTGAAATTTGTGTTGCCAGATAAGAGTGAGAGACAGACTAATCTACTCCGCACATTAAGTAAAAGTTTTCTTTCTGCTACCTGGCAAACACATCAAACATCGTTTTAAAAAAAGGATCAGTGCAACCTGGCTGAAAATGGAAATCAGATATTTTTATTGAGCATACTTTGGTATTAGATGGCTGCCTGTTTAACACAAATAAATGATTGATTCCCCCTCTGTTGCTAGCAGTGTTGGTACTTGAGATGAAGAGCAGATAATGTTATTTTATTTTTTGTATATTTTGTGCATTTTTTTTTTCTGTGAGCTAACATGTGAGTTCAAAGGCAGATTAGGGACACACAGTATGGTGGATGTTTGCTGACACAGGGGCTTCAACCAGGTCCTCCCGCTGAGGAAGGGTTGGTGTTCACCCCCCTTACAGAATTTCCAAATAATCATTCTCTCTTTCAATATTAAAGATGCAAACTGGATAATTGGCTGATTTCTCCCTGGATATTTTGAGAAACAGAAAGGAGCGATTTGCTACAATTTGGAATCAATTCTCCCTCATGTGTTTGTGCCAGTGCATGTTTCCCATGTACAGAAATAGCACAGGCAGAACCTTACCTACTCCTTCACTCTTTACCATGTTGAAGGTAAGACAGATGCCTGGCAACAGATCCCATTCTTACCTAACGATCCCTCTGATTGGCCAGTCCAGATGGGTGCCAAGCAACTCAGAACGATAAAATCTGATTAGCCGGAGAGATATGATTACAACCCTTGCAACGGTATGTTTTAAGTAGAACAGAAGTAGAGCATTTAAGAGATCTAATTTAAACTGTTTTACACCGTGCTTTGAGAAAGAGATGGGTTTTGTTTGCATGTTGGTAAAGACAAATTATTTACCCAAGGTTGTCACAAAATGTTCCTGTGACAGCATACCTTATGTCACTATATGTTTTGGGGTATATGGTCCATTTTAATGAAGGGAACATATGAGTACACAATGCCACAGCATAAAATCTCGAGTCAAGGCTGTGCTGAGTGATGGGGAAAACGTCTTCCCTCTGGCCTGCTTGTCATGCTTCGTATTCTGCTATTTCACTCAAGCCCTCTGTTCAAATATGGTACTTTGAGAATTACGTATGACATCTGAGCAGGGAGGGGCTTGGGGGCACCGAGCGGGTTGTGTAAGTTTTCCTCTTCAGAGGGGAGACAGATGACCTACATGTGTCATCCCTGACAGTGCTCATTCACCATCACACTGATCACAAACTGATCACAGGGATGGAGCTGAGGCACAACAGAGCAAACACACACACAACACACACGCACATGCACTTACACGTGCGCACACACATGCATGCATTTATCCTCTGCATTGCACCACTTAGTACGTCCTGGGAATGGAGGTTTTTTGGGAAAACAAAATGAATGCTTCTGGTACAGTATAGTTGCATACTGTACCAGAAGTATAAATTGGGAATTCAAATAATAGACCACAGTCAATTCACAACATATCTATTGTCCATTGCAACATATTTTCCCCTCCTTTTACCAACAGACCAGTCACAGGCATAAACAGTCATCTCCCTTACACTCTCTTGCTATTGTTTTATTCTATATTATATATATTATTTTGTATTTTACAGTCTTTCTGTCTTATCTAAACACACTCTTTCTTGTTCTCACAGAAAAAAAAAACTGTGCAGTGCAGTCTACTGACGCCATTCAGGTTTCAGGTTGCCATAGCAATGGGAGCCATTGCCCCTCCATCCACGGACTGTATTACTTTTAAAGCCCTGACGTCAGAAAAAACACAACTCAGTGTGTGTGTGTAGTGTGTATTGGGTACACACACACACACACTCCTGATCAAAATTTTAAGACCAGTTGAGAAACTGCAAAATTTACATTTTTCACTGTTGGATCTTAAGAAGGTTCTAAGTAAAACTTCAAAATGCAAAAAGAAGAAATGGGAGTGAGACAAAAAAAAAAAAAAAAAAAAAAAAATGAGTAAGCAATTTATTGCAAGCAACCATTAAACTGAAATAGGCTGTTCATCAGCTGATCAAAAGTTTAAGACCACAGCCTTTAAAAGCCCAAATCTTTGCAAAAATGTGGATTCAGTGTCATTTTCTGTCAGGTATCCACACTGTCATGACCTCCTGCCCTGACCATGTGTGGAACTGAGAACATGGTGCAGAGCTAAACAATTTTCCAATAAAAACACTGAAGAGGGGAATCCAGGTTTACGGTTTTTATGGAAGTCTTTTTGTGAAACTGTAAAAAACATACAGACAGGAATACAGAAATAAAAAGATGTACAAGCCATATTAAACACATGTAATTATGCTCATATAACTTTACACTGCTAACTAAGACAGTTATTCAAGTAAGTGTTAAAAGTAAGTACATTCAAGTGAATACAGGTAGCGCAAAATGCAACCAGCTTTTACTATAGCAAGTTAACCAGTAAAAATAATCACATTCATTGAAATAATCAACACACACCGAATACAAATATATTTAACTGTAATTGTACTCACAGATTGTGCCAAATAAAGAGCCAAAACAAGGAGGATGGATGTGGATGGAACTATACCCCTCTCCACTGCTATGTCTCTTTTCAAAAACGGCTGCTCTCAACACTGGAAATCAGTGGTTTAACTACCCCCACCACTAGGTGTCACTGCACACACCTTTTGTAATTACTGGGGCCAGAATAGTACCATTAAAATATTGGAAAATACCCATAAATCAGTCCCACTGCAGGGACATGTTGTGCAGGTTCTGATAACAAATTGATTGATGATGCCTTCCTGTTTGGAATGCTCTTATACAAGCATAGACACTGAATTCAATGAAGATTATGTCCCTAATAATGGGAATTTGTGTAAACATGAAAGGTACCATTAGAAATGTGATCTGCAGAAACAGCCAGTGGAAACACTGCACGACACATACATGTACATCTTTGCTCTGGTTCCTCATCTGTGTGAATGCACAGGGCTTTCGTGTGTGAGAACATGTCCAGTTTCCGTTTTGTTGCCTACACCTAACCTTACCCTAACCTTAACCAAGTCCTCTCGTTGCCTCAGCTGAACCTCGTTACACTGACACGTGATAAAAGTGAGAAAGGCCGGTCCCTCTCATCCTGATGCTGAGCGGTGCCTGTGGCATCAGCATCAGACGTGAAAGGGGCGTGGCAAAGCTGCGGTACTTGACGACAAGGGAATTTGAATGTGTTGTGTTGTCTGAAGGTTGAAACCTGGTGATGGTGACCTTTCCTCTAGCGCCATCAGCAGGCCCAGTGGGGCATTTGCATTCAAAATGATGCTCTTGTTTAGAGGTTAAACACGTCTGATATATTAGGGAGAGTCAAAGTGGTTATGCGTCCTGGTCTATGTCAGGTGGTGCACTGACATACTCTGAGATTGTTACCATCACTAAAACCTACAGCCTGAAACCTACAGGTCAGCCACAGTTTGAGAGGCTGTTATTCTATTTGTAGTCTTCTTGACCCAATTTCAAGAGGCTGCTCCCAGAGGCGTGTGTGTGTATCTGGAACTTTCTGTTCTCGCCAGTGGAGCTGCAGAAGGATGTAAATCTCATGTTACATATAGAGTTAACCTAAAGCAAGCATCGTAAAAGTGGCATAAAGGTGATGCCTGCATGCATGGAATTAATTATTATGTTTTAATTCCATGTCTTTTGCTCTAGCAAATGGATCACTGGGCCGCAATGAATTAGAGTTGTTTTTTTTGTTTGTTTGTTTGTTTGCTTTAAATAAAATATGTTAATGATATTTTTGAGATGCAGTGCATCAATATACAGATACAAAAAAGACATAATTTGCTAATATTGAACTATGCATTAATTGGGTCCAGATGGGTCTGGACCCAGTTAACCCTATTAACCCAATCACATCCAATCCCAATCACATCTATCATCTATCAGTCCATGAGGTGTAATGGATTTCCCCAAAAAATCATAAAAATCATTAACATTTTCATTAATAAATTGCCAAATCATATCATTTTTTAACAGAAGTCAAGTCTGCTTTATTGTTTATTGTTTTTTATTTGGGACAGCTTGCAGTGTTTGAGGTGAAACATCTCATAAACTCAGTCAGTGTTCATCAAACTGAAATATGCTTACAGAAGACAGATAAGATCAGAAATTCAGTGTACTGCTGAATGCATTGTTGATAAATTTTCACTTGAAGCTAACACACATGCAAGTTGTGTTATCCTGAAGCTGTAAAATATGGGTCATTACAGAACATTGTGATCTCTCTCTTACAATATCAGTCTCATCAACACATAATACAGTTAATCTGTTTTGATATTTGATCCATTTTGTGCATTTGACACATTTGTCCTATGTGTCCACAATTCACCTTTCCAGGGCGACGAGGAGGCAAGCCTGGGCCTTCCCATCAGCCCGTTCATGGACCGCTCAGCACCGCAGCTGGCGAAGCTACAGGAGTCTTTCATCACTCACATTGTGGGACCTCTGTGCTCCTCCTACGACTCCGCTGCACTCATGCCTGGGTGCTGGGTCGACAGCCTGGAGGGAGAGGCAGAGGCAGAGGAGGGGGAGGAACGACAGGACTCAGAGGAGGAAGAGGAGGATATGGCGGAGGAAGACGCATCAACAAGTTCTGAGACCTCCCGTATGTCAACCTCATAATTACTGGCACCTCAGAAAGTCAGGTTTTCACTGAATTTCAGGTTTAATTGATGATTTTTGTTGTGTGTTGTGTCTTATCCTGTCTACCTAGTGAGTTTGCATTCAGATAAGATCACTCACCAGGGTGGGGAAGGAAGGAATTTAGATTTAAATAGGAATAGCCCATTGGAAGCCTTGTCAAAGAAATATCTGCCATAGTCAGAACTGGGATTGGTCATGTCTGACTGTTCTGTCCTTCTCTGTCTTTGTCGTTTCCTGGCTTTGTGTCTCACAGAGCGACAAGAAAAAAAGAAGGAGAGCAGGGGGAAAGTGTTTTGTGAGATCACACAGCACCTTCTGGAGAACCATGAAATGTGGAAAAGAGTCATTGCCACAGAAACCCAGGAGCAGGCCCAGAGAGAGGACCCTAACTGCATCGGTGGCCCCGCCGATCCAATTACAGCCATTCATGAAGAAGAGGAGGAGCAAGCAAGCAAAGAGGAGGAGCCAATAGATGGTCAAGACGAAGGGGGAGATGTGCAGGCTATAGAGGAAGAGGAAGTCTTGCCTCAGTCAGAGACTTCAGGGGAAAAAGAGGAGGAACCAGAGTGATTTATGAGCTCTTACCTTCTCTTGAACCAGGACCCTAAACACTGTCTAAAAAAAAAATGTTTGTTTCTCTCCAAACTAAACTCTTGATACGGTAGCCAGCACATCACTTCGACACGACACTGTAGAAGATGTTTTGGGGTAAAATGTGCCTAACAAAAACAGGGTTGGAGGACAGGGATAATGTGAGCCGAGTGCGTCTAACAAGGGTAGCTGGGATGAGAGGTGAAGAGGGAGCAGAGGTAGAAGAGGATCTGTAGACTGTGTGTCCAGTGTTTGTTGTATTCTGGATCAGGTGCCCTGCTCATTGCCCCGCCCTCACCCAGGCCGCCCGTCCTGCGGCATGGGCCAGCTGAACAGATTCACGCAACCAGTGAATAAAGAACTGTCACGTGCCCCCAACTGTGTTGTCGCTCCCACGCTATCAGCACACTGTGGAGTCGCCTATCAAGTTGTGCAATTGCAACAAGCTCCTGCTCCATGAAGACAATGGGATAAAAGCCAGGGAAAAAGCTGCATCCACTGGGGCTCAGCCTTGTAGATTTCAGAGGGAGACAGGAAAAAAGGGCCAATTTTAGTACATTTTGTATACAAACAGACATATACACCCACACACGCACTTACACACACACACGCCACACACCACATACACACAAAGCTACGGTAGAAATACATTCCATGCCCGAAACAGAATAGGAAGTTTAACAAAGAACCCTGTTGCTCTAAAAAGCTTTATTCTTGCTCAAGGGAAAACACAACAAAACCATTTTTTGTTCTGGTCACACGGTGTTTGTTTTTAGTCCTGTGTTTTCTCCCCCTCCGCTCCTTTTGTGTCTAGAAGTCAGTCCAGCACACCTACACGGTTCCAGGCCATACAACTCAGGAAGACAGACCCCCCGCCGAGCGAGACACCACACTTTAGAGCTAGCAGTACCCCTACCACGGCTTCAATAACAGAAAAAGAAATACTGCTTACTTTAATTCAGCACTGTTGAAGTAGTACATTTTTATTGACATTAAATGACATTTTGTTTTTAATATGTCACTTTTTTCTTTTCAGTATCCTGTGGTTCTGGCATTACTGCACAAAGGGAACTGTCCACGGGATTTTTTTTTTTTTTTTTTTTGTTTAATCACAGTCGTCATTATGTCAGAATCCTATTGCAGTCTGTCAGTGTCCCATTAAACGCTAAACAGAATCCTCTCACCATACGATATGTCACATTAAAGCAAAATTACAAGACATAAAACCTGGTAATCAGGTATAGCGTTTTTTTTTTTTTTTTAAGTGTTAGTTGCTTCTACACTTTATGTGACCCTCCCTAGTTACCTGCATAAATAATAATGCACCAACTTATGGTGTGATTTTTTCTCCTTTGCCATATGTTTTATAGTTCGGTATGTAAGCTGGCTGTTTCAGAAAGTAAAGAAATCTGTGAAGCAGTAGTAGCCCAAGCCAGAGTTGTCACAGAGTTTCAAATAGTGCAAACTGATTTACCAAGGAACCTGAAAGGAACATGATAAAACTATCCTGTGGAGCCCAGTGCTCAACATAATGCACGGTGCTTTCCTTCAAGGTTTTATACAGCATTAGAAGTGGCTCTCTGGAACCAGGAGGCTGCGTGTCCCTGCCAGGAACTGCATCCAAAGGTCTAGAACCGTTGACTAAGCTTTTATTATCTTGGCATGCGCTGTCAGACAACCACAGAGGCAAAGACAGCAATGTAGAGAAATTAATATCAGCCGCTCTGGGCCAGGAAAAGCAGAGCACATTAAAAAACAGAAGAATAATGCAAATACAGAATCTTGGTGTGGTTAAGAGTTTTATTTATTACATATATATTATTTGTGAGTCGCCTCATAGAAAGTAGGAATGATATCCTCAAAAGCATCTTCTGTGAGTGTCATACGAAATTAATTGAGAGATCTGGTTATTTTTATTTATTTTTTTTTATTTTTTTAGACTAATACATTTTAACTTTCTGCAGTGCATTAGCAATGACTTGGCTTAGACTAACCAAAATGAAAGATTTCATATGCTTTGTCAAACATTAATCATTCTACCAAAAAAAAAAAAAAAGTTTTTGCAGAACACAGATGATGGTCAGCACTGACAGTTGTCTTCAGAGAAAAGAGTCATAGTTAAAGATTTGCGTCTTTCAAATCAGTGTTTGAGTTGTGTGTAGCATTTGCAGTAGGTAGGTCATTCCTGCGTAGAAACTAAAATAGTTCCATGAGGTTGGCAGGTTGACCCCACTGCGTGGCAGGAAAGAGTTCAGACTGTACCGGCTACAGAGAAGAGGAAGATTCTGGCAATATTTGATCATGGGCCAGCGAAATCACCACACTTCCGGGCACATTTTGTCTTCATATCTACGCCTTGGCGCTTAGGATGTAGCCTGAAAGGTTCTGTCAGCGCTCTCCTTTGATGTCCTCTGAGATTCAGATTGGTGGTGATAGGAGAGCATGTGGACAACAAAGAGCGCAGACTCAGTACGATGACAGGAAGGAAAGAAGTGAAGACGCCTTTTAGCTTGACTTTTAGCCTCTGAGGAAGGGTCAGATGGTCTATTTTGTAGATTTCAGCAGATGTAGCTAGATCCAGCTCTTTGAAGATACGCCAGTTATGTTGCATTCATAAGCATGCTAAGAGATCTACATTTCCAAATCTTTAAGCTGTAATTAAAGGGAGATGTCTATGGGCTGAAACTGGCATGTACTATATCAGATCAGAGCTTTGAAGATGCTCTCACTTTCACTAATATTGTAAGACTTTGATTCCCATTTGTATCAGTTATGTGCCAATGCTGTAAATGTGATGCACCAGAAAAACAAAAAAAAAGTCTCAGAAAATCATCTCTTAAATTTCTAAATGTTAATAATTTCCCATTCTCACACTCACTTGCTCAAGATTTTGCTCAGATTTGCTTTACTCTGACATGTGGCTCCCTGTTCCAGTGAGTTGTCAGCCATTTTCCACCAAACGTCCGATGATGTGAAAACCTTTCTGTAGCTGTGTGAGACACCTGCACTTTGGCCCTCCTGGACATTGTGGACATTGGAGAAGTGGCTTTCAGAGGTGAAGTGTACCTGGATAGGTGGTTAGTGAAGGTTCTTTCAAATTTAAGAGTAGGGAGTTAGTGGTGTGTCTAGATGTTGTTTGCAGTTATGTGTTTATTCTTCAGAGGCACTTGCTATCAAAGACATGAACCAAAAATCTGTGATTTTACTCCAGTTCTGCAGAAAAGAACCGTCAGCTCTGATTAGGCTTTTCTAATTCACTTTGCTGCTCACACAGCTCTCTCCTTGCCTCTCGATTCGCCATCCGATGGCTTGATGAGGAGCACCTAAGATGCCCCCTACTCGGTTTTTGTCCCGAAATATTGTGATGGGCTGAAGCAGCACAAACATTCACTGGATGTGTTGTCATTCATTATTGCTCTTTCCCAAACAAAACAACCCAGGAAACACCACACAACACAAAAACAAAGTACAACTGTTTGTGTGGAGATTAAAGTAGCATGTAAGGTCCAGAGTGGGGGGTCCATCACTGTGATTAATAGCTCTGGAAGATAAGACGAGAAAAGATAAGATAGTGTGTTTGCAGGGAAATGTGTTTGGGAGATTGAAGCCGCAGCACCAAGGACACATAAACAGTACATGAAAACAACAACAAACAGAAATGCAAATGTCCTCTAAGGACAAAAACACATCATGCACATATACAGGATATAAAAAATAAGCGACTAATCAGGCTGTTACACAGGAGAGACAGACACTAGACAGGCTCTGCTGCTTCCAGACAGTGTTTAAGTTTGCATTGGTTGAAGCGGCCCTACTGTGACCCAGTTTCTTAACTCAGTGACAGTTTTTTTTAATTGTGTTAACGCTATGTCTAAATCCACAACTACATCCACTGCACTAAGTTATCAAAGTGGCCATTGTGCAAAGGAGGCCAAAGCTTAACTGTGCAACATAATGCCCTTGATTGCTTATTCCTTGTACTTACAATAGGAAGCAGTTGCAGAGGTTGGTTTGAGTGCGATGAAAAATTGCATTTAAGCTGTTTGACCTCAAGTAGATTCTTTATAAATGATAAAAGTGAAGGCGTCAGAAGTGAAGGTGTTTTTTCCTAAGGTACCACTCTTTAGTAGTAGATTCCAACTCAATCATGTCAACTGAAAGAAAAAATTACCTCCAACCTTGATTTAAGTCAGTCAGAGGAAGCCAGTTTCATTTCTGAAAACCTAATGCTGCTTGGCACACACGTTAGAGTAGACTTTCTCCCCAGTACACTAAGCTTGTACCCGTCCATGCTCCAGCTCCATGTTTTGGGGATTCTGCATACACTTGTTCATATCCCCCATCTGGATATCCATTTACTTCATTGAATTACATCCACTTCAGTTTCTCAAGATCAAAGAAATCATTGAAGTGTACTAATTTCTCAACTTAGACAAAATGGACCCTTTCCTCTCCTCCTCTAATCTCCCTCCCTCCGCCCTGTCTCACTAACTGTAGCAGAGCAATCAAAGAGACTTAGACAAAGCTGTGATCGAAGTCGGGGGTCACTATTTTCTCACAAACAATATTCAAGCATGTGTGTGGGTGTGGGTGTGTGTGTGAAGCCACTGATGTAGGTGTCATCATTATGAGTAAGCCATATGGTGTGTAAGACTGGTCAAGTGCCCTCCAATCTGATGAGATTTCTATTCTTGCTGCATTGATGAGTTCATGAGATCCTCTGTAGTGTAGAACCCAGTGATTGAGTTTATCTGAGACTGTTCTCCAGTGAAAAACGACCCCATAGGGAGTTTGTACAGCAGCATATCACGACCTGTAGTTACGTTTTGAAGTCAAGCAACCTCTAGCAGCCCTGTAAAGCAATCAACATACCTTTCACTCCGGTGACCCATGTTCAAATCCAAGCTAGAGCAGCGTTTATTTTTAACAACAGTATCCAATATTAGGTGGCTAACATTTCATAACTTTGACCATGACCTTTTCCTAACCATAACCATCACAACAAACCTTTCCCTGGCTTTAACAATAACCTTTTCCTAACCTTAACCCCTGGAACAAACACCTATGTGGTCGTATGGATTGGAGGACTTGTTAAACTACTGAAACAAAAAGAAAATGTCCAAAAGATATTGGTTAAGATTTTTGGGATGCCATTGCATTAAACAACATTTTTTATATACGAGCTTGACCAGAAAACGACAAATAAGCAGGGGTTATACGTACCTTTCCCTTGCTAATAAAACTCACACAGAACCGTAGCCAACACCGGTGGCTTCTTAAAGAATGAGAGGGAGAATGCTGCACGCTGGATTAACTTGTGCAAACCAAAGAAACTTTTTAAACTCTGTGGTTTTTTGTGATTTGCACAACATAAACCCTAACAGTAGCATTTTTTCTTGTGTGCATCTCCTTTTTACCATTATCCAGAATGTGCTGAACAAGTCTGGATATGCATCTTTTGTAACAATTGTCATATGACGACAGGGCAGATGAAGAGAAAATGAAAAGAGTAATCTTGACATTAATCTAAGGTTTTAATTAATGTTTTTGTGTCACAGTTTTGGTGTCCTTTTTTTATTTGCTGCCATGTCAACAGGCAGCAACAGCACTACAATGGAATTGACCTACAAGGGCCGTGTTGTGAGACTTTGGCCCTTGCAGTTTTCTCTTGCGATTTGAACCAAAAACATTCTTTTTGTATTGTTTGTTGTTTCAACCAAGGGGCCATGCTCCTGTGCCATACCATGTCCACTTGTGTGTGTACATTGTCTGAATGCTATACTTGTCAAGCTTTCATTGTTTGCCACATAGGGAACCAAAACAAACTTTATACACCACCTTTAAGCAAGACAAACAAGACTTGTATGTTTTATTTATTATAGTGGGCGCTTCACAGACTTTATTATTTTCTTCTCTCTAGTATCTTGCACTTAACACATGTAGCAATACCTTTAGGATGGGGAAATTGTGTGATTCACCAGTATTTGTTAAGTGGAATATTACATTTTATTTCTGGTTATTGTTTGATTTTGTATAAAAAAAAAAAATATATGCTGTACAGATTCAAAAGTATATTACGATGAAAAACTTTTAGAAAAAATATTTATTTTTACTGTTTTGTAATTTAGACACAATACTGTAGCTCCTCTATTGCCAGACTTACTGGAAGTGCCTCTTGATAATGTATTACAAAGTAACTATACAATATATTGGGATTATTAGAAACTGTCACTAGCAGAGCAGTGTTGATGTTGTTACGTGAATATGGTTGAATAATAAGATTTATAAATGCTGTACATGCGTCTGTCTTATTTTTATTACAGTCGTTGTAACACCAAATACTGACGGGAAGACATGTCCACCACATATGTTCTATTCATAAATTTCAAGATTAGTTGTATTCTAATCAGCAGCTTCTGTCTTTGTAAATGAACTGTAAGTGAGTCAAACTTATCCTCTCATGAAGTAGTAAAGGTGGTGTAGCACTTTTTTGTTTAATTGTGCATTTGCAAGTTGAGGCCACATTTTATCCCCAAATTTTGCCATTCTTGGATACAGCTCACCTGAGTTTTGTCACAGATTTGGGAGACAACAGATTTCATAAATTGATAGGTGTAGTGTTTCCAGTTAATATAAAAAGAACACTGTTCAGATTACAAGTGACATTCAACCAAGTTGTAAAATTATATAAAATAATAAACACAAAACTAAGCAGAGCCTCTGGAATGATAGAAAGAGATAAATGATCATGGCTATAAATTTAAAATGTATTAGACAAATAGATTAATGGATACACATTTAGTTTGGAAAGAGGAGTAAAAATCTTGAAGAAATATTTATCACTTTTGAAGGTGAGACAAGTGAAAATAAATTAAAGTAACACAATCGGAAATCAGTGATTGCTTTGACAAGCTGATTTTTTCCAACTGAAATCATCATGATATATGGCAGGTAATCAGTAAGATATATAGTTTGGCTTATGACAGTATCTTTTCCAAGCCTGTTGGTCCAAAATTTGCCAACATGAAAGATAGCTCTGTGCTTTTTGTCTATTTAAAAGGTCCAACCATCCATCTTCCAATCTTTAAAGACATCTCACTGAGCCAAAAGGAGGACGTGACCTTGCAACACTGCTTATGTTTTTGCTTCTGCAGGGATGCACTGACCTCAAATAGCACCACAAAGATTCCCCTAAGCGCAATGATGCATACACACCTTTAACACAAGCCAAAGTTGTTCAGGCAGAATTGAATGCCACGCTGGAAATTGGGGTGATAAAAGTGCTTATTGTAGTCCCATTGTGCTTACTCTAAAGCTCAACGGGAAAGTTGTTCTGTGGCAACTACAGCAAGGTGATTGACATTTCAAAATATGATGCCAGTCATATACTGGGGGTCAACAAACTATGTGATCTGTTAGGCACAGCTATTTTTTCAATGACAGTAGATTTGACCAAAGGGTTGACCAAAGGGTTGTGTTAGAATGATCTCTTGTCTCCAGACTCCAAGAAGAAAACTTCCTCACTTCCCAACTCATGACACAACCATTTAGAAAGTTTCAGTGCTTCATGAACAAGGTAATGCATACTTATAGTTCAAATGATGATACAGTGCCTGCTTGGATGATATCATACTTAGACAGCTGGGCATGGCATACACAGTATTTTGGGGTGACGCTTGAATCCCCGTAACAGGCAGAGCTCACAGCCAACCTGAAGAAGTGCACAGTTAGACTGAGGTATGGCACTATATCCGAAGTATCCGAAGTTATCCACATAGAGTTGAATCGATATCTACTGGACTTGTTTGTAGATTCTCAAAGATGTTTCACTTCTCTATAAAGAGGCTTCTTCAGATCTGACACACTGATGGGGAGTTCCAGGTACACAGGTTCATTACCTAGAACTCCCCAACAGTTTACAGTCCAAAGGGAACCCCAGTAGCTTAGAGCACACACCATTTGTTAAGGCTGAGTTCTGATCACAGAGTCCTAGGTTTGCATCTGACTTTGGGCCATTTGCTTTGTGTCATCCCCCATCTGTCCCCTGCCTTTCTGTCTCTCTCTACTGTGACTGTCAAATAAAGTGGAAATGCCAAATGAAATAATCTTAAAAAACAGAGTCCAAACAAAATGCTCAGTTGACCACAATTCAACTCTGTGTGCAACTCTTGTGCTGTTTTGTTAAATATTCAGATGGTAGGTCAGAGAGCCTTGATATTCACCTTGTGGTTGTTGTTCTGGATTCCTTGTATCTTAATCATTATTGTGCCAAGGCTTATCCAGAGGCCATGTACAAATCTCAATGGCTGACCCTCAGCCAAACTAATTAATTAATATACATATTGGCAACTAACAAATGTTTTTACAAAGAAAGAAAAGTTCCAGGACGCTTGTTAGGTCAGATTGTAGCCTCTGATAAAGTGTCAGTGAGATCTGAGACAGTAGATATCAGTGCTTCTGTGATTTCACATGAAATGCCCCTTATATGAAACAGTTTCCTGGACTCTGACTCTGACAGGGTCAGGACCAGATAAATGTTCCACCAGGACCTTTCATCCGGTCCGGTCAGCTCCGCTCCACTCCTGGCTCTGTCAGACGTTACTGCTCACTCTGTGCTCTCTGTCTTTCCCTCTACCCAACCTCTTTTCTGTATCCACAGCGGTCCCAGATCATCACTTCTCCTTCATCAAGCCCCCCCTCCTTCTACTTCTTGCATCTAACCTTGGGGCCTCTGTGGATAATGAACATGCATGGGAATCAAGTCTTATGGGACAAGTGGAAGGATCACCACACACTATCAGTCACATTTGCTCTTGGATCAACCAGGGCAGACCTTTCATATTCCCTCCCCAGTCCTTAAGCTATTTCACCCCAATTAACCCCGACCTGTAATCCCTCTAAAGCTCTTGCAAAAGAATAAAATTAAGATCTAAGCTGTATAAATTAAGACTGTATAGGAGCTCTCTCAACCCTCAGAGCATTCCTGTCATTATCTCACAGTTGTGGGCTCCTTCCCGATGAGTGACAATTAAAGCACATCTAAAGACAGCCTAAGTCTGGTGTTGGCTGTAAATTAGCATTTCCACTATTTGATGTGCTGTCCAAAGCCCCTATGGAAAATATGAATGTGTTTTGCAAAAAACAAAAAAAAAGTTTGCACACAGCGTCCTACTCACAATACTATGTTTTGTACCAAGAAATAGCAAACATCAACCCACATCACTTCAGTGAATTGTTGTCCTTAAGTCACTTTTTATTTTGAGTGTTATTAGTGAGCTATGTTTTGAAACCTGTTTTCCTTAATGGTTAACATCTCTTAGTAAAAATCAATATCAAAGGTAAGAAAAACATTAGCATTCACAAAGGTGACAATGGTGGATTCAACTTAACCCTTGGAACAAAATGCAGTATTTGTCATGGATCCATTCCATTTAACACAGGTCTAAGTGTTAGCATTTTTTGAAAAGCCCAATCAGATTTTCCATAGGGTTTTTGGACAACACACCAGATGGTGGAGATACTAATGTAATGCATACAAAATGGCTACTAACACAAAAATGAGTTTTAATTTCGTTCTCTACGTGGCAATAGGGGAGATTGAGATGCTGTTTTACATTGCCAAAAACAACAGTCCTGGATTATATGAGTTGTTGTTGTTACTTTTCAGTCACAACAGTGCAATAATTTTCCTCAGCCTTCAGGCTTTACTATTTCTCTGTTTTGCAGCATCATACTGGCACTACAAGTAACATTCAGGCACAAAACTGGTGCCCTTGTCCGCAACCCTTACATTTCTGACCCCTGTTTGAGGTAAAAATAAATAAATAAATAAAATATATCCGATTAAAGGATTGTAGCAATTTTTTGGCATTTGGGCACTATGTCATTCTGGTTTTGATAAGATCTCATTCACACTATTGTGATATACAGTACTGCGCTACAGTAGAGGAAACAGCAGACTGAAATATTTACTTTTAATGTACAAGGCTGTATGACTATTTATATGACTGTACGTTGCCAATCTGTTGGCTATTTTGCATGAATTAGCAATAATCCGCACCTAATCACTTATTACTGCTGTGGGGTGACCGTAGGTCAAAGCCACGGTCACCCCACAGAATTCCATCGAGGTATCGCAACCGCAGTTGAGGAGTAATATAAACCACGGGCCATATTGATTTACACAACAGGAATAATTTTATGTAGACTTTAACCTAGAGTGGATTAAACCACATAAAAAGGGTCAAAATGTCTGAGAACTGAGGTGAAGAAAAAGTCAGGTTAACGCTGCTGACCCCACATAGAGACAGAGAACCATTGTTCACCCACGCACACACACACACGTGCGCGCGCGCACACACACACACACAATTAGGATAATGGTGTTATTGCATTATGTATTTATGTCCACATTAGTACTTATAATTCAAAACCACCTAGCTTATATTATATAACTTATCTATCCAGTTCGCTCTGAATAAAGCTCTTCTTTATTATTTCTAAAGGTAACATGAGGTCATCCTGTATCCTCCATGAAATCACTGACTTTTTTATATATAGTTCTACAGGTTGTGCCAGTATATCATAAGATTGGATGCTACATGTGAAGCAAACTGACATTTGGCATTGAATTGAAACACTTCACAGCAGCTTGGCTTTTGTGAGTTTTGAGTTCCTGTTTGTACCAAAACACATAGAATGCATTTCCTCTTGAGAAAAGCATCATTTGGGCCCAAAACAACACTTCTTTTGTCTTCACAACACACTTGCTTTCAGCAACACTGTCTCCACACAGCAGTTTTCAGCAGTGCTACTTATTCCAGACTGGGGTTATCCAAGCCCTCCATATTTCATGAACCAGGTGTCACCATAGCAACAGAGAAACATGGCATGACTTTCTCTTTTGTGTGTCCTCACAGGACCTGCTGAAAACAAGCAAGGGGCAAAGACAACTTACCTAGTCAAATCTTCACTCGCTATAGGAAAAGTGAATATCAGAAGATGTGATTGGAACAAAATGTGATGCAATTCCTTTGGGAAATGAGAATTAGGTTTGTTATTACTGGTTCAAATTAGCATCCATGTAATCAAGAACATTACACCATTGTACAGCTTGTAGGTGATAATCACCAGCATCATTATCACCATTTACTCTACAATTTACCTTGTCATTCTTTAATCCACTGACACAAGTAAGAGTTAGCAGGCAGATGAATCTCTGCTTTTTGGGGCTATAGATGAGGTCTGCCGCTATGTTTTCACTCTTAGTTTTGCCTGTCTGTGTCAGCAGGTTATCTCAAAAACCTATGAACAGATTTCCACAGCTATGACACTGGGGGAGATTTAGACTTGATCAGAAATCCTATGGGTATATTTGCAAGATAAAGTTTAATTAGAGAAGAAGAGGTGATCATGTCTCAAACACTTATTTTGCTGCCCACT
Source organism: Myripristis murdjan (assembly GCF_902150065.1). Lineage (NCBI taxonomy): Eukaryota > Metazoa > Chordata > Actinopteri > Holocentriformes > Holocentridae > Myripristis > Myripristis murdjan. The sequence goes on along the minus strand of NC_043992.1, from coordinate 26,086,166 downwards.
TGTCCAACATGGTGGTGTGTTTCTTGTTAGAGTTGGCAGCCACCTCCCATATATACTGTGACAGGACTCTGTAATGAGTCTGTAAAGCGCTCTTTACTAAAACAACAGTGACTAAAACATCTCCACAGGTTGTGCTGAGAGTGACCAATGCAGTTCATTAACCATGTTTCCTGAGCACATGAACAAAAAACTCTGTTAATTCAATATAGGCAGCAACGGTTACATCAGTTCTGAGTGAATAAATCCATAGCAAGACTGACACTTGAAACCCTTGTGATGTGAGTGGGATCACAGTGGTTAAGCTTAAGTGCTGCAGGGTTGTACTGTGCCACGTGACTTTAGAGGCGTCTGTAAGGGTGACATAGCATTTCTTGTTTTATCTCTAATTATATACTGATCAAATGAGGATGATGTGTGTGTATGTACATGTATACATGTGTGTATGTAAAACAGGTTCTCCAACATGAAATGATAGTATAGCCCAGGGTGTACTGAACCGTGCCACTGAATGCTATGTTCCTGGAATAGTCCCGATCACAGCCCTTCTATAGGTGGAGTTTCTACAGACTGGCACGTATAACCGAGGAGGGCTCGGGTTAAAGGAGTTAAACTTGAATCTTTGGTTGCTGTGTGCCTTCAATGAAATTACAGAGGAAGGCAAGGGACAATATGTCACAGCAACAGCATTTAAAACTTGCACTGCTGCCAAGCTTTGGTGGCACAAATACTGAAGACAATACGACAGGCATGGAATGTCCCACTATAAATCTCTCCACCTCTACCACTTGATCTTTGACGGGACAGAGATTCAACAATAACAAAATACACTTTACTTAATGCAGACTGGTGTTTTTTGTCTAACGCTTAGTTGTCCTTGTTACACAAAAAATCAGGAGTCTCTCCAGCAGCTACTCAAAACCTAGCATGAAGCCTAGCTCTAGCTAATCATTGATAATATTAGTACAATCTAATGTATCAAATATGAACTAGTTATCAACGGAAATATTGCTAATAATTTCAGCATCTGGCAAGGGCACAATCCTGTTAAACAAGGCATAAACGGAGGTATAGCAAACCTAATTTTCCACTCTCTGCACCAACTTGGGCTCAATGACCTATTGTCTTTTCTTTCTCTATACGTTCCTTGTGTGTGGTTGGCTTTTTCTGGATCCAGGCTGATCCAGAAAAAAATCCGCACACCATCCAGATCCTGGACAAACCACACAATGTTACCAGGTTGAGCCAGAAACTGGGCATTGCTCAAGAACATATGGCAATACCTACCAAACAGTTCTACCACTGTGCAACTACTTCACAAACTGCTTTCTGTCGTCATTCTGGGGACGGAGAAGCAGAGAAGGGGTTTCTTCACCTACTACCAAAGTGCATGGAGAAGGGAGAGAGTCTACAGAGCTCAAACCTCCAGTGAACAACAACTTTACCAAGTGCTGAGGGAAGCACATGAGCATGATGGCAAGATACTGAATTGTGTTTCCACGTCCTCACCCTAGTGTAAAGGAGGCATGGCCAAAGAGACGATGAATGCTTAGCATGAGTAAGGACAGGTGAAAGCTTCTCACATTACCCTGTGCTGACTTCTTTCAAAGAGTAGTCATTAGTGCCTCTTATGAATCAGAGTGACATGATACAATCCTCTAATAAGGATGATGCTTTCCTTTTTGAAGACTGCTGTTTTGGCATTTCTGATTTATTCGACAATCACAGTGGAGAGAGACAGGAAAGGCAGGGGAGAGAAAGGGGATGACATGCAGCAAAAGGCCTAAGGTCAGATTCAAACCCAGGAAGCTCAGCCTTCACAAATGGTACCAGGGTGACCCGATGTAACATGCTTCTTCTTCCTGATAGCATTTCCAGACATCTGTCTGATTTTCAAGAGCAACCACACCAAGAGGAGGTTAATGCATACTTTGCTGTTGTGGAGGAGAATCAACCCACTTCACAAGAAGAGCACAACACATAGCACAAACTAAGAAATATGATGCAGAATGTCATAATGTGATTCTGAATTGTTTTTGAATGGCTAAAATACACAAGAACTGCGCCAGTGAAAATAAGGACATATTTAAACCAATAAGGGTTGCTGAGTGTTTTGGCATTTCTGATTTATTCGACAATCACAGTGGAGAGAGACAGGAAAGGCAGGGGAGAGAAAGGGGATGACATGCAGCAAAAGGCCTAAGGTCAGATTCAAACCCAGGAAGCTCAGCCTTCACAAATGGTACCAGGGTGACCCGATGTAACATGCTTCTTCTTCCTGATAGCATTTCCAGACATCTGTCTGATTTTCAAGAGCAACCACACCAAGAGGAGGTTAATGCATACTTTGCTGTTGTGGAGGAGAATCAACCCACTTCACAAGAAGAGCACAACACATAGCACAAACTAAGAAATATGATGCAGAATGTCATAATGTGATTCTGAATTGTTTTTGAATGGCTAAAATACACAAGAACTGCGCCAGTGAAAATAAGGACATATTTAAACCAATAAGGGTTGCTGAGTGAAATTAAAGGATTATTACCTCATACAGATTCATGACTCGAGACACAATGAAATAAGAAATACTTCATCACATGAATGCTATCAATGTCTATCTAAGCACCAAGTGCAAGTTCAGTATGTTGGCCAGAAATCAATACAGACATAAAGAACAAAGTAGGTCACTGTCAACACTGTCAAATAAATAAGCAAACATAATATGAATAACTACTTACAGCATAATGACCAAGTTGCAAGCCAGATCCTGGCAGCACACTGCAGCAGATGGTTTACAACTATACAATGTTCGCTGAGGTAGCACATATGTCTGATGCATCCTGCAGAATAGTGATTGGAAATGCACGTTTCAGCATCCCAGAGCAGTTCTGTATGGACAGTGCACAAAAGTTCACATCAGCTGAGTTTGAGGTGTCTGCAAAGGAACGCCATCTTGAGCATGTAACTTCAAACGCTCACTGCTCACTTAATGTAAGCCAGGGTGGGAGTTGTGGGGGCTGCACAGACAACAAAGATGATCCTCAAGCAAGAACAAGCTTTCTTTACTTTAGTTATCTCAGCAGTGGCTGCTGACTGTAGCTCAACACTGTTAAGGCCCTGATATGCTTTCTGTGTCCATGTGGACAGCGGATGCAGACGAACCGGACGGGGGATACACACATGGGGATATGTTTATAGTTTGTGTATGAATACAGACAGTGTCCCTGTGATTGTGCATAGGGAAAGCCCATGCCATCACAAAACCTGGCCCGTGCTGACAGCAGTGTATGGACATCCGCAGACTTGGGTGGTGACCAAATTTAATTAAATTAATTAATTAATTAATTAATTAATTAATTAATTAATTTTAATAATTTGGCCTTCACTAGTGGGTACTTCGCCACATATAGCACGTGCAATGATTTCAAGGTCCCTGGGTTGAAAAATGACCTCACTGACCTGGTCTGAAGAATGTGGTTAAGCAAGACTACAGAGCCCAAAAATCCAAACGCTTCCACTGCAATAAATGACATAGGGCCAAACCACTGTCGAATCTCTGGCCTGATGACAAGTGTGCATTACTTAACAATGATAAAGGATGGACACCAGCCACAGCAATGAGATGACAAACAACACAGAACCCAGATCATACAAGCTAGAGACTGAGTGTGATGAGTATGTGAGAAGCTGTCCACTTTTTTCACACTGTTGCTAAAGAAATCCTCAAAACATTAACGTTCCCATGATGCAACATCCATCTTATAGCATGGTTGTTCTCCCAGTTTCAAGTCCACTTGGCCAACCCAATCCCACTAATTTAAAAAACTGCAAGGCAATGGGCAGAGACACAGAGAGAGTGGGGAGGATGGGGGTTGGAACTCAAATCAATCTGATTGTGTAGAGTTGAACTAAAGGGTAATACTGCAGAACATCAAATAACATCATCTACTTTTTTAACCCTGGAAAAAAAAAGTTGTTTTTGCGCCCGAAACAAAAGCAGCTCATATGCATTTACTCAAGAAGAATCACCAGCATCACCCACTCCTTTACAGCTGGATCATGCCTACTAGTAGATTATCCTAATCTGTAATTTAGGTCTATGGACAGAGGCCTGAAAAACAATACCAGTGAAATTATAACTAATACAGCAGCTGACTGATTGAATAGTTGTTTCAGTGAAGCACTGTGTTTCACAAAAGGTGTCATTGAAATGTCTATGTTTCTTACACATGCAAAACAATTACTTTACCAAGACACAATTTTCAAGAAGAGGGTGATGTGTTGAGTAGTGCTGATGAGTCGCATATTCCTGTGAAAAGGACTGGTGGCGGCCTCAGCATAGGGTTGGTCCCATTGGTTGCGCTGATTAGTAAATACTCCTCAAACAGTAGATGTATATATTCCTGTTTACCTGACAGGGCTTCTAAAAAAAATCCATGCAGAGTCCATGCACAAGGAACCTCATTTGGTCTCCATGTGGAAACGTTTTTATTGCTGATTTTATTTTGATTTGACACTGAGGAGATTATTGTGGTTAGTGTGAAACCTATTGTAACAAAAGGCCCTCTTACACATTCTGTAATTGGGATAATTCTGGTGAATTAATTACAGTGAAAACGAACCAGTTTACTGGTATAAGCTGATAATAATCTCGGCTGTACTGCAGTTGTTCCAAAACATAAAACCATAATAGTAAAGATCCGCTTGGCCTCAATCTAATTTACTCTTTAGATAGCATTAAATTTGTTTGTAGCATGAGTGTAATGAGATTCAGTTGTCTGAGGAGGAAACATTTGCCTCACGCATGTACAGAGAGAGAGAGAGAGAGAGAGAGAGAGAGAGAGAGAGAGAGAGAGAGAGAGAGAGAGAGAGAGAGAGAGAGAGAGCAGTCAAACGACTGCCGCTTAATAAAACAATCGTTTTGCCGTGAAAAGCCTCTCCTGCTGCAGGCTGTCTGCAGACCTCAGTCCAAGAAAAAGCAGAGATTTTGGGCCACTTGTCGAGCGCGCTCACCTAGCGACTGGAAATCAGATCTGCAAGCTGCGTTTCCCTTTAACAGGACAGACACTGAGTCACAAGAAATGTTTCAGGAGATAAAGTCCCAGCTTGGTCGCTCTTAGTCTCCTTGCGGGGTGTGTGAAGTCGGCTGGAAATGAACTGTGAAGACACAGGCTACACCAGCGATCTCACAACACTGACAGCGATCGGCGCCTGTCCTCCGCTCCCATCCGTATGAGAAGTTTGATCGGAGCTGGCTGACAGGAGGTAACCCGGCTTTCCATTTGGCTGCTTGATCTCATTACAGCACAAGCCAGTGGACGATTGATTCACAAGACATTTGGTGAGTGATTCACATTTGGATGTACATTTTCAAAGCTGCTGATGCCGTTTGCTGGGTATCCGGTTGCGCCTCCTCTATCTGGTAGTCTATAATGAGGCAGGCCTAGCCATCTATATGAGGAGATATTAAATACTAAGAATCACTAATCATTTAATGTCGCCCAGGGTGTGACTGCGGCACTCAATAATAAGGCTACGGTGACCTTAATGCTCCAGAATTTATCTAGACCATCCATAGTCTAGTTTATAGCTTTACGTAAATGTGGACCAATTGTTTTAAATTTTTATTTTATTATCATAGCATTATTTATTTTTGAAAGGGAGCTTTCCCTTCAAAAGAATACGTCACTAAAAGTTGTGCAGTTGTACTGGTCCCAGTTTCCTAAAGCATATGCAAGCGGAGGATATACTCTCTCTCTCTCTCTCTCTCTCTCTCTCTCTCTCTCTCTCTCTCTCTCTCTCTCTCTCTCTCTCTCTCTCTCACACACACACACACACACACACACATACAGTCTCTGTCTCTCTCGCTGTCTCTGACGCCTGCAACGTGGTTATCCTGTTGCCAAACATCACAGCTCACGAACGACATGATGAATATGATTATCAGTGTTTTTCCAGCCCGTGGCTCGCTCTTCGTTTTAGTGGAGAATGAAAACTGGCGAGCAGCAGCGCGTTCAGACTCTTTAATGGCAAGAGGAGAAAATCTCCAAGGGCACCTCCAGGGCGTCCTGGTGGCATCCAGGCTAATCTGTTACTGGAACATCCTGGAGTTCAATTTGGTTTCCGTCTATGTTTGGTGTATGACAAGAAATTTAAATTTATTAACATCTGCCTTTTATTTATTTATTTATTTTTTTTTTTAAAGAGGTTTTCTCAGTGGCATGCACGTTTCCTTTTAAAGAGGACTTGGCATTTAGCAAGTATACAGGACAAAAACTGCATATTTTTATTGTTATAGAAAGTTATAGTGTTGAAAAAATATGTCTGGTGATTTATTTATTTATTTGTATTTCTTTGTTTTTTGGGTTGAGCAAGACTCTCTGGCATGATGAGCACATTTGTCTCTTCTTCCAACATAACTGTTTACTGTGTGAATTTATTACATTTAATTTGGTCGGCTATGCAGTGCTGAAATGGCATATCTTGAAAATTAGACAGCGTTGGTGGAAGTACGCACTCTGCTGAATGCCATATTTCTAGTTTGGTATGCTAGATGGCTGGTATGCAGACAGAGAGTAAACATATAGATCACGGTGTTAAAATAATGCAAGTAAAAAAGTTGCTCTCGTCTTGATACAGTTTGGCATCGCTCACAGTTCTGGATGAGAAGTGCTAGAAAACAGAGAGAACTTCAGCTGTTGCTACAGCTTGCCCTGTCTTGCCTAGTGTACATAAAGAATAGGCTATTATAGTATTAACTTGTGAGATTAAAAAAAAAAAAAAAAAAAAAAAAAAACATAAGGTACGATAAGGTCATCATGAACTACCTAATCATTTCTGTACAAATATCGTAAGGGCTTCCAGGAACATATTACAGTTTACCACAGGAGATTAAAATAACAAGCACAAAGCTGGATAAGGTCACTGTAAACCCACTTGAGCCCTGCACACACACTGCAGGAATCTAGGAATAGAACATTCGAGGAATTACAGTCACTGATGTCATGGTTTGAATGCATGCATTTGTATACATCTTCCCTTGCAGCACAGCTGCATCTTGCTTGACTTTGCTGACTGTTCTTGAAGAAAACCAATAGTATAACAAGATCTTTGTCCCCTCAAATATGAGAACTACATCATTTCTTAAAGAAAACTGGTTCTTTTGTTAATCAGTAGTATGTACCTCTGTGTGAGTGTGTGTGCGTGTGTGTGTATGTGTGTCACCTCAGTGGTTAGACTAGTCAAAGAAAGAGGGGACTTTAATCAGTGTTCACTCATGAAATCCATTTTGTCCCCCTTATGCTACGCTATAGGCGGCCTTCCTGAAACTCTTAACTCTCATATTGTTAGCAAAGCTCGCATCCTGATGGTTGCTGTGTATCAGTTTACACAAAACTACCGCTGTTTGAATCTCTGCAAAAAGGCAGAATTCTCCCCTTCACTCCTTTACATAACGTTTCACTGCCACACTTCCCAGGATCTCATCTTAGTTCTTCAAAGGCCACCACAACAAAAACTAAGCTGATATATTGTCTGTTAAATGTAACGAACAGTTGTTTTTTCTCCTTCCCCTCCTCCTCTCCTCCCTCATCAGTGCAGCATTATCAGAGAATTTGAAGAGGTTGTGGTTAGGCACGCTAGAAACACAGCCGGCAAGTCATTGTGGAGCACGGCAGCTAGAAGGTGTTGTAGACCCTAATCAGCTGATTAGGACAGAACAGTACCACTGGATCAAATAGGGGTTAACCTCCAGCTGATGCATTAAAAACAGCAGCATGCCCGGCTATTTTGTATTGAAGGCAGAGGAGAAATTTATGACCAGCCCTCTGGCGTAATGGTGTTATTTTCAGTGCATCTAGATATTTTGAAACAAGGTGCATTCAGGTAGCAGCAGCATCTTCAGTGCTGAGCTATCTCTTGTACGCCAACTGACATGGGCCAGTAATGCAGATGGAACATATGAATGGAGTTTTATGGAAAATCACATCAAAACAAGTTATTCTATCTAAATCTAATAAACTGAAAACCACAGTCACAATCATACACAGAAAATAAATTACACCCTTTGAGAGCCTAAATATTAAAATACTAACTCCACACTAGTGCCTTGTGTGGAATGTTTTTGTTTGTTTGTTTGTTTGTTTTAAGTATCAATGGACAATTAATGGCACCGTGTTTCCTTGACAGTGATTGTGATTAAATGGCACATATTGTCCTTATTGTTTTATTAACATGTTGGGAGATGTAGTCACAGTAGTAGCAGCAGACAGTGGATCAGATGAAGACAGGGTTTTCATCTCTGTGTCTCCAGTGCTCTATATTCCCTTAGTGTCATATATTTGGCCCCCTGGGAAACGGGGACCTGTACGTCACCGTGCTGGCAGTCGGTCAGCCAATCTGTCAGTCGCTCAGCAGTTACGGCCCGAGCAGCAAGTATTTGAAATAGCCCACTTATTTTTTCATAAACCATTTCAAACACCATTTCAGGTGCTATTCACTTGAACGTGTGCTTCAGCAATAGTTTAACTAGAGGCACACAGGCACAGATAAGTCTTGTCTTGCTTTTATGAAACAGTTATGGTTTTCCGGCAGCAAAATTGTTTTTACCTCAAATAAAACGCCGAAATGAAGTTGTGATTGCAAAAAAGAAGTTCAACCAACTAAAACTTGTTTATCAATAAAAAACAATCTGAGGTGTCGACTGTTACGGCCTATGTGCAAGATTACATTTGTTACAGTGTTACTTTTAGCCAACTGTTAAAACTTTTGAAGGCCAATAACATCTGTCTTGTGGCAGCCACCTATTTTTTTTCCATCCCATTTTTCCTACACTTCAGGGACTGTTGCATTGCGAGGGGTTGAATCAATAACCTTGCATAGTTTTTACTGTCTTTTTCAGACTAAAAGATGTATTTGGAAACATCATTTTTTAGCCCCACGGGGGATGTTGCATCAGTTACCTGTTGTCAGTTGTTGGCTATCTTACAGAAGCAGAATCAGAAACCTCACCGTGATGTTATAGGAAATAACATTTGGCTCTCGATCGATCAGAGACTGCTTTAACAGAAACACTGATGGTATAATATCAGTTTATGGATTTTTGTTAATATACAAGGAGGCATCTAATGGCACCAGGGTCAGACTAAATTATTTTGCACACATGTCAAAAAGGTGTCTCTCTGTGTTTTTTTTTTTTTTTTTTTTTTTTTTTTTTTGCATTGTCATTACATTTTGCGACAACATTCATGTTGCCCTCAAGATGATACCTGGCATACTTTGTGACCCTGTGACCCTCCCTCTGGCACCTCCAGCAGGTCACATGTCAATATCACAGTGGAATATTTCAAAATCTATTTGGTGGATTTCCATGACATTTGGTGAGAGCAGTCATGTTGCCTAGAGGATGAAATCTGACAAGTGGTGACCCCATGACCTTCACTCTTGTCTTGGAGTTTGATGTGCTGGGCTGTAGCGTTCAAACCGAGGGCTGCATGTTGGAAGGTTTGTGGCTGCTGGAGGAGAGGGCCTGCTTCATCATCTTCTTCCTCTCTTGGTTGGTACATTATAAGGAATCTTTACACACCTGGACTGTATGAACACTTCCCCAGTGGATCTCCATTCACAATTACACACTTATTATGTAGGGGAAACACAGGATTTTGTGTTTTGCATAGCAATACTTATGCCAACTTTGTGAATATGAATGTTAATAGATAGAGTGCTTGAATGAGAGAGCGTCTTTGGTAGCAACATGTCCATAAACATCATTCAGATATTATTTACTGAGCATGTATTGGATTATGCATTTTTGATAATGTAACAGAGGTATGGAAATTATTCATGTTTTTTATGTTTAGGGGACATAAGGCTGTCTTCAGTTTGAAATTAAGTTATACTGAGGCAACCTAGGGCCTGGGAAAATAGGACCTTGGGAACATGGGGCCCTGGGAAAAAAGGATGAACCTCACCTGAGGCTGCAGCAGTATGTAATATATTGTAGTCTAATTAAAGAAGTTATTTACATGCGATTTCATGATAGCAGCTGCTATTTGCTATGGACTACATCACAGTGTTTGTTGGGACACAAAGAGGAGCTCCAAAGGAGTACAAACATTATGCATGCTTGGAAATAATGAGAAGTGGCAATAAAAAAGTGCCACTGCTCATATGAGAAAAACATAGAAATACCTGTATGGAGTACCTCTCTGTACTGGTCTGCTTCAAGCACTGGTTGGAGCTAATTCCTAGGATTTGGGTCAGTGCTGGTTGTGATTAAGCAGCTCTTTTTGCCTGCCTACACAGAGGCCTCAAGACAAAAACATTCAGTCAAAAATGTAAAATTGTTGTACTTGGCACCGCTGGCAGTGGCAGTCTTGATGGAAATAACAGTGATGGTATTATGATGGTGAATATGGTGTTAGTACAACCATAGCAATGGACACTAACAGCCTGTCTGCTGAGATACCCTGAGGCAGCTGCATCCACAGTTTCACATGACTGCTGGAAAGGATGCGCGGGGGGAGGAGTGTGTGTATAGGAAGTAGACAAGCAAAATGTGAAGATTTAGGAAGACATGATGAATAGAAAAGCAGATAAGGGAAGGCAATGGCAGAGAAACGAGGGAAGGAATGAATGGAGGAGAGATGAAGGACTGAAGGGAAGTACTTCACTTTTTAATAAACTGAAATCTATCCTTACTCTTTCATTTATTCCTTACTGTTCAACAGATGCACATGCAGAAGTACACACACACACATACAGAATAATAAGCCAAATGACAATACATCAAAATACAACCTCTTTTATGTTTTTGGCAATATGTGATAACATTATCCATATTGACTTTTAGATATTTAAATACCTCGTCTTTTTGTGGTTAAAGTGTAAAATGCTAAGAGTGTGTAAGAGTGTGTGTGCCTGCTCATGCCGACACATGTGAGTGAATATGCTGCAATGTGCAACCCCAAGATACTCTGCAGAAGAGGTTAAGTGAATGAAAGAAAGAATGAATGAATGAAGACTCTAGTGAAATGAAGAAAAAAGTGGTGGAGAAGGTTGCAGGCTGTGGTGAATTGATTGATCTTGAGACTGGAGTTAAATTATGAGACATACGTTTGATTCTGTGGCAGATACAGGGCGCTAACCTGAACCCTCACACTTCCACATGGAAGAGAAGAGGCAAGGCTGTTTTGTGTTTTGTTTTTTGTTTTTTTTTTTCAAATGCAGGCGATGGTTTGGAGTCCTTTAATGTGGGAGTGCAGAACGCAGGTTGGCCTGTAGGGAGAGAGGAAATCAAGGACCAAGTATGCGGAGGTGTCCTTGTGATTCAGAAGTAGTTTAAGGAAAAACAAAAAGATCCACGACCCCAGCTGCCCCTCTGCTCACCCAGCCAGTGGCGATCAGTATGCAGCCGATTGAAGCCGTCCCGCTCCGGGGTTGGCCTCAGTCAGTCAGATTGCTGAGCCTCAGCATTCACTGTGAAAGTGAATAGCAAAACAATGCTAAAATCAATATTGTTGAGAATGTGACTTACATATTTCTCATTCGTGTTCACCCAACATGGGGATCGTATTTGCCCAATTCAAACTCAAATGTCAACTCATAAAGCCTATTTAAGGTGGCATTAAAATGAAGCTGTCCAGACACTTTGTGTATGTTTTGACCACTATACAATAACTAAAGACACTATGAAAAGGTAACATTTTCACAGAGTTTTGGTCGGTCTGTAGGACTTGCACTCTGAAAGAATGGAAGTAAAATCCCATGTTATGAATCACAAAGCAAGTTATTTTTGCTCTCAAGTCATTTTATTATCATTTGAGTGCATTGTGGCTCTTGACACATGGTTATGGTGGCATAATAGTCCACATACAGTGCAATGCAGGTTTATGCTTCATATTATCTGGCCATTTCTTTTACTGGATGAATAATACATTTAAAAGTGTCAAGTATGCAGTCTAAATATGTCAGAGTAAGTATGTGTGGTTTTAAGTCTTTTGTTGCTATGGTCTAAAACAATAAAAAAAAGACTCATTATGTTGCTTTCTTCCTAATCTGTGACATTATGTTTGTGTATTTCGAGGTTGGGCTCAGAAATATTTAGATATTTCAAACTGATAGGAGGACTATTGTTTGTGTATTAATGTGTCAGTCTCAACTCTGTCAGCTGCTGTAGACATGTTTCTGTTTTTGTGCTGAGGATGAGAAGTGGGTCACATGCTTGAATTATCTGTTTGCAGGCTTGCATGCATCAATGCCAAGAAATTGCATTACGAGGGAGACTTCTGCCAAGGAGACACAGACCTATCTTTGGAGGATGGAGATGGAAGCTGAGCAAGGCCGCACAGAGGAGAATGGACGCACTGACGCCATGGCCAGAGAACCGCGCTCCTCACCCTGCTCCAGCCTAAAGGTACAAGAAATAATCTTCTTTTAACAACTCTAGGGTTGAACACATCCAGATGATGCTTGTTTTTCTTGTAAGCATTGGTCCTCTTGTAAATATTTGTCTAAAGGAATACTTTGTTATCTGTGACTTGTCTTTTCTGGTGTAAAGGCACACTGCTATGTAAAGGATGATCAAAGACTGTCACTGGAAATGGACCATGGAAATGCAAATGAATTCTATTCATCCATGTTCCATACTGTTACCACCAATATAAAGAGGGTTTTACAAGGCCACAGCCTCTCTCCTGGGTTCACATGGGGCGGATATTGAACTGATAATATCAGCACAGAGAAAGCATGAGCATAACAATAAGGAATCTATGACATAAACCCTCTTTATGCAGCTCTGCTCCTCTCCTGCATCATCCTATTCAATGACTAGATCATATGCTGCGGGTGAACGACAGCAGGATATATCCCCAAAACAACCTGAATACTCAATGACATTTTGTGATTATGACCCTAATCTGGTTCAATGGTTTGGCCAACCAATGGGGAATTTATTATCCATGGCTGCACCCAGTAATGAGATCATTCAGTCCTCCTAATCTACAGCACAATGCAAAGCATCCAGCACATCCTGTTTTAATGTTTGCAAACATTACTGTGTTCACGACCTGATGGTGGCGCTAGAGGAAAGATAGTGGGGAACAGCCCATGCGCAATCAGGTACACACACACGCACACATTTCAAGGGAATATTCACAAAGCAGAATACAAATATACAACAATTTTAGCCACATATATCCAGAGTTATGAGAAAAGGTCATCAAAACGTCAAATTAATCCTGACAAGAATGGTTACTTAAAATCCTTTTTTAACTTCACAGGAAAAAATATGGAAATCCGAGCAGGTTTTCAGAGTGACAGGGAGCTTATTCGATTCTCCTTCTCAAAGAAAAAGCAGATTGTTCCAAGTTGGAGTGCCGTTTAGGAACACCACATCCTCCCCTCGAAGCAGACCTTGAGGCTCTGCTCATTTCCTCAGAGTGGAGCTGAACAAAGCTCTTGAGTGGTGATTTAAGAGATTTTTTGAGGGCTGCATCTCTTTTCTTCATTAACAGCCATAACGTGTCATAAAACCAAGGCTGGGAGTCTGCTTTCTATTATGCTTCTGATGGACTGTTTTAGGACATTTAGATACAAGTTGCTTGATTGTAGATATTAAATAATCACAGGCCTAATCACAGTTTTTACCATTAATTAAAGTTTCCCATTTAATTTGCCTTATTTCATTCAAGTCCCTCTTTTGAATAAATGAAATATATTTCTGCCCGTCCATTTTATTTTGATTTCTATAACACATCCTTGACAGCTGACTTGTAACTAAAGTGTGATTCCAGAATGCTTTTGATTTGGCTATAATTTTTTTTACTTGTGAAATTTCAATCCAACAAGGTCTTTGATGATCTCTCCTTTCTTGTTTGATTCTCTGTCATCTCAAGCAACTGAAATATACTGACAATGCCCATAAACCTCTTTCTGCATATTTTGTCTCACCAGTTAAGACTGGAATCACCCATTAAGAGCACTTCTTTGTCATTATGTTTTTTGAGAACATGAGATAAAAGAACATATCCTTTTCAATCGATGGTTGATAGAGTTCAGTTACATGATAGGACATTTCAGGAGAGAGAGTCACGGTAACTCTTGCAGCGCTGTAACCTGGAATACTTAAAACACCTGATGGAGTTGAGGAGTTAGGCACGTTTCAGAGAGACACAAATAATCAAGGTTATAGGTGACAGTAATTGTTCAAGTTGTTCTGTATTTGACACAATGTTCCTTATATTTAAATGTCCAGCAAAAATTCCCTTTGTTTTTACTTTCAGGTCCCAGAGCACTTAATTGACAGCATTATTTACAGTCTGAGACATTTTGGTTTTCTGTTGCTTTATGGTTGTGGCATTGAAGGAGTTGAAGGATCAGCAGACAGCAATCTACATGTAGTGTCGTCCAGTTTATGTACAGTTGTAACAGAGTTAATCTCAGAGTTACCATGTACCATGATGGTGTCAAATCGTTCATCACAGGTGAGGTGAACTACCATAGGTCAGCCAGCAACAGCTGTGTGTTGGAAGGCCCAGGGTTAAGGTGGACATCCCTACAGAGCTGAAGGGGGGCGTGGGGGTCAAGAACATGCTCAGCAAATTGTAAAAGATTCAAATGTATTTGAGATATTTGATCTGGAGGGAATGCAGGCAGATGCTGCGGTGGTTGGGGCGAATCCTAATATCCCAAACTATCATTTCAGGAATTCAATCACCATTTATTGAGCACCATCAAAACTCTGTTAAAACTGATTTCACACATGTGAATACTCATGTGCCTCCAGAGCAACGTCATGATGAGGATGATTAAGAGTTTAATGCAAGGGGGAATTCGTGTCAGATGGGAGACAGCACAGAAAAGCATTGTTTTGACTGAACACACATGATGATGTGTGACTGTGTAGACTTCACTTCATTATATTGTCACTGAGTCACCAAGACAAACTTATTCCATCTAAATGAAAATCATCAACAAACTGTATATACTGTAATACTGTATTTTCACCGTACTTCTTCACCACTAGTAATGTCTCTCAGCTGAACTTCCATTCGAAATGATGAGGCTCCTATCCCTGCTGTTGGGTTAGTGGGGCACTTAGAGGCCTTGTCTGTACTGAGACGATGCACCGGTTTAAACTTTAAACTAACAAAACTGGAAACTTGCAATAGAAATAAACTGACAGTCTCAACCAGTTTCTGTTAGCTCCATACCAAGATTTCTGTTTCCTGCTGCCGCTAAACTGGCTAGATGCCTAATTGTAATATGCTGATAACTGCACACCCCCTTGTCAACACTTTATTTTTATATATGGAAGCATTATAGTGTAGTAGCACTAGATCTTTTTACACTTTTAGATTACACATTCTAAAAGGCTAGTGAGGACTAGTATTTATGATTGGGCAATGAATGAGAATACAGTTTTTTTTTTCTTAGTTGTGACACAGCCTTTTCCCAATATTAATAATGGGATATAAAGGGAATAATGGATCCTTTTGCTTCATAATTGTGCCAAATGTTATTAATGAAATCTCATATTAATGATTTAAGAGTCAGGGTAAACCAAGTATCCATCTTTTCTGTGCTCAGCTTACTTATGTGTGAATCTATCTTTGGAATAAAAATTAAAGCAATAAGATTATTGAATGTGATGAATAACATAGCTAATATAGTGAATTAGCTTTATTACAAACTGATAGATATTAGCTGTGAATACACTGACACATTTTCTTATTGACTGCTCTTAAAGACCCTGTCTGCTTGAGAAAGCTACCTCCACTAGTCTATGTAGTTATGTTTAAGTTAAGATTTATATTAGGTAGTAGCCTGTTGGGAGAGAGACACTTTGTTCTGCTGAGCCACAGCACCCTTGCATTGTGTGTAGGTAACAAGCCCAAGTAGGAACATTGGAAGGTCTTAATAACAAAATCACTTTACTAAAGCATTGCACTCTTGTAAAGCTTCTAAAGTCATATTATGTCTTGACTGTAAGGTAAGGAAAGCATGGCATGTACATAATTTATAGTGATTTTATGGGAAGTACTTATGTGGTGATCACACTGGCAAGCAGACCAAGCACGAGAGGAAACAGTGGCAATTGGTTGCTGTGGTTTGGAAGCAGCAAATCTGATCTTGCAAGCATTCAAAACAGAGGTGAGAGTGGCATGCTGGTTTTGCAAAACAAGTGGAGCTTGGTTCAACTTGAGGCTGAAATGCTACACTCATCGGTGTCACTTCAGCATAACATGATCAGTGAAAATTGTTAGAATCTAGCACAACATATCAGTGACCAGAGTGGCAGCATCTAGACTGAGCCACTTGTTACCTAGAAACCAGATGGAGCAATCCGCAGTCCGCACTGAAATTAGCCGTCCAAGCTCCGCGGTGTTCTTAGCTGCTCATGCTTTCATAGTTGGGTTGTGATTACCACCTTATGCCCGAGTTCACACTGCATGACTGTCTGCGTCAGATTGCTCTATTGTTCACACAAAGGGTCACATGTTACAAGATCTTTCAACAGGAGGAATCCCCAATGAGTCTGTCTTGTCTCCAAATCTCATTTTTCATAAAAACACAAACAAGTGACACCGACAACGACTGAAAAGTTTGTGTGCATGCCAGTGTATTCTGATAGAAAAAGTATTATTTTGACTGCGAGCATCTGGATGAAATATTGTTCCTTTTTCGTTTTTTTTTTTTTTTTTTTTTTGCAATGGGCTCATAGCTATTTTTGGAAGCATCTTGCTATTGAAAAGAATTTCTTCAACAAGCAACACTCAAATGTTGCTGATGGCTGTACTCTTTGTTTTCAGTAACCTCTTGCTGCTGACAATGTTTGTCAAGCCCTCTTGTAGGCCCTTTTTTTTTTTTTTTTTTTTTTTTTTTTGGGGGGTGCCATGATCTCTCTCTAAGAAAAAAAAGGAGAACATGTTGTAAATAGTGTGTTATTGTTTAGGCTGCCTTTGGCTCTCCCTCTTCTTTCTCCCACCTTGAAGACTCTTTTCAAACAAAAACTTAAAGAGCATCCAGTTGGTTGAAATCTGCTGCCAAGAACATGAAAGTTAGAGAGACTTGGATGAGGTCAGATGCTTTTTTACACATGAAAGTGCCATGAGACAATGGTGTTCAAGCAGCTTGTAATAATACGGTCTAAAGTGGCAGGACAGACTAGAAAGATTTATTCTCAGAATTGTTTGGTTGCCTGGCCTGCTGGGTGGGGCATGGCACAGCTAGACGTCCAGCCTGCTGATTGTTTCAGCTCTAATCCTGTACTATATTTCACAATGTGATTCTCTGCTGATTTTTTAATTTATTATTATTTTTTTAATTTCACTTCCAACAAAATGACTGATGCTGGAAAAATCCGAGTGTTTATTTGTTTATTGTTCATTTAGCTTTTTTCCGCCATCTCAGATCCACCCAGAATATTTTCTAATGATGTTCTGCCATGTGTCGCTAACTGGACATGCTCCAGTAGTAATGCAGAAGTGTTTTTGAGTGTGTCTTTTTGTACACACTCATGCATGTGGATGTATGTGTGTATGCGTATGTTGTACAATACTGACCACCGCTAAGCATACTGAGTAGACGTTATTAATATGCTCGAGAAATGAGAGTGAAGCAGCCCACTAATGCTGCGGGTACAAGTTATTTGCCTCCATTTTCATCCATTTTAATGTTATTCCCTCCTTAGTGCTTGCTAATCACACTAAGCCCTTTGATAATTGTGCATTTGTTAGTAAAACCATTAAAGTACATGGTGAAAATGTTAAAATAAATGCTATTGTTGCAAATCCAAAAACAAGCTTATTTGATTTGATTTGTGAAAAATTTCATTGACAAACCCTGCTCTAATGTACTCTTCACCCCATTTTAGTCATGACGACCTACAAAATTACTGAAAGGGCAAAGGCGGGCTATTATAAGGCAGGCTACCAAGCTGCTGACATCCGTAACCCTCTTCAGTGAGTGGTGTAGGAGCAGCAGGGTCCATAGATAGAGAGCTCCACCTGTGCTTATAGAACTTGGGTTACAATATCAAAACCTTCATTCTGTCTCACACAGGCTAGTTAGTCACATAACATGAAAACACAGGAGATGGCTTAACCTAGCAGGGATCTAAGGCCATGCCAAAGACACCCTGCCGCTGCCGTGCATATGTCCTTGACACTCAACCCACTGAAAATGGCTGTTGACACTGTTGCTATGGTCTCTTCTCACTTGCCTATAGGCTTGGGGGAGGCATCCGCAAAGCCTGTACATGGATAGTCTGTATGACTCCTACAGACAAATGGGCCCACATTAACCTGTCCTTCTCTGGAGCCAAGCCTGAAGAGGATGGCCCAACATGGGTATCGCACCTAGAGTTCTCATATTCTGCCCGAACCCGACCCGACCCGACCCGACCCGACATCTTCGGGTCGGGTCGGGCCTAAAATTTACGTGAATTGGGCGGGTCGGGTCGGGCTTCGGGTTCTGTGGGGGATTTTTTTTTTTTTTTTTTTTTAATAAAAAAATAGAATTATGTGTTGTGTTATTGATTATGACGTTTCATTTTTATGTGACTGGTGGAGAGAGTGAGGGACTGGATTGGATTTGGAGGCTAAACTTTCAGTGACAGACAGACAACCAGCTGTGCGAGCGCAGCGCAAACAAGTGAGAGAGAGTTGCAGCAGTATCCCGCTGTGCTGGCATTCTACTTGGGGGCGCACGAGAAAAAAAAAAAATCTCCAGTTTTCTAGACTACCGTATTGACCCGCACATGCCGCGGCACCATCAGTCGGCATCAGGCGGGCCAGCCGTGGCACTATCAGTCGGCATAAGGCGGGCCGGCCGCGGCACCGTCCGATACCGCGCCCACCCGTCAGGTCTGCTGGATCTGACAGGTGAGCTGCCTGATGCTGGCCAGTGCCGCGGCCGGCCCGCCTGATACCGACTGATGGTGCCCCGGTGCCGCGGCCGACCGGCTCTGCTAAATAATGGCGAATTTGGCGATTTTTTTTTTTTTTTTTTTTTTTTTCGGGCTTTATCGGGCTGTCGGGCCTAAAGTTCGGGTAATTAGTCGGGTCGGGTCGGGCCTCGGGCTGGCCCAGTCCGGCCCGGGTCGGGTCGGGTCTTAATTTTCAGGCCCGATGAGAACTCTAATCGCACCTATCATGCCCACCTCCTATGACATAGTTCCCTATAACTGGGGGATTGTCCATGGCCAGGCTGCCTGCATTTGTGTCATCTCTGCATATCATGGTGCATTTTGGCAGTCCGAGACAACCAGAATGACCATCAGGTGCACATATGATTGGAGAGCAATTACCCTATAAGTCCAGTAGAGGGTGGGGCCTTGTGAGATAGAACAGGTTGATGTCCTGGGTTTGAACCCAGCCCACGACCTTTGTTGCCTGTCATCCTCTTTTCTCTTGGCCTTTCCTGTCTCTCTTCAGGGGGTCAGTTTGGCTCAGAAATTAGAGCGGTCATGTAGTCGCAGGACACTGAACCCCTCACTGCTGCTGATGAGTAGGTTTGGGCCTTACAGGCTTTGCAGGCCCACTCAGTTTATGAATGAGTGCACATGAGACATACTTTGAAAAGCACTTTGAGTTGTCAGTAGACTACAAAAACGCTCCATAAATGCTGTTTATTTACCATTTACTTTTCAGAAAGGCAGAAATGCCATAAAATCATTCTAAAAAAAATATTAAATAAAAAGAAGTGCCATTTTGCTGTCAGGTTCACTGTACTTCATCTGCACTGGCAGAAATTATGGCCGTAATGGTGAACAAATTATGATTTGTCCACCCGTCCAGCCCCCTCCACTGTAGCTCAATAGGCAGAATTTGGCACTAATGTTAGTGGTTTAACTCTCCCTGAGGCCAGTAGTGCTATAAATATATCCATATCCATGGCCCTGTGCGATGCTTTGGATAAAAGCAAACACCAGATTTCCTATTATGCCTCCCCATTTCTTCCTAACATTTTTATATTCCCTTTATAGGATGTTTTATGATAATACAACATATTAAATGAATAGAGGTACAATCAACAAAATCATTCTATTCACCCACTCAAAACTGTGAATGCAGCCATTTTAAATTGCACTGATATAGCCCAAACTGTTTCCTTCAACAGAATAGAGATGGACAGGAAGTGATACTCAAGATATGTACAGTATGTATGTATGTATTTAAATTCTTATTTTTTTGGATTGATAATGTAAGTGTATGCACACTTGCTTGCAAGCCAACATCCCAGGTGATGCACATGTGACGAGTTTCTTACATGTATGGCCCAGTTATAGGCCTAGTAACTTTCCCACCAAGGAATATGAATAGGCAGATGTGAACAGCCAATATTCGAGGTCAGTAAACAATAACATCTGAAACATATGAATATGCTCACATTTGCTTCTCTGGACTCATATCCCTGTATATTCTACTCAGTGTATTCTATCTCTTCTTTCCTTTTGCTAATGTGGTTACATCAGTAATGGTAACAGTCAGCTGCTTCCAATTCCCATACAGGTTTAATTGTACACATGCTGAATGCAGCCTGTCAGTATTCCTTGAGTGTTCTCCATGCACAACGCAAATATGCCTAATAAGATCTCCAGATACAGTTCCGGCCCTGGCCATGGAGAGTTTGGTCAGTCTCTTTGTATTGTGTGACTCCCACATGCGCTGCTTGTCTCATGTCGCTGCTGGGTCCCAAGTCAGGGGCCAGAACATATTGCATGAGCCACGACCAAGGCTGCAAACTTATTGCAGTTGGAAGCCTTCAGAGAGGAAAGAGAGAAAGAGAGATTACAAATTCTTAATCCATACACAACACAAAGACTGCATTCTTTCCCTATTCACGCACTGTGCTGAGGAATCAGTGGGTTGAAATCGGTCAGTCATTTTTTTTTTTTCAAGGCTAAACAGCACAAAGGAGGCTGGGAGTAAGAAATTGGCAGTGGAGTATCAAGGAGAATAAGGGAAGAGAATCCACAAGAGGGAGAGGAAGAAGGGGGAATAAGTCAGAGGAGACACTTTCACAACTTTCTTTCAGAATTCATGTGGCCTGAGGAAATGCTTTCTCTCTTATTCTCTCTCCTCCACACACAGAAAAACACCTACACTCTCAGCAGTGGTTTTCCTTTAATGATTTAATTTTATTTCATTTTAATTTTGTCAGTAAGTTCAGCTTTCCAAGTTATTGTGGGTTCTTCATACGTATTACACCAGAAACCGGCAAATTAAACATCTGCACCAAATTAAGCATCTGCACCAAATCTGCTCATACATATTGAAGTAGCTTTAAGTTAACTGCAATATTAAATTATAACGGAGTTGTGCAAGGAGATGGTCGTGCTCTCTATAGCTGTAGCCATAAACTGGATTACTGTACACTCACTATTAAGGATGGAAAATCATAGGAAACTTTAACCAGTAAAGAAAGGTATGAGCAGAGAGATGGACAAGTGAAAAAATAATAGTAAGAGAAAGGGATGAGGAGGAGGGGATCCCTGGTTCTCGACTCATGCCTGTGGAAACATTTTTAGTGCTAAAAACACTGAATTTGTTGATGCATACAAAAAAAAAAAAAAAAACTAACATAACCCTAACATACATGAGTAAACCTTTAACAAAGAAGCACTATTTCAGTTTGAGAAAGATATTTTGGTACTGTACTCAACAGTGCACATGTTTGTGACAGTTAGCCTGTCTCACACTGCTCACAGCAAGTTGAACAGCAGGTGCTCAAACACTGGAGTATGTCTCATTTAGCATTCATAATTAATAACATGACTTAGAGATTGCAATAAAATTAAACAAGATTGAAATAAAATAAAACAAAATAAAACAACATATAACATATTAAATAAAACTGTCAAATAAAACATTAGACGCATAATTTAGAAAAATTAAGTATTAAAAACTGATTATAGGTTAAATTTTAAGTACGTAATGTAAGTGTTTAATTTCTGAAGACAGGAGGGCTTGGCTTTTAAAGAAGACGTTAGATAAATACATGTTTGAAATATGACGGCACAAGGCCAAACTGGAAGAATATGTGTGCAGGCAGAATCAAAGACGCCTTTTAAAAGTCTGCAGTGGATTATGTCCAGAGGACAAGATGAACAATTCATTTGGGAAACAACCTCTAAAAGTGTTTGTGCTGAAATCTGTTCAAAGAAGCCAAAGGAAGCGCTCAGTTGGAGGATAATGAACTCACGCTGCGGAGGAACAATCAGAGTTCTTGTGTTCACAGTCTTCTTGGAGAGGAAGGATGAAAACTCACATTCTTCTGGAGTGTGCTCAAAATTACTAGGCACCGGAGCAATAACAATACTATTATTGCACAAAATTAGGGGTGTGGTGCTAATGCTAATTAGATCAGAGGAATACTTCTTTCCTAGAATCTTAACTGCGGTACTAAAGTCTGTCATCAGTTTTTTGTTTTTTTTTTACTTAGAGGGCATTAAGTTTGCTACTCCTCCATGTCATTTTTGCTTTCCTGCACTTCCTTTTAATAGCATGAGTGTGCTCATCCAACCAAGGACGGCTCTTGAGAGAGTGCCAATCTGAGAGTGCTAAATATTTCCCCTGTTAGCAGGGCCATCTTTTTAATTTAATCGTTTTCTCCATACTAATGATTTACTGTTGCCGCTTTTTCTCTAAAGACACTTATTTTGAGTCAAACTTTCTGTATAGTATCTACCACTCCTCAGTCCATATCTGATCCATTACTTTAATTGAACAATATAGATCATTGTCATGGGGTGTCTGAAGAAAAATAGTAAAGATAAAATCCATGTTTCTCCATTAGGTAAACTGAACATTTCTGGTCTGGTCAAGGTGTAATCAGGAGCAGTTAACAGTTAGAATTGGTGCAAAACCCTAATTTCTGAGATTCAATGCAAACAGAGGTAAGAAAAGCTGGATGCTATGGCAACAGATGTAACAAAGTCACTCTGTGTCCATAGTGATTGGTAAAGAAGTAAGAGTGAGGCAGAAAGCATCAACATGAATGTGAAGGAGCAAGGGTTTGAAAATCAAGCAACTTCATTTTCATTTTAATTCTGGGGAACAAAAGGAGAGTGGAGAGGAGTGTGATGCTTTTTTCAGTTTGTATTTGGACAGGTGGAAAGCTCATAAGGAGGAAAACATGTGACCCCGGACTCGGCGAACTCGGGCATTCAGCTGTTTCTGGGCACAAATTTGTATTCAGTTCTGAAATGCTTCATAGGAAGTTTGGTCTTAGAGTGATTTTTGAACACAGATAACTCTCTTCTCACCTTGTACCCCAAAGTCATCTCCATCTCATGATTCCTGTGATGCTCCCACATGTTAATAAGTGAATCTGGACCTGGGAAAATAGGTTAATGAGAGGAGTGCAGACAACTCCCCTAGCAATCATACCAAAACCATGTGTTCTTCTTTTCTCTCCTGTTCAGTCTGCGGGTTCACATCAGGTCAAAAATAAAGTGTGCTAATCACACAGCCAAAGAGGTGACTCTGCTCATGAATCATGACTCATGATTAGATGAAAATTATGTATCTGTTCTGTTATATCAGTATGTTCTTGTGCATATTAATTGTTATGTCCTGTGTAGTGTAAACTGAGGCACAACATGCAAAGTGGAGCCTTGCCTTCCCAGCTCCAGAAACCAAACTCAGAGATTGGAAACTCTGTATAGTGAGGATTTATGTGAAAGATAATCAAAACGAGGAGCGGTGGTAAAAAAAAAAAAAAAAAAAAAAATCAGGGTGAGCCAGGGTCAAAATAATAAACCAACGTTTTATGGGAATATGAAAATACCAAAGGAAAAAAAAATGAACCAGATACATAAGACTCTTACCTCCCTAAACCAAAAAACAGCAGAAAAAGAGATCAATATAAATGGCTGCTAAATGGCTGTTGAATAACAAGAACCTAAACTAAGCTGACCCAGGTGAATGACATAAATACTAGCATGGATAATAAAAACGGGCCTGTGGGTTAAGATTTAGGAGGCACAGTCCTGCTTCTGTCCACATGTTGAGTGCTGCTGCTTTTATACTGCAAGGAGTCACTGAAGAGCCAATCATGTGCCAGCATCTCTCTGCCAGCATCTCCCATGGTCCTGCCAGCCAGAACTCAACTGTCATTTGCTCGGGAAGAGAGAAATGCAGAAAAAACTCCACTGACTACATAAATTTACAAACATGGTTGTAACATAAAATGAAAGCACATTTTCTCTTTTTTTTTTCCTTCTCCCATCTCTCTCTCTCTCTCTGTCCAGATGTTTCTGGTGGCTTTGTCCTTTGCCTATTTTGCAAAGGCTCTGTCAGGGAGCTACATGAAGAGCACAATAACTCAGCTGGAGAGGCGCTTTGACATCCCCAGTTACCTAATAGGTGTCATTGACGGGAGCTTTGAGATAGGTGAGTAAGCCTGCCTGGCTGTCATGGGCTCCCTGCCCCTCTCTCTTTCTGTCTCTGGGGGAGAAGTGTGAATGGGTCACAGAGGTATTCTAGGTGCAAATAAAGGATTCATCAGGCTCGTAAGAGGAGGTGTGTGTGTGTGTGTGTGTGCGCTCATGTGCATGCTTCATGGTGATCCATATTGTCAAGTGAGGACATTGCTTTCTTTTTCCTTCAAGGGAGGGGCGATGGGTGGGGGAGTTATGCAACATCTGTTCCATATTATTATTTTAATCCTCGTTTGTATGTATGTTGTTGTATGCATGGGAATCATGTGGCCGCACTCGGCAGCTTTTACCTTTCATGTGAAGCAGCTACAAGCAGCCCTCTAGGCGGTATAATTTACCTTTAGTATAACTAGTATAACTCCTACACACATACTATTAATTTCCTACCTCACAAAAAATCTTGTTTTTGCTCCTTAGGGTCAGTACATATGCAGATCAGTTATCTATAGGAAAAATGCTTGTGTCTCACAGTGGTTAATAGTTTGTGTGCACCCTTTGCAACTAGTTTGCCCTCCTCTGGTCAGATACACTGAATCTGCAAATGCAGGCAATGAGAAACATTTAATGTTCTTGTGAAAAGCACTGACTGCCTGTTATTATTCAGTAACCAATAGTGAGAGCATGAATTTGGCATGTCTTAACTGAATTCTTGGACTAGAAAAAAAAATCTATTCATATTTGAAACTGCGCTTTCCTATCTGTAGAACTCATTCATACATGGCCTTGGTGGACAAATTGGTTCAAATAAGGCACAAAGTCAGATATAGTTTTAAGATAGGGCACATTCTGGAGTTTCCAATTACATTAAATATGCCATGTAGTTATCAGTGGTTTTGTGGAAAAGTAGATAAAAAGTGTTGTTTGTTATGTTATGTTGTTGTTAAATGTTTGTTATCTTAGTTTCCGTTGGAGATTTAATGTTTTACTGCTATAGAGAAAAAAAAGCCCTTCAGCATTCAAAATATCACAGGATAGACTGTGCAATTTAAGGTTTATTTAACATAAACAGATAAAGAATATTTACATAACACTCAGTTTAGACAGCCTGTAGAAGAAATTGTAGGAAGAGTGAAGCAAACTGGGTGTAGATTGTGCAACAGCACAGTAGTCAATCCAGGTTTTATCAGGCAGAAAATATATTCAGCTTGGAGATTAGATACAAAACATCCACAGTATTGAGGTCAAACCAGGTTGAAATTAGGGTTGTCATGACTGGAATTTGTATCAAAACCCCTTGTAACCTACTATGACATATTTGATATAATTGCAAACCAATGAAATCTCTATCCTCTATCATCAAAGCTTGTGCTTACACATGAAAGAAATCCTTTCTTCATAAGATCATAGGATCAGTATTTTTACAAGTAGAGAGGGAGACTGATGCATGAATATTTTGTGATCATCTCTTGTGCCACAGAGCATGTTTAAAACTAGTTTAAGGTTAATAGGCACGGCATGTAAGACCTATAACTTGGACTTCTGGCTGAGGATGAGTTGGTGCTAGTAACAATAAAATTTTGTTGGACCAAAATAAACATTATTTGTGAGAAAGTGCAGCTAAGTGAAGCTGCTCTGTAGCCTTGTGGCTCTTGAGTAACAGCAAGGAATTCATGATGACATGTAGTGCTAATGACTGTGATCTGAGATAGTGCCTAAACCAGTTTTGCACATTATCTGGGCCGCTTATGTAAGGAGACTAGACCATTCACCCGAAGTGTCTCTTGGAAGATATAAATCATACATGGCTCCCAGCATGAGTTCAGACCCAAAGTGGCATGATGCCATATCAAGCATTATACGTGTTTGCTTTTGCAACCAAACAACAGGCATTTTGGGTTCATGGTTACCTGATAGTAGTGTTTTATTATATACAGTATTTGATATTGTGCTGTAGAGATGTTAAGGTACAGTCTGCAGCGTGCTGATGCAGGTGAAGCGCTGTTGTGTTTGCTGGAGGAAAAGGTGATGATGAGGCCTGCAGCGTCATCAGAGATGAACACCTTAAGGTCTCTCTCTCACTCTCTCTCTCTCTCTCTCTCTCTCTCTCTCTCTCTCTCTCTCTCTCTCTCTCTCTCTCTCTCTCTCTCTCCGTCTCTCTCTCCTTGTGCTGTGGAAGCTACTTCTCTTGCGTGGCCTAGGCAACAGGCTGTTTCCATAGGACTGTTGCCAGGGTAACGCAGAGGCAGAGCAGGCCAGCGTGAAGAGGATAAGAATGGAGAATAGAAGAGGGGAGAGCAGACAAGGGAAGGGGAAAAGAAAGGAGAGGAGAGAAAGCAAGACGCAAAAGGAGAGGAAAGGAGAAGACCAAAGTCCTAGCAGTAGATGCAAATCCCTACCTTGATCAGGTGTCCCTCAGAGGAGGCCAAGTGATTGGCCACAGTGGCTAGATATGCACCACTTGCATACACCGTATGCCTAAATAAATGCATCTTTTTCTCTTTCACCTTACTCTTTTTCCTAGTACCATGTCCCTCTTTATTTCTCTCAGTCTCTCTCTCTCTGTTATGTTGCTGATGCTCTCACACTGACACACACACTTTTTATTGATTGTTCTTGCCGTCACAAGACTGCAATTGCACAATCCTTTGAATTACTTGTCATTTATCAGTGCTGGCCATCTCTGTTCTTTTTCTTTCTTTTGCTAAAAGCTGAAGGATTGTTGGAAGGTTTTTACGTCATCTTGCTCAATTAACCTTTATAATAAATAAGACACTTTACCACTTTGGTTACAGTAGGACTTCAAGTGACAGTGGAAAGATGGCCAGGTTAATAATAGGCCTAATAGTTTGATACCTCTGACAAATAACATTTGTTTATTTATTTATTTTTTTAATTTCATGTAATACATTAGTTGTATACTGTACTTATAAACTGTGGATAACCCAAATGATTTGGAGTTTGCATCACCTTAAGAGTACACAGCCTCATCAATCTTACCGATCTATGAATGTACACAACACTGAAAAGTTAATCACCCTAAATACAGAAATATGTGTTACAATAAAAAAATAGGAGATATTTGTCAGAGGCTACAGCTTCAGACTCCATTGTACACACCTACATTTTATTTGAGTGGTTACAATAAAAATACAAAAATACATAACTTGCTTACAGCTTCAAAACACATTTATTCCTCATGCTTTAGTTCTTTCATACAAGAGGTCAGTCTTCCATTTAATGCCAAAATCCAGTCTGGTGACTTAAACAGCTGCTAGGGTACGTTTATGGCCAGCGTGCAAGACAACAGGAGAATTATAGATTGTGTCTTTGAAAAATGGCAGTTTGTAACCAGGCAATATCTGGCTACTTTCCTTATTTGCTACTTCATCAAATCCAAACTCATATGTTTACTCTGTCTCTGTCTTCTCTGCAGGTAACCTGTTGGTGATAGCCTTTGTCAGTTACTTTGGGGCCAAGCTCCATCGGCCAAAGATCATTGCTGTTGGCTGTGTTCTGATGTCCATCGGCACCTTCATTATTGCTCTGCCTCACTTCATCATTGGACGGTGAGTGGCAAGGGCCAAGGCCCTCTCTGTTGGTCGACTTTACCCTAGACTCAGAGTTTAGATAAAACTTTATTCTTTTCAGTTTGACGCCTATGCATTTTTAGTGTTATGAATCTAAATATCAAGTGTTCATGGACCGCATGCCATAGTCATAAAACATACTCAGCATATAAAAGACTGTGAAATCTTTGGTAGTGCTTGATTTCCAACACATTTATATCACCTGAACCAATTTTTAGTACTTGTTGACATAATGCTTTAATGTTGTGCTTGTTTCAAAAAAAAAAAAAAAAAAAATCAGAATCATAGAATAGTTTTAAAGGTGTACATTCATCTGTCTTATTCCTCTCAGAACAAACAAAAACATATTTAAACATTATATTGGTCCATAAAACCTACACAGTATGAAATTCTTGACATCTCTGTGGAAGCTCACAAAGTTTGACTGAGCATGATCTTCTTACATTGTAATTAATATTTTATTTAATCTTGCACACATTAAAATCTGTGAGGGAAGATGCAAAGGTGTTTCTCTCAGTTTTTTCCTATGCAATATTACATCTCTTACATTGCAGTAGGCTTAGCCTGTACCAGTCCAAGCATCCCCTTGTTGGCAGATAACTCTGCTACGATGGCAAGCCTCTGGCTGAGCTGGATCTGGTCCATCACATTGTCTCTGCTTTCAAAGGGAGTGTGAATGTGTTAGGAGGGTTTTCTGCAGGCAAAGGCGATACTGATGAAGCCTAACAGGCGATCATTGACTGACCCCTGTGGAACAGCCTACCTGTTTTGGGAACATTGGTGCATGAGGGTCAGTCAGTGAGTAGAAGCTAGAAAGCCTGTGGTAAGTTTTGGCAGACTGGAGAGACAGAGTACTTCAATACCTCAGAATACCCAAAACAGTTTTTTTGTGTTCCACCTCCTTTTGGTTACATGAGGCATTTGTATGGTGACCTCAAAAGAAGATATTGATGCTTTCTCTTAAGAAATACAGGAACTGTTACTGAAAAGCCTGTTTCTCTGGATTTGTTTCTCTGGAAATTCTGATCTTGGCCCGCTGAATGCATGCATGACACAGAAACCTTTCGATGTGCTTACTTTAAAGAAGCTTCTGGAATTAGTGCAGCCAGGCAGTCGACTCCATTTTGTCTTTGAGGGGATAGCCTGGATGAGTAATTGCACCCTCTCAAATTGTGTCAACACAGTGCAAGTGCTCCAATAGTTAGAGGAAACCTGGATTGCTCATGGAAGGAAAGACTGTTTGGAAAGCCAGTCTCCTATCTATTGTTGTTCATGGACAACCCTCCGAACGAGGTTGGGGCCAGACCTGTCTGGTGTGGTCTGTAGGTGATGTGTGGCCTTTGGGGGAGAACCAGATGGGTGTGTTGGTATGGACTGACAGTTGGGCTACGTTAGCCAATATTAACAGACAGGAGAGAATTTGATCTGCATTTCTGTGAAAGGCTTCAGAGAACCTGTGGTGGTGGCCATGGAGAATCTGTAATTGGTTATGGAGCCTACTCAGGAGAGCAAAAAGTGGCTCTGTTTGGCACAAGGGACTACGGTTCTTGATGCCTTGAGAAACTCTTTTACGTATTGATGCATTTCCAATAAATGAATAAAAGCTACTGCATGCTATTCTTCCCATCCATCTTGCTCTTCCCCTGTTGGTATGAGTAAGACAGGAGAGGTTTGGAATCATTCTTGCGGCCCCAGACAACACAGTATCACCTTGCTACGCAGAGATGACTCAGCTGTTGGCATCCTGGACAGCTTCCGAGCACTGTAGAGGACTGTTGCAGGCGAGTATAGGCATGATGCCCAGCCTGCAAGAGTCTCTCAAGGTTGGCTCCTGAGAATGCAGGGAAGATATGTGCAGGGATGTTGGACATTGTGTACATCATCCAATGTGCACAGGTAGCATGCAGAGACTGAACAAATCTTTCTGATTTTCAGACATGTTACTTTAGAAAGCAACAGAAAATAATGCAAAATCCATCGATTCGCGCTCAGAACCACTGTATGAAACTTGTCTATAATGCCCTCTGTTGGTTTAACAGCTACACTGGTGTTTTGTATACAGCTATGAATTTGAAACATCAGTGCGCTGGACAATCAACTCAACCATTAACCCCTCTCCGTGTCACGTGGGCTCACCAGCAGACTTGGCCCAAGATGGCGAGCTGCCTGAAGTGCCAGGAAGAGGTGTGAGTCAACACACGCACACACACACACATGCACACACGCCTAACAGTATAAGACAGACCGTACGACATGTCACTAAAGTGGGAATATCAGTGGGACCATCAATGTTTTTCCCTCATTTCCTCCAGGTTGCGAAGGAGAGTCTAACCTGTCCATGTGGATCTATGTGCTTTTGGGGAACGTCCTGCGTGGGATTGGAGAAACACCTGTCCAGCCTCTGGGAATCTCTTACATAGATGATTTCACTAGCGAGGAGAATGCTGCACTATATGTCGGTAAGGAAATCATCACCCAGAATTAGAAATGCACTGGTCACTACTTTTTCACTGATAACGAGTCCATATAGATTGACCTGGACAAATTGTTGTTTTGATATGAGATTAGATGCGAAGACTGCTCTAGAGGCAAATTAGCAGTGGCATAACTACTGCGTCTGCAGGCCGTGAAGTCCCACTGATGTCCAGAGCACCAGAAGGAGCTCTTAAGGAATCTGTGGTGATCCTAGTGTACTGTGGATGGGCCTCTAGTTGGTTTGATATGTGTTTGATATGTGTTTGATATGTGTATACACACTATATGCTTTATTATCAATATATTTAATAGCAATTCAATAGCAATAAACAAAAACGTGTTTATTGCTAAAAAAAAAAAAGTGTTTATTGCTATTGTTTATTGCTATTGTCAAACAATACTGCTTTTTTATTCCTAGTAGAAGTAGACATTTTTTTCATTTGTCTGCTCTGTGATAGATATGCCTGCTAATTTGTACATGATAGAGAAGGTGGTAGAGCATGTGTGTCTACGTGGAGAAGGGACAAACAAAAACATTTGCACTGGGGTCCATCACTATGATGTTACACCACTTAAACCGATCTGTTAAACCGTGAATGATAAAAGTGTATGGTTCTACATGGTCACACCCAGGCGGGAGTCTGTGTAACTGTCTGCTTGACAAATAGAAAATAACAGCAAAACACAACACACTATATAGTCAAAAGTATTGGGACACACCACTCTTAATCATTGAATGCAGGTATTTCATTCAGTCCCATTGCTACAGATGTATAAATCAAGCACCTAGCCATGCAATCTGCCTTCACAAACATTTTTGATAGAATAAGTTGTTCTAAAGAGCTCTCTAAATTCGGATGAAGTACTGTAATAGTAATGTAATAGGATGCCACCATTGCAACAAGTCAGTTGGTGAAATTTCTTCCCTTCAAGATATTCCACCATCAACTGTAAGTGGTATTACTGCAAAGTGGAATTATTTAGGAACCACAGCAACTCAGCCACCAAGTGGCAGACCACATAAAGTTACAGAGCGAGGTTGCTGAGTGCTGGGGCACATAGTTCATAAAAGTGGCCAAAAAAAGTGGCAATAACTGCAGAGCTCCAAACCTCCTCTGGCATTAACATCAGCATAAAAACTGAGCTCCGGGAGCTTCATGGCATGGGTTTCCATGGCCAAGCAGCCGCATGCAAGCCTTACATCACCAAGCACAACGCCAAGAGTCGGATGTAGCAGTGTAAAGCACGCTGCCACTGAACTCTGGAGCGATGGAAACATATTCTGTTAAGTGATGAATCATGCTTCTCTATCTGGCCATCTGAATGGACGAGTCTGGGTTTGGTGAATGCCAGGAGAACGTTCCCTGCCTGACTGCACTATGCCGACTATAAAGTTTAGTGGAGGAGGGATAATGCTACGGGCTTGTTTTTCTGGGGTCGGCCTCGGCCTTAGTTCCAGTGAAGGGAAATCTTAATGCTTCAGCTCACCAAGACATTTTGGACAATTCTGTTCTTCCAACTTTGTGGGAACAGTTTGGGGAAGGCCCTTTTCTGCTCCAGTATGACTGTGCCCCAGTGCACAAAGCAGCTCCATAAAGGCATGGTTGGTTGAGTTTGGTGTGGAAGAACTTGACTGGCCTGCACAGAGCCCCGACCTCAACCCCATCCAACACCTTTGAACTAGAACAGAGCCTGCAAGCCAGGCCCTCTTGTCCAACATCAGCATCTGACCTCACTAATGCTCTTCAGGATGAATGGGTAAAAAATTCCCACAGACACACTCCAAAACCTTGTAGAAAGCCTTCCCAGGAGAGAGCGGAAGCTGTTGTAGCTGCAAAGGGGGAGTCAACTCCTTATTAATGCCTATGGATTTAGAATGGGATGTCAGAAAGCTCCTGTGGGTGCAATGCTGGGCCAATACTTTTGAACATGTAATGTATGTAAGTTATGTGAACAGATCACTTTCTACTCATTCACCATCATTCTTCTCAATTATGCGGTTGTATGAGGTAAGCAATTTGCTGTGTGTGTGTGTGTGTGTGTGTGTGTGTATGTGTGTGTGTGTGCGTGCATGCATTTTGCATGTCTATGCTTGTCTGGCGACATATGTGTGTTTAATGTGTGTTTGTCTCTTTGGGTGTGTTTATCATATCCTAGGCTGCGTGCAGACCATTTCGGTCGTTGGCCCTGTGTTCGGCTACCTGTTGGGTTCCCTGTGTGCCAAAATCTATGTGGACATTGGATTTGTAAACATGGGTGAGTTAACATACCAATAGCATGTTGGGAGTAATGCATGTCTAAGCATTCTAAGTGCGAGACCAGACATCATTATGAAAATTGACAGACTGTCTAGACGGTGAAAGAGTTCATGTGATTGAACTGTGAAAGTCACGTCATGTTGAGGCCTATCCATCCTTCCAAATTTGCTTGCCCTTGTTGGCATTAAGGATATGTATAGTTAAATCAAGCAAGGTTTGTGCTTGTTTCATTAAACCATGTAGGAGCTTCAAAGATTTGTATCACCTGCAAGATAATTCTAAGCTAGTACTTGTGGAAAACATCAATATTGATTGATTAATTGTTCACCCTCACCACAGAGACCATCACCATCACCCCAGCAGATGCTCGCTGGGTCGGGGCCTGGTGGCTGGGCTACCTCATAGCTGGGGTCATCACCCTGCTCTCTGCCATCCCATTCTGGTTCCTGCCCCGCTCTCTGCCCATGTCAGGGCACCAGGGCGCAGCACCGTGCCCTCCAGAACAGACCAGCTTCATCAAAGACCCCTCTCTTCTGGAGCACAAGTATCCGGCTGATGAACATGCAAGTTTCATAGAGATGGCCAAAGGTAAGGGAGGATTTTGAGGGGTGCTGCCAATAAAGAATAAAATTAAACATTAGTATTAGATGAATAGCTATAAATATGAGACAATGTAGAATTTAAGTTGAGATTTCCCTTTAAGCTGTTCAGGCTTTGGAGACTGCAGCCTTCTGACAGCAGACACATTTTGCCAACTCAAGTTTAATAGTCTCACAAGGCAATCTTGTTTCCTCCAAATGAGAACTACAGTTTAGGTACCCTCATGGGCCTTGATCAGGCAAGATATAAATCTACCAGCGGGAGGTGACATTTCCTAATTGTTTTAATGAGTTTTAAGTGCTTTGCATGCTGCTTTTGCACTCCAGGCATCTTGTGTTTATCCACTTGGGGCACCTTTCTTGTTTTCTTGAGGAAGTGCCTAGCACTTTCCAAGCTGAAAAATATCTCTCTTTAATGTGCTTGTGGCAGAAAAGTATCGTCCATGTTTGTTACTCCTTTCTCTGCTGTTTAATTTGATGAAAACACAAACAGGTTAAGGTCGAAATGGAGAAAAAGTTAATAGTAGTTTTATGCCAATAAGGAAATGGCGAGGGTTATATTAACTTATGTCATTAGTTATGCTGGCTATAAGACTGACAGAAGCTGAATTTGCTGTTGCCTAGTGATCACATAAGGATGCTTTCAGTGCTTATATATGTGCTGGCAGAGTAGTGTGCTTCCTGTTTTTAAGCCTACAAAGTGTGTGCTGTTCAGTTTATGCCACTTTTACATATCCCTATGTCAGTAAAGACTCTTGTACTCTGTAAAGGTGTCCTTTATCCTGTATGGGATGGGCCAGCTAATGGCAGGACACTTGAATAATTAAAAACAATCAATCATTCATTCATTCATTCATGCATGCATGTAGTTAATGGATATCTGGAACTTTATGATTTGGATTTTCTCCAAAACTAAGGCAAGCAGGCAGCACTTTTCCCATGCAAAACACACTGTGTGAACACAGCCTATGCTACCTCATGTTCACAGAAGGGTGGCCTGTACAGTAGTAATTATAGAATAAATCATAGTAAACAGTGTTTCTATTCATATCTGTGCCTCCCCAGACTTTATTCCAACTCTTCGAACGCTGCTGGGAAACCCTGTATACTTGATCTACCTATGTGTCACCATCATCCAGCTGAACTCCCTCATTGGCATGGTCACCTATAAGCCCAAGTACATCGAGCAGCATTTCAGGCAGTCTGCCTCAAAGGCCAACTTTCTGATGGGTACAGTATATGCTGCAATTTGTTTTATTTTTTGTTGTTGTTGTTGTTGTTGTTGTTTTGCTTTGTTTTGTTGTAACATATGATGGAACAGCAAGCACAAATAAATTATATATTGTGCCATGCACATAAAATGGGATTGAATTGAAAAGCGCTAACACATATGATGGCTCTGTTCATACATAAGGAAGATTTGACTGGCATTCAATCTGTGGGTGTAGTACTCTGGAATATCCTAATCCCAGGTGAAGTTTTGCGTACACAGTTGATTCATTAATTTTCACTCGGGATTCGAATGGAGAGAGCAACACTGATTGTCAGCTCCATCCCATGAATTGAGCTTAAAGTTGAGAGTATCCCACTTCTGGTCACTGGCTTGTCCTTCATGGTAATCCTCAGCTTGAATGAGTCAAACTCAATGCACCAGAGTACACCTAGTGCCCTCTCTGCTGGACTCCAGTCCAGGTCTCTAATTTCCTTGGCTCTCTAGTCATCTGGAACAGATGCCAAGAATGCCCGGCTGTTATTTATCCACTTAGGTGGAATCCTCCAGCATTTCTGCAGAAGTGCACATGAGCTACATTGGCAGTTTCTGCAGGCTAAGCAAGAGCCACACACACACACAGACGGAGCAGCCATTACGGTATCTTGAAATGCAGGTTTAAAGTGACCATCAGGCAGAGGGAGCCACTCTAACTCACCTAAACATAACCCCAACCCAAAAACAATAAGAAAAAGACAGTTTTAGAGTAAGGACAGTGTAAAAGAGAGGAGAGCTAGATTGGTCTGTTTTTATCAGTCCACTTGCGCTGGACTAGACTGAGGCTTTGTGAATATAACAGTGCTTGATTATGTAATGCAAAATGCAATATTTGATAATAAGAGATGAAAGAGTTGAAATGCATCTTCTGTAATGCTCATCTGAAGTGATGCCAGCATCAACCAAGTTGGCTGCATGTAAAGGAGAATGCATTATTAGTGAGCACTGCGAATGTAATGAGTAGATACATTAAAAACTATGCTCACCACTGATATCAAATGGAGTTATGAAAAGAACAAATTGTTGGAAACTGCAGTCTTGTCTTGTGTATCTTTCCTATCACAGGAAAAGTGTCTGAGGTGTTACATGCATGCAGTCCTAGCAACGGAGTTTGTGTAGTTTGTTGCCAGGAAAATGTGCTACAAGCAAGATAGCTTGGCTTTGCTACAGTATGTAGCTAAAAAAATGTCAGGGACTGTCAGTTATTTCAGAATTTGTTTCAAGGTCAAACCTAAAGCACATTATCTATGGTAAGAGTTGAGTTTTGAAACTAATCATGATGCACTGATTGTGGAGCAAGTTACATTTTCTCAGTGGGAAGTTTCTCACATTTCTCTCCACTCTTCTGTTTTGTCATCCTGAATAGAATAATATAATTCATCAACTAACTAATGGAATCATGAATATATCAATTAATTTTTGACTCCAAATAAGGCAAAAGTAGTGACCCTCATCATCAGAAAAGACAGTTTCAACATTAAACAAGTGAACTGAATCTTGGTTGGTGGTGTGTCGTCTCTGTTAATCTCAGGTGTGATCAACATCCCAGCTGTAGCACTCGGGATGTTTTCTGGTGGTTTGCTGATGAAGAGGCTCAAACTGAACATTATGGGAGCGGCCCGGTTTGCCTTTGGCACGTCTGTGATCGGCTACGTCCTGTCACTTTTCTTCTTTGCTATGAGCTGTGACAATGCCAAGGTAGCCGGTGTGACACTGTCATACCACAAGTGAGTTACACTGTCACATTGTAAAATATACATAATAATTAGTTATGATCATTGTTATTTTTACATACGCAAAAGCACACACACACACACACACACATCTAAATAAGTATGTAAACTAATAGAGGATGTTATATACAAACTTAATGATGTAACAAATATCTCATCTTTCCTCCTTTTCTCTTGCTCTCTCTCCTCCAGGATGGATAAGATTTCCTACAATGAACACTCTGTGTTTGCAGCCTGCAACTCAAACTGCATATGTTCAGGGACCGACTGGGACCCAGTTTGTGGAGAGAATGGGATCACGTATGTCTCTCCCTGTCTGGCTGGCTGCACCAGCTCAGCTGGAACTGGGAAAAACACAGTAAGTTGACAAGGTACTCAGCCACAGGCTGATGCTGGGGTACTACAGTCATTTTCACCTCTTGATCTTAAGCTAAATCTGACGAGATGACAGGAAGAATACTTTGATCCAGAGAGGCAGATGGTTGTGCACAATCAGTCTCACAGGCAAAGGTACCAAAACAGCAGACAAAAGGGTAAAAACGTTCAACATACGGCAGGTAAACAAAAACAGCATGGCAGAAATGAGCTTGACAGTGAGTAAGGTTGGTACAAGAACTGTGTGGAAAAGGCTGAACAGTTGACTGTGTTATAAACACAGAGAAGACTAATGAGCTGATAAGGAGCAGCTGGGTGGGCGGGAGACAAACAGGAAACTGATAGGAGCAGGAGGAGCAGGTGAGGTGGGCGGAGTCAGGGGACTAATGAGGCTGATGCAGAACAGGTGTGCAGGTGAGCTACACAATGCACAAGACAGGAGGTGCAGGAGACACACACACAGACAGATGCCTTTTAATTTGGAAAAGAAAAGAGAGACTGGAGATGTTTTTCTGTGATACACTGTTCATGGAAAAGAGATTCAGAGTGTGACAGAATGTTTATCTAAACAGCCAATTTTACTGCAGTTTTCACACCTGCAGTGTGTTTGCTATGGCTCAAATTTCATTTAGTTGGCTTTCACACAACAAAAAATTCAAACAAACCAAAATGTATCAACAAAAGCCATGTGGGAGCTGTCAGCTTGCTCATCAGTCAGGGTCACTAGGTTGAAGGCAGATATAGGAAATGTTCCCTTCAGGGATAGTGTTTTCCTCTCTCACTTTATTGTACAAACACATTTGGCCAATATAGTGTTCAGCATGGGTGTGGGTGTTTCATTATTGCAGCGCTCATTTGGGCTAAATGTCATGAAGGCATTGCATGTCCTTGTTGCTCCATGTCGACCTTGTCTTCATTGTATTCCTGTGTTGCTAACTGCTAGTTGCTGTTGATATTAAGTTGCTTCTTTCAGTTAGTAATTGCAGTCCATAATGCACAACTGAGCTAGCCCAGAACACATAGTGCTTCCTGTAGTTGGGTTGACTCTTGGTCGCTTCATGTTCAAACCGCTCTAGTGTTTATTGGTAGCCGTGCCAACAGAGACTTCCTCCTTGACAGGGTCTCGGTCCAGGTGTTAGAGTCGATTCAGCCAAACATAGGTGTGAAAACGCCCTTATACCTCAGCCTCTGGTTAAAGGCTATGCCTTTATACTGTGATGACACACTTTGTTGGGAAAGTTCATAAATGAACACGAGGTCACCAAAGTCAAAGCAGTTGGCTTTATTTCTCTTGCAGCAAGGAGACAAGTCAGTAGAATAGTACAGAGTTATCTGAAGAAAAAGTTGAGCATGTGAGTGTGCATGATTGTTGCACAGTCATACACGCCATTATTGCTATGGAGACTCACCTGGGAGGGAAGTAAGATAAGTGGGGTTCAGTGCAAGATGCTACCGTTACCTTCTGTGGTGAGAGCGAATATGAACAACAAGAAGATACATGAGAACGCTATGTTTGAACATTGTGCACTGACACTCTGTTCTTTCTTACTTAGTATAAGACAAGCAGCACATTTTTCTAACACACTTACCCAGTGATTTTGCTGCATGTTTTTGATGAGTGTGCAGGCATGAGCAGCTGCAGCTGCTGTTATGATATAAATTAGGGCTGGGTGATAGTGTATCAGTATTCTATCAATATTGTGATATGAGACTAGGAATCCCTTGTGTGTAAAGGTCTTATGAATGCACCTGTAGTCATCCAATTTACTCCAATTTATTGCACCACAATAAACACTGCTGGTCTGACGAAGAACAGAGCTGCTTAAAATGTCACAGTGTTTTTGGTGCAATAAACTGGAGTAAATTGGAGCCTTGCAGTGTGAGAGATGTTTGTTTGTTTCATTGTTTGCTTGTTTTTGGCCCAGCACCTGTCCTTGTCTTGGCTTGGGTGTGCATGTATATTTCTAGGTTGCATTCACTAGTAGTCATCCCTCCAATATCAGTAGTGAGGTATTCAGTCAAAGGTATTGTGGTATTTGATTTTGTCTGTATCACCAATAACACTGCAGTGTTCCCTGTTTTCACCTAGCTGTCAATATAGAGGACATGCAGACATGACAGATGTTTTCAGGTCATTTGACATGCATAGTGCCATCTTGGACATCTGTGATGCTGCATATTGCTGGACTACAGTGATCTCATGTTCAGCATTTGGTTGTACATATCAGCAAGGGCAGAAGGAGGGAATTTCTTTTTATAGATTTCTGGCCAAACCGGAGAGGGCAGGAAAACGAGTGGCAGCCTAATCTTTGAACATGATACTCATGAGAAGACTGTTTTAGAAACACTGAGGTTACTGTATTGTGATCTGTTTAGAACTAACTAATAATAATAACAATAATAATAAACAAAGACTAAGAATTGTTTTGGGGTGTATTCAGCTTTTCATGTTTGGACTATCTCAGTGTATTTGCACTCAGTTTGCTTGGCATTTAGAAGTCTTTTCCTGTGGAAGGGATATTCATCTCAATGTCACCAGTGATGAAAATAAATGAGACAAACAATGCATCTATAGTAGCCTGCTGCACTTATTAGCCCAGCCATAGAGTAGCAGAAAAACTATTGTTGTCACTAACCAAGCTAAGTGACCAAGTTCAAGTTAAAATTATTCAAAGCCTGTAGTCACTTTGGTCTCAAAGGGCCTCTCAAGCCCACAGTGTATAGGAAACAAAAACGATACAGCCCAGCCTAAATTTTATTGTGTCTGAAGTGGAGCAGCAGGGTTTGGAGTACACAACAAAGTGCATTCAGGAGGAAGTGTACCTCAGGTCAAAATGAATGAGAGGTGATGTCTTTAACAAGTTAGCTGCTCCCCACTGTGGACCTCATGTATGAAGCTGAGGTTAGCCATTCATACTGTGGGTGTAATTCTGTCACTATAGTTAAATGCAGTAACAGCTCATGTTACATACATATCATGTATTTTTAGGAAAAGCAAATACATCCCTTTCACTCATGTCATGACAGTTTGCAAAACATTTTTTAATGCTTTCTGTGGTTTGTTTCCAGATGTTCCGCAATGGAGGAAAGCCCAAACTCTGAAACTGAAACCTACATTTTGTCTCCATATAGCTAGCTGGTTAGAGGCGTTTTTACCATCCAAAATGGCAACGTGAACAATGCAGGTCATGCAGCTGCAAATCCTCTAGAGTAAACCCGATCAATAACTACTATCCAAAAATATGCAAGTATTTTTGCCTTGCTTGGGATCGGGGGTCTATAAATGCCTGTGTTGGCCGGTCAGTCGGTCAGTCGGTGAGCATTTAGGTCAAGAGGGCCGTATCTCCAAATCTGTTAAGTGGATCACCATGAATTTTGGTGACAGCATTGCCTCGAGCATGAAACTTGTTCATTCTGGTTTTGGTGACCTCATGACCTTTCCTCCTGGAAAATCTCAAAATCTATTTGGTGAATTGCCATGAAATTTGGTGACAGTATTCCTGTTGGCATGTTGGCAACTTGACCATTTTGGTGACATTTCCTGTAGCGCCACCAGCAGGTGAAAATTCTAATTTTGCAAAGGACAAATCTCAAACTTTATGGTGGACTGCCATGAAATCTGTCCATTTTGGTGACCCCATGACCTTTCTTGCAGCGCCACCAACAAATCAAACTGTTAATATTGTACACTTATATCTCATAAAGTTTTTGATTGCCATGAAATGTGGTTACGTGACATGTGGTTACAACACTGAAGGCTGCTTCAGGCGGTAAATGTTGGGCTCAGTTACTAAGCTCTCAGGCTCAGGTCGGGTTTGTACAAAAATATGTGGCCCGATCCGATTGTAATAGCAGCAGTGGTGGTTGTGAGAACTGAATTTTTTTGAGTCAACATTCATGTTGGCTAAAAGATGAATCGAAGCAATTTTGGTGACCCCATGACCTTCCCTCTAGTTCCACCAGCAGGACCAGCATCTGCATCAGAAATAACATGTTTTTCTGTGTGTGTGTGTGTGTGTGTGCATGCATGTGTATGTATGTATATGTGTGTGTTCCGGTAGCTCACATACAGTATGCATATGCCTTAGTGTGTGTGCGTGTGTGTGTGTGTGTGTGTGTGTGTGTATGTGTGTGTGTGTATGTATTTACTAGTCCTGCCATTCAGGGTCATGTGTGTATGTCGTGTGTGTGTCTCTCCAGGTCTTCTCTAACTGTAGCTGTGTCGGTGTGGCTGGTAACTTTACAGCGAGCACCGGCCAGTGCCCTCACAGGGACAACTGTGACAGGATGTTCCCATACTTCCTGGCTCTCTCCGTCATCACCTCCTTTATCATTTCCCTGGGGGGGACACCAGGCTACATGCTGCTCATCAGGTCAGACTCATGATTTAATTTATAGTTTCAAACACTCGCATTCTTTCCCCTGGGCTCAATATAGATAACAGAAAAACAAGACACTCTCAGTTAGTAGCTATTTTGAAGAAAAGCTGTTTCAGATTGACATTGTAAGTTGAGCAAATAAGGTGTAAGTATTTTTTTTGTTGTTGTTATTTAAAGTGACTATGCAAAATTGAGGGCTCATTTAAGAGGCTGTTTAGACTCAACTGACAATAATGTGGAATAACCAAGTAGTTCATCAGTGAGTCAACCATTTCAGCTCAACTTCCAACTTTCCTGCCCATTTTGTGCTTATTACACATATTTTGTCTGTTGGGCCTAAATGGTGACTTCAGTGTAAGTTTATGTCGTGCAATCATGTGCATGGACAAGCAAATATCTTTTGTTTTGACTTGAATAACATTTTCAGTACAGGGCTTTGACTCAAAGCAGAGCGATATCCCATAAAGGCTTTTTTAATTTATTTGTGTGCGTCTTCCTGCTATTGAACATTTGTCTGTTTAGTCTGCTTACTGACGTTACTAGGCGTCCTGGGAAGTGAATATTTTTCACTTTGCTTCCACATGGGTTCAGGAATCCAGAGACAATGATTTGGTGCATTTATGACTTACAATTATTATTCAGAAAACACTACCATTTAGTTTTCTGAGCACTTTTCTGAATTGAAAGTGTGTGTTTGTGAGTGTGTGTGTGTGTGTGTGTGAGAGAGAGAGAGAGAGAGAGAGTGTATGTGTATGCAGCATTTATTGATTTATTAAAGAATATTGATAAGTTGCATAAGATCCAATCATATGATTGACGGTGAAATCCCTGGTAGAGACAGCTACTGTGGAGAAGAATATTGTTGATTATTGTAATAAAACGTCCTTGAAGTCCTTGAATCAGTCCTTGAAGGCCACTTTCTTGGATATTCATCAAAATTGAGCTCAGCAAGGTGGAACAAGCAAGCATTACCCAGTTAATTTGCTGATCACATCATTATGATGATATTAGTCCTTATAATAGGCATCAATTTACCTCTGCAGTCCAGGATATCAGGTATCACCACATAGGCTAGAACTGTGGTAAGCTCTAGGCAACCCACAGTATACCGATGTATTTATTTATTTATTTGTGTATTTTTTTTTTTTTACAAAAAAATGGAATAAATGAGACACTGTACAAGATTTAAGCAATTGGTGTTAAAGCGCTATCAGACTCACATAGGCACCATGGAGTAATTTGTCTTCTTTTCTGCATTTTGCAAGTATTCATTTGGCACATAAAGAACATATGAATATCAATATGGTATACATTCTAGTGATCTGAAAGGTCTGTTTTTTTCTATGGAACAATGTTTAAAGCATTGTGATAGTAAGATGGTACGATACAAAGAGTAACCTCCTGATGTGCATCATTCACACATATTACATTTCACTGCGACTCATTCACTGAGTAAAAAACAGGGGAAGAGGTCATCTGATGACACAGAGGCAGTGTAGCTGGAAAGTGAGACACCTGCAGCAGGTGTTTGAAAAAGCTGAGTAGACTGAGGAGAAATGACTCAGGGCTTTGTTCTCTCTGCCTCCAGCGATCTCTTTTCATTTTCAATGATTCTTTTAAAGGTGCATTCTGCAAAATAGCCAAAGTGAGGACCCTGTAGACTCTAAACTGACAAATGTGGAATAAGCACATTATATGCTGGTTGAGTCTACTTGGTACTCATTGTCAGGCCAGCTCACTGACGTTATTGTGATGTTTTTCCACACTTTTGCCACATTTTGGACCATCTGCAGTTTTTCATTGTGCACCTTTTATCAGAAATTTGGAAATCACAAAAAGCAGAACCAACCAAGTAGAACCAGATTCCTCTTCTCATCTTTGCTTACTGGACTTTTATTTTGAAAGGTCCCACAAGCTGTCATTGATCATTCATTCTCTGTAGTGGTTGTGATTTAAAATGTAAAGTAAATGAAGTATAAAACTCAAGCAAAAATGTTCTTAAGTTGAAGTAAAATTACTGACTTTTCAATAATACAATAAAAAAAAAAAGTACCAGTACACAAAAAAAGCTACTGTATTACAATAACATGAATAAATGTAAAGCATTACTTGGACCTCTGGGCCTGACAGAAACAGTGAAGCAGCACAGTCAGGTTCTGGTGTCAAAGATAACAGGGATGTAAACTTGCACTGGCTGCCTGCTCACACCAAGTGAAAGCACATGGCTCAAGGTGGACTCCATCTTTGTGTCTTAATTAACATACACATGAACAGATCCTGTCGAAAACACTCCAAGTCCCTAAACCTAACCTTTGAGAAGCGCCAGCCCAGCTCACCAAAACAAACAGCTGTATTTTGGCTTTATGGTTGGAAGCAGCGTAAGGTTTGACTCTTTTTGACTAATTGACAAGTCAGTGATATTACAGATTCACTCTGACCACCACTGCGTCTGCGGCTGCAGAGCCTGGCTATGAACACAGTAACTTAAATACAGCTTATCTGAATCTTTTCTTTGAATAATAGACTGATTACTCCCAAGGCATTTTAATAAAATAGG
Organism: Myripristis murdjan; assembly: GCF_902150065.1. Lineage (NCBI taxonomy): Eukaryota > Metazoa > Chordata > Actinopteri > Holocentriformes > Holocentridae > Myripristis > Myripristis murdjan. The sequence continues at coordinate 26,042,557 of NC_043992.1, read as the reverse complement.
CTAGTCTATGTTCTTCTGCAGCACGGTGCCATCTGACATGTTGAGGCAGCAAAGGTCTTGTTATTTGATCTTTGTGGATACTGCCTGCTTCATCTCTCTATTTCCTTTTCTTTTGCCGTGTTTATCTTCCTCTCTCAGATAAAATAGGCTTTATTGATGGAGTATAAAAGAATCTCTCTCTCTTTCCTCTTTCTCTCTCTCTCTCTCTCTCTCTTGCTCTCTCTCTCTCTCCCTCTTCCACACACACACACACACACACACACACACACACACACACACACACACACACACACATACACATACCAGATCTCCTAAAGCTATATCAGCTGATTCTGTTGGAATACATTGGCCTCATTGGAGCAAAATTAGGTTACTGGCTGTGTTTCTGTTTCTTGTTTTGACTGGTCTCCGTCTCTCTTAATGTCTCTCTTTGTTGTGTGCCTTTTTTTCTACGTCAGTTCTCTGAGATTAATGTAAAGTCTTATGAGAAAAGGAAGAGGCCAACAGAGTTTAATGAGACAAGACACTGCATGACCAACAGAAGGAAGTGCCCGTTTTTGTTTTGATGGTGGAACATTGGCAAGGATAACACAAAAATGAATGAGAAAATTAAGTTGATTCTGAGTAATAATCTTGATCATTTGATGTTAACAGTGACACAGGAACAGATTAGTTATGACTTGACCATTAGATGACATAAAAATCAAAAGGAGCCCAAAATAAAATTTAAAGAGCGCCTGACTACCAAACCCAACTCTGTGTAAAGGCTGACATCTAATGGCAAAAACCATGCTACTGAATTTGCTGATCTTTGCTGACAGGTGATGTCAATACCTGTGCACCTGCCACCAAAGACCACATGGTAGAAAGCTGAGCATCAGCACCGGACTATACACACAAAATTTGCCAAAATTTATACCCACTGTCAGCACTATTGTCCTTTTTGACTGAGAGAAAGGGACATCTTTTTATGAATTGTGACTGTGAACAACAAGCAGATACATGTGAATGACCCCAAAGACTTGACAGGTTTGGACATATGTTGTATGTTTGAATTGTGAGCTTGACTCTGACCCACAAAATATCCTTATCCTCTTCCTCTCTCCTTTCACGCCACTGTAAATCACTGTAGTGGACTGGACACCTGCTGCTCTTTGGTGTGTCCTTGTCAAGCGATGCCATCCAGCAGGTTAACCCTGCAACCCCACTGAGATGCATGAGTAGATAAGTCAGCAGTGTCAACGCACAAGTCTACACTTAAGATGTAATGGAGCAGCAAAATAAAAAGAGAGAGGCTGAAGCAGAAAAACTGTTGGAAAATGCGGAAAACTCACAATTTGTTTGGTGCCTCTACTGGCCTAACTCGCACAGCAGAAGGTTGTGGAGGAAGATTGCACATCGCCAGCCCCGACACAGGTTCAGTTTACAGGTGTTGACCTCCCTCGGCCCAGCAACCCTGACACAGCACAGCACGGTGTGTGAGATGCTTCAACAGATCAGAGATTGGTGCTTTCACTAACAAATACTGCTACATCCTCGAGAGTCTCGTGTGCTGGTGGGCTGTTTCCCTGCAGTAAAGTGGCACTAGTTAGGTACACAGCTACATACACATGGACCTGACAAAAAAGGCTTTTAAATAGTTGCAAGAGAAAGTCACCACAAATAGGGCTTTTGTAACAGTGGCAGCAGCAGATAGTGTAGTGCGGTGTAGTGCAAGATTATAGGAGCGGCGCTACCATGCACCCCTTAGGAAGACAAACCGCTACTCAAACTCTTTTATCCCTTCAGTTATCAGGCTGATGAATGCCAATTGTAATGAGTAGGTTTGTGCTTCTTTCTTTCTTTCTTTCTTTCTTTATTTATTATCCTATTTATTCATTTTCCTTGATTGAATATTTGTTTTTGCATATGAGCCATGTACAAGATATTGCTGCTGGGAAACCATTAGCTCGCCTGATTTACTGACAATTGAGCATTAGAGTTGTATGGCCAATGAATGATTGTTGTATTGTTGTGCTTTTGTGTGAACTGGGAGCTGTAAACTGAATTGCCCGTATGGGATAAATGACGTTTCTGAATCTGAATTCTGAATCTAAATCAGTGCAGTGGAAGCAGTACAGCAGACCTGGTGTTAGTGGAGCAGCTGGTTCTGGGATGCCAGGGGGAAAAAAAAGTTGTTGAGCCCTCTGGAGATGCTGTGGGTCCACTTCCACAAAACGTGTGACGAAAGGGAAGTGCCCATTTGAGATCACAGTGACACACAATTCCTAATCCCTGAGACAGCTAGGCTTTACATACATTGCATACACCTCAACCCATAGGTGGCTGGTGACTGGACAGCCCATTTGATGATCCCTGTAGAGTTATGAAGCCTGATGTCCAGTCACAGTCATCATCATCATCATCATCATCATCATCATCAGTCAAAGTAGAATCCTTTCCAAAGTACCTAAGCACCGTTAACAGTAAGATAAAATAAAATAGACAGTTTTTGGCAATGTACAGTACCTTACAAGTCCATTGTTTGGGCTGTACTTTTCTGATTTCCTCAGATAACTGGCTGAGCAGAGACAACTTGACATTTCAGATGAAAACCGATATTTCCAGCGCAGCTTGAAATATCTGTTGTCAAAGTCTTGTTGTCATCTGAGCTCAATGGGAGAGTTTTTGCGCTGATCTAAAAAGTCAACAGAAACGTCTGGTTTGGTGTGCGTCAGACTTGAAGAAAAGAGGATTCTGTCTAGACTCACCAATTTGTACTGACATTCAACAACCACACAGTGTAAACTCCGTCAAAGATACCAATTTCTCCACTCAATAGCTCAAAACGTAACGCAGCTGCAAGACATGTTGTGTTTTGAGTAAGGGATGCAGCTCCCTCTCTCTCTTCCGTAAAATGAAATTCCCACTTTGCCAGTCCTCCCTCCACGCAAAAAATAATTATCATTTAACAGGCAGAGGGTATTTAACAAAAGGAGACATCCTCACTCACACCAGTCTCATTTTAATGGACGCATTTCACATCTGTTACAAGCTCAACACGATCATGTTCAGGCTCAGATTATTGAATTATTGCAGCGGGTCTGAAAGGGTCTGGTTCTCTGCTTAGGAGGATAAATCAACCTGTAATATTACTGTGGTATTCCTGTAGTGACTGCAACACACAACGCATGGCCGCCTATAATATTTCTTAAGTATTCCTAGAGTAACTAGAAAAAATGTGTTTAACTGGAAATTTAAAAGCTGCCGCCGCCTCCAGATTTTATATGGAGAAAAAAAACCTGCATGTTGTCAATACATATTTTAGAGACCCACAAATTTCTTGCACCATGTTTTTAGGGGAGATCATATCTTATTAATAAGACTTTTTTTTTTTTTTTTTTCAAATTTTTCTTTTCCGTATGGCTCCAACTTTACCATTTTTTCACACAGAATGAAATGAAATGATCAGTAATCATGGAGGGCCTAATTATATGAGTTAATGGTGGAATCTTTGCACATTTTTATACACAAGGCATCAGGATTTTTTCATTGTAGTTCATTCTTATTCCAGCCTTTAACAATTACTATTGTACCAGAAAGGTGTGAAGAGTTTCTGGTGTGTTTTTCTGACATGGTGGAGAGTATGAGGTGTCAGACACTTTCTCAGAGGTGTTGTGTTCACCAGGCCGTGTTTCCTTTCAGTCCCTCATATTAGTTCTTTTCATATTAGCCAAATCAAACTGCTAAAGACGACCCTTTGTACTACTGACCACAACAATATTTTAGTCATCATAAACAGCGCTTTCTTTGAACACCTGAACTAGTAAGACATATTTTCTCAGGTAATATTAATCATGACCTTTGTTTGTTTTTGACAAACAAAGGTCATAATATTGTTATTGTTAGTTTTTGACAAACAAAGGTCATAATATATCACTTAATTGGCTAGACAACTTGGTTGGGCTCACAAACACAACTCAGAATTTTCTTAAATGCTATGATAATAATAATAAGAAGAAGAAGAAGAATGAGAAGAAGAAGAAACTATTAATATAACACCTTTCATGTTATGAAAAGCAGCTCAAAGCACTTTACAAGAGAAGAACAAGAGTTTTTGTGAATTGTAGAAGACATATGTTGAATGCAATATTGTCAGATGAGATGACAGATTAGATTAAATTACATGAGACAGATTTTATTTGTGAAAAGTGATGGGTAAAAAAAAAAAAAAAAACATTTTTCAACCTTACTTCTGTGTGAAGCGCCAACCAAAGTCAAAGTGAGTCTTTGTGGCAGCAGGAAAAGTGCTGGGGAAACCAGGAGGGCCAAGAAGGATTTGTTTATTTCAGGGCATGTAGCTTCAAGGCAGAGACCATCCCAGCCACGGTAGCAGCAGTCTGAGCTGGGATGGGATTATAATGTTAGAAGGCTATCTGTCATTTAAGTTGAGTGACACGTGCAGGCGAGCTGCATGGCTAGCGAACAGCCAAAGGTGAAGCCGTCCTATTTAAAACATTATATTCAAATAGGCCACTCTTCAGTGAAAATGGAAAGTTTTCAAGCAAACCTGATGTGATTCAGTTACTTTTCACTGCATGCGATGAACTCTGTCTCTGAGTTAAAGTGTCTGGCAAGGTTAAGATCAAACACATGTCGACAAGCTGAGCTTTTTGAAAGTACAGTATAATCTAATTTACGACTACTTTTGCCCTGGGCTGTATGAAATATCTTGACATTCTCATAACAGCATGTGATCACTAACTTGACACTTTTTTCTTCACGTAGGTGCATAAAACCACAGTTGAAATCTTTGGCCCTGGGATTCCATGCTCTGGCAACGCGCACCCTTGGTAAGTTTTCCGCAAAACTCCTCTCATGTTTAAAGCCCCAATCTGCAATTTGAAAATGACGGGAGAGCACAAAATTTAATCAGTAGTTGGGTGTCAATCCAAAATGTCTCACGTATTTCAACGCATCTTGATCATTCCTTGAAAGAAAATGTGAATTGATGCAGGTTTCCTGAACTACATTATGCAAATTACTGTGAAAAGTTTTGAAAACTTTTTTTTTAAGTAAAAACCTTTTTTTGCGATATCGAGGATGTTGTTTCAAATTTTGCCAATTTCATCAACCTTTTCTAATGCGATACTTCAAAATATGAATAAAAATATGTTGATGGAAACACAGCTACACTCAGTGTTACTGTGATCTCTGCCTCCTGTGCTTCATAAACTCTGATCCTGTCTCCTCATGAGGCTTTAATTTGCCTTCCTGACCCAGACAACACAATGAAACAGTCCTCCCGTCCTCCAGTTAATAAACCTGCACATGTAAAGTATCTGATTTTGGAAATGATCAAAAAATTGATATTTTAATGTTTGGACGCAAATATTTTATATTGTTGTCAATAAAATTAACTAACTAACTAAATAAGCTCTCACTTGTGTTGTTGCAGAACTCCACACAACGGCTGTGCTACCCCAAAATCAATTCCAGATTGGGGCTGTAAAGCCAGATATTATTTGAGTTGAACACACTACGAGCATTTTCAATCATTGTTGAAGCTGTATTAAATAGTTTATTATTATTATTGTTATTATGGGATGTCTTGGTGGTTCCGTGTTCTTAAGGCATATATCATGTAAAATCAATATCTTGGTCTTAACGCCAACCGTAACCCTCCCGGTCAAGGCAGATGACCGCCCACCCACAGCTGGGTTCTGCTCGAGGTTTTTGGTCCTGTTAACAGGGTTTTTTCCTCACCACCGTCGCCCTGTGCTTGCTCTTGGGGAAGATTTTGGTTCATGGGAGTGGCCATTATCTGTTATGATAACTTCTGTTATGATTTGACGGTCTTTTTCCACATGTCACGCACCTCTCTCTCCTAGTCTTTCCTGTTTCTCTTAACATTGAACTACCTAATAAAAGCAAAAATGCCAAATGCCAAAGTGCTCACCATGCATTGTCTAATGTTTCAATTCATGATGTATTTATGGTTCAACAGCGGGAATCCCAGCGCCCATCTACTTTGGAGCAATCATCGACACCACCTGTCTGAAATGGGGCCAGAAAAGGTGTGGAGGCATAGGAGCCTGCAGAATCTACAACACCACGGCCTACAGGTAGTAGCCACACACTTTGAGTTTTACTGAAATCTTCCAAATGTAAGATCGACCTGTCAGAGCTCCCCTCACCACGCATCGCTCTTTCACCTCCCAACCCACACCAAAAGATCTGACTGAATTAAAGAGATTTGAATAAATGAAAGCGTAGGTGTTGGAAGCAATGGCAGGGCTGCTCTGGTGCGTGCTTAATAGACTTAGATTTACATATTCTAACCTCAGACGTGCACATAAAACACAAGATCAAAGGAAGAAAAACTACGTTTGCATAAGAAAAAGGGACAGAGACGCTTTTATACTGAATTATTAGTGTTTTTTTTTTTTTTTCCATAGGGACCGATACAATGTACAAATTGAAAACAGCTATCTACTGCAAGTATCATACTGTTATCACAGCAGGAACGTAGCTACAGGAAATTAGAAAAGGACATAGTTCACAGAGAGAGGAGGGGATTGTAATTTACTTTAGATAGCAAAACAATGCATGTATGCATTTATACATGCAAACGTGCACATCAAATGTTTGCATGTTCAAGACAAAGATACTTTCATCTTCATATTTTTCTTTATTTATCTCCTTGCAATATGCTCTGATCAATATTAAGACCTAGCAATGGAAATATTTCATTATGAGCAAATTTAACCCCTGACTTTGTGATCTTCATCATTTTGAAGGTGTTGCCACCATTTTTAACATGATGATGGTAAATCTTCTTTTCTCCTTGTTTGACTAATATTTATGGTTTCTCTCACTCAGCCACGCTTACATCCAACCACACAGTGAAGAAATACTGACATTTTTTTTGCCTTTTTGTGTTTGGATTGACACGTTATTTTGAAGTTATTGTGAGACAGTATACTATTTGTTTTACAGAGGGTATTTTTTAATAGTAGATTTAGAGCATTTTTTGAATGAAATGCTTAAAATACAAATACAGCTCAGCAAGCAGAATTTGGCTCTGTTGCATGTTTCGCAAATTTGATTCAAAGGACTAAACTGAGAATTACTGTAGGCTTAGTTTCAAACCCTTCAACATTTGTTTTGTAGAGGTTTACTGCTGCACCGTCTCCCCCACACAGCTACTGTGTCACTGGCAGCATAAACGCAGCATCAAATGAATTGTATTTTAATGAATTTTATCCTCCTCGTTCCTCAGGATAGCCTACCTGGGCCTGACTCTGGGCCTGCGGACTATCTCGTTCATTCTGTGCATCCCGGGCTTCATTCTGCTCAGGAAACAGCTGAAGAGGGAGGAAAGGAATGCCATCCATGGCGCTCTGGCCAACGGCGGCACGGAGCTGGAAGCGCTCAGGAAGGAAGAGTTTGTCATCTCGAATTCTGACCAATCACAGCGAACGTCAGACAACAGCACAGAGAGGGAGACACGGCTGTGACAGATCTAGCAGAACAGACTCCAAGTCTCTTTCCCGAAAACACACATGTACCATAGATGAACAAACTCAACCATACACACACGCAAACATACAGACATACACAATCAGAAACACACACGTACATGCAAATGAGATGTGCAGGGAATCACATGTTGTGTCTGATTATCTCTTATAAAACATAGATTCTATATTTGTACTACTGGACCTGTGTAGGTTTTGTGAACTTGACAGAAAAAAAAATATGTTTTTGATATGACTGGGTTTTTTTTTTTTCTCACAAAGACAATATATCAATATTTTCCTTTTTTTTTTTTTTTTGGAAAGTGGCACATGAGATCAGTCGGGAAATGTGACATTTAACTGCAGAGGCTAGCATAATTCTGAACACCAGCACTTAGTAAGCAGCCTTTTTTTGGGGATTTTTCTTTCATCTGGAGTTTTTTCTTCCTAAAGCCCCTGTACCTGAACAGAAGAGAAGTGGCCTTACCAACCACAGAGGCACAACCCTCAATCAAAAGGGTGGGCCTTCAGAAAGGAAAGAAATAAATAGAATGTGTAAGAAGAATAATCTCATCAGTCGTTGTTGAGAAATGTGTGCTGGAACGTGTATTTTGATAGCTTTTAGAGGCCTTATCAGGTGTTGATTTGAACAATTGTGCCTCAATCACTAAACAGTTACCTCTAAATCATTTGTGTGTTGTCTGTCGTGTTGTAACTGCAAAGCAATTTACTCACATCTGAAGCAGATGGGTATTTTGTTGGTCTAAATACCACTTCACCTTACATTTTACATGTTTTAATTCAGAGGGAACATGACCGCGGTTCTTTACTCTTCTGTAAACCATTGTTTTCATTTTAATGGAGTTCACAACCCGTGTTCAGTTCAGTTCAACACTCACTTGAGCCTGATTGTGTAGTACTGTATTTTGGTGTTGTGCACTTTCTGGATATGCATTTGTTTGTCCTTCGTATAAATTACTCATAGAAAGATATTTTACAGGGTTGGAAATGCTATTTTTTAAGAATACGATTCGCTAACTTACATATGTGCTTGTGGGTTTAGGTCAAGGGTGGGCAACCATGTGCCATGGAGAGCCGAGAGGCTGCACGTTTTCATTCCCAACAAGAACTCTACCAGGTGATCTCACTGACTAGTGCCTCCTCTCTGCTTGAAGGTGAGGTGATCAGTGAAATCACCCCGTTGAGTTTCTGGTTGGAATGAAAACCTGCAGCCTCTCGGCCCTCCATGGCACATGGCTGCCTACCCCTGGTTTAAGTTGTGGAGGCTGCAAGAGTTGAGATCTTAATCCTGATCAAGTCCACAAGGTGGCAGTGTCATGTTTTATATAGAGTAACAAATAGTACCGGCCAGGAACATTCATGTCTAAATATAGTGTTGTGTAAAGGAAAACAAATACTGCTATGTCAGAATCACAGAGTACATAAACATTGGATAGTGACACTGCTTCATAACACTGGAAGTTAAGATTCGAATGAATGTATTCAGATGTATCTCAGTGGGCCTCAACAGGCTCTGCTCTTTTGTATGGCAACACTGATTAACAATATACTGTAACAATATACTGTATGTTGATCCACAGTCTTGGTGGCATGCATGAGACTGTGCATGAGACTCAGACTTCATGTTGCTGATGTGTATAAGCTCTGCTTCCACACTAACCGTATCACCAGCCATTGCTACACATTTTACTGGTCAGTCTCTTTCCATGTTGTGTTAGATATCTTAATGTAATGTTGTGTGTGTGTGCGTGTGTGTGTGTGTGTGTGGGTGGGGGTGGGCATGCGTGTGCACATGTACCGTGCCAAAATCCACGAACAAATACATCATGGACTATTCTCAGGTTTTCCTATCACTTATTTTCATGAAGAGCTTCATTCCAAAATCAGAGCGCATTTTCCAGAATATTTCCAAAAGAAAAAAAAATCTTAATTCTTTATGGAGAAAGGACTTTACCAGCCACCTCATGGTAGTTGTTTAAATATATATCCTATTTGTAAATATGACACATAATAAGTATTTTAAAAGTTATTTAAAAAATGTTTAAATAATGGTGATATATATAATTATCGATATATATATAGATATAGATATAAAGATAGCTAGATAGAAAGATATGTATCATTTTGGAATGAACCCCTTCTCATGATGTGGCTGGATTGTCCTTTGGATACAGGTTTAAATTCAGTCACAGGTGGCCAAATATACTTTTTTTTTTTTCTCTCTTGTAACAAGTCAGTGGCACCAGGTATCAAGGAGGCATGTAGGAGGTCATTATCTCAATAATGTAAGGCATTTCTTACTTGCATTTTAAAAAAGAAAATCAGAATGTACATAATTTTCTTGGATTATTTTTGTAAAATTTCAAAGCATACCTTAAATGTAATACAAAAATAAAACTTTTAATATCCAATCAAATCATGTGTGGGTGCCATTGCTTTATTTACTGCAGTTTAAAGAAAAGGTGGGGGAAAAAAAAGTCAGCATTTTTAATCATGACACGCAGAGCATATATAAATGTTTTTATTTCACAAAAGCTGGTACAGTCACCTGAAAGGCACTTCAATCTGTCTTTCATGGAAATGTTGAAGCAGTACTGAAAGAAGTGGAACAGCAATAAAAACTATACAGTCTCTCTGACTTGTTACAGTTTCACCAACAGAAAACTAAGCCATAATGTAAAAGTATGTTAGAAATCAAGATTTAGCAGAAGGAAATCGCCAACTATAAAAATTACAGTGATTGTAATCACATTCCTATTTTCATAGTGGTATGGCTCTGGATCATTATACTGACAACCGTATGCCTTTCATACTGGCATACCATTCCCTGTCAGGTGACTGAATTAAACTTGAGCAACAAAACTCTAAACACAGTACCACATATGTGACAGTCAGACCCATCTGTTTCGTTAACTATGTATCCCTGACTTAATCCTTTTTATTTAGCCCAAAGACAGAAGGGGAAAAAGATTTAAATCACATTGGGTTTAATCAGATTATCTCAATGTGAGCAGTTCCTTCCTTTGACATTCACATGCTGCAACTAAGAGTGAAAAAACAACCATAAGGACTAGGTGTCAGGGAACCTCTGGCATTTTTCACCACCACTAAGTCATCAGTCAGAAGAAAAAAAAAAAAAAACTAAAACCCATAAGAAAACAGTGCATCAGCTGGAATGATAAAACAAAGAAAAAAAGAATCAAGCCTGCTTGTCTAATGACCGTACTCACCAACGGAAACATAAGTACATATATATGCTCAAGGGTAATACCATACATACAAAGTTCATTTGCACAGCCTTACAAGCACACACTGAATTTCCACACTTAAGATCAAAGTGACTGCAACAGCTTCCCTTGCTACAAAGTATCAAACATTTTACATTAAGTTACATTCACAGCTGTTTACCACAGTACTCGAGTACTGAGGGTCAATCCTGCCTCCTGAAACAAGCAGCTGTCTAAAAAAAAGTCACAACAGTGAAACACTGGTCGCATACACATATTTTTGATTTAGCAAGTGCTCTGTGATCAGACATGGATCAGTTACTGGCTGAAAATCTCCTAGTTACTTTGAGAAATTCATCTGCCTGACAGGGTGTGCACTTGAGGGACAGTCCTGTGTCACACTGCCTGATGCAGCCTCAGGAATTGAATGAGTATTTCCACTGAAAATACTGACTCCATCCAGGCCAGGCTGCTGCTCTTTTAAAATTAAACTGACCCAGTGCTGATGTCAGACAAATGCTGTGCTTTGGCGGGAAAAAAAATCCTGTTTTTGTGACATGCACGGCGGCCCAGGGTGGCACAGGAACGGAAGCATTTTGATGCAGTGATTCTCTCGTGTTTGAATTGCTGAGTAAACATTTTCACCTTTAGAAGACATCTCAGTAACTAGTCGTCTTTTTTATTTCCGCTGTCTTGAAGATTCTGAAAAGAGAGAATAAGGGTAAAATGCAAAATGATAATGTCAGCCTACCGAAGCATTGCAGGTGCTAACATTAAACACTTTACTGTGATAAAAAAAACAAACAAAAAAAAAAACAGCCTTGTGTTTTCAGAAGCCTCAAAGAAATGACAGTTCATTCCAAACATCTAAATCCACTCACCTCAGTGTTGTTCTGGGTGAGATCCACACAGCAGAAGATGATTATTTGTTGGGATTCACTGATTTCCATCAGTATTGCTAACAACTTCTGTTTTCTCAGTAACAAAAAACACATGTCCTTGTGCTTTTTGCTTAAACTGTTGACAAATTGGATAAATTGGAACACTGTGCTCTAACACTTACTCTAACAAATTAGTGTAAATGCAAATTTAATTTTATCCTATCTTGTATAGCTCTCAGTGATATGAGGGACCACTAGCATGCACGAACCAAGCCTCCAACCTGGGGATACCTGCCTGATCTTGACTCTTCAGTTGCCTGGCATCACACAAATAGTGGAGTACAGCGACAAATTAAGTGCTATTAAATCTTGGCTGACGTTGATCAGTCGACCTACCAGCTTCTCAACAAACCAGCCATAGATTTGAGATTGTGTGTGATCTGGCTAGCAGTGGTCGGTGAGATTTTGGCATGGACCATAAGAAGTCATTGACTGTGCTCGTGACTAATCATCACCTGAAGCTCCTGGTGTTCCTTCAACAGTCTGTCATACTCCTTGGCCAGGCTGTCCATCTGCTTCTTCATTACCTCTGCGTCTGACTGGGATTTCACCAGGGCTGGAGAGGAAACAAACATTAAGAAAAGAACATTTTGGTTGGTTTTGGCTACACTGGATGGCTCCAGTGTAGCCTTGTCTGCTCTCTGTCTTTCCTGGTTGCAGTGGTTTGGGGTCGGGCCCCTGACCTGCTGGTGCACGGCCGTGCAGGGGCTCTGCGCATATCACACAGTTCCAGGCCACTCTCTGTATTGTGTGTGCGCCTCTGTTTGTGTGTGTGTGTGTATCACGTGTATATGTATCGTGTGCGTATACATATTGTAAGTGCAATGTATTGTTTTTTGTTGTTATACTGTCTATGGAAAATAAAAATATATATATATAAAAAAAAGAAAAAAAGAAAATAAATAAAAAGAAAAGAACATTTTAAACTGCATCATCATCTTTGTTTACGCCACCATCGTCACGACAAACACGGAAAGCACGGGTCACAACCACAATTACTTTAAATCAAGAAGCTGATCAGATTAGTTCTTTAGTGCTTTAGATCAGAACACAAACATCAAATGTTACATATGAAAGTGAGATGAGCCAATCAGAGCGTGCATGTGTGTATGTACATGTGTACTAACCATTCCCTGAGGTCTTCAGCTCTCCTTTCAGTTTCTCCACCTCCTGCTTCAGTAGCTCAATGCCCTGTGCAGTGGCCTTATCACCTTTCCCGTCCCTCAGAGCCTGAAATACATCAAGTGACATGAATCTGAAATTCAGCAATTTATTCAAGCACTCAATAGCTGTGTATTAGCACAGCGATGACTGTAATAAATCTTCAACACGTTGTATTATTTGAAGACAAAAGTTAACCTCCACACACTGGCATAACTTCACTGTAACTTTATTGGGAGCACTCCCATTAAAATTACAGTTATTTCAGTGTGCAGTGGTTAATTTTTGTCTTTACGGCAACCGACCACCACCTGACTGAAAATATATGGGTGTGCACTGTTGTCTGATTTGTTGTGTTTTGCTCTAAATCCTGTTATTTTCTGAAAAGACTCAAAAAGACCCGTGTATTATTTCCCTATCACTCTCCGTCATCTTATCTTAACAACATGAATGTTAATTTCATAATATGTGTCAAAACCAGAAGACAATATGTGTCAGAAGACAAGTATGCAACTCATTCCAATGCAGCTAAAGCTGTGATATCCAGGAATAGTTTGGATGACGACTATGAACAGAGATAATGTGCACAGTGCAGAGGGACAGCAACTGGACAAAAACTTCACCTGGATCCTATCCTATTAGTGCATCATATCACTTTTTCAGCCAACCAAATACCTGCTTTAGCAGGTCATTGTCCTCCATGTATTTCTTGGCAGCCTGGTCAGCGTTCACAACCTGTGCCTGAAGGGCAGCAGTGGAGCAAGACACTGTTGCTAGTTGATTAATTAGGGTAATCACACGTCTCATGACCCTGCAGGAAAAAAGTGACAAAATAGAGCTTACAGTCAAATCTAGCCAAGGGATGAGAAACATGCACGTGACTGGCTGTAACTGCAGTCAGCCTGAACAACAAGAATGTAACAGCTGTATTGACCTTACTTATGAAGCCTTTGAAGAAAGACTTTCCCTATTCAAACACACAGCACAGAGAGAGAGAGAGAGAGAGAGAGAGAGAGAGAGAGAGAGAGAGAGAGAGAGAGAGAGAATAACTGGCAATGTGCCTCTGATATGAATAGTCAAGCTCCTGCACACATGTAAATTTACATTTCGTATCACATCCGCAAATAGACACACTGAAAATGGCTGCTTCACATGAACAATATTAGTGTAACTAAGAGATTTGCTGAAAAAAAATTACATGATCAACTAGTACAGATTATCAACTATTATAGAACTTTCTCAAGTCTCACTATTTCATTCCCTAGGCAGAATCCTCTTTGTACCTCCTTGTGCGTGACACTAACTCATGTTTTTTACCCTCTATAAGACACCATGAATAAGATAAGCAGTAATGTGTGTGTGTGTGTGTGTGAGAGAGAGAGAGAGAGAGAGAGTGTGTGTGTGTGTGTGTGTGCATGGGTGTGTGTGAGTGAGTATGCACGGGTGGACGTAAGTGCTTGGATTTTCATGTGCGTGCACTCTGAATGTCAACCCAGAGATTTTAAAGAACATCTGGTTCCACAGACGAAGATTACTACAGTTAATTAAAAATGTTCAAAACTACTTCTCATTAATAATTTATGATTGAGATTTATGAGATCAAACGTTGGAAACCTTTGTAGATGCACACATTGCCATACCTTGTTTACATCTCACAGATTTGGTTATCATTTCATTTAGAGTTTAATGAAGAGGTTAAGACATGATGACTGTTTTTATGATAATAGCATAGCATAAATAAAATCCATAGCGATTTTTACACGGGAGACATGCCATGCCGGGAAACACATTCACTCTGGCCAGAATTAACCTCTGATGAAATCATTGGAAAATTGCAGCACAAAGAGCTACGATTTCATTTCTCAATAAATAAATAGAAGCATATCAGAGCTACAAGAGAGTTAGTAATGGCACACATAAAGAAAGTACTAACTGGACAAAGGAGGCAAAAGTTGATGAAGATGTTATGCAAAAATGTAACCATCAGAGCATGGAAGTAGGCAAACCACCACAGCAGCATGACTGTATCATCAAAACAATGTTTGCCTCTGTTCTGGTGGTGCGAATATCAGGGTTTGAAATCTGCTGTCCAGTACAGCCACTGTTCACAGAACTGAGGTCAAAACAGCTGCTGTCTGCCATACACTAGGTTTTGACCCGCTCCTGTTTTAAGCTGTTCTTGACAATGCTGTTGCTGTTTTTTATGTTTTATCTACACTCAGGCCTCAAAGGTATTTGCCCTATGGGGACAGATTAAGTTAAGATAGAGAAAGTTAAGATGCACAGACTCACAGCCAGAGGAAAAGGGAGAAGCCGGAGATGTACAGGTTCCTCTGGGCTCTGAACAGTTTCATGTGCAGGTGGTCAAACATGTTGGGGTGCAGCTTGGCATCTTTGCCCTGTTCTCCACTGGAATATTTCCTCACCTCACGCACAGCATCTGAGGGAGAAGAGAGCAAGGAACACGATACAATTAAAAAGTTTTGTTTCTCATGCGTTGTGCGGACTTTTGTGCTAGTATGCATCTTCATCTTCTACCAAATATATAACCTAACACTGCACAGTTTGAAGATGGATCAGAATTACTCATCTATATTCAAGTGGTTTCCTGTGGCCAAGTTAAGCTGATTGGTTCACATTGGGCTTTGGGCAGACATTTATCCACAGACATATTTGTGTCACACCTGTACAACCACATTGTATATCGCCAAAGTCAAAGCTTCTGTCTCTTTACTCTACAAAAGAAAATTCAACAGCTCGAGCTCTACAAAGGCCAGATCAGGGGCTTATCTTGTACCTTTCTGATGTTGTCTTGCAGCGGATCACAGCCCCCACCTGGGGTTTTGATCCAGCATGTTTTTAATAAAGTTGCTACTGATGTATCACTTACCAAGGAACAGCACAATGAGGATAATGATCATGGTGAGAAACACTTTGTTCCAAAATGTCGCCACCGTGCTCCAGATGCTCAGCTTGAAAATACTCTGCCATCTGCAACACAACACAGGCAGACATCCACACACAGGCAGGGCCACAGATTAAAAACAAACAAAAAAAAAAATTAAAAATCACTGCACAGCCATAATCTTGTATTCACAATCACTGTATTTCACATTACATATTTCACATTACATATGAAAACATGTCATATGGATGCCCACTCCTCGTCTGATTACTTGTTATGCAAATTTTACGGATGATGCTCTGTTAAAACACAGCTGAAGACAAATACCTCCTGGCCGAGATGAAGGGTAAACAGAGGATGACAAGAATGCCGATCTCCACATACAAGAAGGTGGCCACAGCAGTCCACTGCAATGTCATCTCCAGCTAGGACCTCTGGAGAAAAGCAGACTTACATGTTAGAATAAGTAAACACTGGCTGAAATGAAACTTCAAGAGACAAATCAGCAGATGGATGTGGCTGGCTGGGGTATGACGACATGCCATCAAGCTCTAGATGCCCCAGTGGCACCACATGCGGATGTTGCCCATGTGGCTTAACCTTATTTCTACTTGGACAACAGTATAGCCTCTGTTTAGGTTGTGTAAACTAATAACTTCACGTTAAGCTCCTTAGCCACTCGGTCCAAGGTTCACATATTCTGACGTTAAGTTAACCATGCTGGTGATTTTGTCAAATATGTTGAGTTTAATAACGCATCACAAGATTCATGCAGCATCACGAAATGGGAGTCTTCACATTAAAAGCTGGAATTGAACGCTTTGGCCTATGCAAATTCAGAAATGCAAGCCCACCAAAGAGTACTGTAGTAATCTTGTTTTGTTTTTTTTTTCCTTTTTGTCATCCCTCCTGGTTACAAAACCGTGAGTCTAACATGAAGTTAGCAAGCTAGACTGTTGACTGTGTGAAAATAACGTTGAGTTGCAGGTGTTAAAATGGTTTGTGGTGTTTATGACCGTTCGAGTCACAATTCAAAACCTAAAACACACAACTTACCGCAAACTGCGACAGAACAGGACAATTTGTTAGCTTTAGAAATGAACCACAGGAAAAGTTGCTCCTTCTCTCTTCCTGGTCCAGCAGAGGTTGCGTGAGCTTCCGGTCACTACTTTCAAAATAAAACCCACACGTTCCTTTAGTTTTCTATGCAGCAGAAATCCATTCATTCATTACCACTGTGTCACCCCAGTTATACAAAATATGAATATGACTGCATTTAAGAAGAAACCTGTAGTACATCAATGCTGGTATAAAACAGCTACTTTTATCTGTTTACTTTTAGAGAATTTGTTTGTATAGATTTGCAGCTCTTCATATAATATGGCATCTTGTCGGTCTAAATGGCTGTTAATATTCTGCTTAAACACCTTGTTTCACTTAGTTTATTATAGTGATTCTATTTTGCTACATTTTTGTTATTATAATGCACAAACTAACGTCTATCCCATCAGTGACAAATACACTGTACTGCTTTTATTTTAGAGGGAAAATGGGCTTGCTCTCTGTGCCCGCCTGCAGGATAAAGTCTGCTAATCCTGGGTCTGTTAAGTCATCCTCTAAAATGAGAAATACACACACGAGTATCCCATGTAAGTATAAAACGTACTGGCTTCCCAGAACAGTCTTTACTTTGAAATATTTCCTGCTCTCAAACACATGAAAAAAGTATTAAAAATATATAGATAAATTAAAAAGTGACAGATTTTTCCTGGACCTGCTTGAGTTAACAGATAAATGACTGGTCATTTCAAATGATGATAAAATTATTTTTCTGGTCTTGCTCAGGGTCAGTCCAGCAGCAGGTGAAAGTTTACCAATCAAGTCACTGACTACAGCTTACTGGATGTAAGGTTGCATGAGCACTATAGATTTTTTATTATTATTTGTATTTATTTATTTGGCTTAATCATTTTCTCTGTCAAATGGCAAATTCTCCTTAGCAATTACAACAGCCCAAAGCAATGTCTTCAAACTGCTTCCTTAGCCTGACCAGCAACCAAAATAGATACATCAAAAATTGACAATAATAATACTAAAAATGATACAAACACCGGAGAGTGAGCAAATGTTAGCAATTAGTAAAATTCTAATGTGCAAATGCTTGAAATTTTTATTTCAAATGGCATAAATGGTTCAGTGACTACAAATGAATTACATTTTTTCTCAAGTTATTACTTAATCAGTCAACTGGGATCTGTGGTGTCCCTTCACCTTCAGGATTCTTCACATAAAATCTTCATCTAACTAGGGCACTGAGACACACAACTACCCTCATAATAAGAGCTTGGACATTGAGAACAGTTTCTAGTTCAGCAGCAAAGTCCCTAAAACCAATAAGAACAGCACATTCTTGCATAACCCTGCCAAAAAATTGTTTGCTTAATGTCTGGACTGCAACTGGAGTAAATACAAGACCAAAGAGTAATCTTAATGATAGACACGAGTGATCCAATCACACATTAGCAGTTTAATTTGACACACAAAAAAAGACATACAACTTGATAAAATCAAAAATTGCACTTAAAAAAAAAAAAAAAAAAAAAATCATGTTCCAAGGCTTTGTACTGATCCGTAAGTGTTGTGGAGGTAATCTATTACAGCTGAGGTACTGGACAGAGAGTTGAACACTTTTCTCTCCGGCTGGGAGCTGACCCTCTCCAGCATGTAGATAAGATGGTGGTGGAAGCAGGTGAATGGAGTGCCCTGCTCTATGGCGATGTCCACCCAGTCCCATACACACTCCAGAGGGGTGTCTTCATACCCGGCAAACATAGCAGGGTTAGCAAGCAGCCCTCGTGCAGCCATCACACCTTGAAGCAAACCGGAAAAAGAAAGACGAGTGAACGATTTTGTTTACACCTCCATGTTGCCTGAACGCTATGCACTTTGACAGCCAGGTTTACAAAAACATAATGCTAAAAGCAAACCTACCATCAACCCCAGTGAGCTGGTGAACAGACTCTACATCTCGAAGGTACTTTATGTCCCCATTGGCGATGACGGGGACCGATATGCTGTCTTTGATTGTCTTAATGGCATCGTAGTGGACTGGCTGGTGGCGTTCGTCTGCTGTGCGGCCGTGGACCGTGATCCATGACACACCGGCCGATTCAGCCTTCTGGCAAAGATCAACCGTCCGCCTCAGGTCCTTGTGAATTCTGTGGGTGACAGATCCATTTTCAGGTGTTTGTAATAACAAGCCATAATGAAAGAGGCAAGTGTATTCATCTCCTGAATGTGTTCCTTTTAAAATACAGTATGGACTGTTTCAATGGATAATAATTTCAAACAAGCAGAGAAGGTGGTGAATGTATTTGTACTCCACCTTATTTTGATGGAAGCTGTGTAGTTTGGATTGTCCACCTGGTTTTGGACCTGTCTGACCATGTCTTTCACCAGTTCAGGTTTGTTGATAAGGCATGCACCATACCCCTCTGACATGGCCCACCTGCAAACACAAACAACAATCCTGACTGAGCAATCTTACACAAAACACAACAGTATGGACACAAAAATAAATGGAACTAAGGGAAATGAAAAACTACAACACAAATACAGGGGTTTCTTTAGAAATTAATGAGCTGTGTCCAAAACTAACAAATACTGGGGGCTTGATAAAGACATAAAATCAGTACACCTGCCCCATATTAAAGATTTCTTTTCGTAGACTAAATCCTCTAATTTCAAACTGATTAATCCATATGTAACCACATGTGCTGTTTTATTGTTGTTTCAGCTATACAAGCACAGTTCCCTCACAACTGAAGGTCTGCGCTACATGATGTTCGGAAAGATCATGTTTCAGATGTGCCATTTTTTTTTAATGAAGGAATGCATATCTTATCTATGAATTAATCTAAAGGAATTAACTTATGGAAACGCATTAAGTATTACTGGCTACACTGAACGTTTTAAAATAGGCCTATTGCACAGACTTTTTAATCACATTCACACTAAATTTCTCACTCACTTTTTTTTTATCTCTACTTTGTCAAATTTACGTGACATTAGAGAGCTGGCTCAGTGCAGCTGTTTGGCAGTGCACAGTCCAACAGATCAAGCACCACTTCACTCAATCAGACAAAGCCCCTTGCAGTGAAAAAGAAAATGAAACTTAAAAATATACAATTAGCTCCGAACTTGCCTCTGTTAGAAGTAGTATTTGTTAAAAGTAACTGGAGGCTAAAGCTTTTTTCTTTGACAACACCACCTCAGGTGACGAAGACCGCTTTGAATGATTTGACTGATCAAGTAAAAGGGTCAATCTAAAGATCACATCTTTGACCAAGAGCTATCAGAATATCTATTTTCCACCTGGCCGGTGCCAGCACAGAGCCAGTTCTTCCTTGGTGCCTTTTAAGAACTGGCCTGCATTTCGACAGGATTTAGAACCAAATTTTACATAGCAGAAGTTGGGTAGAATTTCTGTGGAGGGCCAGAGGGCCAACAAAGCTTTGGTCTCTCTCACAGGCCACTGCTGGCTCGTCTTTTCATCACTGAGGAGGCTGCTGCTGCTGCTTTCACTCGTGTTTTATCAGCAAATTTGTGGAGTCGTGCGGGTGCCAGCATTTTGGCACCAGCACTGGCATTTTTTCAGTGTCAAACGAGTTGTTAGAAAAGAGACATGCGAGCACCGCAATATCAAACAACACATCTGGGTTTTTGATCAATGTTAACCCTCCTGTTATGTTCAAATTTGACTAACATCCCTTATGTTTGGGGTCAATTTGACCCCAGCAGTTTAAACCTCAACAAAATTATTATAATTAAAATTGTTATCAAAATTTTTGTGTCAGGTACTTTAGGTTTCTTTGTTGACTACCTAAATAGTCCTTTAAATAAAACATAACTCCCCCCCTACCCCCACCTATACATCCAGTTTTCCTATTACGCGACTATGGAAAAATATGCAAATCACCATAAAATCTCACTGATTGACCTAAAATTGGAAATAAATATATTTTTGGTGTTTTAATGGTTTTATATTATTTCTAAGAACATATTTTTGTTATCTATAATATTTGGAAAGAAAAACAATTTCTATTATCAAGGATAGTTACATGTCTTATGTTCGGGGTCAATTTGACCACAGGAAAAAGAAACACAATTTCTGAGTGAGTAACCCAATGTAGACCTGCAAATGGGTCACATCCAAGTCTTTCCAGCTGTCCCCATACACACCTCCCCTCTAAGTTTGTCATCACAAGTATATCCCCACCTGATGGTGTTACAAAGAGCTCAAATGCTGATTTTATGTCTTGGACATGGCTGACAGCGTATCTGCTGGGGCCTGGAACCATTTTGATGACATTAGCAGCACTGAGTCTACCCTGTTGTTCATGTGGGAGAGGGACCATGATACCTCTCCATTTTTGGAAGGTAACGTGTCTGCTGGTGGTTGAGAGACAACAGGAGGGTCAACACTGAGGGTTTCATTCTCATCAGAGGAGGATGCCTCATAACCAGGGTCCTCCTCAACATGATCCTCTGTCTCAGACACATTCTCCTCTGTGTCACTTTCACTGTCAAAGAGCTGTGACAAAACCTCACTGGCAGAAAACCTTTGCTTCACGTTCATATTCAGCTAAGAGAGAGAGCATAAAGTGAGAGTACACAGAGCAACAAGAGAAATGATTTAGAAGGCTGCTGTGCAAGCTTCTATATGTTTGCTCCTGCCCCATGTGGTGGGAACTATCAATGTCCTTGTGGGAACCATATTTCCCCACCCTCACAGTGCGGGAAATATCGAAGTTCTTGTAGGTATTATGTTTTCCCCTCCCCAATATCTCCCCCCATATCCCCCATATGAGTGGTTCCCATACTACTTCAGGTATGGTTATGTTAGCTTAGGGCCCTAAAGCAGAGGGAAGTTTTTTGAAGATTATCAAATTGCATGTTATAGTGAACTCAATATCATCCAAAAAAAACCCAAAAATGTGTGTAAAACGGTGTTTTTACAGCTAAAACAGCCTGGGGTCAAATTGACCCCAAACACCACCGATGCGTACAAAATGCGTACAGGACACTGAAAACATATCATTGTGTGAATTTCATGTTTACCCGGTAGTATCCATTAAATTAGGAAAAGTCATAAAATATGAAGCAAAAAAAATGATGTTAAGCATTTATTTAGAGACGTTAAAAACTGAATGGGGTCAAATTGACCCCAAACATAATAGGAGGGTTAAACAAAAACAGCAAAGCCATAAAACAAGAAGTAACTGGAGGCCAAAGTGGATCAGGGCCTACTGGCACTAGCTGCACCTCTGGGGACAGCCACAGTTGAGGTCAACTCCATCTGAGAAAGGTGCTACCACACAGGCTGCGGCGGCCAGAGTCTCGGCATCACTGGCAGCAAACTGCACGATCAGGGGCCGGTCGGCTGATGGAGAGACAGAAAAACAAACAGTTGTGGTGAACACTTTGCCCCATCATTAAACCAAACTATGGCGGTATGTGCAAAGCCTACTATTGTATGGCAACACAGAGTGAAGGAATGAAGACAAGCAGGTAAGTTCTGTGGGTGGTGGTACAGCTGCTCATACAGCAGGGTGGGTACTCACATTCATTAGTCGTGAATTCACTGTCTCTGGCTTTGACAGACCGCATGAAGTCAGCAGCAACTATCATCGGAGTGAAGCAAATATCACAGTTGTACTTCCTCACCAGAGATCTGAAAGCCAGCCTGAGGAGAAACAATTAAGGACCTTAATGAGAATATTTAGCAACCTACATACAAGGTAAACAGTGGACAAATCTCCCCTGTTCAAGGCAGAGCGGTATTGCACTATGTGACACATTTGAAAAATGGCCAACCACTACATACAGCAGCATGCACAGATAGCCATCGAGTCCTCACCTTGTGAAGTTTTATAGGTCTATATTTTGTTTATTGAAATTCAGTGGTGTGGACCTTTCTTGTCTGCGTGACATCAATTCAATCTGTTCTGCTCACCTACTAGATAGATTCCTCATCTATGTTATTTTCTCTGAACACTTGTTCCTCTTTATATTCAAACACTTCACCAGGGAAGCAGCTGGCTGCCAGCAGTCGGCCCCACTGCATACAGCAGTAAAATGCAGCGACATGTCGCAAATAATAATGAATATCAAGCAACAACTTCTTCACCATGCAAGTTTTCTTACTTTCAGAGCTCATATGAATTTGAACAAATACATGCTATTCACAGAATCACTGTGTATACAAAGGTAGCAGCCCTTATGTGTATTTGTTGGAGCAGCAAAGCATTATTTGGTTAACAAAAAACTTGCTATGGCAAGAGACAGGGGAGCTCATGGCAATGCCAGGCCAGGAACCTGCCTGGAAAGAAAGAGACAGTCACTTTCACTGTCAACATTTCTCTAAATAAAGTAAGACCTGCAAGACTGCACGCCTTTGTTAACCAAGTGGATATATTCAGCTGACAATGACAACAGGACAATTTAACCAAAGCAATGAAATTTAATGCCAACAAATTAACAAGTTCAGCTTTGATTCAGACAAAATTTAAACGAAGAAGGTGGTGATATAGGTTTTTCAGACTTGTTAATATCACAAAAACACTACTGATAACACTAACTAGCTACAACATGGTGAACAGACTGCAACGCTTATATTATGGTGAATGCATTAATATTCAATACACGCACTGTATTCACTGTATTAGGCACAAACTGTCATAAAGAAAGTCAACAAGAACAAAACAGGCACGCAAAATGGTAAACATTATCCCAAACTGGGTAAAATATAAATGCTAACTGCTAATTTCGCTATGGTGGAGGTTAACATCATGATGTCGTGCGACCCTACATCCCTCTTTAGACTTGTAATTCTACTTACTTTGAATAACGAACCATGGGAGCACATATTTTCACCACTTTTCCCTTTTCAAACATGTCCATGACGCTGGGTCCGGATGTCTTCATCTCTCTCAGCGGCGTTAGCCACCTAGCATGGCCGGCTAGCTCAACATCCAGGAGTGGAGCTCCGTTTAACCGTTAATGTTGTGTTCGGCGGTTTGTCTTCTGTTTCATTGCTGTAACGGACAAAACCACACGGGACATTCAACTTTCATTAAAAAAAAAAATTAATAAACATAAAAAACGGCTAAACTATGAACTGTTTGTGCTGCATGGCTGAAAAACATGCGGTGGAAAAAAAACTGATGTTGCAGGCGTGTGCTTGTGCTCACGGCGTTCTGCACATGACCTTTGAACTATGCTACGTAATACGATGCGTGTCCAATTTAAAGATGAGGGAAAAAAATATTATTTTTGAATGTACAAGAATAAATGAGTTATTGAAGTAACTGTATCCGAGTTATCATCAGGATATAGATTTTTTTTTTTTTTTTTACTTTGCGACACGTTTTGACACGTTTTACGTCACAACACATGCAGGAGTCTCATGTTGCATTCAACTCCCGTGGGAAAACAACAGATCTAAGTTATCTCAGATACAGTTATACAGATCTCAAAGGCCAAATCTGTGTTCAAGTGTGAGGCAGTGTGTGTTTGAAGAAAATGCATTTTGACTTTTTGATGCATTGCACCAATTTCTATAAAATACAAGCTCAAATATTTCACTCAGAAGGTGATCAAAGTGTGGAAGTCCTCATGTAAATATATTTCTAAGGAGGTGGTTTTCAGTGGGCCTACATTTTATTACTATGAAGTGTTTTGTAATACTTAACAGTTAACGCTGTTTGAC
The DNA here is from genome assembly GCF_902150065.1 of Myripristis murdjan. Classification (NCBI taxonomy): domain Eukaryota; kingdom Metazoa; phylum Chordata; class Actinopteri; order Holocentriformes; family Holocentridae; genus Myripristis; species Myripristis murdjan. The sequence goes on along the minus strand of NC_043992.1, from coordinate 26,018,033 downwards.
CCACAGAAACAAAAATCTAGCTTAATTTATTTCTTCATCAGGGATTCGATCACAGAGATCCTTTAGGGTGGAGTGATAACATCATGCCATACCAAATATCATGCATACTCAGAAAAATTTCCTAGAGAGAGAAAATCTGAGGAAGACCCTAAAGTCAAATAGAAAGTCTCCAAAATTTTTGAATGATTGATGTGAAATCATCAAGGACTTGGAATCAGTGTTGATAAAGGTTTGAATTATCATGAATTAAATGAATCTCTTCCTTTAGGAAATATCCCTCAACAAGGGAATAAATAAATACATTAAAGATGGGTCATGGACTGATCTCACATATTTCTGACTTTTAACTCCCTGTGAACAGTAACTCTTTTGATTGCGCTTTCGAGAAATTAGATACAGCCTCATGGTAGGAGTGCTGGTGCAGCCATTTCTCTCAAAATTGCATGTTTCAAATCCATCTGAACAGTCCCATCCTCTTGCTTTAGTTGCAGTTCATAGAATGGCTTGCATGCTTGATGTGATGCAGTATCCTGATTAATGATAAATGCTTTTTTGGCCAATAGTGAATTCCATTAAAAGCCAAATATCTGACCATTTAATCGAAGTTCAACTATGCTGTTCAGATGACGAGTACTAAATGGCAATCTACTGCAACTGAAAGTCCTTTATCTAGCCTTCTATATCTGCTGGAGAAGCCCTAAAGATAGGCCTAAATCTAATTTCAAAACGTTTGAAGGGCAGCTGGGGCTGGCAGTAACCTTCCTTCTAAATTAATTGTTCATGAATACAGTTCAAGATGAAAGTACGTTTATACAAGTATCATTTTTTTAAAAATATATCACAAAAGCATGATGATGAAAACACAAAAAAAGCCAAGAGATAAAACACAGTTTATCTATAACACTTGGCTTGGCTTGTGCCATGTACCTGAAGATGAACACTGCAAGACAGAGCTTGCCTCCTTTCTTTTCTGTCTAATCAACTCAGCACCGGCCACACTGGGGCCTTGTTTCCACCTGGCATTAACATCCGTCCTGTGTGCTCCAATCACAAGTTGACATCTCTAAGTACAGGTGCAAACAGCAGCAATGTGTCAGATCTCAGGACGCATTCAGAGGTGGTCTGAGACAATCCGTGTATCATTCGTTCTTTCTATTTTCAATTGCCAATCAAAAATTAAAAAATGAAAAAGTGACTGGTTATTTTGTTATTTGTTTTTTAAACTAACACCAAAATCCAAAATATGCCTGGTTTTTCATAGTTCAATTTTAGGCTCGGATCAAAAATACGAAATGGAAAAACGGGAATCAGGACTGAATTTGATTTTATTATTTAATTGGTCCGGTTTACGTGACCCAGACGTTTGGTAATGAGTGGTAGCTCACAGCAGATCACAGCAGCCAGGTGCATTCAGTCCCGCCACCCTGATCACCGCCACCATGGATAGTTATTACGTGTTGTTTCGAAGACCAAAGCGTGTAACTCTAAAAGAAGAGGACATGACAACCGAAAAAAATCAGCTGAGCTGCATGAGTTACCACAGTGATATTACAGGTTGTTTTATCCACCTAAGCAAGAACCCTCTCAAACCTGCTGAAATAATTCAATAATATCAGCCTGAATGTGATCGGGTCAAGCCTGTAACAAACGTGAAATATGTCTTCACTGATTGACAGCTGCATTAAAATGAGACTGAGGTAAACAAGAATGTCCCTTTTTGTTAAATACCTGCTGCCTGTTAGATACCACTTCATTTGTTTGTGTGTAAGGAGGACTATCAAAGTAAGAATTTCATTTTATGCTCTCTCTCTCTGAAACATGTGGTAGTCTGCATATAGAGTGGAAAAGTGAGTTCCAATCACAAGTGGGCAGGCCAGACGCATGTGGAGACGCATGTTAATGCCAGGTGTGAATGGACGGACTGACAGCTGTCTACTTGAGTTCAGATTACCAAAGACACATTTTAATACCAGGTGGGAACAGAGCCTGAGATGATGGTTTCCCAATACCCACCTCTGCACTCACCCAGGTCAGGATGGCCCGTGGTGGGAGGGGGAGTGTCCTCTGGAGAGTCCTCTCTACAGGAAAGACAAGAGGCCCAAGAAACACTGAAAACCAAAGGACTACACATCAGTGCTGCATGCAGTGTTGACAGTGATTTTCCATGGACTCTGGAGCAGTTTGGCACAGTAGTGAGTGGTTGTAAGACTATGCTGGGATGACAAAAAGGTTGTGTGAACCAGAAAATTTATGAACTGTACGTAACCCAAAATGTTGAGTCAAACAGGGGCTAGAGTTGGTTTATATTTAACTGAATACCTCATGTTGTTGGAACGTATGAAGACTGTAATAGATCCTGTATTTAACATCTTACTTCTTTTGGTCTCTGTGACCTTATTACTATATTACTGATCATTGTACTGTGACCAGAATAAATTAAAATTGTGCAGTGCTGTGTACTGAAATGATCTCTGTATAGGAAAGCACCACCTTTTCACAACATGCCTGAAATGTTTTTACCTGTTAGATGTGGTGTATACAATCAGGAAAAAGACATATCCTAATAAAAATCCACACATTTCAGCTTCAAATTATGTTTTCCATTAATTCTATCTTTTTTACACCGAAAATTAGCATACTCTCCCAGATAACACTTTCTGGTAAAAGGCACGGGATCTGTGTGGATTATAGAATTTAAAATGCACCATATATTCCCTAAACAGTATATTGTTTGATTTTAAGGTGGCTCAAAACTTAAGTTGCATGCTTTCTTACCTCTCCCTGCAGCTTCCCAGTCTCTTTCCACTGTGAAAATTACATTTGAAATTTGAAAATTTGGTTTGGAATAAAAAAAAAAAAAAAAAAATACACTTTGCTCCTGTGCAAAATCAAGTTCTCTTATATGCATTTCCCTTTCTGCCCACTAGAGAGAGTAGAAGCAACACCACCTTGAAAACATCCCACATCATTATGCATGAGACTTGAGAAATGCCTCTTACCCTGAGAATTCATACATGCTGTAACTATGGCCAATATTTGTTAAAGGTGAAGAATTTTTCAAACCCAGACAGCCAAAAATCAAGCTCCTCTGCCTTTATACAAAGACCTGGCTGCTTCTAAATGAATAAACAAACAAACAACAAACCCACACTTCTTATAGTGCATTTAATTTATTTATTTCAAACTGGCACTAAACAAGCAGCTAAAAAACAGAAAGGGCATCAATAGATACATCAGTACATACATCAATAGGGCACACAGGGCATCACAAAAATATGTCCCGTAATTCAAGCTGATAAATCCTCAGGTCATGGAAGTCCAGAAGAATAAATACATCATTTCTGACTGAATCAAGCGAAAGGAAATGATAGCAGTGGAACGCAGGCTGTTACTGTCCCACCAGTTACACCAGTGGGAGCTGGATACCGAAATACTATCCACTTCTTAGTTAAAATCCACTCTCACGTTCCATCTATACTGCCTATGTATTCACCTAGTAGCAGCTTATGCACCTACATGACCAGAAATGATCCCTTAATCTACTCACATTTACACAATACATGAAACAGGAGCCATCAACAGTGTCCAGCGAGAAGGTTTGGGAAGGGCTTAGCTTGTGTTAATGCTGTGCAGAAATACCAAATAACACCCTATGATTTCTGGAAGAGACCGTTTGTGGCTAAACCATGTGTATACAATCCTCACCACACCCTCTGTGTAGATACAAACCTAACTCTCCCTCAGTGAACCCTTAGCCTGTATCAACACTCCAACACATTCAACTTCATCGCCCTTTTCACTGCCTTACTTACAAGTTGCTTTGACCAATGTCCTACTGTACCTTAGCAGTTTTATAACTACTCCTATCTTCAATTACAGCTATCTGAACTAATGCATTTTGCCTGGGTGTGTTTGTCAACTTTTGTAGAATCTGAGCCCTATCAATAAATTTTAAAACCCAATAATCCTGCTTGATTGATGAAGGGTGACAACATTGATCTTGCAGAGGGCAAATAAGGACCCTCCCCTTCTCAGTCCTCATCCTCATCTCAGCCCATATGACTCCAATTTACAAAGTTAAAAAAAAAAAAAACAGCAGTTGAAAACAAATCCAATATGTCTTTGTACACCATGCGACTAGCTACAAACTGAAGCAATTAATGACTCATTTGTGTCACTTCTTGATATCTTAGTTATCTCGGCACATTGGCTTCTTGTGCATCACTAGTGGACGGCAGGCTACACGGCTGTAAAGAGACAACACGGCAGGTCCATGGTAGTCAGCCTTGGGGACTTTAAGGGCCATGGAAACGACCACACTGCCCTGTCCCCCCATCATCCCCTCACTGAGGTAGCTTTCTGCAGCTGGCCACCTCCAGCTCCACGCTGGAGAGGAAGCTTCTTGCTAGCCGGTGGCAATCGTAGCTCAGCTCTGTGGTGTAGACAGCACGTGTTTGCTTGGGGTAGATGATCGTGGTGCTCTGGAAGCGCTGGGGCCGCTGGCGAGGCTGGAAGTCCAGTTGTGTCTTGTAGCGGCGCCAGGTGCTTTGTGGTAGGGCCATGACAGTCTGGCTGCAGTGCTCCAGGCCCTGGCCACGCGGCTGCAGGGCCACATCCTGGATGAAGTGGCGCTGTGAGTCGTAGCGCATCAGTGATGTGTATCTGTGAGGGGTGGGAAGCCTGTCAAATTACTGTGGCACAATGGAGAGACACTGATCTGTATCCTGCCCGCAGTTTATTTTGTCCCTTACCCTAACCCAGGGTCTGTATCCAACATCAAACCCTGATGGCCATTAATTTTTGCCATTGTTTCTCTCTTGTTTGCCCTGATTATCAAGTGCAAACAAGACAAATTTTATTTCAAACACAGCTATTGTAAGTTGCTGGCTGTCCACATGAAAATGAAAGCAAATAAATCATATCCTACTGTATTATCCTCATGTGCTATTACAGTGGATTTCTTTTTTTTTTTTCTTTTTTTAAATGTTTGGCTATGACTACTCCTACTTCTCACAATGCAGGCCAGTAACACGAAACAAAATAGGCCATATTATCGTCTTCCAAGTTCCCACCTTATTTCCTTTGGCGGTAATGGATCAAGTGCTATCCCCTCCCCAAAGGACAAGGGCTGCAGCTGGGGATAACATCCGATAGGTAAAACTGGAACCTGCAATGCAAAGTCAGCCGACAACACATAAGGAGCTAATATTTGTAAGCACTCATTGGCCCCATTTAGTATTGACTTGACCCACTTTCCCCCAGTTGGCCGGGACACGTAGCAAGCACTTCTGGAAATGCTGAAAGTGTTATTGTCCTCAGCAGACCCCCCAAATTAACTCTTGGCTCTCCATGAAGTCAGCAAAAAAACAACAGACACCATCTCATTATTGGGACCTAATAATTGCATAAAAATGTGCTGACAGACAGTAACAATGTCAGTGACAGCATCCTGCCCACTCTGTGCTGAGATGCTGTGTAATCTGGGACGCAAACTAAACTATCTACCTTTTTACTTGCAGAATAGTTTAGGCTACTCGTACTTTTTAAGCAGGAATAAATCTCAATGGGGTAAATATGAAGCATGCATCCTAGTAGTTTGGCTATGAATAATGATAGAAAACTGTTGATTTCTTGTTCATATTCTTAGCTGTTGGGCTCAATGCATGTCAAAAGGTTGCACTTTTTGTTAAATGCACCAACATCAGCAGGAAGCAGTACCTACCAGCGAGCCTCTGCCCTCGTCCTCGGACACCGGGCTCGTACCCCCGGCTTTCTCCGCGCACGCAGGCAGCAGCCAGGCGCTGGGGCTCGGGCTCGGGGGCAAGCCGGAGTCCGGGCTGTCCAGTCCTCGTTCCGCCCTGCAGCTCATATCCAGCGGATCTCCTTCACATACATTTGACAAATTCAACCTGCCCACCATTTCTAGTTCCGACTTTCAAAACCCCGGTGACAGATGCGGATTACGACAGCGAGAGCACTTCCAGATTACAGTTCCGGTGTTTTTTTTTTTATGTTGCGTTATTTAGTTGCGAAGTGACCCGGGTGCTACTGTCGAGCGCTCCCAGGACAGGATACACCGCTGCCCGCCTGGAGGTTCATCAACCGGCCGGTGATTCAGTTCCCCGACCGCTGCAAATCCAGAAACCCCATACAAAACACCTGAACTCAACTTAACACGTGTCCTTTACTCTGTCAGTGCAAAATATGAGTGCACAGCCGAAGCTGACGGGGAAATTGCAAATCGGAGGCAAAACTCCCCGACTTCTAAATTGACAGAGTTAATTAGTCCTAATGGTGTGACACCGGAGAAGGGATGTGAGGGTGTCCCGCCCGCTGCCTGTCTTCAAATTCCTCCTCTCTCAAAGGGTTTCATTGTTTTTCCAGAAATATAGGAAAGGAAACGCCTTTCTCGCTGCTGATTGGGGGAAAGGATTAGCGGCAACCCAACGATACAGGGGAACTTTCCCAGTTCATTCAAAATGAAAGTGGGACCTTGATGGAAATCAGGTTTTCTACCTGTTTTGCCCAAAGAAAACCCTCAAGCAATGCACTGATAACTTAAGGCAAACTTTTAATAGTGTTCAACCATTGCCTTTTGTTAGTAGCCTATACAATTCAGACATTACAAATAAGTAACATTTTGTATTAACACAAGGCAGGAATGTGTACACCGAATGCAATTACAACATAAAGCTGCAGATCTGATGTGCAGGGACTTGCCAAATGGAAAGGCACTGCAAGCATCACAATCAGTTTTCAGCCAATCCCTCAGACCACGGATTAGACCTCAAAATGAACTGTTTTCATTATCTCTGGTCCCTCCTGAGAAGCACTGCCGAGGTGATGTGGGAGCTGCTTTCGACTGGCACAGGAAGAGCCTGGCAAAGTGTCAAGACAAGCCAGAAGATACATTAGCCCATCCTGCTTTTTCTGTACTGTCAGATCACTTTTTCCTCATGATCAAATCAAATTTTTGTCACAAATTACAGAGAACATCTCAAGGGGCTCTAAGAGGGAATTCAGAAAGCACACAAAATGTGCTGTTGGATGGATAGATAGATGGACAATGTGTGTGTCTGTGTCTCTCTTGCACTAAAAAAAAATCCCTTGTGTTCATTCCAGCTTACAAGATACATTAGAACAAATGATGAAGAGGAAATTAAAGAGTAAATCACACTAACACACATGCACCTACGTACACACACGTACGCTCACTCATTCCCTTCCTCCCTCCTCGGCAAAGGCCCAAGTTAAAAGACTTGAGCTAGCTGGTTCTAATTTCCAAGTCAACCTAGGGGGAGTTTCAAAAGCCAAGAGAAAGCCTCATGTCTCACTGAGGATGCACGAAAGCCAAAGCTCCTCTTTGTTCCAGACTTGGGAACTCTGAACCTGCAGTTCGTGTTGCATTGTGGGACAGCATTCACACAAACACTGCCGACCCCTATGATGTACCTCCACTTTAATGGATCACAGAGATGCACACAAACTGCACACCAGTACCCTTCACTTGAAATAAAAATAGCTGAGACAGACCCTGGCTATCATAGAGATACATGGGGATATTCAGAGAACATTCACTTTAATTAAAGTCAGCCTGTCTGTAATCACTCTGGAGTGGATATGTGCCAGAGTTGCAGCTAGTGGCTCTCTGACCAGTTTTTATTTAACAGCTACACATTCAGTCTTTTGAGTGGAGATAATAAAATGTGTAATAATGTATGGAGTGTGTGACGTACAGCAGATTCTACAATGTTTCAAAGCTCAGATTTAGTGTCAAGAGGTGAAAGGTGGAAAATTACAGAAGTAAATGATACATGCACCAACAGCATGTAACAGCTGCGGAAGTTTCTTCATGATCCAGCTTCACCTTGGGTTCATGGTAATATTACTCAGAAAAAAAAAGTTTCTCTTTCTGTAACTCTCCACAATAACTGAATGGAGCTTGATCAAGTCTTTGTAATGAATAAATGACGGCGAGACAGGTAAGAACCATTCTAGCCTGCAGCTGTTTTTGAGATTTGAGGTTTGTATTCAGTGTGTGTCTGTTCACAGTCTTTTCTTGATGAGTTTCTCCAGTTTGCGGATGCGGGACGACTCCTGCTCCGGGGTGGGGGCGCTGAAGGAGAGAGAGGGGCCACCGTCGGCCCCAGAGGGAGGAGTAGGCAGCCTCTGTCTGAAGAGCTCCAGCATGCTGCTCTGTTCGCTGCGCTTCAGACCCTGCACACCCATGCATACACACACATACACACAGGGAAACAAAACAAAAAGTTCACACAGCATCAACAAACAGCTCAGAGAATGCACGAAACCTGCAAACAATGAGGAAGACACCATAAAAGCTGCAAATGAGGTAGTGCTTTGGTTCCCTTCGACAGCAAAACATATGCAAAGCAGGAGGAAGTGGAAAACAGCAGGTTATAAAAGAGAGAGAGAGAGAGAGAGAGAGAGAGAGAGAGAGAGAAAGAGAGAGTCCAAACACTTGTGTAGCCCAACCAACTGACCTTCATGTCCAGAATCTTCTGGAAGGTCTCAGGGTTGCCGTCGGCCAGGAGCTTGATGTAGTTATCAACAAACACCACTGGCGGTTCATGTGGGGCCATCACCACCTGTGAACGTACCAAGTTTAATGTTGGCTTTCAACCCCATCCTCCCCACTCCCCCAACCCCCGTTCCCCTTCCCTGTGAACCATCATGGGACAACCCAAGGAACTTTAAATGATCCCACATGGAGCAGTTATGGCCCAAATGAGGAAGAGGGGAGGACTACAACAGACAGTGTGCAAGTGGTTCAAGCTGCAAACAAAGAGCCAAGACTATGGGGCTATATTTAGGAACCCCCTCCCCTCTTGCTTTTTTTTTTTTTTTTTTTAAAGTCCAATTGCTTCATGCAAGAGTGGGAAAGAGTTAGCCTCACCGGTAATTATTTTGGGGCTATAATGAGCTGGGTAAAAATCAGCATTAGCTGAGAGCGGTCAAAAAAGAAAAAGTTAAATGGGGCATAAGTCTTGTGGACAGGATTTTTTTTTCCAACAATAGAAAGAGGGTGGAAAACGTGGGCTGAATAACATTGCTTGCAGCCGCTACAAAGCAGGCAGACCAACACATGGCTGACAGACCCCCCTTGCCACTTACACCCCCTTGCACGTGCACACAAAAACCATCTCTCAAAACATTTCTCACTAACTTCAACCAAAAAACATTCAGTCCATCCATTCCTGCTCTAATGCTCATTTTTTTGCAGGGACAAAAGGGCATGAAAAGGTGATAAAGGAAAGAGCGTGCAGAAATCAAGAGAAAGACACAGGGGGAGAGAAAGACAGAGAGCGGGCATGGAAAGCTCAGGATTGTGTGGAATTCCTTGGTTCCTTCCTACCGACTGAGTGATTTACTTAGCAACTGTCCTGGAGCCGGGCCAAGGGTAAAGGCTTAGAGGGACCTTGTAAAAAAGGAAAAGAAAAGGGGGGAGAGAGACCTACAGAATGAAGCAAAAAAGAAAGAGAGAGCAACAGAGTGAGGGGGGAAAAAAAGAAAAACATCCAGGCTGAACAAGGGTGGGGAAGGACGATGCCTTTCCAACACTCCCCAGAAGAGAACTTCAGAGGTGGGAGAGCGCTGGAGTGATGGTGGGCTGGGCTGGACGAGCGTGGAAAACAGCCACGTCTCACAGGCTTCACACCAGCCAAGTCAGGCTGCCTGAGACACACAGAAATGAACTGTGTGCTAGTTCCCATGTTAGACAACCCAAACCAGATAATAATAATAATAATAGATAATTTGATGACATGTGCATTCACATGGAGATTTGGCGTTTGTGAATCTCACTTGGAAAACTGAGAGAAACCATCTGTGACTTCTCTTATGAGAACTGAAGGAAAAGCAAATGCTGATTCACCTTTAATGCACTGCTCTCAGTTTCCTAACATACTAACTGGAGGGTCTATAGCATTGATTTATGTAAGCAAGAAGTCGACTCCTGAAACAAGCACATATGATATCAATAACCAAATATTTCTGTCTTTATGTGTGATAAATAAGTTGTGAAGACTCCAAATGCACTCCAATGCTGCTGCTTCTAAATAAGAAATACTGTTGTTCAACCCAACATCACTTGAAAGCAATTAGATGAGCTATGATAGTAAATAGTACAACCTTTGCATATACAGTATCAGATAACAGTGAAAACAGTCAATTTAAAGATAACAGTGTAAGAATACAAGGTTTTGTCAAGCTCCATTTGAACTCTGCTTAATTAACCAGTCTCTGCGAGGAAACATGAAGTTAGTTTTATGACTAAATCTTCACAAGCAAACTCAAAACTGAAAGTGAGTCTTTAATTATCCAGCTTTTTTTTGGCAAGGTCAGCCACATTTGATTTCCAGTCACACGGCCCCATAGACTGGAATTAAAACCTATTGTCGAGGCTTGGTGGAGGAATTTGTGTATTGACCTGATTTCAAGTGGTTCGTCTTTCAGCTTTGGGCCAAACTCAAGGTGGAAGCAATTACCTGTGAGGCACCTTGATGTTGCACAAAGTCGATAGCTAAAATGCTGTCCAGATTTAAACAGCCTCTCTTTACTCGTGGGTTTTCTCTACCTGAAAGCCGAAAATCTCTCCAAATCTTTGTAAGACCCTTTCAAAAGTGTTTTGGATGGATGGGATCCCAAAAGATCCACCTCCACAGAACTTGTCCTTTTATGCCTTCTTGATAACATTAATAAATAGCAATGCATTAAAAAATACATCAGGATTTCCTGACATGGGATTTCCTGACTCTGGAATCACACTTCTCCTTGCTCAAAAAGAAGTAAGACAAGTTGTGGCACCAAAAGAAACTTAAAAGCGCATCAAGAAAACTTTTCTTAACTATATGTAACCAACACCATAACTGTTTCATACAGTACTGGTATTGTATCTGTGCAGATACTTAAATTGTATCCTCAAAGTCTTTTCTCTTCAAAGGCATTTCACCTGGACATTCATCCACTCTTATTTATTCAAAAGTTCCTCGCTCTTGTTTTACATGCTCTGTGATATCCGTGCCCAGCAAATCTGCGTATTTGTCCTTGAATTTCAGAACAAAGCAGTCAAACCTCCCACACCGGCTCACTCGCCAAAACCGAAACCCTTGTAGGTTAAGGTCATGTTCACTGAGCATTACTACACCTTGAATGGCTGAAAAGAAACATTGGTGAAGGCACACACACACACACAAACACACACACACACATGTACAAGTACATCTCCACATACTGCATGTGAAAGGCAACAATTTTCTGCTTTCAAACACTGAGATGCCTATTTGCTATCTCAGTGATCACATTCATAGCACGGCCTCTAAGATTTTTGTCCATCACAAGGCCAACTCTCTGCAACTTATTGAATACTTTCACTTTGGAATAACCTACCAGACCAGCAAGAAAACATAAAATGGTGTATTTTTTAAAGAAATAAACTAAAGATCTACTACCGCAGCTGTAGGATGGGATTATATATTATTCATAATGCTATTTGCTGTGTTATTATCTCTTCTCCTCATTAGGACCGTCCCATTTGTCTTTGTGAATCGTGAAGACATGAAGGTGTACTTTTCATATTTCTTACAGGATCACATTTGTCTGCCTTAGCAAGTTTTTCCTCTATCTTCCGTTATCACAGCGTTTTATCTCAAGTATGCATGTATCACTCTAAGGCATTCATGAACTATCAACCACGTCTGTGACTGAGATAAAATGATTCATTGAGATCACATCCCAGCTGATGTGCCTCAATGATAGTTATCTGAATGCTCTCTATAGGTCTATACTGTGAAAGCCTCTTTTAATGACAGACAAGAGGAGCACAAAAATACATCCGAGGTATTTTATACAGAACAATGAGTTCACATGCTAGCAGTCAACAGGCAGAAGTGGTAAAATGGTGAGAGATGCTTGCAACATAATCAGTGACTGAGACTTAAAGAAAGCAAAATTCTTCAAAATGAGTATACAGAAGCATGGTGAATATAAGACCTCAAAACACAAATATTATCTTGCGTATTATTGGTTCATTTAGCATTAGATCTTCTTAAATTATAGTGCAATTGCATGCATTCTTTACTTGACTGAACAGAGATGTGGATGAGAGGACAGATGGTGAAAACTCGACTGTGTTTTTAGAAGTTTCAGTTTGATAATATCGCTCTATTTGGCCCAAACTTGGAACGGACACTGACTTGGCTTTAGGATACTTGGCATGCATACAAGCAACCGAATGCCCAAAGAGTAAATGTGTACCTTACTGATTTCAATTATGCATCCTGTATCAGTAAATTAGCCAAAAAAGAATAGCAGCCAACATTTTTCACCTCTCTAGGCCTGTGTTTTTTTTTCTTCACAAAAGTCCAGCCATAAAGTCAGAAGGAGGAAGGAGTTTTGCACATTTTGCGGTATATGCTGATGGTCCACAGTTCTTCACAGTGGAGGCAGGGCAACTGTGGCATGATTAGAGCGAGTTTGCCTCCGACTGCCATAAACATCAAGGCTGTTGCAAAACAATAACAACAGGAAGGAAGGAAGGCCTGCAGGGAGCCTGACAAAACTCAAGGGACAGGCAGGGGTATACTGTGCGCTGTGTACTGCATGTGTATGTGTGCATGTGTGAGTATCTGTCTAGGCTCCTGGGACAAGTAATTAGGGTCGGGCTAGACTATGGCGGCCACATACCACTGTCCTCTAGGGTCCCATAAGGTAACCTTGGCTGGAACAAGGCTGACTGGCTAAATCCCGCATTTGCTCCCCTCAATGAAAAAAACATAACACTAATACATTCTTGGGTGACGCCTATAAACATTTCAGACTCTGTGTGCCAAGTGTGTGATTGTCTGCGTTTGCGTGAGTAGATGCATGGATGCATGCATTTGCTTAGCCACTAACACCTTTCTATTGGCCCAAGGTCAACCACATGCTGTGTAGAAGAATGTGTGTGTGCGTCCTGCCTTGGTCTGCCTCACTCATTAAACCAAGAGGTGCACAAGCTCCACTCCTCCTGCCCTCCCCTACTTAATGTGAGGTGGACTAGTTTATGGAAACATGCTCGTAAAGTGCTATCCTGAGTGGGGTTATAGATGCAATTAAAGGGTTATTCTGCCCAAAATAACCTCTAAATTGATCATCTCAAACGACTCAGACAAACACTGGCTTGCCAATCAAACTGCAAACAGTTAGAGCAGTGTTGATTTAGCTTATTGTTTCTTCTTACGATGGAGCCTGAAACAGTGGAAAAAGCAATTAACGGCTCATTCTGCCAGACTATTCTTGGCCATGGGTTAAGACAGCAAAGTTAATGTCTAAAGGGATATGTCAGAGTTTTAACGTTACACTTACAATGGCAAACAAGAGCTAAAAGGATCTCATGTCGACCAGTTTTTACAGCAAAGGCTATAAAAAGATTTCAAGCCATTAAAAGACAGTACCTAATGTTCTGGCTGTTTAAATCGGCGACATGAATTGAGCCACCCACCCTGAAGAATCTCTTAAAGACTCCACTGACAGGGACACGAGTTTAAGTTGAATCATTCATTCCTATTTAGGCCTGAACTTGGGCTCTTGTTAAAATCTGTCAAATGTGAGCGTATTTTGAGTTTACATAAAAAGTAAACAGTTTTCATTGCAGTAAATCAATCTCCTTAACAGCATTTTTACTGGCTTTAAGAGCAAGGCTGGGTTTAAGTTCATTTTTTTTCCCCACAAGCTTAAATGATGGAAGGTATGCTGAACAAACTTGCTGTTTAACCGCAATCACTTCTTCACACAAATACAAATTCACTCAAAATACACACATGGGAGCTGCCCTCATCTGCTATTGAGCGGCTCTGGGTTAAGTAAGTGCTTTGCTCTCACCTTAAGGATCATCTCTGCACGCGTCATGCCTTTCACCACGATCTTGGTATAGCTGGCAGGGGCCTTGCGGAGCACTTGGGAGCCTATGGAGGGTAAGTCCAGCAGGACTGTCTTCAGGGAGTGGGTGTCCAGCAGGAGCTGGTGGTGGAGGAAACACAAGACAGAGACTCAGTTAACATTTCATTTGAAGTTCCATCATGAGCATTACAAAGCACCATGAGCACACCGTGTGTGCATTTTGACCTGAGCTGATAAATCGGTTCTGCGAAAACAGTTTTCAAACAAGCAGTCGTAATAGATTCAAAATATATTTCAATGCATGTAATAATGTTTGTTCAGTGGTGAAACTACAAAGTTGCGAGATACATACATTTCCAGTGCACTCAAAACGCTTGTAATGACTCACAATGCACTTCGAATGAGAGCTTACCGAATACTTCTATTTTGAACTTGTGAAGTACACGTTCTACTGATTTGGACAGATAAGCAGAAATTAAACTTACCTGTTCAGCACCCACCATGCTGATTGGCTTACATCTAAATAAGTGGTTGATGAATTTAGGGATGAAAGAGCTGGTGAAAGAGAGAGAAAAGACAAACATAACAATGTCATGGAGGTTTTACTATGGTTCAGGTCATTAAAGAAGGAGAATTCCAGTTAAAGTTAGGGCTGTAAAAGTCAAAGTAGTCAATGAAAGGTTTTTAACTGTGGATGCAGAATATGTATACATGTATGTGTGAGAGTATGCATATGTGTGAGTGTGCATGTATAGTACTTTGTGAACTTGATGCAGAATTGAGTAAAGTATTTGCGTGTGGAAGCCAGGTTGTCTCTGATGATGGGCACGTTCTGCTTAATGTGCATGATGACGGATGTCACATATGGACTCTGGTCACCCACGTGCTCCACACTCTGCCATGGCATCTGCAGGGAATGACAAGAGGAGAGATGAGGGACAGAGGGAGAGATAGGCATCAGAGGCTGGACACAACTACTGTGTGAATAATGTTTACATCAGTTTGTAAATCAATAAATGAAGAAAAAGGATGTGTTTGTGTGTTATGACTGGTTAAATTTATAGACAAAAAACTGACACCACAACTGAAATCAGGCAAAATCAAGCTTTATGATGTAACATTTGTACCTTTGAGATTTTTTATTTTTAATTTTTTTTTTGCAAAATCCCAGAACGTATACTTTTGATTTGCAAGTTTGGGGGTGTCTAGAATTGGCTGTAATGATTTATAGCAACACTATATTTTGGTCAAATAGACTTGTGTGACACCTTTTTAACACAGCAGTTCTTTGAGTACCATAAGAGTGATGCACTCCAAAGAGGCATCAATCTTTCTCAAAACTACCAAGGACAATCTTTGTCCTCTCGCAAACATTTGAAAAATGTTCATCTTCCTTGACAAATGAATGACGATAGTATTGGAATCTGAAATTTTGTAGGTGGTTGGCTGTGTGTGTGTATGTGTGTGTGTGTGTGTGTGTGTGTGTGTGTGTGTGTGTGTGTGTATGTGTCAGTGTGGCCAACCTTGCTCATAGCAGTGAGAGCAGGGTCACAGGCAGCGTCAAGATCTTGAACAAGTAGCTGGATACTGTTGGAGATCACACTGAGAAACACAAAAAGGAGCCATTCAAATAATAACCTTTACACACATAATTTGAATGGTACAGTGTTTTCTAAGCACATGGGGGCACCTTTGCTATCTTTATAATTTTCACGCAAAAGTGGGTTACTTAAAAAAAAAAAGAAATAATGTGCACTGCACTGTGGAAAAGCTGAACAGTTGACGTGCTCTTTTGAAAACATGAAGGGTTCCTAACAGAACAGAAGAGGTAATTTTCTTGCATTCGTGTGTGTGTGTCTCTTACGTGCTGAATGTATCCATCTCCCCAGTCAGATTAATTCTCTCCACCAAAACCTTATCCACCTTCTCCTTGAGCTTCTCTTCAAGCTGAAACAG
The DNA here is from genome assembly GCF_902150065.1 of Myripristis murdjan. Classification (NCBI taxonomy): domain Eukaryota; kingdom Metazoa; phylum Chordata; class Actinopteri; order Holocentriformes; family Holocentridae; genus Myripristis; species Myripristis murdjan. Next base: position 26,002,181 of record NC_043992.1, on the reverse strand, counting down.
ACACATAAATATAAACATGCATGCAAATAACAATGCTTTTCCACATGCACACAGGAAAAAGCATTATTCTTCAAATATTTTTTTATTTCATATATAACATATGAGTGCTTACAAATATGTTCATTCTAATGTGTGCTCATCCTTTTGTAGATGTTCACATCACTATAAGCGCAATGTATTTATGTGTGTGCTGTGTCTTGCATTGATGAAACCACTCAGGTTGTGTTGTAATCATCTGACAGTTACTGTGAGTTCCTCAAAACTCTGATGAAACACACTTAACTTTATGCCATGATATCTGCTTACTCATATTTCTCAACATATAGTGTTGATGATAAATCTGTAGTTCTGCATACATGGTGACTGGTATGCTCATGTATTTTGTAAAGCGGAACCTGTGATCTGAGTGCAGAGGTGAAGGTGAGGTTACTAAATGAAAACCTTGAAATTTGACTTTATTTTGCTCAACACGCAAAATCTTTCACAGGTCGCATTTTAGTTTGCTTAGTATTCTTCATTCAAACTATTTGTACAGCTGGTCAATTTGCAGGTAGCGACACCCACTGATTTCAATTCAGAAGACTCACAGTGCTAGCAACGGCAGCTAAAGGACAAGTAAAGAAATACCTCTCCCGAGACAGACAAGTGTCTTGACGATTCTAATCAAAATACAAAAGGATGCTTTTAAGAGACACTCAGAGGTCTGTGTGTGCATTCCCATGCCTGCTGTGTGGTCGCCAGGCAGTACTCAGCAGTGCTGAGGATGCTACAGATGAGGCAGAGCTCATCCACGGTGAACTTGGCTGCCTCTGAGCCTTCCTTCTCCTTCAGCAGACTGCTGATGGTCAGACCCCCGCTGTTGCTGTTGGTCCTGAAGGGGAGGGAAGGATGGAGAAGGTGAGAGAAAAATAGCTGGACAGAAGAAGAGACTGAGACGGGAAGACACACAGAAATTAACTGAGTAGAAGAGGGGAAAATACGATCACGTGGGAGGGTAAATTAAAGGGGGTGAACTGCAGGCATTGACACAAGTGTAGGGATGTTTTCCCACATGCCCTATTTCAATGTTACTAGGACTGGTTGCCATGGACCCCCTGTTGCTAAGCCATAGGACAAAACTCTTAAAGGAATGCATTTTTATGAACCGCAGGTAAAGGAAGCCATTTTTTGTAACTCAGACACAACAGCAGCTACAGCTACGAGCCGCTATAAGGGTAGGGAAATTGGGCCAACTTGGCTTCAGCAGCCACCCCCCTCCATTAATAAACGTCACAGCAGAGACATGTGGGTAAAACCACAACATAGCTCAAGCTCCAAGAGTGGGCCCCTTTCAAAACCTCAGAAAAACAATACAAAGAATACCGCACAAGATGAGCGTCGTCTGCATGTGCCTGCATGTGCATACACTTGCAAAGTGTCAAAGTGCATTTTCGACTGTGCATGCATGTGTATGGCTGCATATACAAGATATATTAGCATGTAAGTGAGTGCAAGGGTGTAAAAAGCATGCAGACACATATGAGACAAAAACTGAGAATTCCTGTGTGTGTCTGTGTCTCTCTGTGTGTGTGTGTGTGTGTGTGTGTGTGTGTGTGTGTGTGTGTTTGTGTGTGTGTGTGTGTTTGTGTGTGTGTACACCACAGCCAGTGAGGGGTTCTAATGTGGTCAATGAGCCAGAGATGTTTTTGCTGGTAGAGTATTAGGCATTGCCACAACATAACCATCTCCAGATCCCACATAGCATGCAATCCCAGCCCATCAAACACAGCAAGTACTAAAGACATTAACTATCAAACTAAACTCCTTAAAAACCCCTTCATCATGAAAGAAGAATGAGTAAATCCGGGCGTGGTGTGCTTGTTTGTCAAAATCGAAACAAATCGGTATGTGTTATTGCCCAGAAAATTAAATGGTTTTGATGGATGGAAATAGTTGAAATAATAGACAGTGAATTCTATAAGCTGTTTGGGCTTCCAGCATTGTTTTTGGTATACAGTTATTGCTGTTATCAAGTGACTATTTTTCAAATGTTTTCCTGGAAAAGCCCACAGGCTGGATTTGACAGAAGAGAATAGGGAAAGAAGTGGAGCTCACTAAGCCAGTCCTGATTTATTTTCCTTTCTTTTCCATCATCATCATCATTCCAACTTCAAAGTTGAAGTTAAATTTGACTATGTCAGTAAAAATTCTAAAATATCAGCAAACATCTTAAGATGGAAATTTAGTGGGTATGGGCCCTCAGTCTCCTTTTACATTGCAAATCTGACTCTCTCTCTTCATGGGAATGATTCTTACATTTGTAGCTTAACTCTATTATTCATACAGGTTCTTGTAAGATTATGGGACCTGGTTTCTGTCAGCATGCCTCAGTGAAAACAATGGGTAACTTACAAACAAAGCTGTTTTGGCTAGCAACCACTGACTAAAATGCAGAATGGCGATTCCAACAAGCTGGTTTTTAGTCAACATACTTGAACTGAACCAGTCTTACTTGGGCAGGTTGCCAGAGAGGATCTTCCAGGCGTACTCTCTCAGGTATTTCTGGAAGATTGTTGTGAGGGCAATCATGGGCTCGCCAGTGCTCAGTTGGGAACACTGCACCATGCACTTCTTGTAATACACAAAGAGGTCAGCACAGCTCGGCAGAACTGCTCCACCCTCCTCTGTGCCCGCTTTGGGGGGGCCCTGTGCTCGAAAGTCAGCCACAAACCGGTCAATCAGTTCCCCCAGGTTCCTGAAGATCCATGGTAGACAAACACACACAAACACACAGACACACACACACGCACAAACACAGGTGGCTGGATTAGGGGCATTTAAAAGGAATCAAATTCAAAGCCTCTCTCAAACATTAAAAACTACCATTGGCTCTTCATTCCAATGATTAGATAAAGAAACAGACAAGGACACAGAGAGGCGAACTGACAGACAGACAGATGGATAGATAGTGGTTAATCTCATATTTGAGGCATATTGCAATCATCACTTCTACAGTTTAAAGGCCCACGCTTTTTACTGTGGCCCAGTCCTACTGGATCTAGGAACTTCAGCCAAAGACAAAACAAGCAGGCCACTGTTCTCTGTTGCCGTGTCCCACTGGGGACAAGCTGATCTGGCAATGGCCTGTTTAAGGTCTTTAGCCTGAACTGAAATGAGGTTGTGGCTGCAGAATAGGTCAGTCTACTGTTCCCTTGGTCAGGCAAACAGCATTCAACACTCCAGAGAGCCAAGACCCGAGGGCTACAAGGAAGCATAGTGGTCCCAGATTCTGTGCTCAGTTTCCAGAGAGACCACAACAGATCAACTGGGGGGAGTGAGGGGAACTGATGAAGGAGGACTAAAGGATGGAGAGAGAATAAGGAAGTAGAAGAGATAGGAAGACTGGAGAGAAGGGGGGAACACAGAGGAAAGAAGGAAGGAATGAAAGAAGATGTAAAAAAAGAAGACAAAGAAGAGAGGACCAGAGAGGAGGAAGGAAACAGAAACTACACACAGAAACAAAGGGACTGAAAAGGGGGCAAACAAAGAAAGAGTAAAGAGGTGGGAGTAAAAAAGCAGGGATCTGCTTGTGGCAGCACTTTTTTGATCTCTCCCTCTCCCTGAGTCTGTGGTCATGCAGCTAATAGGAAACATTTCTGCCACAGAGACACAGGCGCTTGTATAGGAACAAGAGATGGAAAGACAGCAGGGGCAATGAAGGAGAATGGGGAGTGAGAGGTGGAGGGGAGGGTTGAGGGGGCTGCATGATGAAGGGCAATGGAAAAAGGATGCATGCGCCAGCTTAACACATACAATGTAGGCTACATGTGTTTAATGGTTTAAGCGTTGCTCACTTATCCTGGGATTCTATGTAGACGTAAAGATGAGGTTCAAAACACTTGGACACGATGCCGTGGAAAGGGTTGTCCGGTGCTTTGGGCTTCCTGGGCTGAGAGAGTGGAGGAAAACTGGAAATTAGTGAAATAATGGGTATTAGCTGTAACTCGAATCAGTTCCAATTAGTGGTGCAGTGTTTTGTCTCTTCCTGAGTGAGGAAAGGTTTAAACCAAAACACAGAACATAGAAAAGGTCATCTCCAAGATTAGGAGACATCCCAGTGAATTGGATAGTAAGTGCAGTGTGTAGAGTGTTCGAAACTAATGCAACTGTTGAAAACTGCAGTTTGGTCTTTCCACCCATAAAATACATTCAAAATTTATCTTGATGATATATTTCGGGAAGAAAATTGGATTATATTTCAAATATAATTTTCTTTAATAACTAAAAAATAATTGTCTTATTAATGACTGATCAAGGAACTGGTTGGGTCAAGTTCCTGGCCAATACTCAAGTTTAGCCACTGATTCAGAGTTGCTGCATGTTAAGTCATGCACTTATATCCCTCAGCCAAGACAAAAACTCGGTGAGACACGATACACATATTCTGACTCATGCCACATGAGTCTATATTTTTGATTTGGGGCGTTGCAGGGGCGGATATTCATCCCTCTCTTGCACCTGCCAGATTCTTCACCGCAGAACATTTTTTGTGCACTGGCACTCTCTGAAAGCTAATCACATTGCAAGAAGCAAATTCTATGAGACTAAAGAGAAAGGTGGCCTATTATCACATGACAACAAGCAATTATGAGGACAAAAGATCAGATGGTGTTACACAAGTTCTTCTCACCCTGTCCAGATCCTCTTCCTTCTCAGTACCCACATCCTCGCCTGGCTCATCCTCCAGGAACGGGTTAGTGGAGTCCAGAGGACTCTCAGGCTTCTTCTGTGGTAACACATCAAACACAGATACAACTTCAGCAATGTTTTCTGAGGTGGAACTGGTAGTTCATGGCATGGCATCTAAAGTCATAGGTTTGACTGCCACAAGTGTGATCCATGCTAACACAGTGTGGATCATCCTTGGAATAATGGAATCATACATTGATCAACATGTCTGCCAAATGACTTAGCACTTTTTATCTAAGACTGGGTTGTACCAGTTTGCATCAAATTAATCGAGGATCATGGGTAATCAAAGTTCAGTAAATCTAAGTTTCAAGATTAAGCTTATTTAGTGCATCAAATCAGTTTTTGCAGTCTCAAAGGATTTCACCGAAAAATCTTTAGAAGGACCACAGAGAGAAGACATCTTCCTGGCCAGACAGGTGTGCAATAAGTGCTAACCCAGTGGACAGTACAGTCATATTACAAAATAAAATACACTAGCAGACAAAAAAGATGAGGATGCAGGGGACGAGGGTTTCAAAATGACTAAATCTGTGTTTTAAAATAATTCAATACTATGTTGCACTACTTGACTTTAAACCCATTTTAACAAATCTTCAGTTAGAAACATAATCTGTGATTAATTTCATGAGGTTTTCTGCCATATTTAACGATACATCCTATGGACAAAAATATTGGGCGACCAACACATTACACCTACAAGAGCTTTTATGACATCCCATTCAAAATTCATAGGCATTAATATTGAGTTAGCCCTCTCTTTGCAGCTGTAACAGCCTCCACTCTTCTGAGAAGGCTTTCTACAAGATTTTGGAGTGTGTCTGTGGGAATTTTTACCCATTCATCCTGAAGAGCATTTGTGAGGTCAGACACTGATGTTGGATGAGAGGGCCTGGCTCGCAATCTCTGTTCTAGTTCATCCCAAAGGTGTTGGATGTTGTTGAGGTCAGGGCTCTGTGTGGGCCAATCATATACTTCCACACCAAACTCACCCAGCCATGTCTTTATGGATCTTGCTTTGTGCACTGGGGCACAGTCATGCTGGAGCAGAAATGGGCCTTCCCCAAACTGCGCCCACAAAGTTCAAAATGTCTTGGTGAGCTGAAGCATTAAGATTTCCCTTCACTGGAACTAAGGGGCGAGAGTCCAGTCGAGAGTTCAGTGGCAGTGAGCTTTACACCGCTCCATCTGACGCTTGGCATTGTGCTTGGTGATGTAAGGCTTGAATGGGCCTACTTGGCCATGGAAACCCATGCCATGAAGCTCCCGGCACACAGTTTTTGTGCTGATGTTAATGCCAGAGGAGGTTTGGAGCTCTGCAGTTACTGAGTCAGTAAAGTCTTAGTGACTTTTACGCACTATGTACCTCAGCCCTCGGCGTCCCTGCTCTGTAACTTTACATGGTCTGCCACCTGGTGGCTGAGTTGCTGTGGTTCCTAAACACTTCCACTTTGCAATAATATCACTTACAGTTGATCATGGAATTTCACCAACTGACTTGTTTCAATGGTGTCATTCTATTACGTTACTATTATAGCACCATGCTGGAATTCAGTGAGCTCTTTAGAACAAGCCATTCTTTCACAAACGTTTGTAAAGGCAGACTGCAGGGCTAGGTGCTTGATTTTATACACCTGTGGCAATGGGACTGAATGAAACACCTGAATTTAATGGTTAAGAGGTGTGACCCAATACTTTTGTCCATATAGTGTATGTGATGTGACAAAACCTAAACCATGCTCAAGGACCAGACAGAGAACAAAGTTGGCATTAATATCAAAGTAGCCTTCTTTGTAACATCATAGCATGTGGACCATAACAATTTCAACCACTGGAAACTATTCATTTGTAACCACATCAACAGCTTCTCTGCACTAGCCAAGTGACCAGCAATGCTACATCACAGAAGTAGCAATTTATCTAATTTTAAGAAAACTCTTAATGGAACTGGTCCAAAATTTACCTATATGTGATTCTGTTATCCTGCAAGGACCTCTTTACATTTGCTTCATCCACCTAAAATATGCTGCCATTGTGATGTCTTCAAAGTTACATTTAATTCTCAGGAGCAAGTATTGAAGCAACCCTGGTTAACTTAAAACTAGGTTTAGAGTTTATGTAATAGGAATAATAGATAGACCATAATTTAATCCAAGTTTAGCCTTAATCTTTGATGGTGCATACCAGCCTTAGTTCATTACATTCATCGGTACCCTGATGAAAAAAACAGGATCCATCACTTTCTTCCCTGTTTATTGTAGATGATTTCTAGGGAGGCTTTGATGGACTGAACAAGCTTACCCTTATTTCCCTGCAAAACTCATCACGCCCATCGTATAATCTCGCTGGCCCTGGCTCACATCCACATCACAACATGACCTGGATAGTGAAGCCTCCTCAAGTCTGTGGCACCAACTGTACGCTGTGTTTGTGAGTACGTGACTGCCATGTCAAAGCATAAAACAAGCTACAAATGAATTTTAATGTAACTGCTATTGTGTTACAAACTACAGCGTGAAACTTCAAAGAAATATTTGGTGTCCCTATGGGGAGCAGTTTCCTTTGATGACACTTCATTTGGATTCAAAAGAAGTAGATCTGAATGCATTTCACCGACTGCATGTATGCTGGCTGGTGATGCATTGTTGGGGAAAAACACTGTGATACTTCAGTCACCTTTGACTATGGAAACAGGATGTAAGGCTTGCCAGTGAGCGAGGACAAGAGAATTACAACATCTGATCCATTTTTCCATCATTAACATTCAGTTTTCTCTGGGGATTTTCAGCCTGAATAATCTGAAAGCAGTTCTGAGTGCATGGACTTGCCTCAAAAAGGAGGCAATATACATAAGATGTGTGTACGGTGGTGGAAAAAAGTTTTCGGACACCCTTAACATTTTACACAATCTCAAATATTATCATGAAATATTTGTGGAAAAATCTTTTTTGTGTTTCAAAAGGTGTGGCTGCATTAGACAGATACAAACAAATAAAAATTCTATTTTTTTGTTTATTGTTTACAAGAAAAACTAACAAAACTAAATTCTTGACAAATTCTTCTGACCACAGAATCTTCTTCCAGTTCCTGGCTGTCCAGTTCTTGTGTGCCTGGGCCCAACGACGCCGGGCTAACCTCTGTCTCTCATTGACCAGGGGCTTCTTGATAGCCTTGTAGGACCTGAGGCCATGATCTAAACGTCGGCCATGCACAGTGCGGGTGGAACACTGGACACCAGTTTGGTTTGACCACTGCTGCTGAAGCTCCTGTGATGTCATTCGGCGGTTTTGCCATGCGGATAAGGATGCGGTCATTTCTTGTTGAAGAAACCCTTGGACGCCCAGATCTTGGTTTGTCCTCCAAGCTGTTGGTTCCTCTGTATTTCTGCAGGGTGTATCCAACTGCTGAAGGACTGCGTCTGCACTTCCTGGCTGAGAATCTTTATCTTCAGGCGTGTTTCCTGCGTTAGGTTCCTTGTTTTAGCCATTTTTGTGTCTGAAGAACTTTCAGATGTGCTGGCTTTATATCGACACGAAGCTTGGCAGCAAAAATTTTGTCTTTTAATAAAAAGAACGACCTTCATCACTGGTACCAAAATGACCGGATACTCAAAATGTCTTATGTATTTTCATGGACCCAATCAATTTTAAGTTTTTAATGGCTTTTTTAGGATTTGTTTAGTATTTTGGCTGTGACTGTACTAAAAGAAATTGCACTTGAAGACCTAAGAGTGATTCTTAATGCAATATTTCACAAATGCATGGGGTGTCCGAAAACTTTTTTCCACCACTGTATATTTGTATGTGTGCATGTTTCTCACTCCAGGTCCATCAGTCAAGGTGCATCCTGTGAAGCGCTTGGCCAGCAGACCCTCGAAGTTTGTGGTCCTCTGAATGGCAAACAGAAGCAGCTTAACCTCAATCTCCTTAGCCCGTGTTCGCATCACTTTGGCCAGCTCGACCCTTAGGAACACACATGTACACACAAGGACACACGGATATCAGTATGAAAATTAATCATACGTGTCTCCAATTTCTACTCTTCTTCATGCTAAAACAGAGAGTCCTGTCCTTCCGTCTCTCCCTAAGTAAGGTGGGATGGGGGTGGGGGGTGGTTTAGGCCAACCATGTCAACTAAACTGAGATTTGGAAGAGATCACCAAACACTCTCATGCCAGTGATGTCATACAAGTGTGATTCAACTCATCTCCGCATTGTGTGTGCGTGTGTCTGCATTTGTGTACCTGGTGATGTGGCAGAACTCCACGGCAATGCGCTCTGTCATGCACCACTCTTCAGGAAACATGCGTCCATATTTCTCCTCATAGTCCACCAGCTGCCGCTTGATCCAGGCATAGCGGCGGTCGATCTTATCTAGCCATGCAACCTGAACAGTAGGGCAGGATAACAGGAAGAAAACTTTAGAGCTAGTGTGAGATACAACAGGGTGCAACAAGGACAGAACATCAATCACCTCAGTGATTGACAGGCCTTCACCACCAGGCCACAGGCAGACAGCAACCTCCTGTGTGCTTACGCATGGTTAAGCTCTCTCGTAGCTCATAATGGCCTTTCCACAACAACAGCCAGCAAAGAGTGCACTAGCTATGGATTTATTTTTGTCCCATTTCCCAGTTGGTTTTGCTCCATGGCACAGCTCAAAGACTGACAGAAAGTAAGTTGTGCTCCAACAGTCAAGAGTTGAGGTGTTACTTTAAAAACCTTCAATAGGATATTATCAACAGGATAAAAGAGTAAGGCGTGACAGGAAAGATGCCATGTATTACGAATAAATAGGGCTTATTTTTCTATATAGCAAATAATATCAACAACAACTACACCTTATGCAACATTTTTGCATATGGAAGATAAAACAAGTTTAGTTTTTGCATGCTGAACTCAATCTTTGTGTCTTGATTGACAGGATGATCTCACAGTGAATACAGTGAGATCATCCGAATGCCAAATTGATAAAACTTGAATACACAGCTTAGGGAAATCTATTTTCTCACTAATACCTACATACCACCCTAATTTTTTGTGATGGCAAGTGAAGATTGACTCATTCACCTTTCCCTGTACATATTTCCGAACACGGAACCAAAAACAAATCAAAATTTGATTAATCAACAGCTATATTTTTCATGACAGATAAAGACAATGAACTCAAACTTGCAGCCATTACTCTTCCACTCCCTACATACATCCTGGTTTTCCTGGAAGAGCACCAGATACTCTGAGAGGTGCTGTCTGATGAACTTTTTGATGATTTCCTGTTTGATGCGTGGGTCTAGCACATTGGCCACCAGACAGGCATCTCTCAACACATTGCTGGGACCGCCAGGTCTCTGTGGAATGAGATGCAGGAAAAGAGAAATCTCTTATGAGAAATGAATTGGATTTGTTTGTTAAATTAAACTGATAACCTGAGGAAACCTTCACAAAACAGATTCCTACATAAAGATTCATGTCTTTACCTTGGAGCCCTGAGAGGGGAATGCTTCCTCAAAATCTGCCAGGATCTGAGTCCCCAACTCGCTCTGTGCTGCTTTCACTCTGGACAGAAGACAAAGACCAGTGACTCAGTGACCAGTGACTGCTTTTTTTCTGTCAGCCAAACATTATATTGAAGTTATGGCATTTTTATGTGACAGCAACATATATGCACAGGTTTGCCCTGCCCTTCATACACAGCTTGAGACTGACTTTTTGTATAACTAGCCAGTGCCACTAAAGCATTTCAGCATAACCAGCTGAAATGCTTTTTTTTTTTCTTTTTTTTATGAAATATAGTCAACAGAATCCAGACAAACTCCATTTGTTTAATCATTTCTATTACCAACGGAGCCAATTAAAGTCACAATAACCTTTATTTGTTTCAATGTATTTCCCGTACTACACTCGACAAGCATTTCAATTGACTAGTCACTCTCTTTCTTTTACCCCCCATCATTTTTTGCGTCAGTCATTTCTGTCCTCTTCCTCTTCTAAAATGTGACCTAAATACTACTGCTTCAGTTCCCTGTTGCCTTTTTGTTCCATGATCTCTTTATTCAAATATTAGTTATAATTTCTCTGTTTAGCTTAGCCTTTACTTCATTCAACTGAGTGACAACAACCTGCTTTTTGCAAATTGTCTGCTTGCAAAAAAAATAGCATCAGTGACATTAATGCATTGTAGCAACCACAAATCACAGCCACAGTATTATAGAAGCTTTGGAAAACTCACAGCTTTGTCATATTTTTCATACAAAAGCTCGACCAGAAGGCCTCCTGTCCTAAAGCCGTTGGTAGGATTGACAGAGTAACCCACTACAGCCAAATTTGACCCACATTTGGACCATATTTAATTTTGATTCCTGTTCATATCTGTGAAAGTGTTTGTATGTATGTTGTCTGATTCCATGAATGTAAACATTATTGGATCCCGGTGAGTAAAGGGAGCACAAAGACATGTGGTGGAAAATCTTTTATATAATGAGGTCGACTTTAGACGATCTGAGTCTGCCAAGTCCCGGGAGAGCCAGTGTGGGCTGAAGGCATACAGGCCAGGGTTAACCCAGGCCAGTGCCTGAAGAAATCCTCCAAAATAAACAGGAGAGGGTGGAGAGATAGCACTACAGATGGATGCCAACTGCCTGGCACTGTTCACTGCCTGCATTTGTTCCTCTCTTTCTCTAATGAGGTTCCTCTGATTCTTCATCCTCTCTTTATGTGCACAGGGACGTCAATTTGTCTGACCTACTGTACTATCTATCTGTCTGTCTGCCCTCTGCTATCTTTGCTATTCCACTGGCTGATGTGTCAGCCTTCCCATGCTTCTCGCTGACTAGCCTTGATACTTTTTATTAACTGCTTGTGTCCAGCTGTCTGCCCTGCCTTCATATCTTTCTTTTCCCATCCTCCATAAGTCTCATCTGTTTCTCCAGCAGAGTCACTTCTTCCATGCAGCTGTTGTTTGGTATGAACACTGTCTGCCACACCTCAGTCAAAACAGAACAGAGCTGTATCCTCACTTGTGCTGGGAGGTCAACGTTGCTTTGAACCTAAACACGAAGTTGGCCAATGTGTCCTTGATTGATTCCGGTGTTATTGGAAAAATATTAGTGAAAAGGAAAACTGAATCACTCAAGAGTTGTGGGAAAGCCCAGCGCAACAATGCACTTTGTTCTCTGCAATGCTCTGTGTGTCTGTGCGTGTGTGTGTGTGTGTGTGAGAGAGAGAGAGAGACACTGAGAGAGGGAGAGAGACAGTAAACAAAGATTATATCCAAGTATTTGTTTGTCTCTGCGATGCGTCATACATAATGTAACTTTCACTTTGGATGCATTTGTAGATTTAATAATGATCAAAATATGTTGTTGTAGATAGATGGATACAATTTGCAAGTACAAACAAATACTTCAATTGTATATCCCAATCCATACACACACTCTTAACAGAGGAAGCACAGCCACAGAGACACTCAAACACCCTAAGAAAAGCGTGCTATGCTGTGTTAGTGGACTATTCAGTGTTTCCTTCTTTTGTTTTTTTTCTGTGTGTGTGTCTGTGTGTGTGTGTAAACAGGATGCAATGCAGAAAACCCTTCAGCCTTGCTGCCCAGTGTTGAGTCTAGGCATACACCAATACTACTCACTTTTTAGCAGTTCAGTAAACAAGGTGTGAAATACTTCCTCAGGGCAGAGGGATCCAGCTCTTAATTGGCCATTTGAAAAGAGCTGTTGTTGAATCTCCACTGCCTACCAATCAGTCCAAGTGACCTTGAGCAAGGCACTAAAGCCCTTACTTACCCCTGCACTATGAGAAAATGTATATCTAAGGAACTATGAGAGTTGTTTGGAAATATTCTTTTGTAAAAATGCATAATTAAGACTGCAGCACAGGCCGTGTTGTTCAACCACATGTACCTTAGCTCAAGATCAAGAGTGCACTGGTAGGCATGTGTGAGTTTATGTGTTTGTGTTAGAGTGTGGATACCCGACCTGGGTATCCCAGCTCCTGACAGGTCCCAACGGGGTTTGGACAAATATTTAGAAATTATGTTTAGGTTCGGGTTGGGTTCGGGTGGTCATGTCAGTGTTACTGCAGTGAAAAATGATGGACCTACTGTATGTTCTGGGCAACTTCCTGTGTAATGCTGGAGTTTATGTGAGGAAGCTGAAGGCAACACATAACATAACCTTGGAATAGAGGAAGAGCAAAAATCTCAGGCTTGCGTCGGGTCTGGACAAAAATATGCAGCCCAATCCGCACTCTAGCTTGTGTTAGTTACCTCTCTGACAGCTGCCTGATCTGGGGTATGCCCATGTACTTGTGAAAATGCTCAAGCACATTGACCACTCCCTGCAGCAGGTTGGCCACTTCACCGTACTGCCTCTTTCTGGTCATGGCCCTGGAACACACACAATACACATTTTATTTATTTTATTGTGGTCCATATCCACTGCTTCAAAAAGTGCTCAAAGACAATTAACTGGTTAATGTCCCACATGTCTGTAACCATGATTTAGCCTTCTGACTTAGTATGGGTTCCCATCAGAGTTTTCTCTCCTGTGTGTCCTTACACAGTCGCTACCACAAATTTAAAGCTGTGTAAATAAATGAATAAAATACTGCAATGTGAGGTGACTATGAACTGCTCTTTTCTAAAAAAATGTACAGAGGGATATAGACAGTACAGATTAAAATGATTTGAACTTGCAGGGACTGCAAATTATGCTAGTTTTTGTTTTCATCAATCAAGGTTAAAGTGAACGGGAGCGTTCTGTTCGGAGAGATGCTTTGATGGTTTTGCTTTTAAATCAGAATGCGGCATCAGTAAAGCTGCTTTTACCCCCAGGCAGCATATTTCGTCGACATTACAGTTTGTAATGCAACAAAACTATCATCCAGCTGCTGATTTGTGAGTTACATTACAATCTGATACAGCACCTGCCTTGTATTCCCAACACCGCATGTTTCGCCTGCATCCTACAGTCATGGCTGAATCAAACAGCTTATCTTTGAACTGCAGGGCTCTAAATAAAATACTTTCTTCTGTTTTGTTCAAAGGCAGCTTAGCGGGGAAAGTGACAGTGCTTTAGTGTGATATGCGAGTGTACCCACTCTAAAGAGTCGACACCCCCTGCCAGCATGTGCAGGTGGTTGAGGGTAGTGATGGACGTAGTGAGGTGGCGCTTGGCATGGTCCAGCTGCTTTATGTCCCTCGTAATCTCCTTGACCTGTCCAAGAAGAGGAACGAGGTTTTGAGATGGCGGAGAAAAGTACGGAGAAAGTGAACGGAGGAAGAGGGAAATAGAAAAGGAAGAGGGCAGGAAGGAGGGGAAAGTAGAAATGTCAAGAGAGGTAAACAAACATAGGAGAGTTAAATGGATGGACAGATGGAGTGACATGAGGTAGAGGTAGAGGTAGAGAAAGAGAGACAGAGAAAAATGAAAACCGAGAGGAGGAAACAGACATAAAGACACACCCTCTGGTTGGAGAAATAATTGCTTAAACATGCCTCTTGAGGGAGGGGAGTGTTTGCTACTGTTCCTCTCATTCTCTTTACCCACCCAGCCCACTGGTCTTCCTGTCAACCTCGCTGACACACACATGCGCGCGCGCACACACACACACACACACACATAGTCACTGAGCACTGAGAACACACACACATATGGAAGGTGCATTACCACCGCCTAAAACAATACTCTCCCTGCTGTCCTCTTGTGCAAAAAAAGGAGATAGGGGTTGTATCTGTATTGTGCAAATCTCTGCTATGCTTCAGACTTGCCAGCTTGGAGTGTGAGTGTGTGTGAGTGTGTGTGTGTGTGTGTGTGCATACCATTTGTTCAGACTTCTCAGCCTTGTCCTTGATGTCTTTGATTTTGCCAAAGAGCTGCTGGATGGCTATCTGGGCCTCCTCCAGTGCCTGCCCAAGATCAAACAGAGCAATAAGGAGAGATAAAGTGAAAAAGAGAGAGAATCATCAGTCAGAAACACAAGTTCACATTCGGTATTACTATCCGTCTTAGGTGATCTGAAGTGGACAATCGAAACAGATTGCTGTTCACACATGACCTTATCACTAGTCAGTGTGTCTCCAGTGATCAACCTCAGCTCCGTCAGAATTTTTCCTTTCCTTTCTTTTCTTACTTTGATTCCTCTTTTCCTTTCTTCCTCCTCACATCTCTGTTCTGTGCTTTCATTATCTCCCAGTCATTCCCCACCCATCCTATTTCTTATCTCTCGCTCATTAAGCAGCTACATCCGACTACTTCTGGATTAGTAACCAAAGATGCTACCACAAAAATGAACTTCAATCAAATTTATGTTTCACCGACAAAGGTCCACTCTATCAAAACCCCCTCCCTTCCACAAAGGAACCAGGCACTCTTCTGGGTCACATTAGCATTTACACTAGAGCCTGACCCAAAAATTTTCCAGGAGTGCTAAGGCCAAAGCACAGCTAAGTCTAGCCCCATACATTTTAGGAACATGGTAGGACTAGCGTTAGAGTAATGATGACACTGAGACTCAGGTTAAGAACTTATGTCGTATAATGACCATTTGATTGTAACATCTGTTAGACTCCATGCCGTTATCTGTTGTTGCGGCAGGAACACCCTGATGTGCAGGCATCATTTGCTGTTCACTGCACATCCTTTAATGTGTCTCCCCTGCTGAGAAATCTACTCGAGTGCAGTCATTATAGTAGCTGAAGTTGTTTGACACCTCTCCACTTTATCTCTGGATGCAGAGAGGCAATAACAGAGAAAGACGGGGAGGAAGAGAAATGGAAAAAACAACAACAAAAAAACAGAATGGTGTGATCAAAAGCTCAAAAGGTAGACAGAGATGAGAAACCTCTCCAACAGTTTACTCCTATATTCCGTTTGGAGCGAGTTTTCATCTTTGGCTTGGCTTGGGTCCATGAGAAAAATGATCCAGCTGATGTTCATTTGCAGCTCCAGAATGGGAGCCATGTCAAATTCAAACTAATTGGCTGCCTAATTGACAAGCTAGCCAGATATCTGATATTGGTTGCTCTTAAGTTGACACATGGGCCATAAGGTTAAGCTCTATATAAAGGCTGTCACTATAATGTCTACAGAAGATCATTAGCAGTTTTAACAGCCTATAAAGCCAGTCCAGATTAAATAACATTAGACAGTTTAATTATTAGATAGCTGAAGTGCTATTCTAATATTTCCCTATCATCTGACAAGGCAGCTGTTCTTTGATGGTCCTGAAGAGAGCTTTTGCTCTGCCATCTGATGCCAGCGTAATTGGCTTCACTTGGCCCAATACTGTGGCGGCAGTGCAGTTTGGGTCTCACACACAGTTTGGGTCTCACACACATGTACACACACACACACACACACACACACACACACACACACACACAGAATGCTAACAGCCGGCACCAGCTGCGCAAGGAATTCACCATTTTTACAAGCACCTCTTAGACACACAAGTGGACACTGAGTGAGCAAACACACACACACACACATACACACACACACACACACACACACACACACACACACACACACACACACACACACACACACACACATACACACAAAAGACATATGCACGTGCACTGTGCAGCTTGCACGGACTGCAGAGGATTCCTTTTCATTCTTAGGAGGCGTCAAAGCGCTTGACGCCTGGTGAAAGCTTGGAGAAAGTGTTGTGGAGCCAAAGTGGAGGTCAAGGGAGCCACATCTGACCAAGTCATGAGATCACAGGAAAATATTATTATTTTTATTATATTAAACCTTAAGTCTAACCATGCAGTTCTAGATTTGTGGCACTGGACAGCAGAGTCAGTCCTTGGGGACAGACAGGGAGAAGGACAGACCAAGTTTATCCGCTGTTCAGCAACACAAAGACAGGACTGAACAGACTTCATTCAACCTATCACAAGTAAAACACTTGATTCTTACTTAAATACAAGATTCTGTGCCTTTGTTTTTCGCTTAATGCAATTTCTTGGTTGTTAGATGACTGGATAAATGAACGGGATAAAGGAAAGCACATTATGTGAATAGCCTTTGATCTGAGAGGGGGGAGAGAGTGCCACTGAATCTTTAAAGAGCTGCCCTGGAAGTGATCTGAGGCAAACAAAGCACATGCAGCAGCGACTGGAACCTCCATGGCTGCAATTGTCGCTCAGGCAGGCTCAGCTGAGTCAGTCTGGCCTGCTTCCTACTGCTCATTTCCTGTATTTAGCCTTGAGGAGAGCAGAGAGAGACCACTGCCCAGCAGGCGCCTCCATGCCTGAGATGCTATCTGTTCTCATGCAAACACACACACACACACACACACACACACACACACACACACACACACACACACACACACACACACACACACGTACGCACACAAGTGCAGCACTAACAGAAATAGGATCTGTTCCACAGCATATATAGACTCTGTTAGGGAGTTGTAGTGTTTAGCAGGGAGCTTTCTTTGAAAGAAAAAACGGGCATGGGATGTCCTTGTAATCATACACTTCACCCCTCCTTCTTACTACAGTGCTCACACACTGTGGTGTAGCTCTCAATAGTCCAGGGCTTATTCAATGGTGTGTTAAGAACTTTGAAGGTTTCAGCCAAACACAATAAATCAAATCAAACAATCAGGATTAGTTCAAAACTCTGAAGCTCGCCCTTAAAAGCAGCATGCAAACATCAGTAGAGTAAGTCATATGTCATGTTTTGTAAAGGCAGGCGATTTCAACCTATAGCTAAAAGATGCATTGCCTCCTGTGTCCTAAATCTTCTCTGTACAGACATTGGTGACATAAAGTACTCTCCAAATTCAATAATATGAGAAAAACTGCAACATACTACTTCATAATTTGTTCCTATTGCATTCAAACTACCAGTATCCTCAAGCCAAATGCTAGTGTGACATTTTTTGTTTTCCTTGATCGGTTAATGTTTGATTTAATATTCGGTCCTGGAAACCAACACAACTTCTTGGCACCGCCAGTGTTTGCTGCTTATAAAATTTTCAGATTCACTATAATGAAAAAGCCTGAACCAGTACACATAATTCACACACGGATTGACAGAATCTGCAATCTGCAAATCTTTTGACTCAAATCCAAATGCAGTGAGCAGGAAAAAAGCTGTAAACAGTGATGAAAATAAGGGAATTAGAAGGAGGAAGAGAGAAAGAGACAGAGCAAGGGAGGCCCAAAGACAGAGCTCTGAGAGGATGAAAGCACTGAAACTAAAACAAGTCCTGAACAACCTTCCTGTGTTAACATTAAATATTTACACTAAATCGCTTCTTTAGGAAGAATCCCCCATAACACATTCTCCAGTATGTTCCCCTCAATACGAAAACAGCGCTGTGGACATTCATCTGTGTGCCAAAAGGATGCACACATGTAGTAAAAAAAAAAAAAAAAAAAAAAAAAAAAACATGCATAAGTTCAAAAATAAATGTTGACCATGGAAGTACAAAGCACAGGCTCAGGGAGTGTGCGCGTGTTCGCCTTTGTGTGTGTGTGTGTGTGTGTGTGTGTGTGTGTGTGTTACTGCACACAGCTGCTCACAATGGCAGTAAGCTTAACGGCAATCAAATTAAGGGGAATGGAAATGGCTGGCAGTAATTGATAACAAATGTTTGGTCTCGTTAATGAGTTTCTCCGGTTCAGACTTCCATACATGGATTCTAACCAAACGGCTTTTACATCCCTGATTTCAATTTAAAAAGAAGAAAATAAAAGATAGGTTGCTTGCCATACTACATTAATGGCAAAGTAAAGTCTTGCTGGCGCCATGCTACGGACCTCAGTTGACTGTAGACCTGGCTGTGCAGTCTGCAGGTGTGCACCACGTCTGATATCATATCCACGTTACCATGACAACGGGCTGGCCAGAGCAGAATACTCTGGCAGCTGCTTCATAGGAAACACAGTCAGCTGGCAGACCTCAACCACATACAGATATTTCTGTGTGTGTGTGTGTGTGTGTGTGTGCGCGCACACCCATGTCCATTTGCCAATACACTCAGATTGGCCTGAGACTCACTAAATCAGCCCTCATTTCCCAATTGGTAAGAAAGAAACCTTGATTTTTTTTTACGGTATAAAATTACAAATGTTAGTAACATTCCTTTGGATTGGCCAAAAACGTAGCCACGTGTGAGATTATCTGTCAGAATATCTGGTTAATGATAAAGGATTACACGATTACAACTGGATGCATTCTCTCATCATGGACACATAAGGATGCATCCGCTAAATCAGATGCGATGCTATGATGACAAATTATATGTTATGCAACGTCATGTTACTTTATAGTTTATGCAACACAAAACAAATAAGGGCTTTGGAGCATTAATTTCAAAGTCAACAAGAACTGAAACTGGTACTATGAAGAGGATCAAGAAGAATCCTGCCACAAAAGCAGAACTTAGCCTCATTACCAGCTGCTAAAATCAATTAGGAGAAACGGCGCATGTTCAAATAACTCAGTACATCAAAGATAAAACATACAACAACATGTCAGCAGCGACACTGCCTCTAACTCGCAACAAATACCAGCTGCATTAGCCCCCCAGGGTCTGGCCACAAAGCCAGCCACATCTCCACCCACACATCCCTGTAGTATTTTACCAACTGGCTGGCTGACTCCCTGCAGAATAAACAAATCCTTCTCTAGATCTTGTTTGCTTTCCTCTCCTTATGTCGTTCTCTCTCTGTCCCTCTCCACAAATGTTATCTTGGGTTTTAACTTGTGTATTGCATTTAGCTTAGTGAGTAAGTTCACTTAATAAATAAATGACTAAAGTGCTGATCTAGTTTTTTTTTTTTTTTTTTTTTAATTCAACTGCTCTCTTCATCCTGCGTCTCGGTCACTGTCTGGAAAGGAACACCTCTCCATCTTTCCGTCTGGAGAAAGGATTTTCCCTCTGGAAAAGCTGGAATGACTCTGTGGGGTTGGAAACACAAACTAAAATTATTGTGTGTAACTGTGTAATGTTATTGGTCTGGAGGGGATTTAGAACATTTCCGCAACCCAAACGGTAGCTGACTGGGAAAGACAGGACCACCAGA
This sequence comes from Myripristis murdjan, assembly GCF_902150065.1. Taxonomy (NCBI): domain Eukaryota; kingdom Metazoa; phylum Chordata; class Actinopteri; order Holocentriformes; family Holocentridae; genus Myripristis; species Myripristis murdjan. The sequence goes on along the minus strand of NC_043992.1, from coordinate 25,982,390 downwards.
CCAGACGCTCTGACGACGACGACACACACCTAATCATCTCGACCGGTTAGAATGTACGCAGCTTTCCCGTCAGGTGTCCCTTTAAACCACAATCCCTGACACAGTGAGGGCCTGGTCCAAATCAAAGGGGGGTGGGGACTCTGCTTCTCTGATGTGCTCCTGCGAAAAATGGCAAGACTCAAAAGCCTGGGTTTGAAAGGAATCTTAGTATTTACGTACGGGAATCTATTTCCCAGGCGTGTTTTCCGTAAAGAGAGGCAGTTTGAGCAGTACAGATGGATCTGAGTCATCCTGTCCTTTTCCATGGCAGTTGTGTGGAGAGAGGAAAGAGCAGACGAGGGGGAGGAACATATTTTTCTGGGTCGGGAGCGACCAGTGGCAGTTTTCTAACTTTAGGAGAGAGATGCTGTTTTGAACGCTGGGATTAATGAATAGGCCTGATGGTGTCTGTGTGGATGTGTGTGGGTGTCCATTTCACTCTGTGAAGGCACGCAAGCCCTGGATGATCTACCATCTACCATTTGTGTGAGGGAGTGAGAATGAGCATGTGAACAAACACTCATGTTTACTCTAACTTGGCCCACCACGCTCATCATATCATTTGAGGGCAATCCAAGAGATTATACAGCATTTTCCTCCTGTCAACCCAGCACTGTCCCATTATGACCTGCAGCTCAGCTCACCTGTCTGCCATCCTGGCCGACATTGGTCTGGCCTCTCACCACCGTCCTGATGTTGTCATCCAGACGCCTGCCAAACACGACACAGAGAAGCAATCCAGTCACATTGTGGATGAAAAAAACACCTGCTGTTCGCTCCTCTGGTAATCACGCTGACATAAAGATAAAGAATTGCTGACATCTGCTCACCGAATCTTCAGACGGATCTTGTTCACCACATCATCAATATTAGCCAAAGACTGAAGAGAAAAATAAGGGCAGGGAATTAGACAAAGTAATGAGATACCTGACTTATCAAAACTTGTGTCATTTATCCAGCATGCTTTGATTTAAATAGTCAAGATGGAGTGTCATCTGTTGCTATTGTCTGGCAGGCCTAAGAGGCCACCAGGGGGGGCTGCCTCCTGGATCAGTCACTTCAGTCTGTCTGTGAGCAGTTTGTGCTCAGAGGAACACAAAGCATGCTGGCTGACCCACAACGAGTCCTGCACCCCGAAGATGAACTCTTACCCTCTGGGTGACGCACAGCGACATCCACAATGAACACACTGAAGTCTCTTGTGCCAGTTTCCATAAACTTTTTAAACAAGAATAATTGTGGGGGATTTTAACTTTTTTTTTTTTTTTTTGAGAATTTTATATTTTTGCATTCCAATATGGTCTGGTTTTAATCACTGTTTTGGCTTTAATGGCTTGTTTGGTTGGTTTTAATTAATATGCTTGGTTTTAAACAACATGAAGAGTGCTGATATTTTAAGTGCATTTTTACTTATATTTCTGAACGTCTGCGTGACTGATGTTATGGTCAAGGTATGTCTCACGCACTCACGCACTCACACACACACACACACACACACACACACACACACACACACACACACATACATTTGTATTGGGATTGTACCTTCCTTCCAGTATTATTTGGGACATTTTTGCATTTAGTTTTCATGTCCTGTGCTATCTGTGATGATTTGTTTTGTTTTTACATAAAAAGAGCCTATGCATAGGAAGATACATGCTGTAATGTTTAACATAATACTTCTCTCCAAAACTTTAGTAGTGATGCAAACAAATTATTTCAGTTCTATCTATATCCAGTATGAGGGGCTTTCACAATCACTCACCTATTTGAATTATCACACATGTAAAGCCCAGTCACATGGACATCAACGCACAAGTGCACAAGCACAACCTAAAGGCTTACAGTGACCCCTTATGGAAACAGGGGACATCAACATTTTCTTGCTATAAGCAGCAACTATGCAGGTCAGCACTTGTTCTTTCTTTCTTTCTTTCTTTCTTTTTTTTTTTTTTTTTTTTTTGTAGATGGATAACAATTCTACACTGATAACACTAAAACACTGTCAAGTTAAGTCATCATGCCAAATACGCCTAAATACGCCCAAATACATGGGGAAGCTGTAGGAATTTGGCGTGACACTGGACTATAACATATGACAGCATGTTCCTTACACAATATCCTACATCACTAATGTGCAATTAAGATCATAAAATGACCTTGATAACGTGGAGCCTGGGAAATTTTAAACTAATGCAAGGAAACTCTTGTTGTTGTGTGCCTACACCTACATTTACACAAGCCGGTGTTAGGAGATGAGCATGGCAGGTGCATGCATGACACAAGTCAGTGAAATAAACGTACCTGCTCGGTGGGGAACAGGGTGTTGATATACTCCACTGCATTGAAATCTGCTCTGTCCAGGGGGTCCTGGCTGGGGAAAACCTTGGACACAAACAAAACACATCAAACTGCATCGTGATATGATACTGATGGGCTGCAGTTCATGTGGCTTTATTCAAGTATGATGTGAGACAGCCATTCAGCTCACATCCAGTCCAGGTGTGTTATGAATGGAGTGCTGTTATTTCCAAAGGGAATCTCAAATGAGCCACTACGACCATCGCCGAAGGGCAAATGGTAAAGACAGCTTCGTATGCTAGTGGGGAATTACAAATAAGGATACTTCACGGGTTTGAGGCTGCACGGCGAGCTGTTTACATTCTAGTGTAAGCTCAACCCTGTCGATATTGATTTCTGGTAATATGTTCTCAAGCTGTGTCACGTACACCAAGCTTGCAGGCTGCTTTGGCTAGCTAACAGCCATGTAGCCGACTGTCCGCTTAGCAGGACGGGCAACATGTCTCATAAACCAAACGAGGAGCGGCTCCAGATGTCTACCTGTTCAATGGCGAGCTGCACCTCCGGGGTAAGGTGCAAAATCGCCTCCAAATCCTCAGCAAATTCCAATTCTTCCTCCTCCATCATTGTCAAAACAAAACTGAGCAGCACTTCCTGGTCGGGAGGTTTCTGGGATACTGAGCGACGTCGCCGTGAGAGAGGCGATGCCTTCAAGTGCTGTCGGAAATTGTATGAGTGCGCATGAAATGACTCCGCACGAGTGTAATACCTCAGTTACCCACATGTAGCAGGTAGGAAGTCATGTCAACAACTGATATTAAAAGTTTTGTATTTACAGCGATAATGTTAATTTTAATGAATGTTTTTGTAACATATTTTGGCTTTGGTAAATTGTTCTGTCCATAATAAACCAGCTACCAAAATGCTTTTGTTGCAGGGTGCATTTTGTTCGTATTTGTGACTTAGATTACTTTTATTTTTGACTACTACTACTAGTACCAGGGGCAGACTTACCATAAGGCAAAACTAGGCGGTTGCCTAGGGCCCCAAGTTCCTGAGGGCCCCATAAAACTCCTCATACACTTATGGTTAATACAGTTATTACTTATTTGCGCACATTAATTATGTTTTTGATTAAAATACTTTCGCTAAAATGTCAGCAGAATGCTTATCGTATTATGTGTGTCTCAGGGCCCCTGTTTTGTGTGTTGTCCTCTCATCTCAGTGGGCCCCATGCCTGCCTTTGCCTTGGGCCCCAAATTTCTTAAATCCGCCACTGACTAGTACTAGCACTTCTACAACTAAAACGAATTCTACTACTACTACTACTACTACTACTACTACTACTACTACTACTACTACCACCACCACTACTACTACTACTACTACTAATAATAATAATCTAATAACAAGTTAGAGCTGCTAGTAGTTGGAAGCTGCTGTGTTGGTAAGGAGTGCTGTTGTTGTTGTGTTTTCATTGGACTCTGACAAGAATGTACGTGTCCCTCTCTGCTGTTTGTGACATGTGGCATGAGGAGAATATCAAGGTGCCAGTCTGGAAAGTGAGTGCTTGGTGACATTAGGGGTGACATCTCTGCTGTTTGTGGGTGATGTCGTCCGCCTGGCCGCTTCGATCTGTGATCTCCAACGTGCTGTGAAGCGCTCTGCGGCTGAATGTGACACAGCTGGCACGAGGATCAATACCTCCAAGTCTGAGGCTGCCGTCCTCCTCCAGGAAAAGATTACCTGTCCTACGCACATGAGATGTGAGTTACTGCCCCGGCTGGAGGGCCTCAAACGTCTCGGGGTCTTATTCATGAGAAACGGCAAGGAAGAAAATGGTAGGCTATTAACCACCGGTTAAAGGCAGCAGCTGCATTAATGATAGATAGATAGATAGATAGATAGATAGATAGATAGATAGACAGCCCACACTGACATTATAGAGTATTTGATATATCTGACACCCATGAGATGAGACCTAATTGCACATCTTCATTAAATGAGAATTAGTGCCCCCTGATGTTAGAAGAAGGAACATCACACACACACGCATGCACGCACGCACGCACGCACGCACGCACACATACACACATCGAGAGAGAGAGAGAGAGGGAGAGAGAGAGAGAGAGAGAGGCACTTACACTCTCATAAGCCCTAAGCCTCTAAGTGTTACACCATTCTGTTTTATTCCAAACAAGAACAAAGAGAAAGATAAAACCATGAGAGAGCTTGAAGTCCAGTATTAAAAAGACTACAGAGGAGAGAAGAAGAACAGAAAGACAGACAGAAGGGAAGAAGGGAGGAGGAGGCAAGGAGAGGAGGGGGAAAGCTATGAGGAGGAGAATAAGCAAGGGAGAAGAAACAAAAGCTGTGGAGAAGACAGAGGAGGAGATGGAAAGGGAGAGGGGTGGGAAATAGGACGCGGTACAGAGGCGAGGACAGGAGGGGAGGACTAAATGGGGAGAAGAGGGAAAGGAGGATGGGAGGAGAGCAAAGGGAGAGAAGAGAGTAGATCTGAGAGACTTGAGAGGAAAGAGAGCAGACAGGAGAGGCACTATCAGGTTTAAGTGGATATTATTTATAGGGATGGAAATCAACGGGGTGGAGAGAGGGAGGAAGAGGAGATGAAGTGATCAGGTGTAGCGAGTCCTTATCGCACCTCTAGGATTTTGTTGTTTTTGTTGGCGTCTCGTTTTCAAAATGGAAAGCAACTTGCAGTGTGTCCAATGGGAAGAGACATAATTGAGGGTGCATTAAATTTATCAGAATTGAGTCCTAGGATGAAGCTGCTGGACGAAGTGCTTTGGATGAAATTGTGTTATAATACGTTTGCAAATAATTGTCTACACTGTAACATTCATTCCAAATGAAATGGTCTTGCAATATGTCTGTTGAAGGAAGGCTGAAGGAAGAACTGGAGCAAGGAGAAGAGGAGTAGGCAGGGTGAAGGAATAAGGTGGTGTGTGTGTGTGTGTGTGTGTCTTGAAGGGGTAGGGGAGCATTATGTTAGTGTAGGACAAAGCAGCTGTCACCAGACTGATAAGAATCTCTCCCACAGAGGAAGCACAGCATATTGCACGGCTCACCAGGGATCACAGCCAACACTGCAGACAAGCTGTGTGTGTGTGTGTGTGTGTGTGTGTGTGTGTGTGTGCGCACGCACGCAAGCACATGTTATTTTATCACTTAGGCTCTTGATAGAGGCTGGTAAAGGTGAAAAAAGCTGACATGAAATTAAACAAAACTGTGTACATGTTTGTGTGCCTGTGTGCCTGTGTGTGTGTGTGTGTGTGTGTGTGTGTGTGTGTGTGTGTGTGTGGGAGTGTGGATACCCGACCCTTGTTGAGCCAGGTTCACACAAATACTACTGTCCGAACCCTACTGTTCTGGGCAACTTCGTGTATAGTGTTGCGGTTTACGTGGCGACACTGAAGGCAACATGTAGGCTATTTCAAGCAATAAATGTAACCTAGCGATGGAGGACAGGCAAAATCTCAGGCTCGGATCGGGTTCGGACACAAAAACAAAAAGGCCTTTCGGGTTCGGGTTCGGGTCGGGTTCTGATTTAATTATGCGGCCTGATCCACACTCTAGTGTGTGTGAGCATGTGTCAGTGTGTTTGTATGTGCAGAAGGGGTGCTGTTATGTACTGATTTCTGTTTGCTTTGGGTTTTTAAAATGAAATATCAGCTACTGCAACAGAAATCCACAAAATGGAATGATTAGTATTTGTGATGGACAGATATGATCTCGACCTGAAGCCAAAATAGGGCCACATGTTCCTTTAACAATAGCTTGGTTTGGTTGCCTACTCTTACCCATGACCTCAACCAAAACTGTTTTACTTGCCTAAATGTAACGGTCTGCTAAACTTTGCATGTCACAAAAAAGTGAAAACAGTTTGTCCAATTCACACTGATGTCACATAATCCAATTCATGGTGGAGGTAGATAATTTTCACAGTTTGTGTCCACAACATGTTGTCTGATTTTGTGTCTTGATGCCCATTTCACTAAGATGGTTTATGATAAAAATATCATTTCTGGGGACAGACTGTATGCTGTGGGAGTTCTTCAGGATTAACAAAACAAAATTCCCCTACCCTACCCTGTACCCCAATTTGTAGAGAATGTATAAGTACAGTATCAACCAAAGAAGGGAATGCAACAAATATCTAAGTATATGAGGCTCATCAACCTATATCTGCTCTGAACAAATCTCTGTAGTTATCGATACCATCTTCACCACAAGATTAGTAATGTTAGTTTTTTTTAATGAATATTCAGCTTCAAAATCAACTTCAACTTGCTGTGTTAACTAACAGGACGTGACTTATACTTCCAAACAATAATGCCATCTGTTGTTGAATTATCAAGCACCCAGGGGCCGGTTTCATGAAGCAGGGATAGTGAGCCAACTTGGGCCTAACCTCATGACAGTGGCTCACTTTAAAGTGGGTCCATCGCCTTGGTAACTCATGTCACACAATAAGTTCAGGCCATTAAGTCCAAAGATGTGAAGCCACATTGGAGAAAGCTGGGCAGACAGAGCCACTTGATAACCACTTTCGTGCTGCCACTCAGCCACAATTGCCTTTATTGGGTTTTGTGAAGCCAGCAACTGCTAAAATAACCTGGCTTGGTTGACCTGTTGACACTGACAGCTGTTTTCTTTCCTGGTGGCTAGGCAGCATCCAAGAATTGGGAGACATCATGTCAAGCTAAAGCAAGGGGTTCAGGTCAGTGAAGCGTGCTTGAGTCTCTGGAGAGGAAAAGAAGGGCAGATGAGACTACTGCATGTCAGGATGAAGCCATCACAAAATCTTTGGCTTGCTTTCTGGAAAAGGACATGATGTGATTCAGAATGTGGAGTGGGCGGGGTTTAGAGAACTTATAAAAACTGTCAGGGCAAAATGCAAATTCCCAAAAAGACAACACCTTGCTGAAAAGGAGATCACAAACATGTACCCACAAGTCGAGACTGAACTTCAAAACTTTTTGGCCAAAGCTGAAATCTTTGCTTTTACAACAGACCTCTGCACAGATGTCACTGGGTACTCATGCATGAGCTTAACAGCTGATTTCATCACACATGCAAGGGAGATGAAAGCTATACATATACTGAAATTCACAGATGAGCCTGTCATGGTTAGCCTTTTGGATGAAAATGACGCATCAGAAGCCTGTTGTGAATAATTTGTACAATGATGTGATGTGATATCTTTGCAGTTTAATGTTTCGAAAACAAAGGAATGACTATTGATTTTAGACACAAACTTCATGCAGTTACTCAAAACAAGTCAGGTAGTAGATAGTGTAGAGAGCTACAAGTATCTGTGCTCCATAATTGATTGGAAGTTGTCTTGAAGTTGTCTGATGCAAATGTCAATGCGTAGTGGAGGAAGGGACAACACTTGTTCTGCTTGAGAAATCTCTGGTCTTTTAATCTTGACAAGACCGTGGAAAGCACTTAACTGGTATTGACCAGTGTAGCAACAGACCCGGAGTCAAGCAGACAAGTGCGCCGTGTCTGAGCTGTTTGATAGGCAGGTTTTGCAAAAGGCTTTCACTATCCTTGTAGATTTTGACTATCCACTGCACTCTGACTTTTGCTCTCTCCCCTCTCATGCGCTTCACCAAGACGCGGCCACACAACCGCATCCCAGACTCAAGCATGACCATCGACAGCTTTCTGACTGCGTGGGAGGACAGAGACGACCGGGAGGGCGGTCAGCCTGTGGTCAGCGGCCCCCCCACTCCACCCACCCTGTTCTTCTTTTTATTGTGATATTGTCTTTGTGATATTGTAACTGCTGCCACCACATAATTTCCTATTCTGGGCATCAGTAATCTATCTATCAATCTATCTCCTGCTTAACCCTGCGAAAGATTAAGATTTACAGATTAAATTCAGTAAAGGCTCTGTTTTGTTGCAGATCACTCCTATCACGCATTAATGTGTGTGTTTTCTCAGTTTCTGTTAGGTGATTCTTTTATAGATTTATATTGCATCTCATTTTAATTCGGTACACCAGTTATCTGGTATTATGATGATAAAGTCTCCATCTGAGTCGTGTATCTGCATGTCCACGAGCAGTGTGTGTCTAGAAATGTTTTTTTTTTTTTTTTTTTTTTTTTTAATAACCCCTGTGAACTTTTTCATTTCAATTCAGCATTGAAGAACCTTACCTTAGTCGGTCTGCTCAAGAAAACAGACCCCTCTGGTGAGGCCTCCTATCTTAGCCACACTAAGGCTCTTGAAGCTTGGTGTCAAAACAGCCAGCTAGTGATCAACGTATCCAAAACAAAGGAGTTGCTTCTTTGCACTAAGCAGGATTTGCCAATAAAGTCAGTTTCACTTGATGGTCAACCTGTTGAAACTGTGGAAACTTTTAAATATCTTGGTACAGTTCTTGATTGCCAGCTGAGTTTTACTGAAAACACAGTTTTTATCTTCAAGAAATGTTCTCAGCGACTCAATCTCCTTAGAAGATTGAGCTGTCTTGGTGTTTGCCCAAAACTGTTAGAACTTGTGTACATCACACACATTGAGAGTGTCCTAACATTTCATCTTTCTGCTTGGTTTGGTCACTTAAGTGTTAAGTGCAAGAACAAACTAAATAGGATTGTGTCAATGGCGAGTAAAATTGTGGGAAAACCCCTAAAGCCACTTGGCCATCTTTATAGTGAAAGAACGAGGAGAAAAGCTGGGAGAATTGTGGCAGATAGCTCTCATCCTCTCTCTAGTCACTTTGAACCCTTGAAGTCTGGGAGGCGCTACAGAGTTCCTCTGGCCAAAGGCGTCTTCAAAAAATCTTTTATACCAAATGCCATCAGCATTCTTAATTCAACAAAGTGACCAATCCACAGATACTGATATGAACTGCTATATGTCTATTTTTATTTTCATCTGTTTATTTCACCAAGTGTGTTTATGCAATCTTTGTATGTTGTTGTTGTGTTTTATAGAGCTGTCTGTCTTACATGTTGGTGAGCCAAAGACAATTTTCCACCTTGGTGGACAATAAAGATTTATTCTATTCTATTCTATTCTACCTACAAGTGCAGCAGTGACCTGAGATCAGCTACGTGCTTTACTGCTGACAACACTTCTAATAAGAGTGTAGCATTAAAAAAAGAAGTCCTTCCAACGTCTTAGCCAGTTCGGGCATAATCTGAATCTTACATTGGAGAAGTGCTGAAGATTTACAAAATGGCTGCAGCAGACAGGCCATGCTGAAGCGTGGTCCAGGGCTTTAGCCACTTCTGGGCGGAGAATGAGGGAGCTGGCAAAGATGCAAGCAGAACTGAATCTGCTGAGGACAAGATGCTCTAATCCAAAATGTTGTGCATGAAAGGGGCTTCAAATGATTGTCAGGCCTGTTTGAATTTGTCAGACAGCAGTGTCCGGTGTATGTATACCTATCTGTGAGAGGTTATGAGCATACACTGTGTATATATGTTATTTTTTTTTTTAACACATGCAGGTTTGTTGGACAGCATGTTGCAGTTGTAATCACTCTCATGGCAGACAGAAGCCAGAGACACCTTGTGCTGAAGCAGACATATCTCTCCACCCTTGAGGACAAATCTAAGGTACTTAAGCCAACCAGAACTTTAACTTATTCCCAAGAGAGACCTACCTCACCATATCTGCCCTGAGATCAGATCTTTCAGCATCTCATTACCGGCTTACCACTGCTGCACCAGTGTGCTAGCCAGTTGCATATCCATTGTCACTTCTGGTCTTTGAACGTGCCTTAGTGGGGCTGTCGGAGCCAGTGTCTAGATGCTAATGGTCCACCAAATTTCCAGGCAGCCAGACAGGGCTTACCAAGGTGTGAGGCGGAGTTAAGGGTCATAAGTGAGGAGACGGGTACAGCTGATAAGTACTGAATCCATCCTAACTCTTGTTCCTATGTGAATGTGCAAAGAGTGAATCCCATTTTCATTTCTGTCAGCTTAATAAATGCCATGCGTCAACAAATACAACAAGTGACAATCTCATTCTGCTGAAAAAATGGTTACATCAAGGTTTACCCGAGGCCACCTGCCTTAAAAAGTAGCCAGTGACTCTGTTTAGATTAGTAGAAGCCTTGCATGCATGTTTAACCTGTGGGTTAACTGATTCCATAATTTTCCAACCTCAGTTGACATTACAACTACCTTATGGTCCAGTTCAAGAGTTTGTGATACATTGATAATTTATCACATTCCACAGGTAAGAGTTACTTTGAGTTTAGGATTGCGTACCTAAACTGTAGAGCATGCCCCATATTACAGCACCTTAAGTGGGTCGTAAACTAGGAGGTGACCCTTTTATATCTCTGCCGATGAGACCTGAAGCAGATAATTACCCAGGACTGGTGGGTTTGGAACCTGGGACTGAAATATCCCATAAAACGTGTGTTTGTTCTACATCTCATTTAGATCACCATTAACTGATATTGTTTCTGCTCCATTCCTAAATCAGCACGGACAAGGAGCTTATTACCACAGAAATGCAGAGCAGGCAGATTGTGTATGACCTGCAGAGTCCTTTCTACAGAGACGCCTTTAAAAAGGAAAATGACTGGTTGGCAACTGCTGAAGTTTTGGGGATTTCAAGTAAGTTCAATGGATATGTGTTGACTTTTCCAGCTAGCTTGACAGAGAATATCATGTCCCTGATTGGCTCTTGCTTGGACAGCACCTCATAGTTTGGGTATTGTGCTGTTCATCGGTAATTTGGTGAAGAACTTGAAGCATACCATCAAGTTGCACATCAAGTGATCTCTTAATGAATACATGGGCATAGTGATGATGCTTTTACTCCAGAGGAGACATTTCAGAGCAGGACTCACAAGAAACTTCTGCCATGGAAGTCAAAGGAGAAGGTGGAGATGAGATCAATGTTTCCATTGATCTCTGTTTCCCTGTCTTCATCTCCACTTCCCTCTCTCCATTCCAAATTCATTACACCTCCATTTATTAATCCTGCCCAAACTAATTTCTAAAGATCCTTGATGTTACATTTTTGCTGATTATTTAAAACAAACAAACAAACAAAAAAATGTGAATTACTTGAATTTTAGTCTTTGTGATCCAAAGGACCAAAAAACAAACCAAAAAAACAAAAAACAAAGCTAAAGATGATTTCTGAGTCATAGAATTATTTTAAAGATATATAGATATTGTGATATTATTATTTTTGTAATAACTTTTGTCATGATAATTGAATAGTTTGGATTTAATGCCATGACAGCCTTATTATGCAACATGCATGCTACATTAAGCTAAGAGAGAGTTTTCTCTGGTGCCTCAGTGTGATCCTTTCTGCAACACTTAATACTAAACATGTGGTTGTAACCCTCCGATTAGCAGGTAAACTGAATGTGCAGATTTAAATGTCAAGGTTAAATTTAATATGGGGATTTGAAGAGATTCAGTGTTGTGGTTCTCACAATAAGAGTAAATACAAGAATGAAATGTTTGAACTCATAGGGCCCTATCTTGTGCCACCCGCTATCCGCTGCCACGACCCGCTACCCGCAAATTGCGGATTTAGGAACTTCCGCTATCCCTAAACGGTATCTTGCGCCACCCGCTACCCGCTATCCATTATGCCGACTGCATCATTTGCGCCTGGAGGTGCGTCGTGGGCGTGTTTCATGCGCTATCCCTAAAGTTGCTATCTTGCACACACACTTAAGTTTGGGCTGTTACGAGAGCGCACCCAGGCGGCTTCAATGCGCGCCCCGACGGAGCCTCGCCACACACATGGTCGGACTGATACCGGGATGCCGTCGGAATGGACTGAGTATATTACTCATATAGACTGTTTAGAGGAAAGACTGTTTTAATTGGACACTTACGCCAGCACGTTTTATTGTTTTATCATAAGCCAGCAGCTGTGCTATATTTTTATTTTTAATATTTTATTTGCCCAATCTACCTTGTCAATAAATTAGTTTACACATAGTTCCACCTCTGCCTCTTGTGTGTGTGTGGTGTGACCCGGGGATTTTACTCAATCAGTACAACCTTGTGACACGTCCACTTGGACACATGTGGCTCCACCTCCCGAATTAACTCGCCTATAATATAATATATCATATGTATATATATATATATATATATATATATATATATATATAAACTTGCTTTAGCCTCAGTAGAAGCCCTGAGAAAATCTACCTCCCTCTCTCCATCGCGGGTTTAGGATTTAGGATTTAGGATAGCGCAGCCTGCCCTTAAAGGCAATGGCACCTGGCACACTGATTGGTTTAGCTGGCGTAACGCCCAAAACACACCTATTCATAATATAGCGGGTAGCGGAGGTGTTTTGCGGATAGCGGGAGGTGCACAAGATAGCAACTTTTACGGGGGAACGCCTCTTCCTAAATCCTAAATGCGCAAATAGCGGGTTTAGGGAGTCTGGCGCAAGATAGGGCCCTTAGTCTAGGCAGACTTAAGGATATCTGAGACTGGCCCCCTGGTGGAGACTCCACACATAAATCCACCCTGCGTTCCAATACTCATACTACCATACTATTTAGTATGCAAAAAAAAAAAAAAAAAAGAATTACTATGTCCCAATACATAGTATGTCAGATGCAGTATGCCAAGAGTACCAGGATGTTTTACTATATCCGGTCATATTTCATAGTATGCATTTCAGCGTGCATTTCAACATTCAAATGTAGCACTACAGACGACAAGCGGGTCAGAGTTCAAGGATGATGTATGTAGTGTGTCCCAATAGTATGCATACGCATGCATATTACATACTACACTACATACTTTGTAAGGGCAGCTGCAATACATACTAAAAGTAAAAAGCAGAAGTATGCGATTTGGAACGCAGCCTCAGTCAGCTTCTATTTGCCAAAGTGTACACACCAGATGAGTTCACGAGCTCAGCACACTGCACACCTATGAATAGTCAGTAACAACTAAATACCACAAAATAGAGAAAACAGATCATAGCCTCAAGCCACAACACCAGCAAAGAAGGAATAGAAGGCCAAAATCCGATTTAATTCCCTAATATAAAAACAATAAAAACAAACATGAGTTAAAAACAGTGTTACAAATTTAAAAGCTCCCATAAATTTAATCTAAAAACTCAGTATGCCTCAGGCCCCGATCCCTCATGGGATCCCTGATATCTGGCTACTTTCATTAAGAACTCACTGCCATAGCCAATCTGCAGATCAGGCTCCTCCTGACGTCACACCAGGCAACAATAATTTAGTTTTGTCTGTGTCTTTGTAAACTGGTTGTCTGGAAAGCTGTGTGTGAGATGAAAAAGTTGCTCCTCCATTTTGAAACCTGACAAAAAGGAAAATTTAATCTGCCTGATAGGCTAGTGAGCGGTGAAAAGTATAGCACACAAAAAAGAAAATGTTCAGAAGATTAATAAACTTTTGATGATAAACTATAGATCACGATGGAAACCCTTGACGCTCATGATCCATCATCAGATTTTCCCCATGGAGAAAATATTCCAGGCCTACATATAAAGCTGTTTCACAATCAGCGCTCAGTGCCCCCAGCTCATTTCAGCTGTGGAGTTTGCTTTGGAGAAAATGAACATCGACAAACAATTCAGGAACAAAACAACAAATACTGATGAAATTACAACTGATTTTCCATAGGGAGTGTTCTGGTGAGGGTTTAGCCTCGTAGCAACATGCATGCTAATAACAGCATGCTAATAAGTAGACCTCGGGCCAACAAGTAGTAAACACAGCCATCTGTGTGCAGCTAGGGGGAAGGTTAGCATGCTAACTGTGAATGCTATAGCTCACTGGCAGACGTCATGAATCACCTAATTCTGCATCTGCACATCATGTTGCTATAATGTTAGCCAGCAGTCTCTTTTCTGGAGTCAGTGCATTGAATCAGCATACGATACATTCAGGCTTACATTTATTTTATTATTGTGCATGCATATGTTTAAGCAGATATGGTGCAACCGTGCAAGTGTTGAATTACAGTAAAATTAGGCCTTATCCATGCTCATCTGCTATAACTGTTATCAAAGCCCTTAGGTGCAATTTAGGGTTGTAAATAAGGTTGCTTTAGCACACCATGGGTCAACCCAGTGTGCCATATTTATTCATGTTTTTCTTTTAATTGAAAATACAAAATAAGCACGAGGAGATAAAGCGTAATGAAACATCGATTGATCTTGCCCAGCCTGTTGCCTCATTAAACCTGTCATATAACATATGAGATTGACTGTAAATGAGTTCCATAGTGACCAACGTTGATGTAATGCAATGGGTTCTGTGTGTGTGTGTGTGTGTGTGTGTGTGTGTGTGTGTGTGTGCGTGTGCGAGATAGAGAGAGAGAGGCCGCCTGGGGAGGAGGCTATATCATATGACCTAACTATTGACCCAAACTAACACTTTGCACCTGTGTGAACACATGTGCATTTGCTTGTGTGGAGGTTTGCATGTTTGTGCATGTCTGTGTTTGTGCATGGCAGGAGGAAACAAAGAAAGGAAGCGAAAATGCACTGAACCCTAAAGACCGAAATTAACACCTTGCACCTGACCTGCACAGCTCTGCTTCTCAGTTTGTTGTGCATATGTATTTGTATGAGTATACTGTATGTGCTTGTGTGCCAAGTGAGTCCACGCGCGTGCTTGTGTTTGCATTTATTTGTGTGTGTGTGTGTGTGTGTGTGTGTGTGTGTGTAGTGACAGATGGCTGGTTTAATAACCTTGCTACCATGGTTGCCTGTGGCTTTGGCATGCCCATGATGAGGGGAGTGACCTTGTTTTTTAGGACCTCACAGAGAGCAACCTGTTACTGTTGGGAGAGGGTGTGCATACCCCAACACTTGTGAATGTGTGTGTGTGTGTGTGTGTGTGTGTGTGTGTATGTATAAGTGTATCTGTATGACAGCATCATTCCAAATCAAATCAAGGTCATGGGCAAAGTTCAACCCTCTCTCTGCTTGCCTCGCTCTTTTGAACCTCTTTCAGGGGAATACGCATTGAGACTGAATCTGATTTTACAAAAGGTGCAGTGGACAAAAAGAAATCTTGAATTCCTCAGGAGAGATAAAGTCATTCAAACAAATTTCAGTATTTTGAACAACCTTCCATGTCCTTGAGGCAGAGACGGAAAACTGTTTTCATTTGTTCAGTAGTTCAGTATTTACATTTGACATCCGGCCCGGTCAGAAAATTTGCAGGGATCTGGATCTAGGGCTGCACAATTAATCAAATTTTAATCGTGATCACGATTTTGGCTGCCACGATTAAATGAGCCTGATCGTGGCGATATTTACATTTAAAATGCGGGCTCTGCTACCTATCTAATCAAGCACTTTCTCAGCCAGCCCAGTAGTCAGCCGAACGCATGGTTAAGGCTTCATTAAGCTGCCTAAATAACAAGCGAGCGCACTCTGCAGCGGCGGCCTCAAGTTACTCGGTGGACTGATGAGAGCGAGTCATGTCGGGAGAAGAAGGTACAGCAGCAGGTGGAGATGAGGAGCACCACCGTGAGGAGCTAGTGCCTCGAAAGGGATCCACATCCATTGTCTGGACTTGTTTCGGATTCAGGGCAAGTGACATTAAACAAGAAGACGTTATATATATGTTATGGTAACACAGCTAATCTGTTCAACCACCTGAAAAAATATCACAAACACAAGTACGAGGAAATGCATGAAGGCCGAAGCTAACGTTGCTTCACAAAATCCCTATTCGTGTCCAGCGGCAACCCAGCGACCCTGCACCGGGCAACACCGCATCCATCTGCCTCCCAAAGACACGCCTCAGCCTAATGTCAGTGCCTTTTCTGTGTAAGCTGTAATTGTTTCCGTTGAGTTGCACTTTGTGTTTGCACTCTGTAATAGCATATTTATTCAGTTAGCCCTTGGTAAATTTTAAATTCTTGGTTAAATTTTACTGTTTTAATATTTATTCTTATTTAAAGTTTCATTTTGCACTAGAAACTGTTCACAAATTGTTTGTTTAAAAGTAGTGCGATAAAAATACAGATGCTTTTCCCTAACATGATGAATAATCGTGATGAATAGTGATTACAATATTGATCAAAATAATTGTGATTGTCATTTTGGCCATAATCGTGCAGCCTTATCTGGATCTGGACATGTCGAGCAGAACATGCAGCTTTAACACTGTGGGGGTCTCACACACATGATCTATAACTAAATGCAACAGAGAATCGTGCAGTACAGAGTTTAAAGGATTGTTTGGTATTTTTAAAAATGTTGTTTTACAAATCACAACCTCGCCACTAGCTTTAGCACATTTTGCTGCAGCCTCTGTCTGGCCTTCAACACAACTTCATGTCGCATAACGGAGGGAACATGACATGACAAAACAACTAGGAAAACAATAGATAGTGAAAATCAAGTGGGAAATTGGGCCATATTTCAAGGATAAACAATTTTGATCACCCGTTAGCTACTGTTACACAACGGCTAACGTTAGCATTCATCTATCTAGCTAACACCACCATGTAATAGTGTTACATGATATGATAGGTGTAAATTAATTAATGAATTAATTATGAATTATCGATGAACACCTTGGACTCATTTC
This sequence comes from Myripristis murdjan, assembly GCF_902150065.1. Lineage (NCBI taxonomy): Eukaryota > Metazoa > Chordata > Actinopteri > Holocentriformes > Holocentridae > Myripristis > Myripristis murdjan. The sequence continues at coordinate 25,965,481 of NC_043992.1, read as the reverse complement.
TCTCCAAGTCCACAAGCTAAAGCCTGGAAGTAAAACCCACTGGATGCGATGAGGCTTTGCAGTGTAATGTCCTCAAAAATGTTTGAGTTAGCTCTGTAACGTTCATGTTCTGCTCTTCGAAACGCATCGTATAAGTCCGAGCTTTAGCAAATGGACTTAAGAAAATGTGTCCAAGATGTTTGTTCATATTTCATAATTATTTAGGTCTTATCCATCATATCTAACAAACAGTAACGTTAGCTAGGAAGTGGCTGAATGCGACGCGTAGCTCAAATCTGTTGTTTTACCCTGAAATATGGCCCCATATCCCTCCACATTTTCACTATCTGTCTTTTCTGGGAAGCAGGGAAGCAATAACGTTTGGTCAGATTCCCTATGTTGATAAAAGACACAACCTGCGACACAGCATTAAAACATAATTAGAGAATTTGAGCCTCCCTGAGTGTGATGTTAGAGGAAAATGTCCACTGTGTGAATATGGGCTATGAGATTTTGTTTCTCCAGTTCTCCTTTCTGCAGGTTTCTATCTCTGTTTGTAAATGTATGTCTCTCCTATTTCCGTTAGCAGCTGTCACTGTTTCTTCCACTTGCTGTGTCTCCCCTGTTATCTGCTCCACACAACAGCTACACCTCTTAATTACCTTTATCTCTCTCATAAGACTGGGCTGAAATCAGAGCATCGTGTATGGGAGTGTGTGAGCAAGCATGCGGTGTGCAAGTGAGCATGAGGAGTGTGTGTGTGTGAGTGTGAGTGTGAGGATGCATGTGGGTGTATATCCAGGATCATGTCTGTATGTGTCTTTGTGTGTGCATCTTTGTGCCGGGATGTGTAATCAGAGCAAAGAAACCCCCGTAGTTGTAATTAGAAAAATACAGGATGACAGAGTATAGTAATCACTCCCTCCATGTTAATCTGTCTCTGTCTCCTCCTGTCTGTCTCCCTCTTGATCTCAGTTTCTGTCAGAGAGAGAGCAACAGCGTAAAAACACACATGACAGTCGCTCTTTCATTCACATCTGTGTCTTTCTCCTGCGTGGCACTATGATATATTTTCCTTTTCATGTTATGCATGTCAAAGTGTTTCTCCCTCCTGTCTGCGTCTCTCTCTAATGTCTGACGGAGGGGGAGTGAGATAAAGCGGAGGATGAGGAGGAGAAGATGTGGAGGAGAGGAGAGCATGAGACAGTGAATCACTGTGTGGAGGACGGGAGAGCAGAAAAAGAGGAAACAAGAGACGGGAAATAAAGAGAGAGGACAACAAATATACATGCAAGCTGTTCTGTACATGAGGGAGATGTACAGAATCAGCCATAACAGACCAAATAACTCTCAAAAGTATAAAAGGAGTGATCGGCTTAACTTACCTGGATTTACCTTATTTCTTTCCCATGTCTGATTAATTTTGTCATAGCCCAGACTTCAGCTCCTGCAAAAGCTCTTAGCAAAATCCCTGTGGGCCTTTTCTATCTTTCCAAATTTAGCTCTCAAACATTGTTTGGGTTGAGTTTTTGGACTGGAAAAGTTTTTTATTATAATTCTTCTGGAGTCCTGCAGTGGCCACTTTAAAAGAATACGATGTAAAATTCCCTTTAAGTGAGGACGTGTTAGGCTCAGCTGATGTGGGACAACATGTGAGAATTGCAACGTGTGGTGTAACTCACTGATAAATCACATGACTCTACCTTAATCAGCCCACAGTTTTGCACAGTGCATCTGTAAAGCCCTTAGTGTGTTAAGGCCCAGTACATGCACTTTGTTTGTTTGAAAGGTTTATTTGTTTGTTGCATGCTGAAGGTTTGCAGTTGTTGGAGCCATAATGACAAGTGAGTTGTGATTACAGATAAATATCATAGCTTCCTCTAAAGCAGCTATACATTATCTTGACGAGTTAGTTTGCAAAAATGAATATCTCCAACTGTAATAATATCAGAAACCATTTCTGATATTATTATTAAAAATTTTGGATTCAGAAGCAATACATGCAACAGTCAATTAATGTTTTCCCCAGGAATGGTATTTATCTGTTTTGTTTTCTTCAGTTGACTGCTGTAACGAACTAAAATCTGAACACCTTAAGTTTTTTTTTTTTTTTTTTTTGGTATATCAATTATATATATATATATAATCTCTGGAAGTTGAGGACATCATAGTACTTAGTGCACTCTTTCAAAAACTGGTAAACTCAATATAAAGGCCCATTTTGCTCCAGCATTACAGCAAATGAAAATCTTAACAGTGCCCAAAAGTGCTGTACCATGAGGAGATTGAGCCTCTAAAGCTCTCCTCTCCACTCGTCTCTCATTTCTTCTTTCTTCCTCTCTGTCTTTCCTATTGTCTTCTCCTCTTCCTCACCTTCACTTCATGTTCTTAGTTTGCTGTTGCAATCACTACCTGTTAACGCTGTGATTAGCTCTAAATATTGATGAGTGCATCTCAGTTGGGTAAGTGGTTTACTAGACTCATCAGTTCCCTCTGCCAGGTAGAGCTGCCCTCTGACATGCGTGTCAGATTTACACACACACACACACTGCACAACACGGGATTTATAGGTTCTTGAAGAAATTCTGCTACTGTAACTAAATAATTGAACAGATCTGGGAAGTTCAATCCACTTTCAATCAGTTACAAAGTGGATTTTGTATAAAGTTAAAATATTACAGTCATATGTCAAATATAAAATAATGTTATGATTGCTCTGCTGTTCGTTATCAATAATATATTTTATTTAATCCATATTTTCAATATGGATTATGGGTTTGATTGGCAAGGATATTAGCCAGTTGCATATTTTATGAGCTGCACCTTGTATCCTCTCCAATTCAGACTTTTTCTATTGTATTCTGCACCATAAACTACTTTATTTTTCATGTTCTACTTTATTCCAGCATAAAAGCAAAACTTCTGGGAGATGGAAACCATAATTCAACCGTTTTCAAAGCAATGTGCTACATAAAAATGTATCTACTGAAGTTCAGTCTAATCCTTTTCCTTCTCTGCTCTCTACATACTTTGTTTAACTCATCAGTGTTCCTCCCTATTCTGTTTTAATCATTCAGCAGCATATATGTTTTGGCATTACCCTGCAGTCGATGCAGGCTTTTAATCCTGTGATCGACCTTCATGTCTCGACCCCCTGCTCTGTTGTAGAGTACTATTGCTGCACTACATTTAGGGAACTCTGTGTGAATTTTAGTTCCTTGTGACCCACCTGTAGATCCAGACCTCCATTTAGAGGGCTGACTTGTATTGCTGACTTTGTCGATTCAAATCCAGTCTTCGACCTGTGCTACATCCCATCATCACCCCTTTCTATTCCTTGCTGCTTTTCCGACCCCTTCTCCTGTTTCCTCCGCCTTCCCCGTCTCTTTTCATTACGAAATGAAACAGAAATGCCTTAAGTATAATCTTAAGCAAACAAGGGAAAACATCACTGCTGTTGTGTAGCGTTTTGTGTTATTGCAGCTTTCGAGTGCCCGTATCTCAAGCTGTTTGGTGTTAATCTCACCTCCATAGAGCATGTTTATGCCCAGTGTTAATCAGGGCTTCTGCTGAATGTCACTGTGAACAACAGGCCGCTAAATGTCAACTGTTACCGGATTATGTGCTGCCTGGGACCCGTGATAATGATATATGGAGTTTCTGCTTCTGTGTGGGTGCGTTTGAAACTGCACATGCGTATGTGTGTGTGGAAATGTGCATGCAGTGATTAAGACGGGCTATTTCTATTTTTCTCGCTGTCTGAATGATTGTCTTTTGAATGTAAACCCTTTATTCTGCCGCTTTTATTGAATCAGAGCAACACTGTGAGAAGGAGCAACAGAGCAAGAAAGAGACCGCGAAGGGAAGAAAGAGATGGAGTTTCAGAAACAGACAGGAAGCAAGACAAGAGAGAGGAAAATAAAGGCAGAGAGGGACTTTTAGCAGGTTTATAATCCCTGCTGTGTTTGTTGCTGTGCCTGTCTGCAGGGTAGTAGAATTTGAACACTTCATAAAAGCCTGGATTGGGATCAGCTATCCCAGCTCACACAGCAGTTTGCGGCATAAGTGCTTTTCTCATTGTTCTTTCAAACTGGGAACAACAGTATGAAAAAAAAAAAAACTGAAATGAGAAATGCCAACAGAAAATGATTAAACACTGAACAGTTGGATACCTACTTGCTTGTGTCAAATCCTTGATCACATAAAACACATGAAAATACACATGTATACACACACACAAACACACACGCATGTACTGGTAATTGGGATCTCATTAATAGTCAGGCTATCAGAGCTGATTACTCAGAGCTAATTGCACAGTTAGAGTCATTCGGCTAGATAAGAAGGTCACCTTCATTTCCGCTTCCTGCTGCTTTACATCTCAACCCCGTCTCTGTCCTCGGTCCACTTTTTCACTCTCCTCCTTTTCTCAAACAACCGCTACTTTCTCACTTTGTTTTCCCCACAGTATTTCCTCTCTCTTCCTGTCACTACACCATGTCTCTACTTGCTCCAGACATTCCCTTCCCCTGTTTTCACCCTGCTCTTTTTCCTTGGTCACTTTTTCATTTTTCCCCACTTATCTGCTTTTGTCCCCCCAGTTCTTCCCTATCTCTGTTTTCTCCCTTCTTCTCCACCCTATTCCTCCTTGTCCTTTCTTTCCTATTATTTTTCTTATCAAGTTCATGGTATTCTGTTGGTCCAGATCATTGTGGAGCCCGTACGCATTGGCCCACGTCGGCCAAATGGGCAAACCCTCGCTGTGAGCAAAGACTGTGAAACAATCTGTCTTATTCTTGTGGCAGCCATATTAATTAATTATGTCCTGTGGTTTATGGGCTGGAAAACACTGCTTGGAAAACTGAGAACCGGATGTAAATAATGGCAGACCTAACAGTTCGATGGACAAACAAAGTCACATTATATGCCAAAATGGTCCTTGATATTGACAAGAAGGTCACATTCCACAAGAGTCCAAATTAAAGGCTTCAGGACACATGAGCACTAAATGTACAGGCATGATGTTGAATGAATGCCAATAGTTAACGATTCGATTATATTGGCTGCTGTTCACAGATAAGAACCTCATGTTGTTAATGCTCTATTAATCTCCAAATTCACTAGTTATGCATATAACGTGTATTCTTGAAGAACAACAAATTTCACACATCCCATGGAACACATCTCCAAGCCTTTCCTCACAATATGAATATCCTGATGAAGGAAAATAGACAAAATTTCAAAGTGTAGGCACAAAGTGGCACTCAACATTTTCGTAGACCCAGCAAAAAACTCACCTTGCTGCAGACGCAACCCAAAATAAGCAACGTGGTTAGTTATTGACGTTTGCATTCAACAACAGTGTTGTTTATCTCGACCATAAAAAATGACAAGAAAGAATGATGATGGTAGCTTATACTACCTAAGCAGTCTGTATAATTGTGCATGTTTGTATGTGTGTGTGTGTGTGTGTGTGTGTGTGTGTGTGTGTGTGTGTGTGTGTGTGTGCAACATAGTGCCAGCCTCCTGTTTGTCCTCCTGAGTGTGCTGAGACAGTAGATCTCTGGCAGTTTCTAGGCCAAGGATGCTACACACCCACCCACCCACACACACACATACACACACACACACAGATACACATGAGAGAACACTCATGCGGACATATACACAGTTTTTGTTTAGTACCCAAATGATGATTCTGAACCAGGGGCCCCGCTGTAACTGATTCTGAAACACACACACACACACACACACACACACACACTTCACGTCCACACGAACAACCACATGTATATATGGTTCAAACATAAGCCAGACAGTACTTTAGTAGCTATTAGTTCCCATCTTATACACACACAAATACACATATAAGTCTGGCTCTTACTGATAAGAACTCCCAGGTATGACAGACTTACTGTTCAGTTTGGAGCCAGACAATTTATAGAAACCTCTTCTCTTCTCTTCTCCTCTCTTCTCGTTTTACTCTGGCCTGATGTGGTCTGTTTCTGGTCACCTTTCTTTTACTCACCTGATCTGCTCTAATTCAACCTTTTCTCTGCCTCTCTGGTTATGTGCTCTGTTCTTTTCTTCAAACAGTAGAACAAATTACTGAGTTGTTTGAGTTGAGTTACTGTATCGCAGTCAAAGACGTACCTTTTCACTCTAAATGTCAGAATTTGAATGTTCAAAAACTTGTGTGACTCACATTACTTTTAGCATTTGTAGACCTAATATTGTCATTACAGGAAAAATCTATCTATCTATCTATCTATCTATCTAAAGGAAAGCTCAAGAGCATGTTAATATGAATGGAGTTCTTTATTTTTCGCTGACTTCTAAAATAAATGACAAATTTGCCTCCTATTGCATGTTTTCAGTTTTATCTCTTCAGCTCTGCAGGTCCCATCAATGGGTTCGTCATTACATGGTCATTCTACACGGCTGAGCTTTCTTCATGTCCACAGGAATTATTATAAAATTCATGAAGAGATCCCAAGGTTTCCAATACCAGAGAAGTCCTGCTGAATTACAGGGAAATGTATGTAACATGATGCACAGGACATCTAGATATTTTCTTTTTGTTAAGGTGCAGCTATAGGACAGTGGCATTTTGCATTTGAATACTTCACCTCAATACAAGTTTTTGTTTTTTTACACTGATAGCGGTGTTTGTTGGTCTATGTGAGTGTAAAGGCTGAATTATGCTTCAGCGTTAGAAAAGCGTACGGGGGTTGTGTGAAGCACGCATTTCCTACGCAGCGCGTGTGTGTCCAACATACCTCTGCGAAACACACTGAGCAATTCTCCTCCCACCAACGTAGACCCTGTGACGTATGGTCGCTGCTCTTCTGTACGTCTTTGTAATGGCGAGAGGACGAGTCGTATAGGTGCGAGTACTTGCGCACCTCCACAGCCAGGCGTTCTTCCGCGAGATCCAGCATTCTCCAAAGTTTTCAAACACAACCGACGAGTCGAGACACAACAGTTATTTTAAAAACGGCGCTGCCGGCCGGCACAACAACAGGATGTGATGCCGGTTGCAACGAAATGCCGGAAATGATGTACTTCGGCGGACCAATCACAGCTCTTGTGGGGCTGCGTAGGGTCCGCGTAGTTACAATTTTTGGGAGGCGTGCGGCAAGGCTCTGCGGTGGTCGCACAACCCCCGTAAGCTTCACACAACCCCCGTATGCTGTTCTTACGCGGAAGCATAATTCAGCCTTAATACATACACAAAATTTGAGCCATTGAATCCTTCCCTGTCATAAGAACGGGACCTTCACCAGGGGAGTACTGCTCCAAAAACAAATAAACAAACAAACAAACAAACAAACAAACAAACAAACGTAGATGCAGACCGGAAAAAAAAAAAAAGTTTTGAGTGGTGACACAAATTTAAAGATTGTTTTGAAGATTGCAAAATAACCCACATTTGATTTGGTTTCATTTTCAGTGTTAACATTTGAGTTGTTAAGAGTGATTGATGATAGCAATAGACAATAACAGACCCACTAGAAGGTGCAGTAGAGACCTACTAACCCACACCTGTAGGAGTTAATCTGATAACATCCATTCAGTGGTGTGATAATGGCCGAAGCAGGTGCCAAGTTCTTTCTGCCGTCCCTGTGCATCCAGTACAAAGACAGAGACAGGCTGCTCTCTAATTGAGACATAACTCAGTTCAGCTCGTTTTAGAAATACATCCTCCAGCATCTCCAAAGCTGAGTTCTTTCAGTGATGCATTTTGTGCCTTTATGATAACTAAGAATAAAATCTTGGTCATTCTAAATGGAGCTACATATAATTGACAGTCATATTCATCACTTTATTGCATCGTTCATGTGCACAGAACTTGCGTTTCCAATATTTCCGACTTAACTTGAAGGCAGAAAAAGTTTGTCAAATCAAGCATGTCCATTTTAAATAAAGGCTCTGAACTTTAAACGAACAATAGATGGCTGCAGTCTGTTCTTTGGAGCTGCTGTCATTTCACAGTCTGGAGCTTTATTATGAATATTATTTAAAATGTATTCCTTATCCTTGGCATGACAAGTTTTTATTTTCTATTTATTCACCTTGCTCAAACTTAATGCTCATTTACTATTCATTCACACGGCTCAAACTTTAACCAGCTGCTCAGATACGCTTAACCTCAGTCCCAGTCCATTTGCAGTCTCCTTGACCGATCAAGATTTTGGTAGATCTGAGTTTGGGGAGAAGTTAACTCTTTGTAAAATGGTGTATATGAGAAATGAAGAGAATACTTATACCATACCATGATTATCATGGTATGGTACGGTGTGGTGACATTTAAATGTTCCCTAATAGCTGTTTTTTTTTTTTTTTTTTATTTGTCCCCACCTTTCATGTCTAATCATACACTTGTGACTGTCAGTACCAGTTCAATCAATGAAACCCTCCTAAGCTGTTTGGAGCGCAGCAGAATCAATGGACCTGATAGCTTGAGTAGTTATAGTGCGATATCTGCTTTAGGAAGAGCTCACAACTCAAACTGAACTTACATCGTCCTCTGTCTCACTTCACCTCCCTTCATTTCCTTTTCCTTTCCTCCTCCCCACTACCTTCTCTCTCCCGTTCAGTCACGCATGATACCTTAAATCTATCCTCACTCCTTCCCTCTCTCCATCTCTTCGTGTCGGTGTTCTTTTTCTCATTCCCTGGCATGATTCACTAAAAACAGATCAAAATGTTCATAGCTTTACAAGCTGTAAAGTTTTTACACAGGCAATGCAAATAATGAATTAAGCAGGATGGCCAGCTGGTGTGGGAGTGTGTGAGAGTTTGCCCCATCCTCACTATGGTTCTCTTGTGTCTTCACTGTTTTGCCTCTAACCTGTGGGAGGTATTGTGTTGATGTGTGTATGAGTACTGATTGTCTGTTGGTGACTCTGTGATGTTGTCATGCCTTTGTGATTGTGTTGCAAACCAGTTTCCCCACAAGGACAAGGACTTTTCTAGTTAATGATGATTTCTCCATCGTCTCCTCCTGTCAGTTGTCTTCTTCACCCCTCCTCTGTCCTCTCTGGTCTTCCTCCCTGGCTTCCAGTCCTTTTCCGCCAGAGGCAAACTAGGATTCAAAAGAAACAATTTCAGACAACAGACAATAAACACATGAAATCAAGCCAAAGGCACAGAGACAAAGAGCAACTCACTGTTTACCCTGTGAGTGGGAAAGTGAGAGAAAAGATGAACAAGACAGGAAGGGCAAATGGGGAGAGAGATGAACAGAACATGGAAGGAAGCAGAAAGAGATGCAAAGACATAAAAAACAGTTATAGTGGTGCAGAGCAGAGATAAGTGAGTGTTAAGCCTATGGTGAAAGCACTGCATTCAATCCAATTGTTAACCAAGAGCAAAAGGATGCTATTGAATGTGACTGTTAAACCAGTACTGAAAGGAGTGTATTGAATCTGTCTCTTAAACACATCTTACAAAAACTGCATTGATTTTTGTTTGTTTGTTGTTTTTTTTTTTTTTCCTGCGGTTTGTTACATGTAATCTAGGCAGTCCTTTTAGCCGTTAAAAAACAAGAGATTTTGTATTAGCAAGAGGCTGCTCTCCTCTGTTTTGATTAAATTGTGTTCCACACAGACAGAACAAAAGTAAAGGAATAGACAGGTAATGTAGCTCATGAATCAGAGGTGCAAGGGCTCATGAACCAACAAACCCCAAAAAGTGAAATGTCAAGTGTTTAAAGGGCAGTGGCAGTTACTCTGTCCTAGGAGGTGATACTGGCTGACAACAGAAAAGGTCCAAAGCTCAAAAAAAAAAAAAAAAGCCCTGAATATCGTGTCGTGTGTGAGTCTTCCATAAAGATATGTGGTATGGGTCCCTTCCAAACCCTGGGGATAATTTCAGCAGCTCTGTGCCTTTTAACAAGAAGCTTATTAAGACTTATTGCCATTGAAATACAAATGATATACAGCAAGTGAGACTGTAAGCAAGAAACATTTGTCAGAACTGCTGGTCTTTTGTTGTGCTCCCCCACAAACACAATCCTATGGATGCTGCATGCATGGTAAAGAAATATTCTGTTTTGGCAAATATATGGGTAGCATTTCGTGTTATTGTAGTTTATGGATTAGTTTAATCAATAGCCTGGCTCTTTCAAAGTGAAAAAGTAAACCTTGCAGCAACTCTGAGGCTGTCCTATTTCCACAGCGTATCATGTGTCTTTGAAATACACACTTTTATTTTTTTAAAAAAATGCAGTGATCCCTGCACAGCTGAAGGTCCTTACACCACGCTCAGATTGTGCACCCTTAAGTGATGAGCAAATTCACTGTAATGGACAGAAGCATACATGTGCTCATTGGCTACAGTTCTAAAAAACAAAAACAAAACAAAACATGTAGTTCAAGTGCACATGATAGATGAAATACATGAGATATAAGACAACTTTGGACTTGATGTAAGGTTCATTTTTTTCACTTTGATGGAACTAGGCTAATGATTCTCATAGACTTCAAGTCTTTATGCTAAGCTAACACAAAATGCTACCTATAGGAACCAAGGAACCAAAGTAGTGGACATACAGAGTTGGAAATGGTATCAAACATTGTGTCTCAGTCTGTCTCAGTCTGTTTTTTTGTGCACAGTGGAGTGTGGCAGAGGGGTGAGGACTGAGGGTGTGTCAGCTGATTGGCCCTGGAAACAGCCCAAACACACTGTGCATGCCAGTTAGTTCTGCTGAAACTATTGCGCCAACTGCTGTAGTTTCTTCACTTTGCACTCAATATCAAATAAGAATATATTTCCCTCTAGGATTAAACCTTGTAGCTACCTGGCCTGACATCCTGTCATGAAGCCAAGAAAGACCTTCTGTCCTTAAAATCAAGTTGGAAAGAGGCAGAGTGGGTGCGGGAACAGGGAAGGTGCCCTCAAAGCAAACAGCCGACCAAAACAATTGTGTTGTAATTTCTCACTCAACTAAAAGACATCTGCTGTCAGCAGACTGGAGCTTGTGCATCAGAGCAAATGCCGATTCGGTTCCCATGACATGGAGGTCTTGACATTAAGTGTGTAATAGCTCATGTTTGCCTAATCATCTGTGAGTATATAGAGATATGCATGTGTGTGTGGTGTGTGTGTGTATGAGAGAGAGTGACGAATGAATGAGTCCTCAGGCTTACAGGCCCATTCTTTGGGGAGATGACTGTAGCCAGGATTATTACCGATGTTCTCACGTACTATTGGTTGTTTCTAATGTCATCTAGGAATTGAGGCTTATTCTGCTACTGCGCTCTCTGGAAGTTGCTCTGATCACAGAGTCGACGTCATGCCTAAATATAAAAATGTATGTCTGTTCCTAGCTGGAACATTCTGGGTTGTGCACTCAAGCAGTGATTTAGCAAACTATTACCAGCGGATGTTTTAAATGCAAGTGCACTCAACACATAGCATGACCAGGCTAGGCTGCTAAACACAACAAAGCATTTTTTTTCAGTAATTATGTAATTCTTAAAAAAAAAAAAAAGTTTTATTATGTAAATATTTTGCCACACTTTTTTTTTTTTTTTTGCATAAGTTGTACCTTGCATCATTTAATATTTTTGGCATGTTATTACCAGCAACTTCTCAAAAATCATTTTTCCTCTTTTATATAATGCTGTTGACACATTTTATGCCCCTTTGATTCATTTACTGTAAAGTAATCTAGTTCATCTGCTTGTCAGCAAAGGTCACCGCCACAGATATGCCACAATATTCTATTAACCTAAATATTAGTTATCAGAGGCTAAATCGTTCCCAGCATATTTTATTTGATGTTATCATCTGACTGTACTGTTGTAGATGTCATCAGGATTTACTGCTAACAGCTCTCAAACACTGTCACATACTGTAATGAAATCAAATAAAACAAATAAATAACATACAGAAATAGAATTAAATGAATGAATGAAATGAAGTGAAAATCCCATCTGTACTGCCAAACATAAAATGTGATTTAAATGTTCTGAATTATTATGTCGTTCCTCCAACACACTGTGATTTTTTTTTTTTTTTTCATAAAAAGGCCATGTGGCATCATCTAATTAAAAAGATAAGATGTAAAACTTAAATCCAACAAACAGATACGCACAGCTAGATTTGATATAAATAAATATTTATTTCCATTGTCAGTCTTCCAAACCAACTTAGCGGTGAAGCGCTCGTCAGCCTCCGGATGAAAGGGAAAAGAAATGTATGTATGTTATTGTTGTAAGTCATTAGTCTTGCACAGAAAAATATATCTCTGTCTTTATCCAGACGTACTTGTCAGAAAAGCAAATGGCAAGTGTGAGCTATCCACCAAATGAGAATAAGCTTGGTAGTTGCCAGATTCAATGATAAATCACCACAAGAAGGCTAAAAAGCTGGCAGGCCAAGAGCCTGATTAACAGTGAAATACTTAATCTAATTACACAAGTGGTGTTTTCTGTAATAATAGATGACATACGAATCATGGTTGTCTGAAACTGGATTACTGCCGGCACTAGACACTCTCTTGTCTGCAGAGTTGAAAGTGACCGCCTCGAGTCCTCAAGGCCTTTTTCGCCGCCTTTGACCGCGCAGCTGCTCGAGCAGTTGACTTTGACTCACTACCAACAACAAGATGTCATTACAAACCAAATGCAATTCGCCGTGGCTCCATGCAGAAACACAGATTACCTAACCGACTGACTCAGTGTCCCAGTTATGAACAAGCAGAGCTCATAACCTTCATCTGACTGCCACTATGTTTCATCTTGACAACATGGCATTTATCGATGCTCAGTCGCAAGTCTTATGGGCCAGTTATTATTCATCTCAGTTACAAAAAGCAAGGGAAAAAAGGGAGATGTGGGAGTAAAAAGCACCCTAGAACAACAAATTCATCCATCTACAGATCTGTAACATCCATCTATTTATTTCCAGCAAAGGGTGGATTTAATAAGTGTCCTGTAATCAATTTTCAATGAATGCACTCGGGCTAATAAGGAAAATATTAAATTGATTTGTGCTGGCCAAGATGCTAAATAGGAGTTGTTTGTGTGTGTGTGTGTGTGTGTGTGTGTGTGTGTGTGTGTGAGAGAGGGAGAGAGAGAGAGAGAGAGAGAGAGAGAGAGAGAGAGAGAGTGAATTGTATATTGCATGTGTTCCTGTGTATGTGTGTGTGTACAACCGGTTCATGTGTGTGTGTTTATCAGTGTGCTCACATGTGTGTATGTGTGGAGTATATTTGAGTGCAGGCAGTGGAGCTGAAGGTCACTCTGAATGGAGGCCGATGAATAGAGTGGAGACACCAACAAGCATATTACTGTAGAGCGCGTGCACACACACACAGCACACCCACACAAACACATTTTGCCACACATTGCAGAGATTAATTACTTTCACTGTAGCAACATGAATTGCTCCTCCTCGTTCCCTTTCTCTACCTCTCTCTAAATCTCAGCACCACAGCCTCGTAGCTGCTTGTGTTAAAGTCACACGTGAAAAAACACACACACACATAACCTGTTCATTCTTAAAGCACAGCCTGCACTGCTTTTTCTCTTTATGGGGACTTGTTAATGTCACATTTATGTAATCTGCAATTACATTCCAGCTCAGCTAGTGTAGTCCAAGATGATGTATCAGTGAATTATGATCTGCTGCTACATTTTTAACCATTAGACCATTTGATAAAGACAGTGATACCTTAAATATAGATTTTCACTGAACTTAACCAAACCAAAGTGAAGAATTTTCAGATTTTTGCATTGACAAGAATTTGCTTTTCTTGTAGAGCATGCACCTTGGCATAGATTCTGGATCTTGACTGGACACCATTTTTCCAAAAGATACTGTACATTACCCAATTTCCCCTGGAGGATCAATAAAGTATTTTTGATTCTGATTCTGAATCTGACATAGAGAGGAATGTTGTACCATAGGCATTGGTCCACAAAGATGTGGACAAAAGTGATGTGGAAAGATGTGTCACCCTTCACTGTATTATAGACAAGCCTGAATGCGTGACCCCTAATGTGAGGGGGTCTGCTGGCTCTGTTATGCTGTGGGGGACATTTTCCTGGCATGGTTTGGGTCCACTTGTTCCCTTAGAGCGAAGGGTCACTGCAAATCAGTACAAAGTTATTCTGAGTGATGTCCTTCATCCTATGATGAAACATTTCTGTCCTGATAGGAGTGGTCTCTTCCAGGATGACAGTGCCCCCATCCACAGGGCGCGAGGGGGCACTGAGTGGTTTGATGATGATGAAAACTATGTAAATCATTTGCTATGGCCCTCTCAGTCCACATGAAAAACAGTGGGACAAATGTGATTCACAATTGGTGAAAATATACATCACACAGCTCCCACCTTCTTCATTTCATGACCTTCTCAGGCACCAGATCACAATCTAATGGAACACCTTGGGAAGATTATGGACCGATAATGTCAGACAGCATCCCCCATCACCATCATCAAAAACACCAAAAGAGATACACATCATTTGGAAGAATGGTGCTCCATCTCTCCATCAGAGCTCAGACTTGTACAGCGCCAAGGAGCACTGAAACTGTTCTAGTGTCTCATAGTGGTTCAAAATCTTTCTAGGACATTTATGTTGTTTTTTTTCCTTTCATTTATCACCTTTTTGTAGATCACAGACAGAAAATATGTTAACGTGTTGACACATTGACACAATGTGGAGACACTTTGCTTTAATGAGTTGGTCCTTCCAGAGGAGTTTGTCATCTTGGAGGAGGGGAACAACTTTTATTGATTTACGGAACATGTTGCTCATTTTAAATGGAAAATTCTTCAGCATAATCCACAGCACAAGATCTTCCTCTTCCTTGCTGTTTCTGATGCACTACCGTCGCCTTCTTGCGCTTATCTGTTCCTTCGCAGCAGCATCTGTAATTTTGACCAAAATGCTGCTCAAATAAGTCAACGTGAAAAATATTTCACAGGGCAGGCCTTTCCCTTTAAAACTTAGAGCACAGTTGTCCCTCCATAATGACTAAACTTTACAGACATATTTCATTTTCTTTGAAATCTCCATTTCTGTTTTGTCATCTATGCATAGTTTGCTACAGCATTACTAAACTAAGAAATTGACCACAGACACAGTTTTTTTGATATAGCATATTTTGTTGACCATTCAGAAACATCAGTGATAGTATGGGGCGTACATATTTTGTGCTACTGTACTATTTTAAGAAATGCAACAAATAAGCAGATGTTTACTGTTAAAATTTCATCCAAATAAGAGAGAAAGGGAATATGAAAACTGGAGGTTGCCAAGCGAGTGTTTATATGACACACAACAGGTTTTGTTTCTAACCACTTATGATAATGTTTAGATCTCGACAACAATAATTCAGTACTGGTCTAACCAAAAAAGACTAATGGGATGGTTGACCTCTGTGTTTTGAAATGTCCCAATTACATGCACAATCATGTACAGCAAAGAACTGAGATGTATGGCTACACACTTAGATATTCTATCACATGAAATATAATCTCTGCCTTGGTCATGAGAACCACTGGTTGCTCTCTTGGCACCTTCAGAATCTGCTTTTGTTGCTGTTGTGATTCTTGATGATTCTCTACGTGCCTCGGTAAACTAATAGTCCAAGTGACTAGAAATCCACAGCACCAAACATAACCTGGTCTGTAAACAGTAAATGGACTGCATTTATATTGTTTTTTTTTTTTATGTTTTTTTTATGAATATGTAATAGTCATAAAATAATATTAAATATTAATATAATATGTAATAATTCAGTGCATAATGTCTTAATATGACACAACTGATGTCTCCAGTGGGATTAAGTCTCACACCTTATTATTTGCTTAACTGATATTGTGCTACAGTGCAATAAACTACTCTAAAAAATATAATTGCATCACGCCCCCTTGAAGGTGATTCCTCACTTTTTTATGTGTATGAAACTGCAACTTTACAACCCCCAAAACGCCCCCTCCAAGACACTCCCACACTAGTCCACGACTCAACCCCTGAGAGACGTTAAAGGACCATACCAGTCATTTTGAATGTTTTGACCATTTCCTACAATTTACACACATTTTTGCAGATAATGGGGGAATTTCACAACTAATAAACACATTAATTTTCTAAGCAACGTTCTGCTTCTGCAGCTTACAAAGTCATGGCCATTCATAAACCAAACATGTCATTTGTAGAGAGACCATTTACAACAGCAGTCAGTAGCATCGTTGGCCTTAATGTTAAAGTGGCCTTGCTGTTTGTCATCAAACTTCATCATCCAACACCATAGAAGTATTTAAAAGTGAGGCAAAGCACAGGAAGGCAGGTGCTTTACATAAAATTTATGAACACATACAGACAAGGGGCTCTATTTTCCCGGCGCAGCGCAGGGTGGCACAGTGAGGCGAACCCCGCGCAGAGCTATTTTCGGCCAGCGCAACCCGAGGGGCGCACAGTTTTGTATTTTGGCAGACCGAGGTGCGATGAGATGGGAGTGGCGGCACAGCAGGGGGAGGTGTCAACAGATTCAGCTTGGCGCAGTGACAGTTTCATGTCAAAAGGCTTCGCCGAGGTGTGCCCAAAGCTCGCCATCTGAAACCAGGTCTACTTTCAGTGCAAGGCGGAGCGGAGCCGGCGTAGTGCAATTTTGGCTGACAGGCGGGCAGTGCACACACGTCACCAAACCTCACAATCAGCACAAACAGTGCCAATTTCCTTTGATCTGACATCAGTTGTGACAGGATAGTCGATATGGAGATAAATTTATGTGGTATAGTATTTTTTGTTGGTATATTTGCATTGTTAATGTGCCTGACATTACGGAAACCTGCCCGTGAGGTTTTGGTGACGTGTGCGCACTGCGCACCTGTCAGCCAAAGTTGCACTACGTCGGCTCCGCTCCGCCTGTGGCAGTAGACCTCCATGTCAGTTGTGTAAACGTTCATTATGCCTTCGCGCAGCGCATTTTAAAGGCGAAGACAGGGGCTCATTTGATTGGTTTAAAGTGAATCAGCTGTGTCAAACCCACTCCACGCCTTCTCTCCTCCCTTGCGCCGGTAGGAGGAATGGCGGAGTATTTGTGCCACGGTGCACGGCGTGGCAAAATTGCAAAATCCACTTGGCCACACCCAGTTGGCGAAGCGCAGCCTCACCCAGTCTGCGAAAATAGAGCCCAAGATTTAAAAGCCAATTAAATGAAAGTGAAGGATAATAATAGATAAAGTGAAAATAATAATAAAAAGCTACAGTTATAGTACATAATTTAATAAAAGGCAGGGGCAAACAGTAAATTTTTAAGCTTGGATTTAAAAAAGCTGAGAGTAGGAATAGACCTCAGATCTGTTGGAGGCTTGCTCCAGACATGTGTTGCATACAAACTAAAAGCTCCCTCACCATGTTTTGTTTTGACCCTCAGCACAGAACGAAAACCTGTCTCAGATGACCTGAGAGGTGTGGATGGTTTGTAACATAGCAGCACATCAGAAAAGTAGTCTGGCCTTAAACCATTCATTGCTTTATAAACCAGTAGCAGTATTTTAAAATCAATCCCATGAGACACGGGGAGCCAGTGCAGTGATCTGAGAACTGCAGTGATGTGCTCCACTTTCATAGTTTAGTGAGGACTCTCTCTAGCAAGCAGCTTGCTGAATGAGCTGCAGCTGTCTGACTGAATCTTTATAGAGGCCTGTAAAGATGCTCTTACAATAGTCAAGCCTACTGAAAAATAAATGCATGAACAAGTTTTTTCTAATTTCTGCTGGGATGTTAGTCATCTAATTCTTGCTATATTTTTAAGATGTTAGTAGCCTGATTTTGTAATTGT
This sequence comes from Myripristis murdjan, assembly GCF_902150065.1. Taxonomy (NCBI): domain Eukaryota; kingdom Metazoa; phylum Chordata; class Actinopteri; order Holocentriformes; family Holocentridae; genus Myripristis; species Myripristis murdjan. The sequence continues at coordinate 25,947,694 of NC_043992.1, read as the reverse complement.
CTTAATGTGGTTGTTAAAATTTAGGTCTGCGTCCATTACTGCATTTGGTTTGTAGTCTTAAATAAGAAGGACTCAAGCTAAGCACTGACTTTTAATTGTTCCTCTTTGGCACCAGAAACAATCATGTTGATTTGATCTTGATCTTTATTTAACTGGAGGACATTTTGGCACGGCCAGTTACTGATTTGCCCAATTTACTATTTAGTGACTGAATGTGACCATCATCACTTGATGATAGTGTTTTTAAAATTTGTGTGTTGTCTACATAATTATGGTAATTAATAATTACCATGGTGTTTTGTAGTGATTTGACAATTTGTTGTTTTGTAATATCTGAGTTAGTGGGAGAATGGACCCTTGGGGAACATTACAATCTTTTGTGTGTTCAGATATACACCGATCGACACAAAATAGTCTCTATCCCATAGATGTTGTAATACCAAAACTGATATTTTACTGCCATCTGTGTTTAAGTGAGTGTCTTTTAAGACCTTAATAAGAGTAGTCTCAGTGCTCTGCTGTGGTTGAAAACCAGACTGGAAAATAGTTGAATTGACAAATGTCAAATTTGTGGGACGGCGCAGCTCAGGAGATAGAGCAGTCGTCTGGTAGTCGGAAGGTTCCCGGTTTCCTCCAGAGTGTGTCCAAGTGTCCTTGAGCAAGATACTGAACCCCTCACCGCCTAGCTGATGGACAGCTAGGCATCTTGCATGGTAGCCTCTGCCATCAGTGTGTGAATGTGAGGCAAACATTATAAAGCACTTTGAGTGGTCAGTAGACTAGAAAAGCGCTACAAAAATGCAGTCCATATACAAACAAGCTTTTCAGTGATTTTACTTAAAAATAGTAGGTTTGATATGGGTCTACAATTGTTAATTACTGGTTGATCTAGATTGCTCCTCATTAAGAGGGGCTTAATAACTGCCGTTTTCAGGACTTTTGGGAAATAGCCTGAAAGAAGTGTGGTGTTGACTATTTGCAGTCCTGGCCTCCTGCATCACGTCCTTCCGGCTCATCAGCTGTCGCAGCTGCCTAGTGACCCAGAGTCAACGCTACCCAAGAATTGACCCTTGCGGGACTCCGGTAGGAGACTTGTTAACAGCCGCATGCTGGTGATATACTCTCATACATTGACTTCTATGCTATGCTGACATCATGGTTAACAATGTCAAAGGCTTTCTATAGACACAAAAATACAGCCCAACAACACCACCCTGGTCCATCATTGATTGAGTGTTTTCTACAAAGTAAGAGTTGGCCATCTCTTTGGAGTGCTTTGGTCTAAAACCAAACTGCAAAGGGTGTAGGGAAAAGGGGCTGTTGTTAAATGGAGGATGAGCTGTTCAGATACCTATTTCTCTGCAATCTTAGGGCTCTAGTTTCCCGGCGCAGCGCGGGGTGGCGCAGTGAGGCGAACCCCGCGCAGAGATAGTTTCGACCGGCGAAACGGGAGAGGCGGACAGTGTCCAAGTTTCGCAGACGGACTTGCGCCGAGATGGGAGTGGCGGCGCAGCGGGGGAGGTGTCAACAGATTCAACTTGGCGCAGTGACAGTTTCGTGCCAAAAGGCTTCGCCGAGGTGCGCCAAAAGCTCGCCATCTGAAACCACGTCTACTTTCCGCGCAAGGCGGAGCGGAGCTGGCGCAGTGGAAGTTTGGCTGGCTGGCGCACATCACCAAAACCTCACAATCAGCACAAACAGTGCCAATCTCCTTTGATCTGACATCAGCTGTGACGGGACAGTTGATATGGAGATATATGTATGTGCTAATTGTGATCGTAGCATTGAATAGTGTTTTTTTTTCGGTATTTATTGCATCGTTAATGTGCCTGACATTCCGGAAGCCTGCCTGTGAGTTTTTGGTGACGTGTGCGCACTGCTCGCCGGTCTCCGCTCCGCGCCTGTCTCCTGAGCTCCGCTCCGCCTGCGGCAATAGACCTCCATGTCAGCTGTGTAAACTTTCATTACGCCTTCACGCAGCGCATTTTAAAGGCAAGGACAGGGGCTCATTTGATTGGTTAAATGTGAATCGGCTGTGTCAAACCCACTCCACGCCTTCTCTCCTCCCTTGCGCCGGTAGGAGGGACGGCGGAGTACTTGCGCCACCGAGAACGGCGTGCCAAACTTGGAAAATCCGCCTGGCCACACCCAGTTGGCGAAGCGCATCTGCGCTACGCCCCCGCCTCACCAGGTCTGCGAAACTAGAGCCCTTAAAGTTGACAGGTATACAGTATACTGATGGGCACATAATTACAAACAGCTTTATATGGGCTTATAAAATATACACACCTGTATGTAATCTCTTTACTCATCCATGATTCTGGCTTTTCCAAAGTGTGTTTAACGCATCGAATAACTCATGTTGGATTGTCATTTCACTTTGCTTTTCATTGTCTGGATAAAACTATCCCGTGGGGTTAAAAGTCAGAGCAAGGAAGAGAGAGATAGACAGACGGTGAGGGACTGTATGGTGGAGAAAGAAACAAATATCAGAATTTTACTTTATAATTCCATATCTAGTTCACAGTATCTAAAAGAGGCCTCGGTGATTGACTGGTGTTTTTATTTCTTTTTGGGAACATGAAGAACTGGATTCTGTAGTCTTTTCATTCAACCTCATTCTGTCTCTATCTGGCTTACACATAGCCCTTCATGGCCATGTCCCAACAACCAGATTATGGAAAAGATTAAGCAACATTTTTGACAGTTCTGATGAAATCTGATAAGTGGATATGTTATGCTTTTTTCTGTTCTGTATTGATGTGGGAAATGGGAACAGAAATGGAGAGGAAAAAAAGCATTTTATAAGAAACTTTTCTTCCCGCTGCAGAGGTAGAAATTGTCTCTCTAAACAAACAGAAAAAATAAATATAACAGCTGCTGGCCATTGTGAATTTGTATGTGTGTTTTTTTGTTTGTATGTGTGTGTGTGTAATGTGTTTGTATAGACCATCCAGGAGTTGACTGAAGTCAGTTTTCTGAAGCTTTAAAATCGACAGATGATGGATGTGTTTATTTCTGTTTTGTGGACTCCTATGTGTTTGTGTGGCGGCATTCCTCTCAGTTTGTATGCTTGTGTGTGTGTGTGTGTGTGTGTCTGGTGTGTGTGTCAGAGACAAGTCAATCCAGGGTAGCCAGACATGCATCACTCCAGCCTGAGAGCCCAAAGGGCCATTTTTAGAAACAACAGCCTGGCGAGTGTAGGAGGGTTCTCTCACTTTTTCATTCTTTTATTCTCACATGCTATCTTTCTTACTGTCTCTTTCTTTTTCTCTGACCACAGGCTTTCCTCTCCCTTCCTCCTACTTGCACTCAAGAGAGAAGGCATCTTAAGAAAAGCTGTCTTCCTTTTTAGACCCTTAATCTCTTGTCTATTCATCTCCTTTTCTTCTGTCCTCTCTCTCTTTCAGCAGGCACTAAAATGTCAAACACATGATTATCTGCCTTTCACTCCCTCATCTCTCTGCACTGCCCTTCTCCCTCTCTCTTCCTTCTCTCATCCCTCGCTCACACTTTCTATTTAGTATTTCTCTTGCTTCCCCCAGTCGAACCCATAACAGTTATAAGACCCTGGCATTCTCAGTATACTGATGGTGATAGTGCAGAGCAAAATCAAGTATTGAGGTGATGATGCCCAATTGAGAGAGGTGAGCAATGTTTTTTGAATAAAAGAAGACCGTTTTTGCCCTGGTGTGGTGTTGACCTAGCACTCAAATAAGAGGATGAGTGGGGATGTGGAAACAGCGGAGCCACTGATGCTGAGGGAGTTGTGGATTAATTGGGTGAGAGATTTGGGGCTGATGATGATGTCTGATTTGTCACAGTTCAGTCTGAGAAAAATCGTTTGCATTCAGGATTTTATCTCCCTGAGACAGTTGGAGTGGGTGGAGTAGGTGGCTGCATTGAAGGATTTAGTGGAAATCTACAGTTGTTTTGTCGGTGTAACAGTGGAAATGGAGGCCATGGTAGCAGATGACGTGACCAAGGGGAAGAATGTGAAGCATGAAGAGGAGGAGGGCAGACACTGAACCATGGGAAGCACTTTGGGACAGACATGGGTTGTGTCAGATGTGCAGTTTTTGATGTTAATGTACCGGAGTTCGTTGGAGAGATTTAAACATGCAAAGGGAGAGATGGTGATACTGAAGGAAGACTCAAGACAAATGAGGACTGAAGGCATGATTGTGCCAAATGCAGCACTAAAGTCAAGAAAGATGAGAATGTTCAGGAAGCCAACATCTAAGGAAAAAAGGAGGTCATTTGACTTTGAGGAAAGCTGTTTCTGTGCTATGCTGTGATCTATATCTGGACTGAAATGATTCATAGGAAGAAAAAAAAATCCAAAACAAATATCACAAAACATTGATTTGGACGCCACCAATGACTGCCAGTATGTACGAGAGCAGCCTGTTTCAGAAAAGGTCAGCATTTTGATTCTGTTTTGATTTGTGTTTTGCTGGCATGAAATTAATAAAAACATGACACCGGAGTCAAGCATTTATGAGACCGGTACACAGACTCACCAACACAACAGTAAATGCTTTCACTGTCATGGTCAGCTACAACTTGAGGAGTTTGTAGACTTCAAAGAGTATGACCTTGGTCTTTCAGGAGCCAGAATGAATGAGACTGGAGTGGCAGGTGGAGTGAGTAGTACAGAGGGTGTTTTTTGCATTGTAGCAGATACTCAAGGTATACTCAATAAACCAATTCTTTCTGTCAGTGAACATTTCAGCAATTTCCAGTTACAGTTGCAGTAATTTACAGCAGTTGTACAGCTGTAAATGAGTTCAAATTCATGGCAGTGGAGTCTTGCAAAGAGTCTAGCAAACTTACTCATTACCTGAGAATAGATTTGAGCAAAGTTAATGTTAGATGAAACTTAAAAGAAATGCAAGTGAGCCTAGGGTTAGTTGACAGTGCCATTTTGATAATGCGTTTAGACTTTGATATAGTTGTTCTTCTTCTTCTTGTATCGCCATTGTGGCGGTGTGTGTGTCTATTGTTACAGTGTTCATCTTCCATGTGCTTTTGTTTTACTATCAAAGTATATGGCCCCCAAATTATTTTGACTTTCACAGTAAAATCCTAGCCTAAGGCCATAGTTTTGGTGGCTTGCCATGTCCAAATGAGGATGAAGTAGCTTGCCAATTAAAGGGTTTCAGGTATTGTGGTGTCTTATTCATCACTGATAAGGATCATGACCTTGACTGCTAGCAGCAGTAAAAGGAGGCATTGTATCACACTACAGCGGTAAAGAGAGTTAAGCCAAAAAGCAAAGCTCTTGATTTACGGGTAAGTGCTCATTCTGACCCTCACCTATGATCACAAGCTTTGGTTAATAACTGAAAGAATGAGGCTGCTGATATAGAGAGTCAAGATGAGATTCTTCCACACAGCAGCTGGCCGCGTTGTGCGATAAGGTGAGCAGTGCAGCAATTAGAGACCAACCAGATATTCAGCTACTGCTCATCTAAACTGATAGGGGGCAGTTAAGGAAGTTTGGAAATGTGGTAAGGATGACCGCCACATTCCTCCCTTTGGTGATGTACCAGGCTCACCAGACTGGGAGAAGACCCAGGACACTGTGAAGGGACTACATCTTCAAGCTGGGCTGGGAATGGATGGGCATCTGAGGGAAGATCTAGAGGACATTCATGGGGACATCTGGGTTGTTTTTTGTGTGTATGTGCACTAGCACTCAATAGTTGAGATCAAGTATTGGGTGTGGTCCACTCAGCGGCCTTTCTGCAATATTTTATGAGTTGGTGTTCATTTAATGGGTCATTGTAATCTGCTGCATTGAGGATTTAATATGTTTTATGGCAGATACCACTGGGGGAAACAAAGTTTCATGCTTTCTTCTGTGAAATAAATTTTCAGTGCATCTGAAGAGGAAGACATGAAGACACGATTAATTTGCAACAGAGTTCAGACAACTTAAAAAGATTAATTGGGTAATAATTTGAAAGTGATTGGAAATGATCCGTCTCAGTAACTTTGGCCTTGGAGTGCTAACAGAGGTTCTGTTGTAGCACTGATTCAGACTTAAAACCCATCTGGCTGTCTGGTTGGGGTTGTTATCATAGGACACCATTGGCCCAACACTGTATGGCCACTTTATTAGGTCCAGCTGCACAATCTAATACAATCCAATACAACTGTTGTGCCATAAAGTTTACTTTTATGATGTCTATACTGCTCAGGTTTTGTTTTTGTCACAGTAATAGAGGTGTTCATTCAATTCTATGTTTGGGCATTGAGCTCATAGTTGGTGGTGCTGTTGGACTGGACTGCATTTCATTGACAGCCGTTTCTACTATTCTGTCCCCCTCATGTATATAAATAGGAGAGGACAAAAAAAAAAAAAAAAAGAAAGAAAAAAGAAACACCTCTCAATATAATGTTGTCCAGTTCAAGACCTCTGCAAACTACAACCTCAATAATAAACAGAATTAAATTTACACATTCTCCACAATGTCAGCAAAAACTGAACATTGTACAGGTGAACCTAATAAAGAGGCCACCAAGTGTATAATCTCATACATTGCATGAAAGTAATTTTAATGTAATCTAGATGGCATAGTCAATGTATTACATACTGTACTTTCTCCCAGAAATTACAATACATCCACTGTGCAATGTATCTGTAATTTCTGAAACTCATAACACCAGAATGGACAGAGTTGGCGAATAAGGTGGAAGTTTGCTGAAAATAAATAGCTGGTTGATCTATAAATGATTGATAGAAATTATTAATTCCCTCCAGTAAAAGCACCATAACTAGACCAGGCCTCCCCTTGTAATATTAATTATCAAGCAATATTCTCCATCTGAAATGACCTACTCTATATACAATAGAGTAGGTAAACTTTGACCTCCAAGGGTCATTTTAATTGTGGCTGGTGTTTCAATATAATGGATATGTGTGCTGGCATATCATATTACATTATATTACTTTATAGATTTGGTGAGGTAAAACAGCAATTTTCAAATTAATTACATCAAACTATAATGATTCCCATGACGAATCAGTTCTTATCAATAAAGATAATTTGTTGCTGCAGCAATGAGTATATATGCTGTATGGATGTTGAATATAAGTGTGAAAAAAGGAACTAAAATAGTCATTCTCTCTCTCTCTCTCTCTCTCTGTGTGTGTGTGTGTGTGTGTGTGTGTGTGTGTTTGGGTGGGTGGACGTATCTATGTATGCTCCCTCATTGTGTCGTTTTGTCAAGAATGTAGAACGATGGGCAGCAATACTGCACACTAAATACCTGTAAATCAAACCTGCAGACACACTTTAGGTTTTATAATAAAACACTTGGAAAAAAAGAAAGTGTGGCAACATGCAATAATTTCTGAGCAGCTGTGAAATATGCAGGTAACAGGACTAATCTCACCACCCAGAGATTTGCTGTGGAGCAGAGTGTCCCTGCTTCCCCTCTTCAGCAGCCAGTCGGAGCGCAACAAAAAACAGGTATCAAAATGTTCTTCCATGCTCCACTCGCCTACTCCTCTGTATGGTCAAAGTCAATCACTAAAGCCAACTAAGCACTACTAATTTACAATTGCCTGTTTGAGAGGATTATATTCAAGTTCACTGATTTTCATTTTTTCAGTATCATCAATTGAGATTCTAAGAAGGACATAATCATGACCATGGAGTGTTTTAATGTAGATGTTTCTTTCTCGCATGTCTCTGAATTCATGCCTCAAGATTCCCTCTTGTAAACAGTGGCAAAACTGTGACAGCAGCCAAATGCAGCTGGTCGCATCATATTGAGCCAAACTGTGTTGTATTGCACTGAACTATGTCATACTGCATTGAGACATGTCTGAATTGAAACATATTTGCATAAGATGAAGCTTAGGTATACTGAATCTTTGATTATGTATTGATATATGTATTGCACTGGTCTGAGAAGAAGCCATACACACCTCTACTGTATTGGAAAATGTTTGGGAAATGAACAAAGAGTTGCCAAACACCATCACAGTTACATGTATCTTAAAACTGACCGTGTCGGTGGGTGAACAGAGTAGAAATTAAACTGACCCTGAATTGTGATATGCTTGAGATACAAATTAAGTTGCAGTATGACTGGTACAGCAATCACAATGATTAAGAATAATGCAGTATGTTGAAAATAATTCTGCATTCTGATTTCGTGACACATTCATGAATCTGAAGTACACAACTTTGCATAGTGTAGTTTCTTCTATCTATGAAACTCAAATACATTTCTCATATATTAGGTGCCAAGCAGCTGTCGCGCCTGTTTTAGCAGTGTCCAGACAGATCACAGGGCCTGATGGCAGGTTCAGGTCTCTAGGTAGCGCTGTCACACTGCTGGCTTAAGCCTGCTGTCAGTTTTTTGATAATATGACTCCAAGTTCCTCTTGTGCCTTTCTCTTTCTCCCGCATTCTGTCTCGTTTCCCTCTCTCACTCTCACTAGGCCAGACAACTTTTTTTCCCCTCACCAGCTTTGATGTTTTTCTCCTCCACTCTTCCCGCCTGTTTTTTTTTTTTACTCTAATCCACTTAGTTTGTCCTTTCTGTGTCTCTCTCTTCTTCTCATTCCTATCTCTTTCTGTGTCTGTCTGCTTTCTCTCGTTTCCTCCCTGCTCTCTTTCCTTTCCTCTCACCTCCCCTTTCTTCTATGACATGCAGGTGGACTTCCCTGGCCAAACTGCTGCTCTTTTCCACCTATGTCTTCCCTCCTCCCTCTTTTGCACATGCTTGATTAGCAGCTGCTTTTTTCCCCACCCTTTGTCGCAACTGCCTCTTCCCTCCTCCCTCCTCCCTCCTCATGGAGAAAATTATCCTGACTTAAAACCTAGCATATGCATATTTAAATAAGAGCTTAGCTGTAACAGAGTGTATGAGAGAGAAAGAGGAAGAGCACAAAAGAGAGTGAGAGAGGGCAAGACGGGAATCTGACACACACACCAAACAGGGAGACACACACCTACCAGGACGTGAAAACATCCCCTCTCCAATCTGTCCCCCCCAGACACAACTATCACAAAGCAACAAACTCACATGGGTCACAGCTCTTACAGCCTGTCATTCACTGGGCCTGTAACATCGTCAGTGATAGACTTCGAGGGGACACCTACAGCTCATCTCTGGGTAACAGTGCAGTAGATGAGCCCTGCCAGATCACAGCAAAACCACCGTCTACCTGAACACATCACCACACAATCATGAAATATCAAAGCCATCCAAACTAAATACTACGTTAAAAAAGCTACAAATGGAAGGAAGGTATTGTGGAAACCTACCAAAACGCTATTAGGCAACTACAAGTCCAATCACTGTGAGACCAGGTTCTGAAAAAAAAACAAAAAACAAAAAACAAACAAACGTAAAAGCCTCAAATAAAAAGGCCAAAACAACCTAATGGCAATGACAAACAGCTTAACAATGAATGTAAAAATCCCAGAAAGCCATTAAAGAACCTATCAATTCAAAAACATGGAGCTCCAGACAACCAAATCATATGTCTTCAGTATGGAGAAACATTAAAACAATATAAGAACACAATGAGGAAAAGGAGACCAATATGTTGGAAACAAGCTACATGCTATTGAAGAATCCATGAAAACAAGCCACTAAACAAACAAAAACATAAGGATCTACCCATTCAAAATGGAGATGTATGGATAAACCACTTCTCCAATCTCTTTGGTACAATAGAAAACAATAAATGGCAAAAACACATACAGGACAAACTACAAACGTTAGAGTCAACCATCAAAGATTATCAGAACGTGCAAGACTCCCCTGTTAAAAAATGACAGGACAAAATAAAGTCACTTGAAGCCAAGAAGGCCTGTGCTGCTGATTGCATCCTAAATGAAATGATGAGATTCACAGGTCTCAATTCCAGTTGGCTATACTGGAACTCTTTAACATCGTCCTTAGCTCCGGGATCAAAGGGTGGGAGAAAAACCTATGGCATCATTAACTCAGTGTACACAAACAACAAGTGTGCTGTCAGGATCGGCGTCTTACCCCAATATTGGATGGTCAGACGAGGATGCAGCTTGAGTCCAACCATCTTCAACATCAATGAACTGGTGAGGCCACAAGACCAGTCGGCAGCGCCTGGCAGAAACAGAAGTCACCTGCCTACTGCATGCAGATAACTTGGTGCTCCTGTCGCCAACCAGAGGCTAGAGCAGCACCTTGATCCTCTGTCTTGACAGTGAATCTAAATTTATGATATTCCTAAAAAGACCCAACTCCAAAACCACAAATATAAATTCTTTCTAGATACCATTGCTCTAGAACATACAAATAACAATATCTACCTTGGCCTAAGAGTCAGCTCCACAGATAAGTTTGACAAAGCTCTGAACAACCTGAGAGACAAGACAAGGAGTGCTTTTCATACCATCGAGAGGAACACCAAGTTGGACATCCCAGTTCAAATGTGGCTTAAAATACTGGACTCTGTTATTGAATCTATGTTCCTTTGTGGTTGCGGGTCCAAGTTTTTACCAAATGGGACAAACACCAAACTGAGACTCTGCATATTCTGCATATTCTCCTTCTCCAATGGAAAACTTGAAATAATGCATGCAGAGCAGAATTCTGACGATACCCACTAGTTATAAAAATTCAAAAGAGAGCATTTTAATTTTATAACCACCTAAAAGAAAGCAACCCTGACACACTCCTTAACAAAACCCTCACCTACACAGAGACCTGAGTGAGAAGCCCCCTCAGCCAGCTGGTTCTGGGACTCTGTTCACAACAGACAGGAACCATATTAGACTAAACCAAATTTTAAGAAAGCAAAAAGGAAACTGTTTGACACATTGGAAAGATTCAACTAAAAACCAGAGTGAACCGGAATGCTATTTGGCTCTAAACAGAGAATGCTCAGTGGCAGATTACCTGACCAGTGTGACCGATTCAAAACGCCTGATCATGTACAGATTCAGTGAACACAGCCTTGCCTCGAGTGAAGAGAGGCCGCCACAGGCAGACCTGGCTCCTCAGAGAAGAAAGGCTGCAGCCACTGCACCCAGCAGGAGGCGGAAACCCAGCTTTTTAACCAGCTGCTACCTGTACCAAGACATCAGAGACAGACACTGCCCACAGATTATAGCCACCCAAAAGACTTTGAAAACATGTAAAACAAAACCAAACAAAACAAAACCCTGCCACATCTGATGATTGAAATACAGCAGTGTGCAAACACAGCAGCGAGATTTGTGAGCTGTTATGACCGGAGGTGGGAGTCCAATGGACTACAACCAGAAGACTGTCAATCACCTGTGTATTCCTGCACTGATCATTTGCACTGTGCTGATCTCTGCACATAGACATACTACTAAGACTTACTATAATATCTTTAGAAACATTATATAGTCCTCACTCAGTTGTATTTATATACATTTTATACAAATTTTATGCTACCTATCTATCGATTGATCGATCTATCTATCCATCCATCCATCCATCTATCTATCATCTATCTATCTATCTATCTATCTATCTATCTATCTATCTATCTATCTATCTATCTAACAGCAAAATCACAATTCTTCTATTATGTGCACTTTTTCTTGTTTTTGGTTCACACTTGCTTTGGCAATATAAACACACATACATACACACAGAGAGAGAGAAAGAGAGAGAGAGAGTGAGAGAGAGATAGACCCTGAGAGACCTTGTAATTTTGAATTTTGCTATTGACTAATGACTTCTGGAAAACAGCCAGAAATGGCTCATGAGTCATAGTTTTGGTATCATGTGTGTAATAAAGTGACACAAATACAGAGAAAGCAGGAAAAAGCTAAACCTAAGAGACTGTGTGTGTGTGTGTGTGTGTGTGTGTGTGTGTGTGTGTGTGTGAGTGAGAGAGAGAGAGAGGGAGAGACAGAGAGAGAAAGAGGAAGCACAAAGTGGCAACTGATGAACCGACACCAAATATGGAGTACTGGACATAAAAACACACAAGGGGGTCAGACAAACAGATATTAGTAAGCAGACTGACAAACGATACACAGACAAAGTCAAATGGAGGAAATGAGATAGACTGGGGCGTAGAAAACATGTCTGACAAAGAAGATAACCAGACAGAGAACCACGGACATGACAGACATTTTTTTATATCCACATTCACACACCATGTTCCCATTTTATGTTGCAGACTTTAGCTGATGCTCAGAGGAACGTATGGCGACAGCAACAATAGAATAAACTCCAGTGTCGAGACGGAGGGTTTGGCAGACAGAGGAAAAAGACAAAGGCAGTAAGCAAGAATTCAGGTAGAGAGACAGATATGAAGGTCACAGACAGACAAGTATGCCAGCAGACAGGCAAGCAGACACACTCAGATAAACAGGCACTCTGAAAGAATGGCAGACAGGTGCACAGAGCAACAGACAGCCAGAGAGAGGAATCTAGATGGACAAACAGACAGACAGACAGGGCAAAAGGCTTGGCAGACAGCCAATGAGATGGACAAATATGCAGCCATATGGATGGTCAGACACACAAACAAACAGAGAGGCAGGTAAACTGAGAAGCAGATACACAGACAAGTAAGCAGACAGGCAAAATAAATGACATACTGACACAAAGGGAGAATAGACAAGACAGGGAAGAAGGGAAGGGAAGAGTATCTTATGTTGGTATTGCTCTGCCTGTCATCACACACATACACACGCGCACACACATACAAATACACACAAATCCACGCACACACACAAGCAGCACAGCAATCCAGTGCTTACCCAGGCATGCCCAGGGTAAGTGCCATCAGAAGCCAGGGAGTAGCAGCATGCGGCTTTTGAGTGGCCTCACACACGCGCACCCTCATGCGTGCACGCCCACACACACACTAGTGCACACACACACACACACACACACACACACACACACACACATACACACAGACAGACAGAGAGCACTGACATCTGTTACTGGCTCTATTTCAGGGAAATCTACTTAAGAGAAAGCCACCTAAAAACAGAATTCACATACGCTCTTCCTATTTTGTCAAACAGCACAATAACTATTCTTCAGCAAAAGCAACGCTCTCCCACAGCCATGGAGGCCAGGGCCAAAATAGCTGTTCAAAGTTGTTACCACAAACCAGAGACATTATTTAAACCTGCAGAATTTGTCTCACCGATGACATCAGCGTTGACATATTTCTTGTTTTGCAGCCAAGAAACTGAACCCAAAATATGGGTTCAGTTTCTTTAAATTGCTGTATAGACGATATGTTGTATTTGCTGTACAGTATATCCTACTGTTTTGTTGCTGCAATGACCCAGTTTCCTCATGGGGATCATTAAAGTTTCATCTCAAAATGGGGAGCTAAATTGCCTGCCTGATGCTGAAATAAAAGAAAAAAAGAAGAAGAAAAAAATAATAATTATAATAATAAAAAAATTTAAACACTTGGCTCAGCCACAGCCTTCATCACGCACCATCAACACAACATCCACCACCATCATCATCGTTATTATTATTATTATTATTGTTATTGTTATTATTATTATTATTCGTAATCCTCATGATCATAATTTACTGAGACATTTTCAAGTCGAGTAAATGCTTCACAAGGAACAAATACAAAATAAAACTTTGATACAAGGTAAAAATGAAAGTAAAAACCAAGGCCTGACAGTTGTGCTGTACTTACAGAGGGAAAAATATCCAGAACAAATGATAAATGAATAACCTACTAGCTAACTAAATCAATAAAAGTCAAACATAGATAGTAAAACATAAATAAGGCTAAAATCACATCAGGATTACAGATAATTTCGGCAATTGAAATACACTTTCAGAGAGGAGATTTAAAAGAAGACGGGGGCTTGGCCGGCCTTTTTTCCTCAGGCAGGTTGTTCCGGAGCCTCGGGGCCCTTCAGCCTCTGACTCGGCAGCAGACGAGACGCCCGGGCCTGAGGAGTCCTGGCTGCACGCACCGACTCACAAGCTGTTAGAAGATCTGAAATGTAACTCGGAGTCAGACCATGAAGTGTCTGAGACATTTTCAGTAAAATCTTGCAATCAGTGGTAAAACACACTGGCAGCCAGTGTAAGGATGCAAAGACCAGGGTGATGCGATCCTTGTTAAAAGCCTGACAGCATCTTGAAGAGGCTGTAGCTGATCTAAACTTTATTTTTGAATAATACAAAGAGAAAGGCCATTGCAGCAGTCTTGAGGTGAAGAGGTATAAGCAAACAAGACCGTCTGTCTCTTTAAAAGTTATAAGAGCTCTAACCTTTGCAAAACATAACTGGGCTGGCCTTGTGATGTGGGGTTCAAAATTTAAATTAGAATCAAAAAGGTCTCCGAAATTTTTGCCATAAGTTCTGAGAGTCTTCTTCTTCTTCTTCTTCCACTTCTCATTATCATCATCATCATTGTTGTAACATATTTCTTAACACCTTGCATAGTGCCTTAGATGATAAAATAGAAAGAAATTCAATACAAAATAAAAGCACACTGTAGCAAGGAGGGGAATAAAAAAAAACTGATAAAAACAAACAAATAAAAAATAAACAAAATTAAGGATTAAAATTACACTGCACACAATGTAAATAATAAGTCAGTAAAATGGTTGCGGGACAAGGCTTTTCCAAGCAAGCAAATTCTGAAGTGTTTTCAAGATAAAAAAGAATCAGCCTCTGTGATGGCCTCAGGCAGGGTGTTTCGGAGGAGTGCTTGGACTGCGAAAGCCAGAAAGCCCCACTTGAGGACTCGAGGCTACGTGCTCGTACTTACGAACATAGAGGATCAGTGGTATATTGAGGTGCAGGTCCCAGTGGTGCATTAGAAAAAGTATAAAATTTTTAAAATTAGTTCTAAAAGCAACAGGCTACCAGGGTAGGGGCCGAATCAGGAGCAATATGGTCATGTTTCGTGGAGTCTGTCAAACCTGTAACACACTGGACTGAGCCATATCATCTTCCCCACTTTGCTGGGTGGTTGTCAGTAACTGATGTAACATTTCTGTGGAGGTGAGGCGAGGGAGGATTGCCAGATTTCTCGTTCCAGTCATGTCTACATCTCTAATATTGCTCACTTCCAGCATCAGCTCTCTCAGTCTCTGTCTAGCTGTATTTCAGGTGTAATTTCCTACCTGTGCAGCGGCTGGGCTCTGCCTCCTTTCCCCTTTATGCCTCTGTCTTCCTTTCACCCTTTCCGCCCTCACACCCCTCTGGCGAAGAAAATGATCCAACTTAAAATTAAAGTGTGACATTTGAATGAGCTACAGCGGAGAGCAAAGAGAAAGGGAGGAAAGAAATTGAGTGTGAGAGAGAAGAGAGGGAAGAGACAGATTAGACAGAGGGAAAGACAGAATGAAGAATAAGAGTTGAGGAATGATAGAGAAAAAAGGAGGTGGGAGGGGGGAGGATAGAGACCTATAGCAGGCAGAGAAAAAAAGGTGTGAAAGCATAAGTGATATCTGACTTCTCATTTTAAACCCAACGATGAGCCCACCCATGTGGAAAACCTTTCATTAAAAAGTCTTGCATGTAATATGGAAACTATACATCATACGTGCAACCGCTTTGGACGTAACCTGGTAAGTGTGAGGTGCTGGTATGCAGGTGTTGGTCTATTATCTATTCAGTGTGCTTTGCTTTCTCTGCAGAGCATGGTGTTTTAGTAGACAAACCACTTGTCTGATCAAAATATGCCTGTTCAGGAACCAGAACCAATTTTAACTGCAAGAAACAAATGCTGAAATGAATGCTAATATTATGCTCATGAATGGCATTAAGCGATGCTGTGGCTGTCATGATTGGTAACACTGATTAAACAGTTTACTTTGGCTTGTTTCATGATTGCACAGAAATTTGTCTTGGCCTAGATGCCACTTACTACAGCACACACGAGATGAATATTCAAGGTGTATTTCATTTGAATATGAAAACAATGTCTAACAATTGCGTTATGATAGCGCTTTTAGGCTTAATTATCCAACACTGACTGATGTTCATATGAAAAGCGAACTGAATGGAAAGTAAATCGTGCATCCTGAAAAAAAACAAAACAAAACAAAACAAAAAAACTCAGGCGACTTCTATGCGTGCTTTGAGAGTTAACTGTTTTGGTTTTACTGAAGTGATGTAGGTCTGGAATCCAGTTTATGTAGCACCTGTGTATCAAAATGGCTAGTAATGCAACCTAGATAGCTGGTGTTGCCATTGTTGGAGGGTGCCACTTTTTTTTTTTTTTTTTGAACATTCGGCTTTATGATGTACTTTTGCTGCACTGTTCAAAGGATTTGTTGGCTTTTTTGGTCACTAATGTACACAGAAGGTGCAAAGGAAACATATTTATACAGGGAAAAGTTCATAAAGGCAGCGGCAAGGCGATATGAAGAAAAAGGCGTGGATTTGTACAAACTACCAAACAAAGACCGATCCTCTGATAACAGTGACCAACATCATCACATCACTTGTGTTTTTGGTGGGTGTACATACGCTTTTGAACATATTAAGTCACTTGCATGTTACAAATGGATGAGTGCCCAACCTGAAAATCCACAAACTGGCCGATACTGTTATCTAGTATCATCTGGTACTGCAACATGATGGGATGTTCCTAAACTAAAACAGCAGTTTCAAAACATTTTCCCATTTTCTGCTAAAGTAACGTCACAGTGGATGACAGCTAAGATTGACATAGAAAATGGAAAACAAACAAAATAATATGAATGCTCACACATTTCACTGTGGAGCCCAGTTCTTTTCTTCACACTGAACAGCTAATAATGAATACATACATACGTCATACCAGTATTCTGTTCTTATTATTGCCTGTTTATTTCTTTTTAGTTTTCTGCCTATTACTTTGTGTGATATATGTAAGTACTGTAAACCGGTTCAACTAAGGTTTTCTTATAGGACTCATATTTTTCAACAGTTAAGTGTCCTCAGTGCAACATAAAAATTTTACTGCATTTCCCTTTGCCCTGCTTTTTGAAGATTATTGCTGTTGTGTGTTGGCCTACCAGTAATAAACATAAATTATTCTTGTTGTATATAAACTTCAGTCTTTAAGCAAATTGCAGTGGATTGATATCTCATGGAACTGCATGATTTTTATTATTAAGTTTTGAATACTAATAAGCAATGCTGTATATTAGAGGAAATCCCTCTTGCAGCTGTATATGAACACACTATTTTGTAAAGTAAGCTATTTAACACTCGAGACGTATACTTTCTTTGTGTCCTGTGGTTAGCACTGTACCTTTGACCTCTAAAAGCATAAAGACTCAAGCTTCTGTAGAGGAGTAACAAAAAAAAAAAGAAAAAAAAAAAAAGTGGTGATGAAAGCGTCAGTGCATAGATGGACCCAAGCAAATCCTCCTTAGAGTCAAACTCGGAGGAGGAGATTCTGACAAGTGGAAAGGATTTAAGACCACTCTGTATGACAAACACATCATGCAGCTTCTCAAGCTCTGCCAGAGTTGTGGTCAGCTCATTGTGAAACTGGATTCAGTCCATGTTGGAGCACAGTTGAGAATCAAGTGGAGCTGCCATGGTGGCCATTTTGGTACTTGGACATCACGCCCTGATTTGGGGGAAATGCCAGAGATTGACTTGTTGGTTGCAGGATCCACCTTATCTACAGTAGACACATTTATGGGACTGGATGAACTGTCCAAGACTCTCTGCATGAATATGATTGGTCACTCCACATTTAATGAGATTCAAAGAATGCGCAATCAACCCAAAAGTCCTGTGTGTCAACACTGGGTCTGGGCGGTTATGGGTCAACAAAACAAATTCATAATTGTAGGTGGGTTGCAGGCTGAAAAGAGAAAATAATAACAATGCAAAGTTCCATACATAAGAATTTTATTTGCTAAATTTGGCCATGTTTGCACATATTTCATCTCCCTCAGCATTACACAACATTATGCAAGCAGGTTCACATGAATGCAGGTGTTAAAATTGCCACCATATTGTGCTGCTGTGGTTGAGTGAGTTGCTAATGTGGAAGGATTTGGATGAACTTGGAGCTGACACACACATCACTAATGTGGCTCAGTGGCATTTACACGCAGAGACCCTTCTCTGCACTCCTGATGTCATCACATTGTCACAGATATAAAACAAAGGAGCATGCTGTAGGTTTGATGCCATGCCTTCTGAAAATTAGATCATTTTTTTTCAGTTAATCTCCAAACCTATACATGACTGTAAAAAGGGTTTTAAAATTGAATTTAAGCCCATTTCAGATTATTTGTTTTTCTTTTTTTTATTGCTTTTCTGAAAAAAAAAAAAAAAAAAAAAAAAAAAAAAGCAGTTTCTACCTCCGATATTTCTTTTTCTCGTTGAAGCTAAGGGACTTTGACTATTGTCTGACACAGGACATAAAATCGAGGTTCATCTGTGGCTGGAGACACCACTCTACAATCTCAAAGTCTCTGGATTATGAGCAGTAGCTAAAGGCTGCTAAAAGCTTATGCATGTACTGTGAAGTAACAAAAGGTTTGTCACTCACTTGTGGGTTGTAAAAACAATAACAGGATTATATGAGGCATCTGGTGGCTTAGCACACTAAAAGGCATATGTATCTGCCATGTTGTGGGTTTGACTCTGGCTTACAGCCTTTGTTATGTGTTATTGTTATTCCCCTCTGTAGCCTTCTTATAACTGGCCACTAAAATAGCACTGCATGGAATAAATCATCTTAATAAAGAGAGGATCACAGCATTCTGGGGCTAATGATGACATCAAAGGCTTGATATCTTATAACCTTACAGCCATAAAACTGTGTGATTTTAAGAAACCAAAAGGTTTTGGTTGACATCTATCTCACATGGACTTTCAGAGATAACTTTGAATCTTTATTAATTAATAGAAGCCTTATTTATTTATTTTTAAAAATGCGTATCTGAAGGGAACTGATACCTATCTCTTTACATGGCAGTGATACGGACAAATGGTTGGCTGACTTTTAAACATAATTAATAATTAATAGACCAGCAGCAAAAATGAGGGAGTTGAGGAGGATGGGCAGCAGAAAAAAAAACAGAATATTTAAAAAAATCAGGCAATCCTTTATTTGATTATTTTAAGTATTCCCAGTTTGAAAAATGTAACAAGTGAGGTTCTTTATTTACTGTGCATTCAAAGCTGCATGAAGTGATTTTTGACAACTAGAAGTTGTCAAGAGCACAAACTTGTAAAGTGACAAAATGTGTTTTTTATGGATATGAGGGACACATTTTACTCTGCCGGTCTCCTCTTGGATTACTTGGGTTCCTTTTTCTCTGAGCTTCAATTTAAAAAATTATCAAACTGCAGACCTTCAAGATACAAGGTAAACTTTGAATGAACTTGCACTATTGATCTGAAACTTGGATCTGTTTATCTACAGAGTGTGCATTTTCAATGAAGTTTTGAATGAAGTTGAAGTAGCAAACAGGTGAAGAGGTGAGGAGGTGAGGAGGAGGAGCTTATTGTCAGCTCAAACCAGGAAATAACAAAAGGCTGACTAATAACTGTATGGTGGAAAGAGGCCAACAGTGACATTGTAAGGGATCATTTGACTGAAAAAAAAAATGCATGCGTTATTAAGGTATAATTTAACTGTGCATATTCATTGCTTTTTATAGATTCAAAGAGCTTTAATTTACCAGATAATTAAAGTAGTTATGATGGTGCAAGTGTGAAAGTGGGTTCATAGAAGACATATGGGCTTCAAGTTTTGCATATGGAAAACTGTCACACTGCTCATTCATTAAGTCTCTGTCGTCTCCTAGTGAGGCTCCAAATCCTCCTCTGCTGCCATTTATCTACCAGATAAGAGTCAGAGGTTGTGAGATGCAGGAGGCATAACCACCTCAGGAGTGAATCTGGCCAATCAATGTTTCAGGCCTCAGGAAAATGGATCCCCAGTTGGACAATGTCAAGACAAATGAACTCAATCTTTGGGCCATGTCATGGTGGTAACCAAATGATAACTAAAAATCTACAAATTTTAGATAATTTCTTTTTCTATGAGTTGGTGCGCTTAATTTGTGAAATTATTTGTACCTGTTGTTACCTGGAGGTGGTAATAATAGTTCATAGTTGTGCAGTGTGTACAGAACTTGTGCTACTACTGGAAATAACAATGGAGTGCCCGTCACTGTCACACATTCCCTGAAGCAGAATAGAAGCAAACAGCTTGCAATTCATAGCATTCTTTGTTTTTGTCAGCGTGAGGGAACTGATGGCATCCATCAATGGCGTAAAGCACTTTGCAGTTCCACTTGTCAGGGACATCTCCACAACATGGTGCCCACCCTTGCAGACAGTAGCCTTCAGGTCGGGAAAAGTGCCTGACACAACATAAAAATCGCTGTAAAGAAGGGCATGCACTTACATGGTAAATGGAAAATGGAGTACATTTCTATAGTGTTGTTCTAGTCTACCGACCACTCAAAGCGCTTTACAATGTTTGCCTCACATTCAGCCATTTGCACACACACACTCACACACTGATGCCAGAGGTTACCATGCAAGGTGCCAAGCTGCCCATAAGGAGCAATCGGGGGTTCAATGTCTTGCTCGAGGACACTCCGCCTCACTTAAATCTCACGGTTCTACCCATGATGCTTTTTCCAGGACCCGATTTTAATCAGTAGTGTGTGTAATCAGTGCATACTACCCAGGCCTGAAGGCTGGTCTCATGTCTGCCCGTGAACCTGACCTCAATCAATCAAAGCTGTTTTCAGTGAAATTATCTTGATTAATGTCATCTGTGATAAATACCGTATAAAGATTATTCTCATAATTATTTATATCAGTGGTACATCCCAGCAGTGTCAAGCATGCTTGGAAGGAAGTTCAATTTATCAGCTAAAGTGGTGAGTTGTTTCTGTGCCTTCATCCGTCTTTCAGGGTATTGATTATAGGCTGTGGAAAATCAAATGCTGATGTTGCCCTCAGCAGACAGAAACACAAATGAAAAGAGGAAGACATGGTGGAGGCATCTAACTGCTCAAGACTACACCTCAGCTGACAGAGGTATTGTATTCCCTCTACTGACAATCAATATCTTTTAAAAAAAAAAAAAAAAAATCAGGAAAAGCCAGATGATTTCGCTGGCCTCTGAATGATCTTGCTGACCTTGACTATCTGTGCACAAATGCCAATGCTTTTTCCACAAGAGAGTATTGGTAGAAGGATGGCGCTTTTATACCCTGTTCCTCAGCAGGTTAGCCGTGCAGCATGAGCTGAGGTTTCTTAATGTAGAACACACACCAGACAGACATGGTTTTTACCTTGCATTGCATCTTGCTGTTTTTAAATGTGCAGCACTTTGCACTACTTCATGATGGAGTGCAGATAGTTGCTTGCTGCTGTTGAACATTCAGCGTTAAAGTTAAACTCTGTTCATGTCAATTTTTTTAACAAAACCAAATGACAAAAGGGAGTGGTGGTGGTGGTGGTATCACTGTGACTAACAATAGAGAGGAAATGTCAAAAAAAAAAAAAAAAAAGACATTGACTATAAAAGCAACTATATCATTAAAAAAATGTAGAGAGAGATTTGATTCGTTTTCAGCTCAGGTATATTGACGATACCTGCTGGTAAGTAGCCACCTGTGATTCCAGGTATTGTCTTAGCAACAGTGACATCCATCCTTCTGCTCCTAGCATTTAAATAATGTGGGATTACAAAACCCAGAGCTAAGCCTCAGGTTACCTTGCTAAACCCATAATCTTGGTTTATCGTATGCCCCTGCGAGCAAGTCCTGCAGTGTGTGGGAACTCAGACTTAACCCAAAGGTACTGAGGTCCTTTACATGACTTTACAGCTGCCAGAACAAATGGAGCAGAGACTGTTCCTGTGTGTTTAGGACCTACCTGAGCTGTACAGCAACTTTCTAAGAGACCACCATATACACAAACCATGCACAAAAAACCTGAACACTGAATAAAGTCAGCCATCGTATGCAATTATCAGGTTTGTTACAAAGACCGGAGGGTCACTGTGCAGCTCCTTGTCAGCAAGATAACTTAAGTCATGATGTCATTAGGGCATCATTGAGCAAAAGCGTTGGTTTTGATAAATAATGTGAACATATGGTTTGTATGTTACATGTGAGAGGCCAATGATGCAAAAGCTATGGTAATGATGATGTGATGAAGACGATGGAAAAAAAAAAAAAAAACTTGATGAAATGAAGCCTAAAATGTAAATGTTAAAAAAGAAGTAAAACACCAAAAAAAAAAAAAATAATAATAATAATAATAATAATCTCTTGAACAAATAATGCATTACCAATAATTTAATGAATTACATTATTACAAAATAAATAAACAAGTAATATCCAATATCCAATAATATAATGACTGACTATAAATTTATTGCACTGTTGGTCCAACTATTAAACCAGTGTTGGGCAAGCTACTTGGAAAATGTAGTGAGCTAAGCCACCAGTTACTCTGCATTAAATGAAACTTCACTACACTGACGCTACCCTCCAGATAATGTAGCAAGCTAAGCTACAATACAGTGACAAAATGTAGCTTAACTACATCAGAACTACTTTTTTTTTTTTTTTTTTTTTTTTTTAACATTGAACAGCTTCATTCCAAGTCATTGCTATCTTAGTGATCAATAAAACTGTCAGTCAAACAGAAAGTCAGGCAAAAAATGTTCACTTCAATAGTTTATGAAACTGTGCTCTCTCTGCTTTTACTGCTACAAACCATGTCAGCAAAAACAAACAACATGCTTCACATAATAACAAAAAGCAGGTAGTGCGTATATACTAATGTGGGGGAAGTGTGCATATATGTTAGTGTGTGTGTGTGTGTGTGTGTGTGCACACCTGTGTTTGCATGTAATTTCTGCCTCTGTGTTCCAAAGTTTTTTTCCTTATTAGTGGATACGGAGGCCAGGCATCCTGATCTTTCTTACAGCAGCTGCTTGTTCATGCGACACGCGTGCTCGTGTCCCGCTGCAGCAGACAGGTAGGACAGGTACGCAACGTCAAACAGAAGAGCGGCTGTCGGCTACATAGAAATACATACGTTGTTTAGACGCCGCATTGACTGGGTTTCCTGCTGCTGCGATACGTCAACGTCGCAGCCATGTTGGATGTGGCAAGGCTGTGCTGTAAACTAATACAAGTAAATGTACTTAATTTCATCAAGTGGCTTACTACAAAGAAATTTAAGTTAATGTCTCTCGTTTATACATTCACACACGCACAAATATACTTGGGAAACAGGCACCAAAAACAATGTATTTGATCTTCTCAGATGGCTAAGATACGAACTTTATTGATCCCACACAGGAGTAATTCACGTTACAACAGCTATAGAGCACAAGGTAGTGCCGAAAAACAATACACAGTATGTATATATATATATATATATATACGACCACGCTACTGACAAATGTAGTTAAACTAGTAACGTTGCTACTGCCCAACACTGGTTATAATATCATAATATATCTAAAAGTAAAAACAAAGGTTTATACCAACGGCAGCTGGTTTAATTAATTCCAAGGTTAGATGCACTTTTGTTTTTATGCTACATTTTGCATTTTCCAGGCATGCAGAGGCCAGTAAGTATAGCCTTTTATTATTCTTATCTGGTCATAGTGCTTTATGTTTGCCTGGGTTTTAATTGTCACTTTTAGACATTTTATGTGACACTGATGTGATTTTGCACCAGCCCTTACATATTTAATTGCCTTTGTGGTTTTCTAATCATGTTAGGTTCATTGTGTCACGATGCAATTAAAGCTTATTGATCTCACTGTCCTTTAGAGCTGTCTGTTTTTATTCTTTTTAGGCTTTTATTTTCTGTTTCCATTGCTTCTCTATTGTGCATCTGGGGCAATTAATATACAACAACACTAAACTTTATTGGTTCAAGATTTCATTAACCAATATTTGGTTATACATATGGCTCTGTATTACATCATTGGCCTATTAGTCTTTATTTCATTTAGCTTTACATTGGCCTGTTCAAGATGGAACCAAATGAAATCACTTTGCCAGAGAAACAAGGAAGTGCAAAAAACGTCTGTCGACAGCCAACGCCTGGAATCAGTTCAGCCTCGGTGGACTTTTCCTGGCCAACAAGCTGGCGGGTAGTCTGCTCAAAAAGCTGAGCGTTCCTCATCTCCATATGAGATTAGCAGTTTTGTAGTGACTTGTTGACTGTGTTGATCACAGTGAACCTTGTAGCCATTCTCAATTCATGCTGTAGGTTAAGCTACAAAAGAGCACATGCATAATTTTGGGTGAAAAGTGGTGTAAAATAATCATGCAACTTCTCAAGCCAACATCATTACATAGCTTTAAATATTGTAAAATAAAAACTCATAAAAAATCATAAAAAGCTTTATTTGGAGCAATAAAGGAAGCTAATTCATGCATGATTCAAACGTTTAACCTTTAATTAGACTGGCTTAGGCTTACAAATTTGTGCTCTGTGCATTTGAATTGTTCTAGGCCAGGATGTTCCCAAACTTTCTCCACTTGAGGCTCAAGAAAGAAATTTGATGTCTCAACTTAGAAAAATACACCATGAATTGCCATAACATCTACATTTACATTCTACTCTCACTTGTAACCACCACATAACTCTCTCTCTCTCTCTCTCTCTCTCTCTCTCACACACACATACACACACACACACACACACACACACACACACACACACAGACCCACGCAGACACACACCAGGGTGAACAGACCGGTGTAGCAAAAGGAACACTCTTCTTCTATTATAATCAGTAAAATGAATTATAGCATTGTTATAGCTCATTTTCCTCGACCCAATAAAAATGTGTCCGTGACCCAACATTTTTGGTGCCCCAAGTTTGGGAAACGCTGTTCTAGGCTGGAGGCTATTTATCTTGTTTGAGATAACATTGCTCATTGCTTGTCGTGCTGCTGCTAAGGGCTGTTGGCTGTGAAAATGTCATTTTTACAAAAGTGCATCAAGTGAATCAGTTGTGATTTGCTTCACTGCTGTTGGACAGCCCAAAAGAATGAAGTCAATTCACAGAATCAGTTTGACACTGCTACCAAAAGTGAGTTTCCAAATCACTTTCCTCTGTCACAAATCATCTTGTCAGTATGCTCAGTCCATCACTTGATGTTCACTCAACTTGTTTCCACTCCCCTCTGGGCTGCTGGTTGCTACTTACCTATATATAAAACACTGCTCACATCTCAGAATTTAGCTTTAAGACACATCATTAGCTATCAGTACTACCCTGTTGGAAAAAAAAAAAAAAAAAAAAAAAAAACACATACACACACAGCAGGGAGTTAGGCTGGTTTAGTTGGTTTGCCAGGCTGGGTGAGCTGGTTTGTCAGCATAGTTGGGCAGCTTGGTATGGCTGGTGAACCG
Source organism: Myripristis murdjan (assembly GCF_902150065.1). Taxonomy (NCBI): domain Eukaryota; kingdom Metazoa; phylum Chordata; class Actinopteri; order Holocentriformes; family Holocentridae; genus Myripristis; species Myripristis murdjan. The sequence goes on along the minus strand of NC_043992.1, from coordinate 25,922,320 downwards.
GTCAGGCTGGCTGGTGTGTGCTGGTCAAGCTGATTGGCGTGACTGACCAACAAAGCCAAGCAGGCTAACACAGTTGGATGTCCAGCCAGTTAGACTGACGAGGCAGGATTGGTGTGCAAAAGCCAAATAAGGCTCATAACAGTCCCTTTTTCTCACAAAGAGGAAAAAACAGGTTAAGAAATGAATTAAATGAATGGATAATTTTTAGAGGATTTACATGGACTGCCCTAATGCCTATCATCCATTCACCCCCTGAAGAACAATAAAAAATGTAAAAGTACTAGTGTTTATTGCGAAATGTTGGCTGTACTGATCAGCATCTGTGTTAATGAATCATCAATTAATGATTATTAATTACACATGGTTATGGTTATTGGTTCTTGTGCTGCCTGACAGGCCACACAGCCACACTAATGTTGGAGGCCTGAGCGATTTACCGCTGTTAATACTGAAGCAGCAGTACAATGTCCTCAATGTCCCGTCTTTGAATCCTGGACTGGAAGCCTCAACCAGGGATACTCCTGTCCCGTGAACTACAGGGCCGTAATAAACAGTTGAACAGACCACATCATGGCCCACAACCTTTTCTGGAACATGAATTAAACGCATATTCAGAGATCGGCCTCTGTTTTCAATGTCATCCACATGTGGGAATTTTCTTTTTCAAGATTGTTGATGCATTTAACCAACTCATGAATTTTGTCCTCATTTGAGCCAGTTTAAACACTCGTTCTCCGAGTGTAGTCAGCAATTCTTTAATGTTATTCAGGCTGACTTGAATTATATTAGTTTTTTTTTTTTTTTGTGGAAGTGGGCGAGCATTTCAGATGTGATCTGCTGTAAGGCATCTGAAATTGTTTGAAGAAATTCTCATGGTGGCCCATTATGAGAGGTTTCCTCCAAGAATCTGCCAGACTACAGATCTAGATACCAAATTAAGACAAAAGCAACCCAAAATTTTGGTCTGCACAATATTTATATAGAAACTGTAGGAACTAGATGAAATTATCAAGTGATGCAGATAGCATGAAACACACATTCAAACAACAGCTGCCATTTTGCCCACAGAATGGTAGTATAGGATATTTTCCACATCAAAACAAATTTAAATTCTGTCCAGTGCTGATACTGTACAGTGTTTGTTATTGTTTTCTGGGAGGTAGGATTTTTGTGAATTTGAGAATTTTTTGCACTCATGTTTCACAGAAATGAAATTTACTATGCCGCTCAGAGATGTGATCATGCTTAATATTTCTGCAGCCAGTCAGTCACACTGGGCAAATACAATCATTGTAGAAATCTCTGTTTTTCCGTGCATGTTACATCGATGTTGCGTTGCTTCCCCACCCCACAAAGGAATATTTTAGGCTTGATATATTACTTATGCAGATTAGATGCAGCATTGGGATACCTTCCACAATATGAGTCATACCCGAAATAGAAGTGAAGCAAAAGGATTTGTGTCAGTTTGCCTGTTAAATAATATACCAAAGACTTCTGATGCCTTTGTATTGATTGACTGATTGATTGATTGATTGATTGATAACATTATACTGAGTAAAACACTCAAAAGGATGTTCAAATAAGTATGGTCATAAATATGGCAGGCACAACCCAACCTCAGAGAATGACAATTTGATTTACATGTTTTAACAAGCTCAAGGTGCTATAATGCCAGACACTGTTATTATCTCCACCAGGTGCAGCCTGGAGGGGATCATGCATTGGGTCTTGTGTGTGTGTCTGTGTGTGTGTGTGTGTGTGTGTGTGTCTGCAGCTCATCTCTCAAACGACTGGATCTGTCAGCCTAAAATTTTTATGTGCACAGTTATGACTGTATGATGAAGAGCCTCTCACAGTTGCGGTGATTCAAAACCTTTGAAAAACGTTTGTTCTCACTACTTCCACTCCTTCTCTTCATACAGTGACTCGCTTGCTTTGCCACCACTGCTGTCCCTCTATCTCTCTATGCATACTACTGAGCTTCTCAGCCTATATATCAAAAAAAAAAACAAACAAAATAATCATATTGTGGCCATTTTTGCTCCGATTATGGCTGAAAAATTCCAGGACATGCGTTGCTTTTTTTTGGCCGACTTTATAAAACACACAGGGGGTTGAAATAGGATAAATAAACTAATGCTTCACAATTGTAAAAAAAATGATAATGAAAATGCCAGTGGACTAATTTGCCTAATCTTTGTGAGCCTGTAGACTGCAGTGGAAATGAAGACAGCAACGCTCTGAAGGAAAACAACTTGGTAATTTGGGTGGAAAACTGCCTATAGGGACAGAGACAGAGAGAGGTGGGGCGCGGCAAGTCGAGCAAGATGTGTGTGTGTGTGTACGAGAGAGAGAGACCTTGAAATTTTGAATTCTTCTATTTTCATGCCCTTTTTGAAACACAATTCCACCCGAAAGCCATATGACTCATGAAGTGGCTCATGAGCCATAGGTTCCCGACCACTGGTATAATGTGTTTCATTGAGTGAAACAAATACAGAGAGAACAAGAAAAAGCTAAACTCAAGAGGTGTCTTTTTGTGGTAAGCGGAACCAATGGTAAGCCTTAAAGATCCTTAAATACACTGTAAATCTGTAATGTAAACAGAAGAGTTGACTCTTCAAATATAAACAACACAGTGAAACAACATAAATGCAGCTTTCTTGTTAGTTTCCTGGGTTCAAACGGGGTTCCAGGGGCCTAACTTTCCCTTGAAGGCAGTTTGTTGATTCAATTTCCAGCACAAATATTTTCATCTGCCTGCCTTGGAGAGCCACACTGATCCTCTTCACACACTTCAGTGGGTTCTGCACACACACTGTGGCGGATGCATGCCACAATGTAACAGTGTCAAGGTGTGTGTTTTGATGATGACTCACACATATTCATATGCACTTTTCCCATCCAAACACTTGTTCAACTAGTGCCGTTCCACAGCTTACGACAGAGTATTGGGGCTGTTCCACTGTGGTAAGGGCAGCGTGGACTTTGGTTTTACAACAAAAGAGCAAGCCTGGCCAGTGTATGCGCTGGTGCGGAGTAACTTGGAGGCTCTCAGCAATCTGCCATCATGCACCCTTTCCCTGATGGCCCTGTGAACACATCTACACATCCCCTCTCATCAACAATGTCCTGTCAGTGCACAGAAAGGCTTTCTATGTAAGTAGTCCTCTCTCCTTCTCATCTTAGGCTTTTTATCCGAATGTGGTAATGACCAGTCACACCACGGATGACATTTATGCCACACATTCCTCTGAAAGCTGTACAGTCTGCTGTCCTGTCACACCAACTAGGTCAGGAGATGCTGCAGAGAATGCCCCGCACTTAAAGGATGGACCAGTGAGCTGTCAGTTGAGCCATATCAAACTTGTCAGATATTTCCCCCTGACAGGAGTTTTTAGTGGCCGTACACCAGAGGAAGATCAGGACCTCAGCGGAGGGTCCTCCAGCTGACCTCCAGCCTGATGGCCCTGATTCCATGCTGCTTGGTAAGGAAGCACAGTAAGGAAGTCAAGCTGAGCCTGAGTAAGCTGAACATGGCAACAAAATGCATGCTCATTCCAATTAGGCTTCTTATTCGACCCTAGTGTTCAGTATTGCTTGACATGTTTACAGCAGGAAGACATTTAAATTCCCATAAGAAAACAAATAAGATAAGATTCAACATAATTGTATGTTTACCTTATTCACTCCACGGGACTTTAATGCGAAATTCTACCCACATTTTTGACACATGCATAAACCTACTTCAATGCAAGTGTCAACGTCAGATAGCTCTAAAAATTGGTGAATTAGATCTTTAAAACAACTGCAAATAATATATAAATATAGCAGAAAGGTTAGAGTAACTACTGATCTATTATTATAGGGCCATTACTGGGCTGCACTTTTGTCCAGAACTGTGAAACTGAAACTGTGCAAGACAGGAGGCAAAATATGATGTGGGCTTGTCTTGGTATTTGTATCTCATTTGTCAGGTATGATCATATTATCACAATGGCAGGGCTGGTTTGGTGACAGGAAGTGATGCTTACTGACAGTTTAACAGTTTTTTTGACAACAGTGGACAACCACAATAGAGGTAATGTTTTATTTATTGATTTATTTATTTTAGTCACCGATCTGGAGCTTGCCAAGGGCTCCAAAAAAAAAAAAAAAAAAAAAAAAAAAAAAGCCAGGGCCTCAACTATCAGTTAAGGTAAATGCCCTAATAGACACCAGTCAAGTGCTGTGTTGTGACAGATTTTATTGACTTCACAAATATAAAGTAACATGGGCAAAACTGTGAGACTTGTATTGGAAGGCCGTCGTGATCGTCGGTGACCATGAAATCCAACAAAAGCACAGAATACTCTTTCACTTCTATTACCACTTCACATAATTGACACCCCATTCTCCCATGTATGTTGATAATAACTGAAAAGCATGAAGGATTCCTTAGAAAGAAGTACAGAAAAACATATTTCTTACATTAAAAAGAAGTCCTTGAAAATAATTTTCATTCACACAGCATTACAAGGGTAAACGATTGTTACTGCCCAGCATTATTGAAAACAAGCGCAGCTGTTCAAGATCAAATCTTCATTAACAGTCTTAATCTCATGGAAGGACACATCTTCTCCAGTGCCACAGTCTTTCAAAATGTATTCCTTGGGGATGATGCATGATAAGAGGTAGTGGGACTGAGTTTGTCATAATAGAGGCCGTCTGTTTTAAATATGAGCAAACATGAAGGAAGCTGCCACAGATCTTCATGCAAGAATATATTCCAGATCTCAGGCTGCTGGTGTTGGCTAAGGTCCATTATAGTGTATCATAAAACTTAGAGACAGTTAAATATCCTGGCACCTGAAATATAATGTATAACATCATGACACACAGAGTCTGTGTGTGTACTGCAAGTGCAGTGGAAGGAGAACGCATGACTGCAACAGTTCAACAGTCTAATTTGACCTTGTGGTTTTGAAGCACAGCTTTTTGGGAGGCATAAGTATTGCTGCGCCAAAATATTCATCAACACACTACATTTATTTAAACACATCTCTCTACTTCAAAGGACTTATCTCCACTGCAATGTTTTGTTGCAAATAATGGTTTACATGAGAGTAGTCACAATTACATATGCTGACAGTCACAACTAAAATCTTCATATAATAAAATGTAAGCAAAGAGGGAAAAATTACTCTGATTGCAAGAATATTAAGAAATTCAAAATATACTTGATACCTTGATGTAGTCTCTTGTTTGAGGTCAGGTCTGAAAAGCATAATCAACTATTTTAATGATAGAGTAGCCATAAAGTGTTTATTTCTGCAGAAATCAGGTTGATTACCACTAACAATATTTGAATTTTTTTTTAGCACCGAAAGGTGTATGTATTGTTTTATGCTGAAAATACTGTATTTACATGAAGGAATTTTCAAATATTATTTTTCAGCAGACAAATAAATAATTGCATCAGGAATATATTAGGCCTGGCCACAAATTTATTTGAATGGTTTCTATTTGATTATAGTTGTTAGTTAATTGGAGATGTTTTCTATTACTTAACTTGCAGCACCTGCAGATGTATCAGATATGTGTCAGACGCTGAGTGTGAAACTGGCTTTTAGGAGCAGGCAGTGGGCAGCTGATTTGAATGGAGGGCAGTTTGGTTAAGGAATGAAACTGGTGGCTGGCGACAAGTTCAAGCCTAACGTGTTACGTGTTGTGTGTTCAAGTTGCCTAACTCACAGCTGGAGTTACTGCAGTGGCCAGCAGCATCAGGCAGATCTGAGCAGCTCCCAGGTGTGAAAGTGTGTGGATCCATATGTGTGTGCGCCTCTTACCTCATCTTCATGCCCTCACTTTGTAGACGCTGGCAAAGATCACTTGTTTTTCCGACAAATTTACTTAGTTTAATAATAAATGTATGACTAATAAATAAAGTGTGAGTCTTTAGATGCTCAGTCACGAAACTGAACCGCATAAAGCCTTTGATTGTTGATGTTTACTTCAAACCAGCGCCCAGGGGTGGGGAAATGTGTCTTAGTCACTCATGCCATGCTTAGAAGAAACATTTATAGGCTTCTGGAAGCGTTTCTTTGCTATTTAAGTCAAGACACATGTCCTTCCACTGAAGAAGAAGAGGAAGATGATGATGATGATGAGGAAGATATCTCCAGAAGAAAATACTTTGCTGTCTATGGAATCTCTGTTTGCTTTGCTTTGTTCTCTGTGCTCATGTTTGAAATCAATTCATGCTATTTACACCAAAAAGATGAATACAAACAAATAGTCCAGGTGACTAAAGTCCAAATAAACAACTTGGGTAGCCTGTTGTTGTAGTTCTTACAAGCTATATAGAGAAATTCAGGCCATACTGAATTACAGTCATTACAGTGGAACAATGGGAAGTGCAGTCTGCGCAGGAAATTACCTTTCATTGGTGATGTACAGAAAACATGCCAAAATGTCAAAAAGCAATCTCTATTAAATGGAATTACATGACACTTTGTCTCGATTTTGAAAAAAAAAAAAAAAAAAAAAAAAAAAAAAAAAGAGTGAAGACTAGCAGTTAAAAGGATGAAATGGTGCAATCGTACCAGAATTGACATCAAGCCATCTTGAAATGCGGTCCGCTCAGCTGTCTTGCATTCCACTGTGGGATGTTTCAAATGTGACAAAACTATTAACATTATGCTGTAACATTGTTCACTGCATTTCAAACAAAACAAGTTTAATGGAATTCAATCACTTGTCCAATCACAGTCCTCTGTTAACTCAGGGGCATGGTTCAGGTGACAGATGAGTGATGGGTGCCTAGCAACAGTGGGTGCACCAGTGTCTCAGCAACTTTGTTCCTGTTGATTTAGGTTTATATTACTGACATCCCCATGTTTTAACCTAAACCATGACCTTCTCCTAACCTTAATCATGACAACAAAGTACTTTAACTGTAAACAGGCATACAGACATTCACAAACGTACAAAATAAGTTTGCAGCGAGACATTTGAGCCCAAGTATACAAGACATCTGAACTGTGGCAAAGCACAACATTCAGTTATCAGACAGTTATCGCTGCCTCATGCTGTTGTTTTCTAAGATAGACTTACTTTTAATAGGATGAACTCCTGAATAGATAGAAAACATGATGCAGGGGCTTCAGGTGCCGCTGACAGCTGCTCTTTTGAGAGGATATTGCTAACTGATGCACATCTGTTCTAATCTGAGGCTATCAGAGGAGGGATACACAATATGAAATATTTTTTATGCTTGATTTGCATTTGGCACTCTTGTTTGATAGGATTTTATAAATGAAAAGAAGATTGCAGAGTGCTTAAGAGTTTCAGTCAGGGAAAAAAAAAAAATAATGGAAACAGCCTCCAACATGAAAATGTAACCAGCGAGAGCAACATTAGCTTGCTGCTTCATTTGTTTGAAAAAGTGCTTTCCTCCAAGGGGACCCCTACTCTGTTTTTGTAAACCCTTGTGAGTTCACCTGTGACACTGAACGCTTGCTCACACTCACTAAAAACAAAACAAAACAAAAACAAACATGTGATAAAGGTACAGCCAGAAGGTCCAAGACAAAAGGTTTGAGAGTTTTGTACACAGCTGAACTGCAAACTAAAAGCCAATGCCTCTTTCCTGCATGTGCAGCCTGGTATGAAAGGCCCTTTTATGTCCTCATCTGCTGCTTGATAGAAAGCTTAATATTTATTTTTCTTTGCATTATTTTAAGGACCGAATACAAATCTGAGTCTGAGAGCCGTCTCTGCAGCCTCATCTGCCTTTGCCTCCTCCTGAATACTCAGCTGCCATCAAGGTGGACTGACTGATAAAAATAATTTTGAACCATGTCACTCTGTTAGGTTCATTTTCACATTGAACATATGAGGTAAATTATTTCATTTTGTACCTTTAATGCGCCTTAATTAGGGTCTGGTTTAAATTTTAGGCACTGTAGCTCTTTAAAGTGTAATTGGTCATTTATTCCTCCACCAGAGTGGTCAGAGTTCTGAGGCAGTTTGACAGAGGGATGTATGTCCTGGGTTTTGCTCAAGGACACATCAACAGAGATTAGGGCCAGGTGTACGTGCTCAACTATTAAGAAAGACGCAAACAGCAATGTATTATTCTTGCAATTTTAGACAGTCAAATCAATATTTGCAAATATGAACAGCTCTCCCCCTTTGCTTGAAGTCAGATATTCATAAACAGAAAAAAGGCTGCAGTCACTGAACTACACTCAGTGTCCACTTTATTAGGTTCACCTGTACAGTCTAATACAATCCAATACAACGGTTCTGCTACAAAGTTGACTTTTATGACGCCTATAATGCTCAGGTTTTCTTTCTGTCACAGTAACAGAGGTGTTCATTCAGTTATATGTTTGGTATTGAGCTCATAATTAGTGGTGCTGTTGTACTGAGAGGTGTTTGTAATATTCTGTCCCCCTCATGTATATAAATAGGGCGGACAAAAAGAAACACCTCTCATTATAATGTAGTCCACTTCAAAACCTCTGCAAACTACAACCAATAGTAAACACAGAATTACACTGACACATTCTCCACAATGTCAACAAAAACTGAACATTATAAACTTCCTTTAAAAGGTAGAATTTATGGCAGAGCTGCTGCATTGAACTGCATTAGATTTTACAGGTGGGCCTAATAAAGTGGCCACTGTGTGTAGATCCCAAGCATATTTGGCAATCCATATTTTCAAATATCTCTGTCAGGTGAAAGCTACATGCCTCCATTGTACTATGTAAATTGAAATCCCTCATGGCTCTTTATGTGCTATGTAATTCCACAATGCTGGAATCACATATAGTCAAGCCTCACTGGTGTGTTGAAATAAATAAATAAATAAAAGTACATGGGCATGAACTAAGTATGGAGTTGTCATAGTTCATTCCTTAAAACTTGACTTGCTTTAGTTACAAGGTTTACACCAGACTACGTGCAGCAGTATGTGTCAAAGGTGTATCTTATGTCATGATCCTGTCTGGCTGCGTGTTTCCCTGTCGTCCAGTCTGTATGGTGTGGGTGTGTCCCTGTCCCTGTCTCTCTCACACTCTCAAGAGCTGCTAACCATCTTAATCAGTATATGTGCCAGTCATCATGTAATCACCAGTCTGGCACTTAGACTCTTCATCCCCCATCAGTCCCCTCTGGATCACTGGACTTTTCATTCTGCCATGTAGCCTAAATCTCAACCACACCACGCCATGCCACTTCACCTGAGCGTGCCATCTCTTCACCTACCTGGTGCATCAATAAATTTGTGTCTCACCGTACCTGCCTGCCTGGTCTGCATTAGGGCTCTGCTACCTTCAGCCCTCGTGACATCTTAAGTAGTTAACAGCCATCTCGGTTGCAGTTGATTTTTATAATGAAAGCAGAACTGATCCATTTCATGTCTGTGTTTTGCCAAACCTCTCTTCTGGTGTCAGTGTCTGATTAGTTGAGCTGACAGAAGCAATCACATCAGATGTCAACACGTCATTCCATCACACTCTGGCAATCACCATTAACACTGTATGTGGCTTGTATGAGGACTTTGTGTACAGTCAAAATTTTGGACCATCAGAACACGATTGTTTGAGCCCTTTGAGTTGGCAGTGGTCAACTGGTACTCCAAGAGGGCATATTTTACTTTTTACTACTTCTTACTACCTGTAAGAAAATGTATTTTTATTGCCACCCAAGCCATCTGAAGAGCTAATCATGTAGTCATTATAGACACCACTCTGTCTCATGTCTCAACAATCATTATTTCCTAAATATGTTCTTAAAGTGAAAACAGACATTTAATTTCTTGCTGTGAGGGTTTTATGGGCTGCAGCCGTCTAGATTTATTTAAAAGTTCAGAACTGGCTTGACCCCTTCAGTAACACAAGCAGCTTAGGACCATGACCGCCATGAAATGGACTCCCACAAGTTAGCATTATGGTCCATTTATTGGCCAAACCCGGCCACATACTGACAGGAAAATAGTGGCATCATCAAAATTTCTGACATCATCATACAGAGGAGAGGGAGTTGTATACAGATTATCACTCATACAACCTTGATGATACCTGGCAACCTTGCAGTTATTACAAGGTGGAGGCATGTGTCAGCTCGAGAACAGCAAGAAAGCAAATGGTTTAGCTGCAGTTCATGGCAAGCTGATGTGTGTATTCTCTCATATCATATGCGAGTAAGCTCGTTTACAAGATGGATGCATGGATAAATCTGCTCCATGGACAGCTTGTGTGTACACTCATTGTCAGACCATTGCCAGAGCAAAATCCTGATTGCACCCCCCCCCAAAAGGTGCAGCACTGACCCTGGTTTAGTTGTACTTTTCATTGGCCATGTCATTGCCAATGGAAACACTTCCAGAGCCCGTGAAATAGGCTTCATGGTGTGGCACACCTCACTAAGTTCTTACATCGAAGTAGGGCTATAAGTAAATTCCTAGCAACCACGGTTCATATGGCAGTTAACTGCTGAATCTGCTGAAGAAACATACTGTATGCAGACAGCACAAATATCACCATCCCTCATCTGTCCTATGCAGTTTTACAAGAGATAACATGATCACTTGAATATCTGAGGTCATTATTTGGGCTAGATCTCTAACACTAATCTGTCCCAGTGTTTACAGAACCTTAGTTTGAACCCTAAAATGGCTTGTTGTCAAAGTAAGGAATAATAAAATGTCCTCACATTCAAGGGATTTCCTTTGCTTTTATCTTTGCCAGGACATTCGGTACTGGAACACACACACACACACGCATACACACACATCCACAGGAAGGAGGCTGGTTTCATGGTTTGAGAGGCGTTGATAATTTAAGTTGAAATGAGCTTGTCTTCATTAATGACAGTCACTGCTAAACCTTTTATCTTCATACACCCAGGTTACTGTGCTAAAAAGACTCCTTCAGTGTGCAATTCCTACTAATAGCTCTCTTTAATGTCACAGAGAGAGCACAGCCCTGGAGGAGAATGTATTCTTTCTCTCTCTCTCTCGCTTTGATAAATTTGAACACATGATGCATGCATGTGATGAAAATCTGTCAGGGTGACAACGATTTAAGCTGTGGACCTGTTTCTATTCTGGCTCTGGCTGCTCTGTGAAAGGTGGTGACAGCTGTCAAGCACTGGACAGCATCCAAGTCAAATCACAAGTTCAAGACCTACTAAGGGGTGTATTTAAAACTTTGACCAGACTTTTTGTTAATTCCCGTTAAACTAAACTTGACATTTAAAAAGAGCTCTACAAGACACTGAGGGTGGATAACATCTTTGATTTTGAGTTATGAGGTCTTTTTCAAAGGGTAGAAGGTAAAAATTGAAAAATTAGGGTCTGATCTGATAGATGAGGGGAAATAACCCCCTTCCTCCAAAATTTCTGACATGAAATTGTTCTAACATTAAGCAGACCTATATAACAAATATCGTTCTTAGAATGATAAAGTATTACAGTTTCACACGTCCATAAATCATGGTAACAGTACATTTTGGGATTCAGATATTACGGCACTGTATCAACCCATTTCCCGTCAGCAAACCTCCTCAACATGCCACTTCATCAAGTTTTTTTTTCCCCAACTTCTTTGTTTAAGCGCTCCCAGGATCTGACTTTCAAAAGCAGGTGTTGCAGGTATAGTTTCAGTGTATTTTCTGTTCTTGGCATGTGTCAGGAACCTCAGGCAAGTTGACAGATGAAGCGGGAAGGTTTGCAGGTTTGTTTTCAGATGTAGCCAGGGAACTGACAGGTATAAAAGTGGGACAATCCAATTGAAAGGATGCTGTAGGAAGAGGATGATTCTTCACAATGTTCAAATGACATGATACAGATCCAGCCTCTGCATATTTAGATGAATTGTCCTTATCCCCCTCTATCTGATCCATGTTTTCATGTGTTTTTGGAGTTCTTCTATGGTGCCATGTTGGGGGGAAAAAAGAAGAAAATCTTCTGCTTTGTTTCAGGTTGACTTGACTTGGAGAATCAGTCCTTGATGTGCTCCCACTGTTTCTTCTTACATTTGACTAATATAACGATCAGTTACACCCTCTTGTTAATTTACAGTGTGTAGTGTGTTTATCGTGTGTGTGTGTGTGTGTGTGAGAGAGAGAGAGAGAGAGAAAGAGAGAGAGAGATTGCAGTTTTGAATTATTTGCTATTTTCATTTCCTTTCTGAAACATGATTTCTGTCAAAAGCCATATGACTTCTGGCAAACAGAAAAAAACGGCTGATAAGCCACAGGTTCCTGACCACTGGTATCATGTTCTCTGAAAGAAATTCAGAGAACATGAAAAAGCTCAATTGAAGAGGCTTTGGGTGTTTTACAGTATATTTTCTATATTGTACTGTATATAGGGGTGTGCAATATTGTCTTTATCTTTATTTTTGGTGTGTTAGTTAATAATGATAACTGACGATATTTTGCATCCCTCAAATGTGTAAAAAACAAAACTCAAAAATCTGTTTGTAAAAGTCTTGTATTGCACTAGCTCGCTCTTGATAATAGTATATTAGATGCTGCTAATGATATTGTCAAATCCATTGTTGTGGCAAAATATGAAACCCTCTGCAGTTTATGCTCCAGAGTTTGGTGACTTGAATCATACAATTTAGGCAGGGTAACTGTATGACTGAAATATGTCTGGCCAGGCAGGGTGTCCAAAGTCGTCAAAGTTGTTTGAAACCGTCTCTCTCAGCCGCTTGAATTGGCAGCAGATCCTCTGCAATGTAACTGATGACAGCGTTTGTTATTTTTTGCCATCTGTTGGCCCTCTTGTCGTAAGGCGCTCTTTAGCAGAAAGACTCTGCCAAACTTTGCTGAGTGTGTTTTTGTTTTGCCGGATTTGCCTCAGCTGGTCGCTCATGGTTGACCACTGACTCCTGAAGCTTTACATATTCTTCATTTTCTGTGCGATGGTTAATTCGCAGACGGTGACACAAGTTAGTTGTGGAGTCTTTAATGGCAACCACTTTCCAACATAGTCTGCAGATTGTATTATGCGGAATCATACAGTAATTTAAAACATAAAAGCAAAATAACTTTGTGGTAATTGGAACCAATGGCAAGTCTTAAAGATCCTGCGATGCGCTGTAAATTTGTAATGTAAACAGCAGAGTTGACAGAGCAGGAGACTGAAGCTGTGGGTGTTCACTTTTGGCAAATAGAAAATATTTTGCTTGCTGGCTATAATTGAATAAGATTCCCTTTCTGAGCACCCCACATGATTTGGATTTAGTCTCCAAATATCTGGCCTGGTGCTTCTCAGTGTGCCAATTTGGTCACGCGTTAGTTTGCTCAGTGTTAATTGTTCACCGAGGGTCCCAGAAGTTACCAAAGCCCTTAGTTACCAAACGTCATTCTCTGAACTGAAAACTAATAAACAGATAAATGACTAAATGCTCATTGTTACATGAGAGATCAGTGATGTTTCATCCACTTCTCATAATATGTAACCCCATTACAACCACACCCCATTATTTTTTGAAATCACTTTAGCCCCATCCTTTAATTTTCCTCAGCTTATGGCTATCCATTCATATCAGTAGCACACTGTTGTCTAACTGGATATTCTACATAATTACACATCTTGTAATGCATTATAATATGTGGATAATGTATGTCATTGAAAACAAAATAAATGAATTAATATATAATTGATGAGTAACTAAACTTCTGTGAGGTTCTGCACTGTAATGGTGAGAATTGGGATTGGCATTTTTTTTTTACTCTGTAAATAAAAACAATGCAAGGGTGTAAATCTCATGTGTTACCATTTGACATTATCTTTTTTTTTTTTTTTTTTTTTTTGAGGTCCCTGGGTTTCTGTGGTGCCTCCGTCCATTGATTCATTTGGTTTCTCGCCAGGTTGGGGCACTATATCCAGCTTCCTGGCACTCTTGCAATCTGCATAATGTAGTTTTGAGTGGAGTCTGGTGGAAAAATGTCCACAGCAGGGACACCCGGCACAGAGCCACAGCAGCCGTCAGCTACTCACAGTACACTTTACTGGAAAATACTGTAGTGCTCAACTTTTCAGTAATCTGAATCATGAGTTGGGTTTCTTTCTAATGCCTTATTTGTATGTGAATTTGGAATTTGCGCATAAGAATGTCAAAATTAGTGGATTAGGTGGATTCATTGGTGTGTTGACAAAGAAAATACAACAAAGACAATGTGCAATAAAGAGATGGAAAATGGCAGTCACTGACAGAAAAATATGGTGCTGGGTGGGAGTACTTCATGTGTGAATGGAGTTTTCAATAAAACCATGTACAACTGAGTAAGGGCTGTTATTACCATTCTTCTCAGGATTATCAATCTCTCCATGTTTGGAACTGTTTGGTCACCCAAATGTGATCACCTATAATTATGGATTTGTTGTGCACAAAATAATTCACATAAAGTAGTGGACAGAAATGAGCACTGATTTGCATTTTCCACTGAATTTTCAAAAATGTGCCTAAAGATGCACTGTGCAAATTTGAGGTTTGATTGAACAACTGTTTAGACTCATCTGACAAAACATGTGGAATAAGCCTGTCATTTATTAGAGCATCAGACAATGAGACAAGGAGTCAACCTTCAATTTTTGTCAGTTGAGTCTAAACGGTACTCACTTCAGTGCAATTTTACATCATGCACCTTTGAAATGTGCACAAAATTTGGATGGCAGCATGGTTTATGCTCTTACAATTAAACTGCATTCTGGAGTACGTTTTGAGGGGAGCGTATTATAGATGTGGATTATGTTTGTTTGTAATGTATCACAAGAATGTTTATAGTCACTTCTTCTGAAGTCTGCTATGGAACAGAGGGGGAAATTCCAAATGTTTCGTTAATGCAACCAAGTGTTTACTTTTGTTTTGTTTTGTTTTGTTTTGTTTTGTTTTTAATGCCCAAATCTAACCTTTCCCTAACTCTAACCAAGTGGTTTTGGTGGCTAAAGGTAGCAAAACTGGTTAAATGCTGCCCTACATGATATACAAGATATTGGTGATACGTCACAGACAAACATAATCCACGACAAAATACATTTCCCCCCAAAATGTAATTAAGAATACAATTTAGCTGTATGGAAACGTGGTCTTTAGGACACGGGATTGCAATATCCTGTCCTGTGACAGCTCCAACCTCTGCCAGGCTCTGTGTTTCTCAGCCTTGCAGAGCGCTGATGGGGCCAAGCAGGAGAGCCATTCATGTTAACTGGCAGCACCTGGCCAGTGTTCCCAGGAATATAAGACCTGCTCCAACACAGAGGCAGTGGATTTTCTCTCTCCATATACACTGCATTTAGTCCTTTTGTCACCACTCTTTTGTTTCTTTATGTTACATTTACAATGTCATTACGCCACATATTCCAGGCACCGACCTACTGATTTTACTGACTAACATGCTGCATGCTTTGCAGCTCCCATTATCTCAGTATCTCCCATTTTTTTGTTATGATCTAAGAGCTGGTCATAATAGTCCCAAAATATGCAAGTCAAAGTCACATTACCTTCCCCTGCTCATAAGTATTCAGCCTGAAATACGATCAAATGTCTTGCTGACAGACACCCTCTTCAAAGCTATAATCCATCAAACAATAACTTTGATCAGTGGCAGCAAGTTTCTAGAAAAACTGAACATGAATCAAAGCTCTAGGCAGAAACAATACCATTTGTGCCGGGACTGACAGCCATAAAGTTGTACACTTTACATTTGTGACACCATTATGCTTGGCTCCAAATTCGGAGTGAGATCAAGTATCAACAAGGGCACAGCAAGCGACCTCTCAATTGAAGGACTCTGCTCAAAATTTTAACCTCAAAGTCATGTAACAGAAAAAGCCCATATATCACCGAAAATAGAGGTGAGATGAAGGAAATGGCACCAGAGGTAAAATCAATATTTTCCATTAAGATGAAGCAAACTTTATACGTTTGCAGGAGGCATTCCATCGCTGAAGGTCCCTGACATGCTCACAGAGTAATTAAATTACACACAAACATACACAAATACACATAGTCTACAATAAGCGCTTGTGTTTCTGCAGGCAAGCTATTTAATTTGCATTTAAGGGCATAAAAAATGTGGTCGTTACTCAGTTAACATGTTCTTACCTCCGTTGTCCACAGTTTATTCATGGACAATGGAGGTGACTCGGATTTATTTATGCCTCACATTTAATGTATAATGTTAAATGTGAGTGATCTGCTACACATAGGGTTTAATACTAATCAATCGTGAGGCAGGAAATTCAAATCTGTGAATTTAAAAATTTATTTATGGTTACAGGCTGTATAGAAATTTTACCTCTGGACTTTACCTGGAGTTGCTGTCTGTAGAGGCTCGTGTTTTTAGACTTCAAAAATCCTACATGGAAAGTGGTGTACAATTGATTTTAAACACCTCTTTCACAAATCAGTCGATGGATCGATTTTGACTGGCAGTTGCCATGGAGATGGACTCCTGACACTCTGTGCAGCAGACTGATATTTAGGACTTTCATAGCAGCCCCTGGATTAGCTGCTACATTTGAAAGCCTAAAAAATGGTTTGACTAAAAGTATTTTTCAGACTGATTTCTACACTTTCTTCCCTTAGATTCTGTCTCAAACTTTACTGTTCGGTTGAAGTTGGGAAATGTTGGGATGCAACAGTTAATATTCAGAGATCTGGCACATCCTGCA
Source organism: Myripristis murdjan (assembly GCF_902150065.1). NCBI lineage: Eukaryota > Metazoa > Chordata > Actinopteri > Holocentriformes > Holocentridae > Myripristis > Myripristis murdjan. Next base: position 25,905,636 of record NC_043992.1, on the reverse strand, counting down.
TTTGCATAAATAGTTAATATATTATACATGGGAGCAGAATGTCAGATACATTGGAAAAAAATTCTTGGCACAATTTGTAGTATGTTTTGATTCCCAAATTTCATTTTTCATCTTCAATTTTCCTTTTAATGCACAGCGAAAACAAGACTATTTTGAACTCTGGGGAAAAAAAACGTGATGTGGTGACTTTGATGGCATAACATGGGTTATATAGATAAGGTGTATTTCTTTTCTTTTTTTTATATTATATTTAAGTGCATCAAACAGCAAAATCATGAAAATTAGATGTGGATGATAAAACACACACATATAAACACAGCTCAAACATTTTACTTAGAAACGTCTTTACATGATTAATACAGCCTTCAGAGCTTCACATGGCTAATTTTTTTTTTTTTTTTTTTTTTTAGCCTGGGTGCTTTCATCAGATGTGACAATGTGGGCACTCCATTAACTTTCATTGATTTCAAAGGAAGAGCAGGTGATGGCAACACTGACCCTGGCTAAGGTGGACCTGCGGGCTGTGGTTTGGGCTCAGACACTTCGAACAAGAGCAGCCGTCAGCGGTTTATTAACATTTTCAGCTCAGAATCATGGAAAAGTGATTAGAATGAAAGTGAATTCAGTTCTGCTTTTTGGCTGGACCATAAAGTGTGCAGGCCCTACAAACATGCGTAATCGTCACTGCGTCACTGCGTCACTGAGTCAGTGAGTGATGAAGTTACACCACTGGTCAGCCAAGCGCTGGAGTGTCCCCGCTGGCCGCTGCTCTCAGGTCAGCACGTAAATCATAGATACAAGCTGTGACATGCGCTTCACAAAATATTTCCTGGATTACTTGACACATGCTTTGAAGCTTTCGCACGGCACCTCACATCGCTACTATCCAGATCATTTTTTTTCTCTCCAAGGTAAGTGAAACTCTTTATTAGTATGTTAGACATTTACCAGAAATTTAAGGTCATGTTACACTTGGAGATGTCGGCACTTGACTTCTAGGCCTTACTGAAACAGGGTTATACACGTGGCTGTAGATATGAGGACACCGAGGTCTAGAACTTGGTAATTATTCCATTAAAAAAAATACATTGGTGCTATTTAACTGTCAGGGCTTGAAAACTGCTGTTCAGTACAACTGCTTTTCAAATGTAGTCGCGGTCCAGCCATATACCAGGTATGACCTAGTCTTGTTCTCCTCAAGGCGTTAGATCATGTTTGGCAGTTTGCATTGAAATGCAGCAGCTTAACCTGAAAATAAACAATTATCAGCATAAATCAGCCCACTTTCTGAATTATCATATTTTCTCCCTGGGATTCTTCATACTAACGCTCAAATTGTCCTTGGTGGTGTTCCCTGTCTGTTGTCCCAAGAGCGTCTCATTTCCCATCTCTGTCTGACCCTTTCTCCTCCATTTCCTCATTTTGTCCTTCCCTCCCTCTCTGAAACAATCTACTTTTCTCCCTTTTTGTCCTCACTTCTGTTTCTTTCCTCTCTTTTTTCCAGTCTCTCTGTTTTCCTTTTCTCCCTTCTCTTTTTTTATTTGCAGGTGTAGCCAGTTGTTCCGTAGTCAGCGCACATCCCAGCTCTCCATTACCTTGCCAGCTCCAGCAGACAAGCACCTGCGTACAGATGAGGAGGAGAGAGCCAGTGAGAGAGCAAAGGAGGAGAGAGCGAGGAGTTCAACAGCTTTGATTGATAGACAACAGGTCAGAAAGGGGACGTAACAAGATACAACGAGATAACCAGCTAGCATTCGCATACAAGCACAAGCCCATAACGCGGTGTGACGTCAACAGTTATGTGGACTGACAGCAACACTTACGGCACACTAATGCATACCGAGACCCTCACACACAGCCTGCTGCTGCTGCTTGTGGGCCATGTGTCTACCTTTCCCTGAGTAGTCAGATATAGGCTACTGATGCAACTTGCCTGAGAAAAGAGATTATCTAATGCACTTTCTTGTTAAAATGTTTACTGGGCTCATTTTGTGTATTTATTGTATTTGGTGTTGGGCGGTTATGTGTTACTCAATAATGCAACATGCATTGCAGTAATGTGATTCATTTTTTCAGTGATGATTAATGTAACATATCACAATGTCAAAATCAGTTATTACAGTACAGTTAATTCATGTATAACTGTTACTGCTTATTATACCCCTTCAACCTTTTTCTCCTTTTTTTTCCCGTTCCTGTTATGTTGTAGTAGACACCGTACTTCGTCAGGAAGTAATAGAGAAACAAAAGATGGTGGATATGGATGATACCCTCACTTTGAACTTATTCTTTTCTTTTGCACAGCCAAATTTAGACTATTAGCCAGGTTTTTGTGAGCAGTTGCAACAAGTTTAGCTGATTCTTGGTTGTTCCTTTGCTAACTGCGTTCAGCAGAGCTTACTAGGCGCACACTTCCCAACTTTTAATTTAAGATGCATGCTCATCATTTCACATTGCTATAGATTGTAGTTTTAAAGCACTGATTAAAAAGAAATGATAGCTGACACCGTGAGAGTCGCAGTCTTGCTGGCTGTCAGAAAATGAAAAGGCAGAACTTTCAGGGCTCTATTTTCATGGTGAAACATGAGGCGTTTACACCCTGCGATATTCTCTCTGGGGTTTAGTCAACTTGTTTTTGCAATTTTCAACACAGGCATTATCTTGGCAAAAAACGTTATCCTGCAGGCATCATCTGGGGAGAGGGGGCTGGCACAGGAGTTTACATTATTACATCATTAACAGGTAGAGTTTGGTTGGACTCCAGCAAAGACCAATCAAATCAGCTTCTCTCATCCACTTTAAAAACAGTACACTCCCTGCATGAGGCACACCGGCAATTTCTAATGGAAGAGTTCAGACCTGCCTGTCTGCTCTTCTTCTCCTCTCTCCATGTGCAGTCCATGCAGAATAGACTTATATGACTATATAGCACACAAACATGATATTTACACTGCACAAATATGTTGCCAGTATGTCCCTTTTTGGTGATGTAACCCTTCTTTCTTGGTGCTCTCCAGCACTGTGGTCTGTGGGTAAATAAGAGACTACGGTTATACATATGAATATGAATATGTATGAATAAAATAATAGTTAAAGTGCTGTAAATGATACTGAAACAATCTCATAAAACAATTAACTTATTTGTGCCAAAGTCCAAAACAATATCATGATTTTATTTCAACTGTCAAGTGTCATAGCAACATAAATTAATAAACTTAAGCTGAAAAATCCAAAAATACAATGTGTACAGTAATTAAGCTTACAGTGAATTCATGTTTCTGGAGATGGTTTCAATCGGGTCACTGTGATTTCTGTATGTGATGATGCTGATATTTGAGGACAGTCGTTACAACAGTAACAGTGGAGCGACAACAAACTTTGTAGAATGAACTACTTGCTATCCTGAATGTCTTCCATATGTTGAGCAGAAGACTCATTGTCCTGTGTCTGTCTATCTGTTATCTGTCATCTTGATAATGTCATTAGTCTGAGATGAAGGGTGTGGGAAGGAGAAAGTCAAGCAAGACAAAGATGGGAAGGAGAATATCCTGTAAGACTCCAAGGGAAACGGAACACAGACACAGGTCAGGTGCGTATATTGTCCTCTTGATCTTTGTTAGCCTTTGTCCATCGTCTTTCCTTTCTTTTCTTTCTCCCTCCCTTGCTTCCCCTGCTTTCTCATCCCCTTTCTCTTTCCTCTTCTGTCCTATCTCAACACCCTCTCCTCTCCTCACTAAAATGTATCTCCCTCATTCCCTCATACTGCTCTGCTCTGACTGGACAAAATTTAACCTTTAACCTGCTCAATAGTCCTTATTGGCAGCCACTTGCTGGGTCAATAGTCATTACCCTCTGGTGCAGTGCAGGGTCAATGGACCTGTTCAACCAGGGACAATTTGAAAATTCAACCAACAGTATACTATCAAAATAATGGCACTCTACAATGGGAGACTACATTTGACTTCACAGTATGAGTCAATGAGGTGACAAGCTTCTCTTTGCACTGAGTAAGTCCCAAGGGCCAGTGACAAGATCCATAAGATCCATTGTATATGCATGGCTGCCACTCTAAAACAGCGGCTTCATTTCTAAAGAGCTATTCAATCAACTGCAGACTAGCAAAATAATAGCTCTTTGTAAAGGACTTGATCACTTTAGAGCAGGGGTGCTAGGAGGAATTTTGGGTCTCATGAAAATTTCATGCAATGGGCTCCTTGCCGTACCACCACCCGTCACAACACTGAAAGCTACCAAGATTTACAGGCTGTTAATCTTGATAGCATAGTTCGTACAGTGCAAAGGGTTAAAACCTATTAGCCATATACACTTTTAATCAGTTGGCACTGTGTGGTGTCTGTCATACACCTATTTAATGCTCACTAGTTTTGTAAATTACAGTGTACCACATCATTTAATATGAGACCTGAATTTCACATTCAGCAGAGAAGATTTTAATATATGGTGATTTATACCACTACTACACTGTATTCCACTGAGCTCATCTTCTCCCTCTACTGCAATACCTTCTCCTAGAACCCCGTTTGTGGTTTGAGGGGATAGTGTTGTTGATGAATGAGAAAGAAATTTAAATTTCAATTCAAGCATTATTGTCCCACTAAGGGAAATTAGATTTACAGCTATGGAAAACTGAGCTACCCACAACATCTATCAAAAACAAAAGCAATAACAATAAAATGCAATACAAGATCTTGTCAGAGCGGCTCCTTACAGGTACCACTGTGCAATAAGAGCAAGAAAATAGATTATGGCAGTGCTCAGGGGATTTCCATAAAGCCCGTATTGCTCTGTGGAATTTGATGGAATTTAGCCGACCAAAGACAACAGAAACAAGGTGCCTTAAGTCTCTTGGTCTTCCTCTGAGACCTAAGCAGCCTGATGGAAACAACACAACCTCTCCTTGTGGGAGATGATCAGGACAGTCCACAATGACGTTAGCCTTTTGGAGAACTCGTGTGGTAATTGTCAGCAAGCTGCACCTTTTTGATTGAGATCTTTATTTCGAACATTTCGAACATAACAGCAGTAACAAACAAAATAATAATAACCAGTAAGAACATAACAGCAGTAACAAACAAAATAATAATAACCAATAAGAAAACAAAGGTCCAAAAGTAAAGTAAAATAAATAAAATAAAATAAAATGCATCTATCATCATTAACATGTTCGAAAAGGAGTAGGAAGAAGTAGAACTTATTTAATCCTACCCCCTAATCTCTATTTCATCATAATGTCCATTTCATTCTAATCAGACAGAAAAAGTAAATTGTTCATCTCTAATTTCTGTATATATATACACACACATATATATACATATACATATACACACACACACACATACACATATACATACATATTCATATACATACATACATACATATATACATAAAACACAAGATGTATTAAATAAAAAATAAGAATATATACTGTATACATATGTATACACATATACATACACTATATTACCAAAAGTATTCGCTCACCCATTCAAATGATCAGAATCAGGTGTCCTAATCACTTGGCCTGGCCACAGGTGTATAAAATCAAGCACTCAGGCATGCAGACTGTGAAACAAGACATTTGTGAAAGAATGGGCCGCTCTCAGGAGCTCAGTGAATTCCAGCGTGGAACTGTCATAGGATGCCACCTGTGCAACAAATCCAGTCGTGAAATTTCCTCGCTCCTAAATATTCCACAGTCAACTGTCAGCTCTATTATAACAAAATGGAAGCGTTTGGGAACAACAGCAACTCAGCCACGAAGTGGTAGGCCACGTAAAGTGACGGAGAGGGGTCAGCGGATGCTGAAGCGCATAGTGCAAAGAGGTCGCCGACTTTCTGCACAGTCAATTGCTACAGAGCTACAAACTTCATGTGACCTTCAGATTAGCCCAAGTACAGTACGCAGAGAGCTTCATGGAATGGGTTTCCATGGCCGAGCAGCTGCAGCCAAGCCACACATCACCAAGTGCAATGCAAAGCGTCGGATGCAATGGTGTAAAGCACGCCGCCACTGGCCTCTAGAGCAGTGGAGACGCGTTCTCTGGAGTGATGAATCACGCTTTTCCATCTGGCAATCTGATGGACCAGTCTGGGTTTGGAGGTTGCCAGGAGAACGGTACATTTCAGACTGCATTGTGCCGACTGTGAAATTTGGTGGAGGAGGAATTATGGTGTGGGGTTGTTTTTCAGGAGCTGGGCTTGGCCCCTTAGTTCCAGTGAAAGGAACTTTGAATGCTTCAGGATACCAAAACATTTTGGACAATTCCATGCTCCCAACCTTGTGGGAACAGTTTGGAGCGGGCCCCTTCCTCTTCCAACATGACTGTGCACCAGTGCACAAAGCAAGGTCCATAAAGACATGGATGACAGAGTCTGGTGTGGATGAACTTGACTGGCCTGCACAGAGTCCTGACCTGAACCCGATAGAACACCTTTGGGATGAATTAGAGCGGAGACTGAGAGCCAGGCCTTCTCGACCAACATCAGTGTGTGACCTCACCAATGCGCTTTTGGAAGAATGGTCAAAAATTCCTATAAACACTCTCCTCAACCTTGTGGACAGTCTTCCCAGAAGAGTTGAAGCTGTAATAGCTGCAAAAGGTGGACCGACATCATATTGAACTCTATGGGTTAGGAATGGGATGGCACTTCAGTTCATAGTATGAGTAAAGGCAGGTGAGCGAATACTTTTGGTAATATAGTGTACATACATACATATACCCGTACACACATATACATGAACACACATGCACGGCATGTACATACACATCAAACACATGCACACACACAACCTCAAGTCTCCTCTTCCCTGTATCTTGCAAAAATCATTTGTTTATATTTGTTTTTAAACTGTTGGATGGTTGGACATTGCTTCAGATCCACACTCAGTCTGTTCCATAGCCGCACTCCATTATTTGTTATGCAGAATTTTTTCATTGTGGTTCGAGATGTCTGGATCTTAAAATTTAATGGCTCCCTGAGGTCATACTTTCCCTCTTTTTCATGAAACAGTTTCTGTAAGTGACTTGGTAATAAATTGTTCCTGGCTTTGTACAGAAGTTGTGCTGTTTGTAATTCTACAGTGTCATACAATTTTGTTATTTTAGACTTGATGAATAATGGATTGGTGTGTTCAAGATAACTGGCATTATGAATGATTCTGATGGCTCTTTTTTGCAGTACGAATAGTGGCTCTAATGAACTTTTATATGTATTGCCCCATACCTCTGTGCAGTAATTTAAGTAAGGTAAGACTAGTGAACAGAACAGAGTGTGGAGTGATTTGGTATCCAAAAAGTGCCTTGCTTTGGCCATTACAGAGATGCTTCTAGATATTTTAATGCAGATGTATTCAATGTGCGATTTCCAGCAAATTTTGTCATTTATCATCACCCCCAGAAATTTGATTTTGTGTACTCTTTCTATATCAACTCCGTCTATCTGTACCTGTGCTTGATTATTTAGTTTTCTGTTACCAAATATCATAATTTTTGTCTTGCTCAGATTTAATGATAGCTTATTTTTGTCAAACCAAGATTTTATTTTGATAAATTCTGAAGTGATAGTGTCCAGAAGTTGCTGTAAATTCTCACCTGAGTATGTTTGTGTCATCAGCAAATAAAATGAATTTGAGTATTTGTGATATATTACATATGTCATTGATGTAGATGATGAATAATTTAGGGCCCAAAACTGATCCCTGTGGAACACCACACACAATGTCCAAGCATCTAGACTGGTAGTCTCCCATTCTCACAAATTGCCTCCTGTTTTTTAAATAGCTTCTCACCCATTCTAATGCCAGTCCCCTGATCCCATATTGTTCCAATTTATTGATTAATATTTCATGATTTATTGTATCAAATGCTTTTTTTAGATCAATGAATACTCCAACAGCGTATTTCTTTTTATCTATGGCATTAGTGGTTTCTTCTATCAGTTCAATTAAGGCTTGTGATGTTGCCCGGTTACTTCTGAATCCATATTGATTATCACTGAGTAAGCTATGCTTCTCTATGAAATTGTCTAACCTATTATTGAAAACTTTTTCCAGAATTTTAGAGAACTGTGGAAGAAGAGAAACAGGCCTGTAATTTGTGAAATGGTGTTTGTCTCCAGTTTTGTACAGAGGAACAACTTTAGCTATTTTCATATTATTGGGAAATTGACCGGTTTGTAATGATAAATTAAATATGTGCATTAATGGTTTGGATATACCATGAATTATTCTTTTAACTACTTTCATATCTATGTCATTATAATCAGTGGATGTCTTGTTTTTGCACTCATTAACAATATCTACAATCTCCTTTTCTACTACAGGCTTGAGAAACATTGTCGTTGGATTTCTATTTATTAAATTATCATTTAATGTTCCTGGGTCTTGAATTTCCTCTGCTAGGTTTGGTCCAATATTTACAAAAAAAATCGTTAAATTTATTAACTACATCACCCATGTTATTTATAATTTTATCACCTGACTTACTTCTTGCCACTCTGACAAACCTGTTAAGTCTCATCACTCTGCAAACATGAAAAAGACTTGGAATTTTATTTATTTATTTATTTTTGCACCCATGTCGGGTTCTATCAATAACAATAAGATAGTTGTACCTTCCCACTAGTTAGGTGTCACAATCTTTAATTACAGTCAAAGTGGGGCTAAAGGTGATGACGTCTTAATATCAACAATCATATCTTTACTTTTTGTGATATTTAAAGATACATTAAGCAATATTACATGCATTTGTTACAGTAAAATGACCCTGTGCAATGTGAGAGTCATTACTGTGGGTCTTCTTTCGTCCAGTTTTCTAAATTTCTGTATCGGCCTGTAAAAGCTCCTCCTCTGTCCTTCACTTCACCCCCTCACTGTTTCAACTTCACTCAAAGCATCTCTGAAACCACACACTCTGCAGATGAATTTATGCAGATTTCAGATCAATCGTGAGTGCCTCTGTAGCTGTAACCAGCAATGCAGTGACAGAAATAGTTCATTCAAAGCAGTTTACCCTGCAGCTGAAAGAATGCACAACATTTTCTGATTGGAGGTCAGAGACAAAGTAATCGAAGTAATCCAACAAAGCCTTGGATGAAAGAGATGTATCCCTCATTTGCATCAGAGTTTAAGCTCTCAACACCCTCCAGTGGTCAGAAATCACTTAGTGAAGCTTTAAGTAAAGCAGTGATTGATAACACCATGACAAACATTTATCCACCACTGGTCTATGGATTCAGTCCTGCTTGGTAAGAGGGCCAACAATAACAGAATCATCAGCAAATTTTTTGATATGCCTGTTTTCCTGAGGACTCAGGAAAGTCATTAGTTTAAATAATGCAGAGAAGGGGGGCAAAACAGCACCCATGCAGAGAACCTGTGCAAATGTGCAGCTGTTTAGAATAAGCACCATTTACTCTCAGTGTGATCCATTAGTTAAAATAAACTACTCAGTGAGTGGTGTTAAGACCAAATTTAAAACAGAGATATGCCTCTCTTATCTCTATATAGTATTAAACCCAGAGGAAAAATCTGTGAATGGCATGGGTATTCAGGGCTGTACATCATAGGAATACAGGGAAGAGTGAAAGCCAGTGGAGTCCTGAGTGCAATAAAATATAAAAAATTTGCCTCTGCTTACCATTTAGGTAGGCTGATCACCGCAGAGTCTATTGCTTACGTTTTAGTTATGTTTTTGATCTGTTTTGGTGTATCAGGCGTAAAAGTTTCTCACACCTGGGTCACACTGTCTACCTGAGCAGTGGAAACTCTTGATTTTCATTTCAGTGCCCATATGAACAGATTAGAGCAGCCACACAGCTTACATGAGCAGTGCGTCTCAGGTGCGGCCCGAGCCTCTCTGAAGTGGCGTGTCAGCTGGAGTTTCAGCATGAAGCCTATTTTCTCTGCAAAAATAGACAGGGAAAATGATCTGCTGATAGTCACACTGACATCATAACATTACATAACTGACACCTTTCACTAATATTTATATCTGCAGAGTACGTCAAAGACATGATTTTTAAGCAGTTGCATGGAGAATGTGGAGGCTATGCCTATGTGGGTTTTCAGGGATGCTGAACACCGCAGTCTTGGGCCTGTGATGCTACAACCTCCTGTTCCATATACAGTACAGGCCAAAAGTTTGGACACACCTTCTCATTCAATGCGTTTTCTTTATTTTCATGACTATTTACATTGTAGATTCTAACTGAAGGAATCAAAACTATGAATGAACACATGTGGAGTTATGTACTTAACAAAAAAAGGTGAAATAATTGAAAACATGTTTTATATTCTAGTTTCTTCAAAATAGCCACCCTTTGCTCTGATTACTGCTTTGCACACTCTTGGCATCCACTCGATGAGCTTCAAGAGGTAGTCACCTGAAATGGTTTTCCAACAGTCTTGAAGGAGTTCCCAGAGGTGTTTAGTGCTTGTTGGCCCCTTTGCCTTCACTCTGCGGTCCAGCTCACCCCAAACCATCTGGATTGGGTTCAGGTCCGGTGACTGTGGAGGCCAGGTCATCTGCCGCAGCACTCCATCACTCTCCTTCTTGGACAAATAGCCCTTACACAGCCTGGAGGTGTGTTTGGGCTCATTGTCCTGTTGAAAAATAAATCATGGTCCAACTAAACGCAAACCGGATGGGATTGCATGTCGCTGCAGGATGCTGTGGTAGCCATGCTGGTTCAGGGTGCCTTCAATTTTGAATAAATCCCCAACAGTGTCACCAGCAAAACACGCCCACACCATCACACCTCCTCCTCCATTCTTCACAGTGGGAACCAGGCATGTGGAATCCATCCGTTCACCTTTTCTGCGTCTCACAAAGACACGGCGGTTGGAACCAAAGATCTCAAATTTGGACTCATCAGACCAAAGCACAGATTTCCACTGGTCTAATGTCCATTCCTTGTGTTTCTTGGCCCAAACAAATCTCTTCTGCTTGTTGCCTCTCCTTAGCAGTGGTTTCCATCAGCTATTTGACCATGAAGGCCTGATTGGCGCAGTCTCCTCTGCACAGTTGTTCTAGAGATGGGTCTGCTGCTAGAACTCTGTGTGGCATTTATCTGGTCTCTGATCTGAGCTGCTGTTAACTTGCGATTTCTGAGGCTGGTGACTCGGATGAACTTGTCCTCAGAAGCAGAGGTGACTCTTGGTCTTCCTTTCCTGGGTCGGTCCTCATGTGTGCCAGTTTCGTTGTAGCGCTTGATGGTTTTTGCGACTCCACTTGGGGACACATTTAAAGTTTTTGCAATTTTCCAGACTGACTGACCTTCATCTCTTAAAGTAATGATGGGCGATTTTAACAGTTGTCCAATAGGGCTGTCGACTGTGTAGTAACCTGACTTCTGCACAGCACAACTGATGGTCCCAACCCCATTGATAAAGCAAGAAATTCCACTAATTAACCCTGATAAGGCACACGTGTGAAGTGAAAACCATTTCAGGTGACTACCTCTTGAAGCTCATCGAGAGAATGCCAAGAGTGTGCAAAGCAGTGTCAGAGCAAAGGGTGGCTATTTTAAAGAAACTAGAATATAAAACATGTTTTCAATTATTTCACCTTTTTTTGTACATAACTCCACATGTGTTCATTCATAGTTTTGATTCCTTCAGTTAGAATCTACAATGTAAATAGTCATGAAAATAAAGAAAACGCATTGAATGAGAAGGTGTGTCCAAACTTTTGGCCTGTACTGTACTGTAAATATATATATATATATATATATATATATATATATATATATATATATATATATATATATGTATATGAAAATACACTGGCCATTTTCAAAGGCAGTCTCAGTGTAGAGAGATATGGCTGTCAGTAGCAGTGCCACAGCAGCAGTGCTGTCTGCGTGGACCCCACACACCTGGGAGCCACCGCACTTCAGCAAGGCAGCTGTCACACACAGGGAGAGGTAACCCGTCTGCCTGGGTGTTATGTGAAGAATATGTCAGAAACTTTTATTGAATAATGTAACTAATTTAAAAAAGAGCAAATTATCCATTTTGCATGAAATTTTACACATGACGCATTAATGGGTTTCCTCAGTCAGCTATACTGTCAGTCTTCTTGGCTGAGCTGATTACTTTTACACATGCTTTTCAAATTTAGGAAACTGGAGCAGAACTGACACTGAGATCCCTAAGAGTGGTGTAGGTTCATTGTGAAAATAGGTGTAAAAAAGATATTTACAATCTCTCTCTCTCTCTCTCTCTCTGTCACTTGCTTTCTCATGGTCTCCTTTCTTTCTCTTCTCTTCTCTTCTTTCTTTCTTTCTTTCTTTCTTTCTTTCTTTCTTTCTTTCTTTCTTTCTTTCTTTCTTTCTTTTGAGATAGAATGTAAACAAAAAAAAAAAAAAGATTTGATTTGCTCCTGGTTTACCCCTGTTTTTTATAGGGGCAAATCTGTACTATATTTATGCCTTTGGATTTGGCAGACTTGAAAAAATATTTGATACTATAATTTGTTCCCATTCTGCAGCAATGAAGTGCAAGAAACTTGTAACCCCAAAGAATGAAATTGACCAAGTGTCATCTTAGGCAGTGCAAGAGAAAATAAGCAACAACACAGCATTTCATTAAAGGTCCACTACATAATCAGTAATCAGTAATCCATGTGCTAGTGCACTTTTTCTCATTTGCATTTTAAAGTCTTAAATTAATAGTGACTAAATAGATGATTTGAAATTCTGATTACCAGCCTATCATTGTATCTGATTAAAGGTAAAGACATTTGGTTTTGTTTACATTCAAAATGTCTTGGCAAAACACATTGTATGTGTCTCTGAAGCCTTATTAGCATGTTGGATGCATTTACCTACCTACTTCATACTACTACTTCAGACACTTGCAAAGCCTTATTTTGGAATGTTTTGACAGTTGCATTGTTTACACCTGCACAATACATCACTCATAATGTAATGCTAATGGCATGCTGGGGTAACGTGATACAAACAATGCGGGGACCTGGATTCCCTCTATTGCACCTCTGGTGGTCACTAAATACAGCAGTAACACAGTACAATGAACAGCAGATAGGTCAGTATAGATGAGTTGGTGATTGTGATTTGAAAGTGGATACACAGATTCTTGAAAGAAAATTGACTTACATAATATTTCTGGGGCCATTGGTTTTGTTTTAGGGTGTAATCCTGCTTTTCCATCGGTAAAATAGCTAAAATAGCTAATCACAATGCACATAGGGAGCAGCTGCAGCTAAAACAGAGCTTAATGGGGGAAAGAAGTGTCCTCTCCCTGCTGCATTTCCCTGTGGGTTTGTTTTTTTTTTTTTAGGTGTTGACACTGAAACCTGAGCAATGATTTTTCCCCCCTCTCCTTTTAAATGCTATTGTAGCTCTGTGGAGAATATCACTTTGTCACAGGGGCGAGCGGTCATAATAAGCTATAAATGCAGCGCATGCCCAAGCCCTTCAATTAAAATCTTAAAATGTTGGTCTCCTAGTGTGTCCTTTTATAATACCTTATTTCTATCATTTTGGTTGCAAACCGCTGCCTGTATACAGGTATCTATCTCAATTTGCTAGCGAAATGCTGGAACGTTGACAGCTTGACGTGCTCATGCGCTCTGTGATACCGAGTATTTACAGTAGTTTTGTAGCCGGTGTTTCCTGTACGTGGGCGTTTTGAATGGAAAATAAGCTGTCTGCGAATCAGCTTTTCAGAAGACGCATGCGCAACACGAGTAGCTACGTAGCAAGCTCGCTTGAAATGTTCAGCAGCAACTGCAAGTCATTCACTTGACAGCTAGCTACCGTTAACGTCGTTAGCTGGCTAGCTAGTACGCGAACGTTAACATTAGTTTGTTCTTTCATCTGCATCGTGCCAATCAAAATGGGTGAAAATACAACTTCAGTTGAGTAACCTTGCATGTTTCATCGATTTGGGCTATTGCAGGGGTTATGAAAAAGAGGTGTTCTCTGACGTTTATCACTTTGGTGCGTAGCCTGCCTGATGGGCAACTGGGCATGTTTGTGTGTCATTTCATTGACCATGTAGGGTAGCTGGTGACATTGCTGTGTGTTTGCATCACCCCGTGGCACGTCCGAATAGTTCCGATCTCATGGTAAATTCCAACATTTTGTTGGTAACGTTGTGAGCATGTTCATGTGTCATTTGCTTGACTCTGTAACTGGTTATTACTGCACCATCCGTCTGTTCTAATAATTTCCGCTTTCATTTACACTGTAAATTGCAACACATTGTTGTTGGTAACATTGGGGCAAAATGCGCACGCGTGTCTATCAAAATCGAGTTGTCAAGTTAATATAGTATAGTTACAAACCATATTATGCGTTTTTATTAATAAATAAATGCCCAAAAATTTTCAGCCTCGCGCCCTTGCGGGCACTCGCATGGAATTGGGACCACAGCATGACTACACAAAAGCCTCGCCGCTCGCCACTGCTTTTTCATATGAGCGGATTAAGTTTCATCTAGTTAGCCACGGAATGACAAAAATACAGTAACAAAACAACAAAACATCAACAGAAAGAACCAGAATGTAAATTACCAGAGCAAGGTTTGAAATAGTGGTGCCATTAGTGTTTTAGGCTGGGGTTTAATTTTAAATTCTCGGGAAAATCGATCCTAATGTTGGTGGCTCTAACTGTAAAGCCTCTTGTTACCTTTGGATTTAAGCCTGGGATTAGAAACAAAGTTTGGCCTGTAAACCTGAAGTTTCGATTATGTTCAAAAGGAGTTAAAAGCTCAGAGATATCAACTGGGCCAAACTAAGAACTGCTTTACACATTAACAATGACAAGTATCAAAATCAATTCAAATAGGAGGTCAGTGTAAAGAGTTGAAAACATGTAGGTCTTCTCAGCAGTCTAACCCTTATACTTTATAGTTGTATATGACAAAGGTGGATGCCATATAATCTAACAGTTTCCCCCTTTGAAGTGAAAACAGTTTTTATGTCTGAGTAGACTGCCTTGAGACTTTAGTTAGTTAGTTTCACCTAGATGTTGGAGATGACTTGAATCTACATTTGGTGTGTTTGTGTCTGATTGATTTGAGCTGTTATACCGGTCAACCTCAATAACTGAAACTGAAGTGGTGATCTTGAAATAATCATGAGCTACTTTTCAATGTTTTGGTTATATTTACAGGAGGTCCTTGTCCTGTTCTGAGTAGGTTTCATGACTCTGTGTGGCAGCAAGCAGCTGTGTCCAGTGCATTGTGGGTGTGCTCCGTCCAACCCACTGTACTACAATTCAGAGAACACATTTCAGAAGTGAAGAGTCTTCAGGCAGCCTGTGCTTCATCAGTTGGATTCTGTTTTAATTTGTTCAGTTTTCCTAGGTTTTTTTTTTTTTTTTTTTTGTGCTGCAAAACTCAGTTTCTTTCTCTCTGTTGTTCAGTCGCTCACTCAGTATTTTTTTCCTCTCTCTGTCTTTTGATTCAGCTTCATCAGCTTACCCTAAACCCCACTGAAAATAGATTAAAGCCCACTGATTGCTTTTGTTGTGAGTAGAAATACAAAGAAAGAAAAACTATACTTTCATTCCATGTATGCCACCGCAGTATGTGTTAGTGACTGTGTACAACATATTAACATGATCATATAAATCACATACCGCATACATAATACCCATACTCATCAATCTGCATAGAAGCAAAACAGCTTGACACTTTCAAATTATGTGCAGGGCATACACCAGAATTCAATTTAGCATGCAGGTGATATACCGGTCTTTCCCATTACCTTCTACGGAGAGCAGACACGTTCAAATAGCATGAATCACCTTGAACATTATTAGCTAAAGTTAGCCACTAGAAATCCTTGGTTAAGGTAAGGGAAAGTTTATGATTAGGGTTAAGGAAAGATTGTGGTTAAATGTATGTTTAAATATAAATTTTATGTTAACTGTAAATTCATGGATCTTGTGAATTAGTCTTAACAGGCTCCATTCATTTGGCTGTATTCTCTCAGAATTTGAGTGTTGGTTTTACTTAGTTAGATATGAATCCACAGAGTCCTTGTCTGCCAATCAAGTGAATGCACATTGGCCCTCAACTTGCCACTCCATCACCTACAATCATCACTGTATTTTGTTGATTTCAAATTAAAAATTCAACCAGTGTTGGCTGCTACCGACACGGTCCCCTCATCATCTGCGCATAAAGTCCGCAAAATCAAAGGAGACATGGCAGACTCAAGAGCAGGGGTGTTGAACCATGTACCATGGAGGGCCAAGAGGCTGCAGGTTTTTATTCCAACCAGAAAGTCCACCCGGTGATTTCACTGATTAGTCCCTTCTCTCTGCTTGAAGATGAGGGGATCAATGAAATCACCTGGTGTTTTTGGTTGGAATGAAAACTTGCAGCCTCTTGGCCCTCCACGGCACATGGTTGGACACCCCTGCTCCAGAGGGTTTCTAAAATCAGTAAAGGAGCCTGTGCAATATGAGGACAGATCCTGTGAGCTGAGATGCAGGTGCCATGAAAAGCTGAGCTGTCAGCCTGTGACTAAATAGGACTGCAGTCCTGCCTGTATTGTTCAGCTTATTCCATACTGTAGAGAAAGTGCATTTAATTTCATAAATGTGATGAAAAGATGAGCGTTTCTTTCATCAATACCTGATAAGCTATTCAGCCAACAGCTGACTTCCATAATAGCACTCTACAGCCGGAAACTCTTGAACACTTCACAGACCTGTAAAATAGCTAATATAGGTTAAAACCACTTAATAGCAGGAAACTATTAAACTTTAGTACCTAGAGTGTTATTTCACTTTGGTGAAACATTTTCACCATTTGCAAGGAGTTCAGGAGCAGCCAGTCATCTATCTATCTATCTATCTATCTATCTATCTATCTATCTATCTATCTATCTATCTATCTATGCCT
This sequence comes from Myripristis murdjan, assembly GCF_902150065.1. Classification (NCBI taxonomy): domain Eukaryota; kingdom Metazoa; phylum Chordata; class Actinopteri; order Holocentriformes; family Holocentridae; genus Myripristis; species Myripristis murdjan. The sequence continues at coordinate 25,888,733 of NC_043992.1, read as the reverse complement.
GTATGTGTGTGTGCAGTAAAAGATGAAAATAAAAAAAAATAATAATATAAAAGCCATATATTAACTGCTGAACGGAAACCTGATATCTTCAGAGACTGTGGTACATTCAGGGAATAAAAAAACTCCTGCAAAGCTGTCCAGCTGAATGTTAACTATATGCATCCTCATCGATTTCATCTGTGAAATCCACTGTGGTTATGAAGGGCAGACGCAGTGTATATGAAGGAGAAGACAAGTTTAAAATAAATTTTAAACATTTGTAATATTTTAAGGCTTTGAAATTGGACATGGGAATAAACAGGTTTAGTGGACCCGGGGACAGGAAATTTTACCTTTGAATACTGGAGTCAAGAGGTTTTCATGTGTGGTGCAACAATTCAAAGCTAAAAATATGTGGTGTTTGCCTTTACATGTGGCCACCGTGCTCTGGAGGTAATGCCAGTAGGGACTCTGCAGTGGCAGAATGCCAATATTACTGCACTCGCTGAGAGAGGCTGTCAATAGCGTTATTAACCTCCAACCCAATTTACTGTTAAAAATAAGGCACTTCAACTTGAAATTGCCTTTGTTAGATTACGTGAAGAGCACAGTGGTTATCTACAGATAAGATATCCCATGCTCTCTCTTAAAAAAAGTGTGCTGTGTATGGACAGTAGGTGTGTAAATCCATGATAAAACAAAGGCAGCTTCTTGCTGGTAGTTCATAAAACTGCAGAGAACGCTCATCAAAAGCATGTTTTTTTTTTTTTTTTTTTTTTGGGCTTGAAGAATTTTTTCATAGCAAGTGTTATCAGCAAAACAAATTCCAGCCTTCTAAACAGAAACTTAGACAGGATTCTTCAGTAGTGGTCCTTCTGGCTTGGGGTAAAGGATTTCAAGATGATGGAGCCATGTGCTGTATTGTTTATGGCATCGTCACACCTCAGGCACACCTGGAAACCAATCACACTCCTCTGTTTTTGTCTTCTGCCAAGTTTGCAGACGCCTTGCCAAATTAGGAGCTCCACTACTCAGCCAAATGACTAGCATTAGAAAGGAAGGACAGAGGAGAGATATACTTCACAGGAAATGTAAGTTAAATCTCTGTGTATCACTGTGCACATGATGGAATGGATTACAGTTACTCTCAGTAATGTACACAAATGATGATGATGATGATGCTGATGATGATGATAGTTTTTCTAGTGCAGTCTCTCCATCCACATGTTTGTGTGTGTGTGTGTGTGTGTGTGTGTGTGTGTGAGAGAGAGAGAGAGAGAGAGAGAGAGAGAGAGAGAGAGAGAGAGAGAGTGTAATTCCCTCCCTAAGTTTCCCTGTCTTCTTTCACCCCAGTCCAGTGAGGCTGGATCTGTATTCATATGTGGAGCTTCAAAATTTTCAGTGTGAAAAATTCAGTAGCAATGGCTCTTTCCAAACGCAATGATTTACTGTAAGTACGTAAGACTTATTTATATAGCACTTTTTAAAACACACAGTTACAAGGTGCTTCACACACATGGGGGGATAAAAAGCGTAGAAAAACCAATGCATTAAAAAAGATACACGCACATGTAGACAGATATTCAGAGACGCACGCGTTCACATGCGTATAGACATACAAGACCTTCAGCTGAGATCCATGGAAAGGCTTGCGTAAAAAGATGAGTCTTAAGAAGCCGCTTGAAAAAGCCCAGGGAGTCGGCAAGACGAATCGGGAGTGGAAGGTTATTCCAAAGGGTGGGGGCTACAGATGAGAAGGCTTGGTCACCTACTGTTTTGTATTTCCAGTGGGGATGGACAAGAGTGTGAGATTTAATGATCAGAGTGGCCGGGAAGTGGTGTGAGGAATGAGGAGGTCAGCCATATAAATGAGGGCAAGATCATGTAATGCTTTATAAGTAATCAATAGAATCTCATAGTTTACCCTGAATTTTACGGGGAGCCTCTGGAGGGAAACAAGAGCAGGGGTGATGTGGGACCTGCGGCTTGTTGTAGTTAATAATGTGGCTACGGCCTTGTGAACCAAGTGCATATGTGAATGTACAGCGCAGTAGCATCCAGCTGACTGAGGCTTGCATGAGTATGCCTGCCTGTTGTAGGGCTTGCTGGGAAACCTGTGCCATTGACCACCACTGGTATTTTGTCAGACGGATGGGCAAACAAATGGGTATATATTTGTGTCGATGTTCTACGAAGGGGTGAGTGAATGCATGGGAGGGCAGACAAAAGGGAGGATTGAAAACAGACAGTTGGATGGATGGACAGAGGAACGGTTGGAAAATGTAGGAATTACATAGAACTGCATAGGGGTTTGTTTGTGGGGAAAGCTCGTCAGTCTGTCATTGGCTCTCTCAGACCATCAGTAAAGTTAATAGGGCCTGAAATGGGCCAATCAACCAGCCACTCTCTCAGCTGGTCACACCTATTGACCATGACACAGTTCAGCCCGTTTGTTAGGCCCGACAATGACGACATTTGTTTTTTGTGTTTAAGCTGGGGCACGGCTGCGGCGTTTAAAGGTCCAATCTGCAATATAAACCAAATGAAAGCACCGCCTTACTGGGAAAAAAACAAAAAAACAAAACAACAACAACAAAAAAAACACGCTTTTCCACTATTAGCGTACAGGAACTGTATTGATTCAATAATTCTTCATATTGGAAACCATGAATGCTACTATATATTAAAATGGAGGAATTCCATACATCACATACAACCTTATTACACTGGATAAAGAAAGATGAAAGATGCAGAAAGCTTAATTTACATGTATATATCAAAATTTTCAAGAATGCCACAATAATTGGCATTAAAAACATGCAAAAAGTAAGAAAACAGAAAAGAATGTTAATGGGTAATAGCACTTGTGATTATACTTTTTTCCCCACTTTTTTTTTCTTATAGCCTTCTCAAGATCTTACTGATTTCTTATCTTGCTGTCCAAACATGACCATCTTAATTTTTTAGCATCCCATTTCTTAATTCTTAATTTATTACAGAAATACAAAGTGTTAATAAGCTAGTTTGCAATATTAGAGCCTGTGTATATTCAACTCCAAACTGAGACTAACAATTACAAAAAAATTATAACCACAGAGAAATTTTTAGATGTGTAAAACACATGAAAAGCATAAATATTGAAAGAAGGAATAAATTAATGATAGCAAGCAAGCAAGACAGATGAAACTGGTCTTTAAACCTCCTCCTTTCCTATTTATTCTTATTCTTTTGACAGCTATCTGCACATGGCTGTAAAACATGCTGTTTCTGTGAATTTATAAAAACTCTGTGGAGAATATGCATTTCCCAAACAAAATAAAGCAGACAAGCCAGAAAGGATTAAGAAAATATTGATTTAAGACAGCTGTGAGTGGAGGATTCGATTTTAACCTCTGCTTAAAGCCTGTGTCTGTCCTTGTGTTGACCAGCCCTGCAGTATGAACGCCTGCACCACTGCACAGTGCTGCTGGTAATGGGGCTTGAAATGGACCAAACAGCCTCAGGTACAACCAATCACACTGACTGATTAAATTAAGTTCTGATTTCGCAGAGAGATTACAATGACTTCTGATCTCACAGATGGATTAACTAAGATGATGGTAACAGAGGAGGGTGCAAGTCAAGCGTAAACCCAGAGAGCCTCTATCCATCTTCACCTCCAACATATTTCACAGCCACTAATGACCAGCTGAGGTCAGATCAGACCCCGATTTAAAATGAAAAGAAAAAGAGCTACCATTTGATTCAAACACAGATTTTTTTTTTTTTTTTTTTTTTTTTTTAAATTAGAATGTCAGTAGAGATTGAGTTCTTATAAAGATTTATTTGATCAAGGAACATATATGACCCCATATGATATGTCAAAACATAACTATCCCATCACTCCAACTGAAGCCAGACACGTGAAACTTGTATGACCTGAAACGTGTATTGACTGACAGAGTCCAGAAATTTTGGAAGGGTCAAAGAAATAACCATTTTAAGATAAGGATAAAAGAAAATGTCTGAGGTCAGTTATGACCCCGGTTGGCCGCTTGAGGGTTAAGAGATAAAAGTAGAAATAAAAGGACTGCAGTCACTCCAAAGGACTAGAGGCATTCATTTCTTCATGCTATCAGGATACGAACAGAAGGCAGCAGTAGAGTGACTGTCAGAGGAATAGATTTGTCACCGCAAGGCTGACGATTCAGTTCCTGCATGACACGACTGTCACGCTTGCTCCTCCCGAATGGTGGAGCAAGGCTTTTATCTGTTTTATCTTACAATAGGGATGGCCTACAACTTTCATTGCCACATTTTGCTACATCATCAAAATGAATACAAGATGCGGCTTAAGCACATTTTTAAAAAGCATATTGATGTCGTGTGAGAATTGTGAAAACTCCCTCCTCCAGCAGACACTGATGACACAGAGGCAGACATATAAACAGCCTTAAATGGTAACTATGGCGACAAGGCACCTCTGTGATTGCTTCCTGTAATCTTCTGTGTCCCCTTCAGCCACCAGTTCCTGTACTGATTTAACTGTAACTCTACACGGCCATCACAGTCATGCAGTGTGCTGTCTTTTATTGGTTAATTACATCATTTGCTAAGGATTATAATCTGTGTTTTGTTGCCTCACATGAGGAAGGCCGTGGGTTCAATTTTCAGCCCTGCTTCCTCCTGTGTGGACTTTGCATGTTGGCTCTGTGTTTGTGCTGGTTTCCTCAGGCTATCGTCCCACAGCCCCTCCGCCAGGTCAAGTGAAGTGTAGAAGCTGAACTTGCCCAAAGGTCTTGTGTTGTCTTCCCATCTGATGACCTGTCTAGGGTGTTTTCCTGCCTTCTGCCCAGTTCATGCTGGGATAGGCTCTGACCTCCTGCAACCCTGTATAGGAATAAGTGGGTACGGAGGAAGAATGAATACAGTCCTGCTTTTTTCTGTTGTGGTAAATGTACTCAATCTCCTCTTGAACCCTTTTTGGTCTTGGGTTTGGTCTAAAACCTGAATACATGTCTTTCCTCTTGATTGCCTGAGGCTCTGGCTAAAGCCTGGAAGTACCTCGCTCTCCCATGCAGTCTCCTGAGGGTCTGGACCTGTGATATGTGGACGGACATCGAGTCAAAGCAAGCAACACAACCCGTCTCTCCTCTATTATCTTTGCACAGTGGACACCATAAGCCTTGGGCTGTGAAGGGACATCACTGCTTAATAGGCTCTGTCTGAACTCTGAGGGTCCAACTCAGAGTACAGTTCACAACGATGGCTCACTTGGCAAACAGATTATTGCTAAATTTGTGACCAGAATTGCTGGCACAGTGTTGACGGACCAGAGGCACATTTGTAAAGGGGGTTGGATTAGGCCAAACATATCTGTGGGTGTAGCATGGGCTGGTGTCAGTCCAAACCTGGCTTTCCCAAAAGGTGACTGATGTCCTTTTCCAGGTGGTTCAGTTGCAAGACATGAATACACAGCACCATCTTCAGTATATGCCTCCAAGGGTACATGATGTACTTTTTTTTAAATTCACGTTTTCGCGTTTAATGCTGCCGACCAGTTTTATTTTAGATCCTGAACAACAATGATCCACACAATATCCATATGTACTACTTTTAGGAAATCTACTGGACAGAGGGAGATGATGCATGTAGTTGTTCTCTGAGCAAACCAGAGCTTTTGGATGAGGATATGAACTGGTCGGAGCAGGTGATCCTGACAGTTTAGTGATGGAGAGCGATTAGAGAACTTTTGAATGTTGTGAAGACCCTTCAAGGAGTTATGTGAACGACTCCGTCCAGTGCAGCCCCAGGGATGTTCCTGCAGAATTTCATGCACCTATTTTGTGAGAGCATTATGTTAGTTGCAACAGGTAAAATAAAAGTACCCCACAATGCATGAGCCACAGGTAATTGTGCTGCTTATTGTAAATATGTCAAATTAGAGGCTGCAGGTGGAATGCTCTTATCTATTCAGCTGCATTTGGATAGCTAAAGTGATTTCATCAACCTAAAGGGATGGCCATTACACTTCCCTCAAGCAGCTATGGATGACAGCCAATTACCCTTTAATTTAACTTGGACCAGGCTGGTTTAAGATTACTTTTGTCACCCCTTCACCTCAGCATCATTGCTCATTGAATCAAATCTCAAATGCATCAAATCAGATGGCTCTCTCTCTTTGCCCATTGGTCCACTGGTCACGTATCAAACCATAGAGGCAGGGCTCCGGTTGCACCTCTCTGACCCAAGAATTGGTCAAAATGGGTGTCAGTCATGAATTTTTGCAACAGAATTGTTTTTTTCACAACGCCGCTGCATTTTCCTTGGCAATACAAAAAATATTTTACATGAACCCAATATTAACAATATAAATATTTGGAGGGACAGCAGTTATTACAACATGGGGAACACAATAGATCAACAACCATAATAACTGAGTTAAATGTTTCATTAGGGTGTTTTTTTTTTTTTGTTTGTTTGTTTTTTTTAACAGTACTTAATACTTACTTAATACTTGATACTTGATACTTTTAACTTGTCACCCCTCTTAAGGCCAGTTTACACAGCCCCAACAAAATCAGTAAACACCAGCACTGGCCCAGTTGTCAGTCACTGTCTGGTCAGTGTGTAACCCTGCTGGCCTTTGTTTCTCTGACTAAACATGGTCAGTCTGTGTTTCTAGGGGCATGGCATGTTTGACCAGCCTGGTATGATTTTCCAGCCAACTCCAACACGGTGTAACGTAGCTAACAGCAAGTCATGTGTCATGTCCTCATTACTGCCAGCCTCCACTCTGAAAAACACAGTCACGTTGTGTCAAGGTATGTATGTTATCACAATTTTGTAGGCGATTTAAAAAAAAAAAAAAAAAACACATAGGGGAGAGTGGGGTAATTTGTGCCAAGGGGCAAGTAGTGCCACCCCTGTTTTCTAGAAAACCATAGAAGAAGTTGGTCATGTGACCACATATTTTTGAAGAGGCATCCATTTCACTCATCCTGCAAAGAAGGGACACATGGCTTGAGAAGAAAGCACATTTCAGTTCAAAAAACCTTTTTTTTGCCCTCCAAAGTAAAATTTCTATGATCAAGATTTTTTGATTGTTGTGTTTGAACAATTATAGAAAACCTTGAAAACAGTTCACACAGGTTTTAGTACTTTAGTAAGCTACACCATGAGTCTATACAGTTAGCATGATGCATTTTTTTCAAAATGGTGGGCTTGGGGTAATTTGTGCCAAAGGGCCTGGGGTAAGTTGTGCCAGTGGCACAACTTGTGATTATATACTATATATTACTTTATTGTATTTTATTGTTATTGTACATTGTCTTCTTACCTTTGATCACTAAAACTATTCAGATTCAGATGAAGATGATTTGCAGGTGCTCATTTTGGAATTTTTATTTTGTTTTGGGTATGTGTTCATGTGGCGCTAGGCCTTGTTATAGAAAAGTGGCCTTTGATCTTGTTAAAATAAATAAATGTTAAATAAATAATATTGTATTGAATTTGTTTTGCTTTTATATAGCATTATCATTTGTGAGATTAAAATGATCTGTTTTACTTCAATTATCAATGGCACAAATTACCCCAGTGTATTCTCTCTAGTGCCCCCGCACTGGGGGCAAGTTGTGCCACAGAACCACTTTTTTTTTTCGAAAGCTATATTTCTCAAACAGTTTATATAAGATTCAAAGTGATTGTTCCCAGGGATGCACAACATCCTAAACTATATGTGCATATTTTAGTTGGAGGTATTACTGTAATCCCCTCGCTTTAAAGGCACTTTAAGTAAAAATTGGCACTACTTAGCCCACTCTCCCCTACATGTAATAACATGTAATTAGTACATTTCAAATTAGGAAAACCAAAGTTTACACTGGAAACTTCACTTAAAATAGAACTTCTAAACTTTTAAAGTAAGAATCTCAAAATTAAAGCTCTTAAAAATATCATGTAAATTATACAGCTAAGTTAAGACTAGAATAGACCCTTCTGAGAGCAACCATTTTGACATCATATAGCAGGGTAAATATAGATTGACATTAATGAAGGTCCTGTTCCATTTAGGTCTAACAAGAGCCAGGACTCTGATATTGTCCATGCAGCTCACTAGAAAGGCTCTGCTGCACTTAAATGGAACAAAACTTGAACATCATTTATAACACAAATGTTTACCCTGCAATTTCATGTTAAAATGGCTGCTGTCAAAAAAAAAAAAGTCTGTTAACAGGAAAACTCTTCTTCGGACTGATAGACCACCTCAGAATACATGTACCATTTAGAAAGCACCAACCAATTGTGATGTGTAATTTCAAAATCAGAAAGTTAGGGTTTGTAAAGATCTGCCTGTTTCTGCCGGTGTGCTAGTTGGGTTCGTTGCAGTTCATTGCGGCAGTGTGAAAAAGACAGCTGCCAGCTTTAAAATGGTGAGGCTGTTGGAGTTTGTGCACAGTGTGGGAGAGCTTTTAGAAATCACTCTGGCGTGTGAGGATCTGCTCCTGCAGCCCTTTACTGTTGGCCACAGACTGTAGGATAATCTAGTCAATTTTAGGCCCAATTTGGCCCGCCTGATGAAGCCGGTAGAGGCCGACTATGGACCTTTCTCACAGCAGCCTTTTGACATGAACAGCAGGGTAAACACAGGTGTTACCAGTGACATTAATGAAGGTCCTGCTTCAGGGTCATGGTGTTGCTCATGCTGGCTCATTGGAAAGACTCCGGTTCACTTACATGGAACAGAACCTTAATTCATATCAGCATTAACACCTGTGTTTATTTATGATTTCATGTCAAAATGGCTGCTGTGAAAAAGGTCTTACAAATCCAACCTTATCCACCCTATGTGCAGATAAAGTCAGCACAAGAGAACATATGAAAAACAGCAAAATACAAGAAAAAGAAGGGTTTAAAAAAAACGAGTAAAAATGGAGTAAAAACTTTACAATGTCTGGAAGTATTTAAGTAAGATAAAACATAGTTTAGAAAACAGGAAGCAAATAGTTAATAAAATGTATAAGCACACACTTAAAAGAACAATGAGACTATATACTGTTACAACCCTAAATGATGTAAAATGTCAAGGGAATTAAGGAAAGCAACAAATGTGGATGTACTGGCATGTACCTCTGTTTATTTGTAGTTGAACAGAGGCAAACACAAAGGCACAAAAGGGAAAGGCAGAGGGATGACGACAAAACAATGAACAAAATACACCGAAAAACCACTAGCCTGCTCTTAAAATAAAGCACCGGAGGGCGTGGACCAGAGGGGGAATCCCAAAGGATGCCGTGATGTCAGTCCATTCACAAAACAAAACCGATTGAAACAAGGAAAACACACCACAATGAACAGAAACTGAGCAAGACAATGAACGTAAGGAATAAACAATGAATCAATGTAAGAAATAAATAAGGAATAATGGGGGGCAGTCACGCAGCAACCATAACAATACAGGACTGACTTTGAAAATTTCACCGCATCTACTCTGCGTCCACTTAAAGATTTTAAGGAGACACAATTTAAACCCTGCGAGAAGTTGTGTTAAAAAAAACTTCTGTTAATTGACAGGGTTGCAGGGAGAATAATTTGGGAGCTCCTGTCCCTCAGTGAATGTTAGTTTGAAGCCTAAGAGCTCTCGGATGGAGGAGTCAATCAGAGCAAGAGCAAGATGACAAGCGTACAGAACAAGAGCAGCTGAGGCATTTGACCAGGAGACCAGACAACAGAACAAATTAAGGAACTGGCTTTGTAATTCCGGATGAATGCTCAGCTCCTCGGGCGCCACTTTGACGTTTTGGCACACAGAGGAGCACCCTGATGATCCGGGAAGAGGCTTCACTCCTGTCCCCACACTGATATTAAAAGTCCGCTTTATTTTGTACTGAGCCGTGTCTGATGGTGGTTAATAGTTGATCTCCAGTGCCTACTGCCACTGAGTCACTGCACCATGTGATTCGCTTTACAGTCAGATCCTTCCAGGTAAAGCCCCCTGTTCAAATGTCAGACCCGGTCTCATCATGTCACCCTCATCTGTGACATTAGCCTGCCGGATGCCATGTCAGCCTCCGTGCTGTTACGTCAGCCTCTCTTTCACTCGCTTCTCTTTGTGGCCCCTGTTTTAACTTTGGTGTCAGGTAGATAGCCTATATGTTTCCTTGTGTAAGTCTTTCTTGTTTCATATGTTTATGTCTGTTTAATCGGTCTTGCATTCAGTGGTGGGACATAGCAAAGAGTCCGCAAATCCACAGCGTCTTTCTTCTTCTTGTCTGTGCAGCAGGTCCGAGGAGGAAACCAATCTAAACCAGAGCAGCCACACAGAGGAGCAGAGTAAACAAACTATATATAGATAGATAGATACATACATACATACATACATATACACACACACACACACAGAGTGAGAGAGAGAGAGAGAGAGAGAGAGAGAGGGGATGCAGTTAGCCCGGCATAGTCATTATTTAATTTCTGTCGATTCTGTCATGTTACTAGTGTATTGCATTCACTTGAGAAATAACTAACTAACTAACTAACTAACTAACTAAATAGATTTGTCAATGATGGAGATAATTATCTCCATCTTGGTCTTTAATTCAGAAATAACAGCAGATTTTTTTCCATGAAAACTTTTCTCAGAATTCTGAGATAATTATCTCAGTAATTCAGAAAAATAGGGCAGAATTTTATTTATTTATTTATGAAAACATTTCTCAGACTGAATGCTTATCCACAAGCCAGTTAGCATTCTTCCTGATTCTTCCTTTCATGAGGAGGAATCAGTTTTTCTGTTTTACTGTGCAGCGTCAGGCTGTTGTCACGGCCTGTTTTGTTGGTTCCCGTGACGCTTTGGTTCGAGCGTGGCCACATAAACTCACAAGATTAGCTTGCTGTGCCAGGGTAATGTCACACTTATACTGAGTGAAATATTCAAACCCAATATGCCATACATCAAATATATAATAAATATCTGTCTACTGTGTTTTCTTGCATTGCTTTATGACTGTAATGTTTGTAATTCACTGACTGGGTCGACACCTATTGCACGCCTGTCTGGCCAGGAACAAGGGCTCCTCTCTCTGTGCTCCTTTCAAGATTTCTTCTATTTATTTCCAGTTCATCTGTTTTTTTTTTTTTTTTTTTTTTTTTTTTTACCCACTATGAGGGTAAGTCAGAGGGTGTCGGCCTGTTTGTTGTGAACATGCGAGCATATAAAGGCCTTTGAGACTGTAAACAGTGATACTGGGCTCTAAATAAACCTCAACTTGAACTTGAACTTGACCTAGATGTCTTGTGCATTGTTTTATGTTTCATTTATAATTATGTCATTCAGCATGGCATATCTGGTATTTTTTGAAACCTTGGGATCTCCTCTAAAATTTCAAATAAAGATCTGCAAATGTGAAAAAAGTTGGCAGCGCAGCCTGCATTTGTAATGATAAACTCACTGATGGGACCGGTGGGAGGTTTTTAAGTGGAAATTATGCATCCTCTCATGTAACTTATGTAGTTTATTGTCCTGGAGGATAGGAGGACATTAAAGCTACCTAAACTGGAAAACACCTCAACATGTTTTCACAGTTTCTTGTAAACTCACTCAGTCTACCCTAATCAAGAGCAGTTTGCACCACCAAAAGGGGATTTGTCTGAATTTAATGTCTCCTTGTTTTGTCCCTTTTCTTCCCCCTGTGTCATTGTCTTTTTTCCTGCCTTTCTCTTATTCTATCTGCCTTTTCCCACTATTTCTATCTATATTTTAACTGTTTTTTTTTTAATTCATTCTGTTTTCTTCTTCCACATTTCCTCCCCTGCCTTGTCCACTTTCACACCTTCTATCCTCATTTCCTGAATGTTTTATCTCATCTCTCTCCCCTCTGACTCTTTTCCTCTGGTGCGTTTCCTCCTCTAGGGTGGTATCACTGTTTTCCGTCTTTTTAATGCATTTCCTGATTATGGTTTATTTTGCCATTTAACCGGGGATCTAACACATATTTGCACAGGAGAAGCCTGGCAGTAATCAACCAGCTGCTGATTGAAGCAAACCAGTATGTGTGGGTCTGTGTCTGTGCGTGAGGAAAAGCATATGTGTGTATGTGTATGACAGAGTTAATGTGAGTGTGTGTGTGTGTTTGCTAACTGCAAGAGATATCGTTATGGTTCCAGAGTGAAAGAGAGATTCAGCAGCGACAGCAGAATGGTATTGATCAGGTGGTTGTTTTATGGAGCCCTCTGAATAGAAAACAAACTGTACGGGGAGAAAATAATTGGAACAAACAAATAACCACAAGTCTAATACAAAGAAGGTGTCTAGTTGACCACAGTTAATGAAAGGGTGCAGAGAGAAAAGAAGGTAGACACAGGAGGAAGGAATAAAAATGAGTGAATGAAATAAAAAGGGTATACTAGGAGGGGATGTATGAGTATGACAGAAAATAGGAGAGGGAGAGGAAGGCAAAGAGTGAAGGCAAGGGAGGGAGGTGAAGAGCCAGGGTTTCAGTCTGGTGGCACAGAAATTTGGCTAAGGTGTTGTATTATTCAATATCTCAATATATTTTTTGCACTGTGCCTTTAATGTTGAGAACTACACTGTCACGACCTGGCTCATGAGCCGTGAAAAAAAGTGGAGGAACACAGTGTTTAACGTAAAGAATTAAAGATTTATTAACATAAAATAACCAAAGAAAACATTCTAAAGTTATGAAGTGTGAGAATCTGTAAGGTCAGTGTGTCTGCCGATGGTTGTATGAACAAATGGTGAGTGCGGGGTGTTGTGTAAGAGAAGAACAAAACTAAACCAGGCCAAAGCCAACCAAAGAAAAGTCATGGCGCCATCAGGGTGGATGAGAGGGAGAGTGAGGGAATGAGAGGGGGCCTTTTAACCCCTGGGAGCCTGGCCAGGTGCTCCCAATTGGGGTGACAAGTCTCCGCCCACCAACGGCCTGCAACAGAGAAACACATACACACAACAACAGACAGACATTTTGGGGGGCAGGTGCTCAAGTGAAAAAAAAGGGCACCTTCTGCAGCGTGCGGAACTACCGGATTTAAAAAAAATTACATCATTACAGGCACATGTACGTAATTGCATATTTATTTATTTCAATACCCATAAATAATTCTCATCGATGGCCTATTGCAGGACAACAGAGAGCTGCTTCCCTGCGCTGCCTGCTGTAGCTGCCCAGACCAACAATAGAATATGATGTTTATTTGGGTAAGACTGCTTGGTGTCATCACACCAGACTGTAACTGCCATGGCCTAACTTCAATACCCTGCCACATAGCTGTGTTCTGCAGACAAATTTTAATGGGCTATTTGTCACTGGCAATGTTTTAATAACAGCCTATTAAGGTAAATACAAGATTACTGCAAGTGTTGTAACATAGAAATAACTGCATGGACATGTGGTAAACCAGCAGCCCTATGCTGTTTGTGGGTTGTGTAGTGTTGTTGCTCTTGCCCAGGCGGGGAGTTGAACCCTGGTCTCCTGCATGGCAGGGCGGGGCCAGAAATGAGGCTCTAAGAAGCACACAGTATGAGTGACAGCGGCACTTGAGAGAGAATCACCTACAACAAGTAATCAAACAAATGCTTTTTTTCTCAATGACAGTATGTCCGAGCGGAAAATAAAAGGTATCATGAGAAACGTAAGGCTTTGGGCTTTCAAACTGTGGCGAAATTATTTTCAAACTCACCAAAAATCCCTGAGATTCGGCGAGTTAAAAAAGTGTGTGTTTCACCTTCTCTCCCCAGATTTTGGGTTCAAGATATAATGGGAGTCTATGGGGGAGAGAGCTGGCACTCTTGCCTCGTTAAGTGTCACCGTTTAAAAAGTTGAAGCTACTTTGCTTTTGTATTTACATTTTTCAAAGCACAACTAGTTTTCCTATTACTTTACCCGAATTTATGCATGTGGAGTGAAAATTGTCTCTCTTTCTCTGTCTGAACGCTGAACTGAGCGGAAGACAGAAACCCCGCCGGCAGTATCAACGCTACTTAGCGAGTGACTGAGTGACGTCACCGGCCGCAGGCAGGCCAGGGTCGCCAGATACTGCGACAGATACCCCCCGCAATCTGACTTGTTTCCTTCACTGTAAAATCGGGAGATTAGCGGGAGAAATTACTGACCGGGAACACTGCGGGAGATAGGGTTAAAAATCGTAAGTCTTCCGCGTGAATCAGGAGAGTTGGCAAGTATGCAGCTGCCTCCAGGCGCCTCCGTTTGTGTGAGTGCTTTGCGTGTTCACAAAGGAAGAGAGGGAAGGGAGGGGCACGCCGGGGCAAGTGTGTGTATGTGTGTGTGTGTGTATGCAGGTGTCCGGCAAAATTACAACGGGGGCATTATTTTTACACGCATTTAATCGAGAATTGATCAATGTTACCATTGGGCCACATACAGTACACTGTTTAAAAAAAAAAAAAAAAAAAAAATCTTTCAAAAGGGCACTTGTTGGTCCAGAATAGGGCAAGGGCAGGTGCTCTAGCACCACCTAGTGTCTATCTGTGCACGTCCCTGACAACAGGGGGAAACACCAACCCACACCCAGCAGGCCCTGCAAGGCAGGAGGCCGTCACACCCCCCTCCATAAGAAGGGGTTCCAAGCCCGGAACCACAAATAAATAATAAACAGATTAGCGTTAGCCAGTAAATAAATACTTACAAATTAGGCATAAGTCATCACATAAATATATATATAGCCTATATATTTTCTCAAGAGCGACTAACCTGACACTTTTCATTCATGGGTGCAACTCAACTCTGGTAACATACCCTTTCCCCCTCAGCAACCTGGTACGAATAAGAAGCAATTTAAGAGAGAGAAAGTTAAGCACAAGGAAAAGTTACACTGATGACATGCAGGTTGTTACAGTTATTACAGTCCTACTGAGGAGCTCTGGACAGCGCGTCTGCCACCACGTTGTCAGAACCCTTGATGAACCTGATATCTAGCCAGTAGGACTGCAACAGTAAAGACCATCTTATTAACCTCTGGTTTGGACATTGCAGAGAATTAAGGAAGGTTAAGGGGTTGTGGTCGGTGTAAACAACAACAGGTACAACACCACATCCCACATAAACATCAAAATGTTTTAGGGCCCAAATGAGTGCAAGCGCTTCTTTCTCTACCGTGGAATAGTTTAACTGTTAGGAGTTAAATTTCTTTGAAAAGAAGCTCACGGGTTTCTCAAAACCAAGATCGTCAGCTTGCAAGAGGACTGCGCCCGCTCCCACGTGACTAGCGTCCACTTGGAGTGCGAACGGACGGTCAAACCGCGGGGCCGCCAAAACTGGAGCATTGGTCAATAGTGCTTTTACACACTCAAAAGCCTGTTGGCACACAGGGGACCACACAAAGGTTACTTTACCCTTCAGCAAATCGGTAAGTGGCGCTACCACTTCAGAAAAATTTCTGCAAAAACTTCTGTAGTATCCCACTAGACCAAGAAAAAGCATGAGTTACTTTCACATACACTCAGGGCTCTAGTTTCGCAGTGCAGCGCAGGGTGGCGCAGTGAGGCGAACCCCACGCAGAGCTGGTTTCGAGCAGCGAAAACCGAGGCGCGCTCAGTTTGCTAGTTTCGCCGACCGAGGTGCGCTGAGATGGGAGTGGCGTTGCAGCAGGGGGAGGTGTCGACAGATTCAGCTTGGTGTAGTGACAGTTACGTGCCAAAAGGCTTCGCCGAGGTGCGCTCAAAGCTCGCCATCTGAAACCACGTCTACTTTCAGTGCAGGCGGAGCGGGACCGGTGTGGTGGAAGTTTGGCTGACCAGCGCGCAGTGCACACACGTCACCAAAACCTCACAGGCAGGTTTCAAGAATGTCAGGCACATTAACAATGGAATAAATACCGACAAAAACCACTATTCAATGCTACTATCTCAATCAGCACATACATATATCTCCATATCGACTGTCCCGTCACATCTGATGTCAGATCAAAGGATTAATTTCCCTAGTGGGTCGATGGGCCGGGCCGCGAGACAAAGAAGAAGCAAAAGAAAAAGAAAAAGAAAAAGAAAGGGAAAAAAGTTTAGCGCAACGGCCAACAGTGTCGGGCGGCTATTGTTGTGATAGGCTATACCTGTGACCCGACTCGCTCCGCACTTCATCCCAGACTACCACCCACCCCCGGCCCGGCCTGGTTTCATTATGATTCCCGGCCTGAAAAGGGTTCCCAGTCCAGCCCTGAGTACGGTGATGTCTTTTTTCCAGTCATGGTGTCTGGCGCTGCTCATGTTAACTACCCAGTTTTTCTTCCATATATAAATATTCCACACAAATCAAAAATGTAAAAGGCATCAGTTCCTTGCCAGACACTGGGCGTTTAGAACAGCGAAAGTAAAAGCTTTCATGAACCGTATTTTGTTTTAATCTCTAGTGTGTTGTTGTATCAGTAAGTGATGGAGTTGAAAGTTGCAAAGCAAACATGTATTGGTATGAAGATGGCAAGGATTATCCTTTGAGGTAAAAACAGTCATCAAAAATTGGGGCTTCACAGTTAAATTTATATTTGCTCATAAAAATCAATAACTTTAACAGACGCTGACAGAGCTGGAAAAAGAGATGCAAGGCAGGTAGGTAATGGAAAGACAGGGGAATGAGGAAGACGAATGTAAGGATAGATGCATGGATGGATGGATGGGTGGATAGATGGATGGCCGGTAGCTCCAGCAACATTCCAGCAGCCAAGACTGGCCTCATCGTCCTGAGTGTGTGTTGCGGCTGCTCTCTTCCTCCATGTCAGTTCTGTAAACTTGTGTAAACATTTTAAAGGCGAGGACAGGGGCTCATTTGATTGGTTTAAAGTGAATCGGCTGTGTCAAACCCACTCCATGCCTTCTCTCCTCCCTTCCGCCAGTAGGTGGGACGGCAGAGTACTTGCGCCACCGTGCACGGCATGCCAAACTTACAAAATCCACCTGGCCACACCCAGTTGGTGCAGCGGAGCTGTGCTGCGCCCCCGCCTCACCCAGTCTGGGAAACTAGAGCCCTCAGTGTCCACTTTATAAGGTCAAACAAAATATTTTTATTGAGGTTGTAGTTTGCAGAGATCTTGTACTGGACTACATCATATTGAGAGGTGTTTCTAATTTTTTGTCCTCAGTATTTATATACAATGAGGGGGGACAGAATGTTGGAAACAGCTCTCAATAAAATGCAGTCCAGTCCAACAGCACCACCAACAATGAGCTCAATGTCAAACAAAGAATTGAATGAACACCTCTATTACTGTGACAAAAAGAAAACCTGAGCATTATAGGCAGCAGAAAAGTAAACTTTATTGGATTAGATTATATTAGATTGGATTAGATTATATTAGATTGTGCAGGTGGACCTAATAAAGTGTCATTGAGTGTATACTGGAAAAATGTTTGTGTGACTGACAGGCAATGTTCCTCATGGGGCACTGACAATATGATTGTGATTTGTAAATGATAGTGAAATTCACTTGTTTGTTTATTAATTGCTTTTTTTTTTTTTTTACCCTTACATATTTACATCAGGTATCATGATGACCTACAGTTGTACTGATGTAGTTTGTCGTTTTGCTGTTAAACATATTTGAGACTTGGACTGGTTTTTATGTTCTACCAGATGGCGTGATTACATTACTGAGGGCTGTTTGTTTAAATCTGAACTGTAGTGCAGCACATGCTGGGGGGAATTTGGACGCATTAAAGACACTAAGGCGGTGTACAGAGATATTTTATTATTCCTGTATAATGTACTTCCCTGCTGGCTTTTGTTTTTTGTTTTTTTTCCTACCCACCACTCAAAATATTGTATTTACATTTTTTCCTCTGGAGACACCAATGCCTCTCTGCAACAGTGTTGTACTTTCCTGTCATTTCAGCTGATTTCAGTTGTACCAACTACATTAATATCTTATTTCTTTTTACTTCACTGACCTAAATTTACTATTGCATAGCCTTCACTGTGGTTCATGTAATGGTATTACTAGTTATACCGTGACAGTGTTTTACTAATCATTTATCATGGGATGTTATTCGTCCGATTTTTTGAATGTTTCAGAACTAACTATGAATCACAGCTAACTGAGGACTGGCACTAGTTAATAAATACAAGTGCATTAATAAATGGATGACTAATTATGGTAGTGCAACTATAATGAAATGCTATAGTGTAAATTTATCGTACATCACTGTATATTGTCAAGGCCTGTACTTGATGAGTTATATGCTTATATTCTAGGGATAAAACTCTCTTCATTTAATTCATTTGGGATTTGAGTAAATGATAATTTCTGATGTTTTCTCAAGTCCGAGCCCAGTCCAAATGCATAAATATGTTTAACATTTACACCATAAAGCGAAAGAAGATGTATGTTTAAATTACCAAATTAATGAATTAATAATAAATAAGAGAGAGAAAAAAGAGAAAGAAATGCATTTAGCAGGATTTAAGTGTCATAGCCATGATAATGTTTTAGATCCTGGTTACAGCCCTGCATGTGTGTATTTATGTGTGTGTGTTGTTTGTCTACACTCCAGTACAGGTTTTCATAAACATCAGTTATGGTATTTTATCTGTGCATGCATGTGACTGTGTGTTTAAAGGAGGAGCTCATTCATTAATAACACTGCATGTTCTTTGACAAAAAAAGAGAGAAAAAAGGACTTAATATTAAATAAGTCAAAAACAGAGAACATGCAAACTAAAACAAAATCATGATTGTTTCTAATGCTGCAGATCAGAAACATGTCTGCAGTGCTATATACAGTAAGTTTGTGTGAAGCAGCTGCAGAAGGCCACCGCGGCAGAAGCAAGCCCACCTCTCATGTATTCAGCATTGCTATTGCAGTATTTTGTATAATATAAATGTATCAATACTGACAAATTTTAAGACCAATAAATAAATAAATAAATAGATAAATAAATAAATAAATAACAGCTGTCTAGAGCATCGGTAACTGAGTCCTGTGTGTGTCTGCTGCCTCAGTCGGGGCCTCCTGCTGCTTCTGTTGCCATATTGTCTCTACTGTGTTTTCTTGCATTTGCTTTATGACTGTAATGTTTGTAATTTGCTCACTGAGTCGACGCCTATTGCCCAGCTGGCCAGGAACAGGGTCTCCTCTCTCCTCTCTCTCTCTCATTCCAACCAAAAACTCTGGAGTTTTTGGTTGGAATGAAAACCTGCAGCCTCTTGGCCCTCCATGGCACGTGGTTCGAGACACTGAGCTCTAACCAAACCTGAACCTGAACAGTTGAAAATAGATGACTCCGAATGGCTATAGCAGTATATTATTTGTTTAGGTTTTCATTAAGGATTGATTCAAATATCAAATCAAATGGATGACTACTGTTTTGTTTATTTATTTATTTACTTATTTTTAGAAGAAAAAATTGTGTGTATGTGTAGTAAAGACAGGGCTGTAGTATATACCTGTTAATCTCACCAAACAGACTTTCACAGTAAAAAGGTTTCAGCAGAATTATCCCAGTCAAGGTCTTCTCTCTTTTTGTCCGCCCCTCACTCGAGCACATCATTCTTCTCTCCCCCACACTCCCTGCTTCCCCTCGCTTTCTTCTTTGTCTCTAATTAGCGTACTTTAATACAGTAAATGGGAAAAGACCTTGACACTCAATACTGTGAAAGCTGGGGTCAAAGAAACCAGCATATGTGTACTCTATAGAGCCATGAGGAAATAATGAGGAAATGCTGGCTGGAAACAGCTACTGTGAAAGCAGGATTTTCTCATGCATTTATTTAAAAAAAAAAAAAAAAAAAAAAAAAGATTTTATAACCATGATTTCCATTATTTGTCTGGTTTATGCATCAATTTAACTCTTGACGCCTTGCCAAACACCATGCAAAAACAAAACCCTTGCAAGTGACAGAGGTATGTAGCAGAAGCAATGGGGATGCAAAATAATGAAATATGCTGAATACAAAAAAAAAGAAAAAAAAAGAAAAGAAAAACCTAAAAGAAAACATAACAGATTTTCAGAATCACTTCTGTAGCTCAGAGGCAATTGGATTTACTTTGGTTGGTTGTTTCTTTCATAGTTGTGCCCATTTGCCTCATCCTGTCGTTAAGAACAAAACAGAGTGAAACAAAACAGGAGACAAGCAGAATTAGTCCAGCAGCTTCCTGACCAGCGCTGCAGAGCTTCGCTGTGTTCTGCACTGTCTTTGTCTGCATTTGTGCATCATCATCGAAAAACACAAAGCAATCGTAAGTCTTAAACAAAGTTTGCATATTTTTTAAATTTATCACACAGTTCAATCAGTTCCTCTGAAGATGAGTAACTCTCCCCTAAAGCTAAACGCCATGGAAGCCAGCCTTAATCGGTTTGTCATCATGAGACAAAATTGAAATTTGTCAATGCTGTGATGACTAATTTTGTGGACGCACAAGAATGAGTCAACTAAATTAGGTTAGGTTATTTTGGTTTTCATCCAAATTAATCTTACCTCTGAATTCTCACAGTTAGCGCTTGTTCTTATGAGAGAAAATAGCCCACATTCAGTTATTACTGCTCTCTGTTCTCACATGCTATCTATTAGAGAGGCCTCCCATTCACTGTGATGCTGAATCTCTCAGTAACATCACATGCATTAATCTTTTTGTTTGGGTGTCTCACTTTTGGAGATCAAGGGTCCTATCTTGTGCCAGACTCCCTAAACCCGCTATTTGCGGATTTAGGATTTAGGAAGAGGCGTTCCCCCCTAAAAGTTGCTATCTTGTGCACCTCCCGCTATCCGCAAAACACCTGCGCTACCCGCTATATTATGCATAGGCGTGTTTTGGGCGTTACGCCAGTTAAACCAATCAGTGTGCCAGGTGCCATTGCCTTTAAGGGCAGGATGCGCTATCCTAAATCCTAAATCCTAAATCCTAAACCCGCGATGGAGAGAGGGAGGTAGATTTTCTCAGGGCTTCTACTGAGGCTAAAGCAAGTTGGCTTTATATATATATACATATTATATATTATATTATAGGCGAGTTAATTCGGGAGATGGAGCCACATGTGTCCAAGTGGACGTGTCACAAGGTTGTACTGACTGAGTAAAATCCCCGGGTCACACCACACACACACAAGAGGCAGAGGTGGAACTATATGTAAACTAATTTATTGACAAGATAGATTGGGCAAATAAAATATTAAAAATAAAAATATAGCACAGCTGCTGGCTTATGATAAAACAATAAAACATGCTGGTGTAAGTGTCCAATTAAAACAGTCTTTCCTCTAAACTAGGGTTTCTCAACGGGGGCGGTACCGCCCCCCAGGGGGCGTTCAAAGAAGGTCGGGGGGCGTTGGAAAGAATTCTTTTGACAGGGGGACGTTGGTGGGTGTTGGGGGGCGTTGGGGATATTTGAAAAAAATATAAAAATATATATGTAAATATTTAATATAAAAGTCTTTATTATAATAACACCTAAAGATTCATACATGGGTTGAAATATAGAATTAGGCGTACTTGCAAAAACCTGCCAGTTTACAGGAGTCTCTTTACCTCTGAGTTTCCAGCAGTTGATGATTTCTGTTTCGTACTTCATGCTGCATTTAGGAGAATGGGACATCAGATCATCCTGTATTAAATGTCACCACCACTATGGCTCTTCTCCAATGGCAGTGGAATTAGGGGGTTCAGGGCTTGTCAGGATTCCCGACAGGCCCTGAATTGCCCACGAGGTCTCGCGATGCTGTTGTCACCTGTGTGCAGTGTTTTTGGCTATCAGCGAAGGTGGAGATTTCCCATGAAAAGACTTTCTAACTTGTTATTTGAGGAACAAAAACGTAATATTAACTGGGAAATCAACACCAGGCCTCAGGGATTTAATCCAAAGGAAGGGACAAAAATTGTGAGGACTTTTCAAACGGAATGGTACAAAAGGAAAGCGCGGGTTGTGTGGATGTAGTCAAGCTAGCAAGTTGTTGTGCTTTCCGAGTCTCCTTTTCTCGGCGGGTCGCGGCAGCGTCTGGCTGAGAGAGGCTGACTGCGACCTGCACAACCTGCCGAGGCTTTGCTGGAGCACCAAACCTCCACAGCCCACATCCGCTCTCAGATCAACCTGAACACCTTTGGGAAGGATTAACTGGTTTCCGTGTTAACTGGTGACCTTTGTTTGTAAACGTCGGGCGTTTCTCGTGGCAGCAGCAGATGTTCTAATCACGGCGAGGGGACGCAGCTGACCTCGCGAACGCCTGAATGACTATTATTAAATCTCTCATAATTTTCTAGACTTGGCTAACTATCTGCTCAACTTAGCTTGTTGGTGGTTCATGTGGTTTAGTGAAACGGTGGGATCAGAAATCTACTCCATATTTTGCTTTATTTTCTTCAAAATAAAAAACGATCCACCCAGGGTTCGATACCACGTGTGAAACTTAAAAGAAATGTTGTAAGTCATTTAATTAGACCACTAGGCTATCGTACCTGTTGTGGGTTTTGTCTGACAATATAATACATGTCAGGCAATTACAACCACACGGCCTCCTCCAGGTCTTGTATACTTCTGCCAGATTAACTTGTGACCGCTGTTACGGCGACGCACACAAATCTGTCACATGAGTGCACACAACGAAAAGGTAAAAGATAACAGGGAGATTTAAAAGCCCCTCTCTCGCTCGCCTGCTCTCTCTCTCTCTCTCTCTCTCTCTAGACTGCATTGGAGTTGGAAGTCCTGTGTTGTTGAGATTAATCTGATTTCTTCTTGTGATCTTGTCTTTGGCAGCTCCTGTGCTGTAAATCCCGCAGAAATGCAGGTGAATGTATGTCTCAGAAAATTAAGTGGCAGTAATTACGTGCGCGCTATAATTCGCCAATGTCAATACATTTTCGACAGCGGCAGCTCGATTGACTTTGCAGTGGTTTTAATATCTTGAGTTCTACTTAATATATTTTTGTATGCATGTACTATGCGATTTAAGCTCTGGCTGATCCTGCCTACCCAGTCATGGACCTCACTGCGCGTTAATTCATGATATACATTGAAACGACAAGTCCAAAGCATTAATTTTAAAGACACCTCAATCTTGGTGATGGATTTGGGGCATGTGTGTCTGAGTTAACAGGGACAAGCCAAACGTCTTTTTCTTTTTTATACCGTAAGTGTTGCAATATAGGGGCATGGATGAGGTGCACGGAATAGAGGCACTGTGAATGAGCTGAATACACAACAAGGCACTTTTTGGCCCCCACTTCTTAAGTGAATCCGGCGCTTTTGCGCTCTGCTTTTGGCGCATGTCCGCTATAAAAATCTCAACACTCAGGAGATGGCTGAAGAATTTATATTTGCCAGGTATTTGGTAACCGACACCTAGGGTCAGTCAATTTTTAATGCAGTGGATGCATACTTGTAAGGGAGGACCGTCCCCATCACCAACAGCCGCGCTTGCGTTTCTGATGGTGTCTTAGCCATGGTGGGCCGGTACCGCGGATTCACCTCTCTGTTATAAGAGCGGGCTCCGCAGGTCCTTACTACTTACTGTGTCATTCAATGCCATAACCTATAACCACCAAGCGCAGGGCTCTCACTAACGGTGCCATGGCGCTTCATGATGAGGCATCAAGAAAACCCTCTATTAGGGCTCACAAAATTTGGCTGTTTTTTCTTTAGCTTTTTCCACAAATGAAAATTGGGCTGTCATTGCCTGTTCTAGTCTAGTAACTGTTGTAATGCTGTTCTTGTTCTCCGTTCTGAAATAAACCCTTTTTTTCCCCATAATTCTTATTGGCTGCTGTTAAATCCACAGTTTCTGATTGGCTGTGGATAGTAATTAAGCGACACCTCAATTAAGATTGTTAGGTAAAATTGGCAATTTTACCGTCCCGATATCAGTCCGACCGTGTGTGTGGCGAGGCTCCGTCGGGGCGTGCATTGAAGCCACCTGGGCGCGCTCTCGTAACAGCCCAAACTTTAGGGATAGCAGATAGCTATCCGCTATCCCTAAAGTGTGTGCGCAAGATAGCAACTTTAGGGATAGCGCATGAAACACGCCCACGGTCACACCTCCAGGCGCAAATGACGGAGTCGGCATAACGGATAGCGGGTGGCGCAAGATACCGTTTAGGGATAGCGGAAGTTCCTAAATCCGCAATTTGCGGGTAGCGGGTAGTGGCAGCGGATAGCGGGTGGCACAAGATAGGGCCCATAATGTTCAGGCACACAGATGAAACTGTCCAAGATCACATTAAAAATACATATTATGGTGTTGCATAATTAAATTGCAAGAAAATGGTGATCACAAATCGTTACAGGTACAAGGAGGGAGAACATTGTGTCCATCAAAAATTGTGGAGTTACAGAAATGTTGCATTCAATCACCTTTGATTCAGCCTATCTGTCCCCACAGAGGCATTAGGAAACATGGCCATGTCTGGAAGCTACACTGGCAGAATACACACAGCAAATTGCATGCTTTTAATGACTTTTTCATGACTTTTAAATTCCACAGCAGCAAGAAAACAAATGCATTTCAGCCACTGGCCTTCCTCAGCATGTCTCATATTTGTAGACAACCAGCGTGAGCAGCAATTGAGCCTCTGGAAAGATTCATTAAAACAACATGTTGCAAGGCTAGTGTTTTTTTTAATTTTTTAGGATTTTTTTTTTTTTTTTTTTGGGCATTTCTGCCTTATTAGATAGGCACAGTGGAGCGAGGCGGGAAAGACGGGGCAGCAAGAGGGGATGAAATGTTGCAAAGGGTTTGTACCCAGGCTGCTCGGGCTTACCCTCAGTGGTACGTGCTCCACACGGTGAGCCACCACGCCTGGACTAAAACTTATATATTTACAATGCGTGATTTCAGAATTCAAAAATGAACACAGTCCCAGAAGACTCACATGGAACCAGGATCATTCACTACTACTCACTTCACACAAGTTGTGACCAATAAAATGACCTGACAAACAAATATAATGTTGCCTTCAAGGTTCTGTAGGAAATATCAAGTGAACATGAATGATGTGAACGAGGTAAATATTTAATGTCAAGATTTTCTGTGATCCTCAAGTTGCCAACATGTAAATATTTATAGGCAGAGAGCATGGAAACCGTGCCAACCACTGATGGTAATGTTTTTATTATAAATTAAATGAGAATATACAGTATTATCCCATATATGAAATTATAACTTCACTTTAAAGATGCTAAAAAAGTACCCCATAATAATCCTTTACTCTGTATTTTGCTCTACATGTGTGTATATTGTAAGAAGCAGGTCAGTGGGTGAAATTTCCAGGGCCTTTTTTTTTTTTTTGATTTTATTTTATGTATTTATTTAAAATTGTATCATCATTATCTTATTATGATGATTGATGATTATGATTATGATTATGATTATGATTATTATTATTATTCGTAGTAGTAGGAGGAGGAGGAGGAGGAGGAGTATTGTTGTTGTTGTCGTTGTTGTGACTTTCCACTGCTAATGAGTGGTGCTACATGTCTGGGACGCTGTGAACTGTGTCCTTGTAGGAGTTGTCATCTGACAAAACTGCTTGAATGGGAGGGAAATGGATTAGGGTCATCCTTTGATTCCATTAGCATCAAAGGATTTCATGTCCAATTTGAGGAACCACCTGCAGGGTATCACTAGGGAACTAGCCAGCTCATGATTTGCCTAGCATAAGAAACTGTTTCGAGGCCACAGGCTTGTGGGTATTTGTTTGTGGCAAAGTATACGTGAATGTTCAGTGTAGCTGACCTGGGCTGCTGTGGTAGATGTACTCATTAGGTACGAGCGAGCTGTATCTCTTGTCCTGACGCCCACTGCCTTGCACTTCCTCTGTCTTTCTCCTTGGTCAGCTCTGCACGTATTCATCTCTGTGTGGATGGGAAGGAGCAAGCTCATCTGCGGCATGACAAGCAACACTCTGGTCTTTGTGCAAGTCTGAGAAATCCAGCTGCTCACTCTGACCACAGATAAATCACAGCAGTGCTAAAGCTGCAGTAACTGATTTTTGAGGGGACACAAAAACAGAAAAATGATGCACTAATAATGTAAATGGGTCCATGAAATATCTAATTGTAGCTTAACTGGTCATATCCCAATCAAATGTTAGTTAATGCAACTTTCATGCAGACTTTAACTGGTATACATCTACTAACGGCATGTGCTGTGTCTGTGTCTGTTATTTACTGAACTTAAAAGTTGTATTGCTGTGTCTGTGTCTGTTATTTACTGAACTTAAAAGTTGTATTGTTCCATCAACAATAGGGTCTATACCAACTGGACTGACTGCTTGTCCTTTAACCATTAATGTTGCCTGTCAAAAGAAGAAAAATGGGTACTTTTTCTTTTTTAGTTCCATTACAGAGAGATGGCAACAAAATGTTCTATATTCAGAGAGAACTGAGTGCAAGCAGGAGTTTGGGTTTTGCATTTTGGCTTACAGTTGACTAACAAGGAAAAACAGTTCAGGACTGAATTACAGTTGTCCTACCTCTGTCTTCTTTGCTAGCGCTTGCATAGTCCTTTTGGCAAAGTAGATAGCTGTATGGTTGGAAGCAGATTTGCTATGTGTTCACAAAACTGCGTGGTTATTGTTTAATGAATTCACTATTTGAAGAGAGTGCAACTGCTGGGACGGTCACCTACAGGGGAACGGACCGGGGAGTTGCACGGCAGACCCAGGCACTTATCAAACCATGCTCTCATTCTCTGATGCAACTTTCCAGGGTCAGTATATGTTTAGCATTTTTGATGCACCTCTGAGTGCGGCTGAAATGGGGGCTGAAACTGATTGAGGTGCGTGCTTTGTGCTTTATCTGTCTGGTACATGCACCTTATTTTGAGTCTAGTTATTAGTTATTCCTAAGTTGCTGAGGCTGTTTTGGTTCATTTATTTGACTTTTGTTATTGATGATTTATACTTGTATGGGGGATGCCACTGTGAATAAAAGGAGAAATGTATTAAACTGCGAATTCTTGTTCTGTGTCTGGCTCCTACCACCTTCTACGATCCATTGGCTTGGCAGTGTTACAGCACCTAAGCTATTATTTAGGTCTGAGCAGTCCACCAATCACTGTGGCAAAATGTTTCCCCACTTCTTCTGTGTTACCTGCGTTTCAGCTTTGATTAACAATCAGGACGAAAGACTTGACATTTTACACACCCATGCACGCACACACACACACACACACACACACACACACACACACACACACACACACTCGCACGCACGCACACACACACACACACACACACACACACACACACATACACACATACACACAAATACTATTTTATGTTCCTATTTTATACATATATTCCACACCCATACTGCATATATACTCTGCTGCTGTAGCAACAAATTATGTGTACATATAAATTTTAATTTGTCCTTGGGAATCGTTATAGTTTGATGTAATCAATTTGAAGAGTGATGCTGATGCTTATCCCATCAAACCTGTATAAACATACACATACTTTCTTTTTTTTTCTTTTTTAAATGCATACTGCTATAGCCATGCTGATCTGAGTCCCATATGGGACTATTAAGACCAACATTTTTCCTCCTCTCCTCTCCCCCTCTTCTTTCTCTGCTCCCTCTCTCCATTCACTCTTGCCTAATTGGCATCTTTTTCATTCCCTGTTAGGCAGCTCTGGGGAGCAAATACTTTGACCTTGGGGAGTCAACAACGAGGAAAGAGAGTTTGGAAAGGAAAATAAAGTATATGTAATATGAAATATTTACTGCAGCTTCATATATAATTTTGATTCTGCGTGACATGAGTCATGGGGGCCCGACTGCATAATGGGCTAAGAGGGTTAGGCATCACTGAGGTCTCGTGTGCGCTCTTCTGAGAAAGCCTCACAACAGCAAGTTAGCATTGCATCAGTTGTTGTTCAACACAGCTTGTGTGGCTTTGTCAGCACTAAATTTCATGATACTGAAGGCCAGTTTATGGTTTAACATCAAAATGCCAGTGTAGTTATGGCGTAGGTGTTTGCAGTGCCAGTGTATCCTGCAAAGGCTGGTGCCAAGGCTCTCAGGCAACTCTCCAAAAAACTAACTGCATGGCGGGCAAAGCAATATTTCAAGACGTGTGATTTGTTGCATGGCCACCTCATATTTCCTCCCACGTGTTGATTTCCACTGATAGTGAGGACAACACAGAGCCCATCAGAGGGACTAGCTAAGGAGGTTTGCAAAAATGTTCATCTTTGCAACATCTGATCCCCAAATTATAAAGCTTTCCAGATGTCACTGATGTCACTGCCATTGAACAAAATACACCAACACATTGGTATGAACAGCAGAGACTGTATCTGATAGAGAATTTGCAGTATATTCTCTGTTTGAGAGAATATACATTACCTCTGTTTTTATCCATGCTTTTTCAGAAAGGAGGCAATAGAAATTTGACACGAGCATCTAGAATTTCCACCATGTAACGGTAGAATGGCCGATGCAGAGCTAGAAAATGCTCACACAAATGTAGACACTGCAAGCAAACTATTGCATCGTTTGAATGCAAAAATTATGAACCAGCCCAAGACCAGTCAAAGTCAGCTGAAAACCACTGGGAATTAATACGATGACATATTTTGCACTTTATGATGCAATTATTATGATGGAAATGATAAAATTTGTTTAAAATGTCAGCTACACTAATGAGCAATAGCCGAGCACTGTGTACTGTACTGTACTGTACTGTTATGTATTCACTTTCTTTGTCCTGTATTCAAACCAAAATGCCCAAATTTCAGGTTGAGCAGTGATTCTCAAAACTGTTCTCCATGATATATTGTTTGAAATATTTTTTTTTCAGTAACCAGAGACAACTATCTTGCTGGCTACTGTCTGAGGCTCATAAAATAACATTTCCCCTATAATCTCACTTTCATTTTTTCACCATGATGACTTTGCTGAGATTTGGGAATATTCCATCAACATGAAGATTAATTTCTGCATTCGTGATGTTCACAACGAGAGCATTTTATGATAAATGCAGCAGAAGTGTGGTGCTCACATGGTGTTATGGAATAATTCAGACACATTAACTAACACCCAAACATGTTAACCCACTATCAATTAACAGTACAGTTCATAAATATCATCCAAACATGAACCTAAACATAAACAGCATGCAAATGTAAACATAAATATAAACATAAACCTCCCGCAGATAGCGCTCTAGGAGATATTCCTCAATGGAGCAACAAGGAATGTACAAATACAAACACACAGCCCCTAAGCACATGACCCAATACACAAATCAAAGCAAAACAAAATCTGCATCTGCATCCAACAGCACCAAAAACTGTATATTTGATCCTGTTCATAAAACAATAATCAGCAGTCCAAATGGACCAGAGTCTGAAAAATGTGTCTATTTATCATATGTTACTTTTCTCATCCTATCCCAGACTTTAGCACAATATATCATAAAATGCAAAAACGTGATCAAAAAAAAAAAAAAAAAAGGATTCATTTAAAGCTCCATTCTCAGTACCTATCAGATCTAACAGGAACATGAAATCTAACAGGAACAGGAACTTTTTTTTAAACACTATTTGTCCTAAATCATAATACCAACAACAGAATATAATGAAATGAATTTGCTTCTCCAGCTCATTTAGCTCAGATTATTCACCTTCAATCACACCTCTGTAGCTTCTAGTTTCAATATGTCATGGCAATGCGCCACATCTTAACTGTGCACAGAGTGATGTCTGACTTTTAGACAAATTATACTTACATTTTTTCATATTTGTAATCTTTCTTAAACTCAGGTTCTCAAGTTTAGCTTTCGCCGCAAATCTTCCACCCTTTTTTGCATACATTTAGCCTGCACATGGTACTTAAACTCCTCTATTTAAACTCCACATTTGCTTTTTGGAGATAATTTTCTTCAAGTCCACACTCTTTGAGCAAATCATGTATTTCAGATATGCATTTACCTCCAGCAGACAAATCCCAGAAACATATTTCACTGGCCACCCTGTTGGTTGGTAAACTCCACAGCCTGTTCCTCAGGCTCCATGCTGGCCATCCATCTCACTTCACAGGGGACCCACCCCATTTCTCCATTAGCTGCCGAAACAGGTACATATTTATGAAGTCCCAAAAAGAAATGAAGTGCCCGATGATGGACATGCTCATTTTTCTCTGCACAGGTTTCATACAGTTTGGAATGAGTAGAATATTACATTTTAGTTTTACCTGTAATACCTCCCAGTGCCTTATCTGCTGAGTCAAGCAGGTGTCAGCTGTGCTTGCCTACTTTCCTAATAACCAGCCAACATGGCAACTATTATACAGCTCAGTGCAGACCCACCACAGACCTTCTGCAGAGCTGCACACTCACAGCAGAGACTCTCTGCACCACAAACACCCTGCAAACTTTAACATTAAACCAATAGCTTTCAATATGCACATTTTATTAGGTCCACCTGTACAGTCTAATACAATCCAATATAGCTGTTGTGCCATAAAGTTTACTTTTATTATGCCTATAATGCTCAGGTTTTCTTTTTGTCACAGTAATAGAGGTGTTCATTCACTTATGTTTTGGGCATTGGGCTCACAGTTGTACTGGACTGCATTTTATTGAGAGGTCAAAAAACTAGAAACACCTCTCAATATGGTGTAGGCCAGCACAAGACCTCTGCAAAGTACAACCTCAAGAATGAACATAGAATTAAATTTACACATTCTCCACAATGTCAATAAAAACTGAACATTATAAACTTTCTTTTTATGAGAGAGCTGCTGTGTTGAGCTGCATTAGATTGTACAGGTGGACCTAATGAAGTGGCTGCTGAGTGTATATGTACATAAATATTTTAAACCAAACCACTTATCAAATTAGTCTCCCACCCTAAACAAGTGCTCCAAAAGATAAAGTACACTTAAATACATACACAGTGCAACAATAATGCTAACTGAAACTAATTTAATACCATTACAGTAGGTATCACTTGATCAGTTAGGGTAAGTTGTCTTCCAAAGTTGTCCCTTAGCCACCCATTGCTATGGTTTAGTAGGAGACATGGCCTTTCACCGGCTGGAGATAATCATGTTGACATTGTCTTTTCTCTACCTGCTTAATCCTCTTCAGACTTGCAGGGAGCTGGAACCTATCCCAGCACTAGGGGCAAGGCAGGGGAATCCCCTGGACAGGTTGCCAGTCCATCAAAAGGCTAATACAGAAAGACAGACACTCACATTCATACCTATGGGAAATTTAGAGTCTCCATTCAACTTCTTTGTCTTTGAAATTTGAAAAGGAAGGGAGATGGGAGCACTGAAGAAGCCCATGTGTAAATGGGGAGAACACACACATTCCACAGAGAAAGAGAGGCTGGGGATCAAACCAGGGTGAGGCAACCACTGCGCCACTGTGCCGCCCCAGCTAGTGGTGTGAACAAATATACCGTCGTATTCACAAACTGTAAGCAGTCGGCAGCAGAGGGCTTGCTAGCTCACTGGAAAAGGGAGAGAAAAAGAGGGCCATGCCGAGGTCAGAGAGCAGAGAGACTACCAATTGCTCAGATTTAACACTTGCTTTATATAGATCTGTCTCCTCTCCTGCTAACTTCTTGCCCTTTATCTTTCTCCTCCTTTCATCCAGCGCTCTGTAATTTTCTGTCTCCATTTTCTTATCCCTCTCTCTCCCCAATCTGTCATTTGGCTCTAGTTCTCGTTGCTGGCTGCTTATTCCCCATGGTAAACACCACGATTAACACACACCTTATTACATACCACCCACGCATATAACACACACACACACACACACACACGCATACACAAAGAGAGAGAGAGAGAGAGAGAGAGAGAGAGAGAGAGAGAGAGAGAGAGAGAGAGAGAGAGACCCCAGAAAGCAATTGGTACATAGATGCATTTTCTATCCATCTACCCATCTATCTATTAGGCTGTGCGTAGGCACCACTATTTTTGTATTTGTATTTGTATTTGTTTTGGGGGAAATGTAAAATGACTGAAATTGCTGCTTATTAAAACTATATAGGCCTAGGAGACCCATTCTAACAACTATTCTGCAAATCAAAAGAAACATAGCTGTGGAAAAAAGCCATTATTTGTTACTTGCCAAATATGGAATTGGATTCAGTTGCATCCCTACTATCTATCTATCTATCTATCTATCTATCTATCTATCTATCTATCTATCTATCTATCTATGACATGCATGTCTCATGTTGGATTTGGTATTTACAGCTTATAGATTTTTTCTCAGCTGTGCTTCAATCCATTGCACCAGGCTTATACATATTTCCTTACCTCTGCTATCACATGGTGAAATTCTACAGTTCCACTGAGCTCCCTTAGCACTGGATCATAAAAATAAATATTTGAGTGACAGTTGCCTGACAGCTCTGTAACAGCTATATAATAACCAGTGATGTTACGTGATAGTGATGGGCCCCAGTGCAAATGTGTTTGTTGGTCCTCTCTCTATCATGTAAATTAGCAGGCATAATAACACAGTGCAGACATTTACAAAAATGTCACTACTGAGAGGTCCACTGCTCCACTTATTACCTCGAACCTCACCACCCTGACCTGCTCAGCACCGCAGACAGCTGTCCTCTGATCTGTGCATCACACTGCTGACGGCTTTAACACTGAAGAATGGCTAACATTAAACTCATAATATTGGTTCACAGTGGCAATATAGAGAGAAGTACATACACAGCATACACAGAGCCTGTAGATGTTTGTGATTAATGTAGCTGAATAGTAGTGCATTAAACAGTCTCAGTGACACTTTCAGGGGCCACCACAAACTCCTTGGGGAGCTGACAGGCACTTTGAAGCTCTTTGGGCTGATTACACCAGCGATAGGTCAGTTTAACATAAGCTAGCAGTAATTTAACCCTCCTGTTACATCACAGTCCTTGTGGAAATCATGATTTTCCCTGAACTGGACTGGTTCTTGCACTACTACAGGAGTGGTTATGTTTGGGTGAGGGCCCCAAGGCAGAAAGAGGGAAGTTTTTTGAAGATTATAAATGGTATTTTATAGTTCCCTCAGTGCCACCCAAAGCAAAGGAGTGTTTTACAATGTTTCTTATATGTTTTATACAGCTAAAAAAGACTGGGGTCAAATATATATATATATATATATATATATGTATATATATATATATATATATATATATATATATATATATATATATATTTGTATATATGTATATATATATATATATATATATATATATATATATTTGTATATATGTATATATATATATATATATATATACACACAAAAATGGCAATACAGAGCTTTAACAGTGAAAAGGCAGAAAATCATAGCTGCGTTTTCTATTGGATACAGCTACAAATGTTTCCTAGTCTTCAATTTACACATGACTAAGGCTTCAGTAAGACGTTAAAGTTTGAGTAATTTTGAAAGAACACTGTAGTACCCACAGGGTCTCAGGTAAACTAAATTCATTGAGAAAAAAATCTGGTCTTCCAGTTGATTAGTAAAAACTAAACAGTTGTTATAACTTGTGGCCATTGCACCATTCATTTAACCAATGCCAAATTTGTGTGTAAAGCCCCCACCAAGTTCTTTGTAGCTACTAGTTAGTTTGAAGCTGGCAACTTACTAAATCGGGAGGCACCACTTAGTTTTAAGGAATGCCTCATGGGGCTTTAGTAATGTGTAAAATGGTTACAAGGAAAAGGCTGCATCCAATATGTATTATGTATTATGTATTTAAATAAATATATAAATACGTATATGCAAAAATATCTATATAAAATATGTTGTGCATGGAGTATGGAGTTAAAAAATAGAGGAAGACAGTCCAACTGTGCCACCTCTTCATTATTGGAGTCTATTAATCTGTCTATCTATGGTAATCTGTTAAGATACCGTTAGTCAGCTATGCATCATTTACATCAAGTAGTTTCTAGGTGTAAATATTCTGTTGTAACTAAGCTCTGTGTAAGAACTAGTTTGTGTGGTATGACCCACTTTGGTGACTGCACAGACAGCAGTTCCGTTATTGTCCAGTATATGATCGTTATAAAATAAGACAGAAATAACAAAAAATAATAAAATGAATAAAAATAATGTACCTTACACATCTGGACTGAATAGTTTGAACATAGCTTGTGTGACCACAACAGTAGCCATTAATTAGCCTTTGTGTCTTCTAAATTAGTATTCATTTATTAAGCTAACTAGTTCCCCACATCAGTAATGATGTAATGCATGGCTGGATGCACACATGTTGTGCTCCTCCAAGTGCTAAATTAAATCTAGTACAGTTGTACAATTACAGGAAATGTGTGAGGATTTCAGCCTGGATTTGGTGGTTGAGACTTGTTTGTTGGACAACATGTTTGGAAATGATATGATTGAGTGGTTCTGCCACTACCTGCTTAATGAAATTTGGCTCATTTCTCTGACTGGAGGACCGAAGGGGAAAACACTGAAATAGCTGCAAAAACATCATGGGGATTTTCAAAGTGG
The DNA here is from genome assembly GCF_902150065.1 of Myripristis murdjan. Classification (NCBI taxonomy): domain Eukaryota; kingdom Metazoa; phylum Chordata; class Actinopteri; order Holocentriformes; family Holocentridae; genus Myripristis; species Myripristis murdjan. The sequence continues at coordinate 25,854,342 of NC_043992.1, read as the reverse complement.
TTTCACTGGAGAGTCTTTAAGCTGATATAGTCAAGTTACAGTGAGGTGGCAAAGAAGTAACTCCTCTATGGGAGTTCTGCTGGTTCAGTTTATTGGATGGTGTCTGTTGTTACTCCTGTTAAGAGACACTTTGACAGTTGCTGGAACTGATGCCACTGAATTGGTGGAAGGTTGGAATAGCAATACATTTTTCAGACGCTTAATGTGCATCTGTTTATTATCTGTTTATTGTTGCTCATGTGCATCTGTACGCCTTCAGTTGATTAAATCAGGAAAGCTTTTCAGCCAGTTCTTATTCTTATTTTGGAATTTACAATTAGCACAGTAAGCTACTGTTGAGTAGCTTACTGGCAATAAATAAATATATAAATAACAGAACAATTCCGTCCTTCTCAAATTATAAATGGTTGCATAACTATGTTTTAAGTATTGTAACATGAAAGATGGAAGATGTAGAGATGGGAGATGGATTCATGAAGACCCACAGAGTTTTTCAGTTTTTTCCCCCAAATGAGTTTTATTTCACATAACACTCTTCCCCTCTATACAACAACGCATTTATCTCCAGTGCTCTCACCTTCACCATCTTTCTGTATTTAGTCTCAATTCATCAGGGACTAGGCTGCGTTTTCTCACTTTATTTTTTTCCCTGTATGCAGTGTGCTCCACAGTCTGTCTTCCCTTGAACCACCACAGCAAACTATCACAAAGTGTTGTATTATCTGGGTGTCGGGTATTGTGCTGCTGTGCCCACTTCCCTACTGACTTTGCATGGTTTGAAGGACGGAGCAGAGAGTGCGGAGAAGTGGAGGTTTATGGGCACTGACATATTGTCTCATGAAGCCATTATTTGGCTGGAGGATAGTTGGAAGAGGTGGGGGTTGTTGGGCAGTATTTGGGAGAGAAACTGAACTTGCCTGTGCTGCAGTGTCATATGTCGCATATGTCAAGACTCGGCTTAGGTAGGCACAGAAAAAATCAATCCTAGCCCATTTAACCAACATGAGCAAAACAAAGAAAGTCTGTAGTGTGAATGGCTTCAGTGCAAAGTTTTCCAACCTATGCTTTTACTGTTATCTCAGTGTTTAAATTCTGTATTGTAAAGGTACTGTACGGTAGGCAGACAGCTCTAAAGTCTAGGTAATACACTGCACATCCATTGGATTTTGTGGAATTGAGCATGAAAAGATATAAGCGTGATACTGTTGATGTGATACTACTGATGAAATGTGATATGGTCACATGATATGGTCAACATATCAGAAAACAGTGCAGGATCTAGTATAGTCAATAACTGGCACGATTCCAGTAGTTTAAGGTCATTTACTCTGTTGTCAGCCTTCTTTCAAGTCATATTATTGAAGCTTCCCCTGAGAAGTGTTAGAGCCTCTAATCAGTAAGGTGGAGAAGACCAGGTTCATCATCTCCCTGGTGCCCCATGTCTTTTTCTAATAACCACAGTGCCTTGTGGCTTGTTTTGAGCCAATATCTCTTTCTCTCAGTTTTGGATCAAAGCATACCTCATATGAAAACCTCCATCTTCCTCCGTAGACATTATTCTGTGCAAGTTTCTGAAAGAGGTACTCCCAATTTTCTGTCCAGTTATCCCTTCA